>NC_056732.1:1106064363-1106710613 GCF_019279795.1 Protopterus annectens
CACACACATATATATATATATATATATATATATGCATATATATATATATATATATATATATATATATATATATATATATATATATATATGTCAAACCAACATGTTAAACGAAAGTCACTGAAAGCGAAACCATCGACAGTTGAAAACATTGACAGTACATGTACAGTACAATGCTAACATGGGTCCTGCCACGGGGGAGTAAAGGATATGATATGATACTGTACCCATTCTACTTCCCCCTTGCAGGACCCATGTTAGCACTGTACTTTCGTATACATGTACTGTCGATGTTTTCAACTGTCGATGGTTTCGTTTCGCTGTAGTGACTTTCGTTATTTTAACATGTCGTTGGTTTGACATGAACCCATATATATATATATATATATATATATATATATATATATATATATATATATGTGTGTGTATATATGCATATATATATATGTGTGTATATATGCATACACATATATACATACAGATAGATAGTTACTGTTCACGTCATAGAATGCTCCCTCCTTTGACAAATTGAACTGGACTTCTTTTTTCTGTGAATGGGCGATTGAGCAATTTCCTTGTTGGCCAATAAATGAGAGTGAGTTTGAAGTGGGGCTAGGAGTTTGTGTATGTGTGTGTGTTAGGGTAAGGGTTAGATAAGGGAACAGATTTAGTATATGTGCAGGTTAGGCGTAGGGTAAGGGCAAGGTAAGAGGGCAGATTTAGTGTTATGTACGAGTGTGCATCAGTTGTAAAGTAAGCATGAGAAGTAAGGGGATATTGGTGTGTGTGTGTGCATGACTGGTGTGTGTCTGTGTGCTGTTTTTTATACTGATAGTGTTATGATAACAATGTTTTAAGATAAGGTACATGGTTAGGTTTAGGGGCAGGGTTAGGGTTAATCTGAGACTCCTAAACAAAGAGATCAATGGCCTCAAAAATCTTGGTTATCAGGACAGACTGGCAGCCCTCTCTCTACATTCAGGTTCTTAAAAATTCCTCACTGGGGATCTCTCTCTCTCTAGCCTTTTCAGCCATGAAGAATCCAGACCTATTTTACCTTCAATTCCTTCACAGAACAAATTAGTCCTCAAATACCAAGTTGAAGGAATTGTAAGTTATGTACTTATTATAACTTGGTATCTGTGCTGTCTTCTTTCATTCATCCTCACAAATGGGTTACAGATCTGACTTGGATGCATTTCTACAGACTAGGTTGCTAGTCTCAAACTCCTCCCTCTTCCTATAATGCTCTACCCTAAGCCCAGCCTTCTCAGATCAAGTTTGCTGCCCCCAAAAAAATTCCCACAGGAAGAAAACAAGTAACTACTAAATAAGAACACAACAAAAAATAACCAGAGGCTCAGACCGGGAACAGCAGTTCCCTATCATTCCTGAGAACTGCTAGGAGCCACAAGGAAGGGGGTGGCTGGGAGGGGAAGTGAGGATGAATGAAAGATAACACAGATGCCAAGTCATGGTAAGTACATAACTTACAAATCTGATGTGGTCTCTTTCATTCCTCCTCACTAATGGGTCAGATTCTCCAGCTACAAACAACCCTTGGGTGACCTCAAAGAAGGATATGCCGATGCACAGCAGAACCAAAGGAAGCCTGGTTCCTGGAAACGATATCCAATTTGTAATGAGTCACAAAGGTATGAACTTTAGACCAGGTGGCTGCAGCATAATCATCAATGAAAGTTCTGTAAAAAAAGGTTGATGACATAGACATAGATCTGGTTGAATGGGCTTTAGGAGGGTGAGGTAACTGAAGGCCACTTCTACAGTAAATCATAGAGATGCAATTTGTAATTCATTTAGCAAGAGTTACTTTCAAACCTGCTTGGCCAAGGGAGTTGGCTGAAAAGAATATATACAACTGTTCAGTCTAACTGTTTTGTCCTATGGAGATAAAAACATATTTGTCTATGAACATCTAATAAGTGAAGCAACCATTGTTCCTTGCTAGAAAAGATTGGGAAAGAAAACTGGCAATTGAATGGACTGATTCAAGTTAACCTCAGTAGCCACCTTAGGCATAAAGGAAGGGTTGATATGAATGGAGACTCTATTGTTATGAAAAATTATGTAAGGAGGTTTTGTGGACAGAGCTTGGAGTTCCAAAATCCTTTTGGCAGAAGTGATGGCCACCAGAAATACAGCCTTCCAGGAATGAAATTTCAAGTCACAGTCACTGGAAGGTTCAAAGGGTTTCTGCGTTAGGCCTTGAGAATGAGAGTGAGATCCCACAGACAGGAAAGATCTTTAACCAGAGGACAGAGTAGAAAAATACCCTTCATAAAGGCTTTACATAACCTATATGTAGCAGGAGAACTAAACAAATTCCCAGAGTGAAAATTTGAAATAGCAGCCAACTGAAGTTTAAAGGTGGAATAACTAGCACTCGCCCTAAAAAAGGAGGCTATAAAGGACAGGATAGCAGGTAGTGGAGTAAAAAATGATTAATATTCTCCTTGCACATCCAGTAAGTGAACCTTTTCCATTTGCTTTTATAAACCTTTTTGGTAGAAGATTTCTGGGAGGACAGACAATGTCTCGAAAGGGAGAAGTAAGCCCGGACCTCTGTACAATCACCAGAATTGTAGAAACCAAGCGATGAGGTTGGACAGATTTAGATGCTAACCCTCTGAAGGGTGAAGCAGGAGATCCTGTCTGAGTTCCAGTATCCATGAAGGATACTTTAGATGAGACTAGAGAAAGGGGAACCAAATCTGACAAGGCTAGTAGGGGAAAATAAGGATAACTGGGGTCTTCTGCCTTTTTATTTTCTGTAGAAACTTGGGGTAAGCATAGAGGAGGCCGGGGGCTAATCATGAACTAGGGCATCCTTCGGGGACACCTCGGGTGGAGGATCAGTCCGAAGTACCTGCTGCATTTGCTGTTGTGAGGGAAGACAAAAAGGTTGCAGCAAGGTTGGCTGCAATGGCTGAATATCAAAGTCCACTGACTGGTTGAGGGACCACTCGTGAGGGGTCAGAATGGACCTGCTGAGTATGTCTGTAAGAACACTGGACTTCCCCAGTATGTGAGTTGCAAGTAGAAAGCAGTTTGAAGACATTGACTACTCCAAGACCCTCATGGCCTATCTGCACAATGGATATAAATGGGTTCCCCCGTTTGTTGATGTACCAGACTACCGACATATTTTCTGTGTGAATTGCAATCTTCCCTAGAAGAAGGATGCCCTAAGACTTGCAATGTAAGAAGGACTGCCCTCATCTCCAGAACACTGATGTGCAATCTGTTCTCTAAAGGAGTCCACGTGCCTTGGACCATCCTTCCCTGGAAATGTCCCCGCACCCCATCTTGGAAGTCTCCTTGGTGTCTGTGGCTGAGGGGGTCAGGAGAAGGAAGGACCTGCTGATTGACAGACCATCTGAAAGAAGCCACCATCAAAGATACTTTCTGCAAATTGGAGTCAATTTGATAGGAGCCAAGAGACATGGGTCTTTATCACATAGTCAAAGTATGACAACTTTGACTGTCTGTTATATGGTCAAGACCATATGTTCGAAGTTGTCATACTTCGAATGCAAAAAAAAAAAAACCTTACCTGACACTTTTATTGTATTATTGCATTGTAGTTCTGTCTCAGAGTTGGTATATTTAAAGAGTGGGTGGTGCAGGGGGGCTTGCCCCCCCCCCGCTTACAACCCTTTATTTCATTTTCCCTTGTTTCTTTTTTTTTTTTTTTAACATAGTCAAAGTTTTGCATGTTTGAGCATATCAGTTGAACATATGGTGTTCTAACTTACAAAACTTCGACTATGTGATATAGACCTAAGAGAAGTTGGTAGAGAATAGACCACTGAACAGCCAGAGTCCATTGAAGTATTTGCATAAAGAACCTCGCTAACGGGATGAGCTTAATGGCTGCTGCCACAGACCCAAGAGCTTGAAGCATTAACCTCACTGGAGGGGTAGGAAGGTTGAGAATGATACAAACATGTTCCCTCAGACTTCGTATGCGATGAGGTGGTAGTGATGCTCTCTGATTCGGGGTGTCTAGAAGTGACTCAATGAATTCCAAATTCTGTGCCAGAATTAAATTTGATTTCTGTAGATTTATGGTGATACCCAAAGGATTGGATATTTCTAACAGGTAACCTCTGGCCTGAAAAAGGTGATGCCTGGTTGGAGCAGTTAGAAGCTAGTCATCCAATCCTTTCAGCCTGAGGTGGGCTGCAACTACTGCCATGCATTTGGTAAACATTCAGGGACTGTGATGAGACCAAAGGGCAATCATCCTTCCGCAAAAGTAGTAGAATGGACTGGACCATGACCATTCCAAACTTCACTTTCTTTACAAACAAATTCAGATTGTTTAGATCCAGTATGGATTTAAGGTCCCTGGTTCATTTTGGCACTAAAAAGAAGCATGAGTAAGTTCTGAATCCTCTCTGTTCGGGCAACCCTCTTTGATGACTCGCTTTTGCAGCAGTTTTTGTATCTCTCGAGCTGCACACTTCTTATGACTGGGTGGGGCATTGGGGACTTTCTTTTGAGAAGGAATAAGGGAATATAATAACCTCTGGATATGATGTTTAGCACCCAATTGTTTCTTGTTAAAGAGGTCCAGAGTTGAGTAGTCAGGCAGCACTTCAGGAGCACTGAAAGGTCCTGTCACAGAAAGGCTTCCTGAAGCCCTGATTCTGCAGTCCACCTCTGCCCCGAAGGAAGAATCTCCAAGATGATCCTGGAAAGACCCTTGGGATCTTGGTACTGGAGCTTTTCTCCCCGGGTCTCTGCTGAAAACGGGCTACTTGCCAAGTCGGACACTACCTGGTAAACAAATTTAAATAAATAAATGCATACATTTCTGGAACCAAGTCTTCTTGCCACCTCATTGGTTTCTCGAGAAGGTCAGCTGAGAAGTAGGAAAACTTGACTACGATGGCAGACAGGGTCTTCCCTTCCTGCTCACTGCCGGTAAGGGTATCTTTAATGGAGGACTGAAACTAAGTGGAGTCATCAAAGGAAGCATTAACAAAGGATCCCTTGAATGATTCCGCAAAGTCACAGAGCCTCATCCAGGCATGTTGTTTAATAGCGATGCCTGAGCTGGTTGCCCATGAGGCACCCTCCATGGCATTGGAGATTAACCTCATGGATGTATTAAGGAGGCAAGAGTAGCCAGTCGAGGAGATACTCTAAGTCCGCTGCTGACATGGTCTCAGCTAGAGAGTTCTTTGATCAGATCTCTCTGCAATTGAGAGAAGTGTGCCAAGTAATTTAACACTCTCAGACAGAAGGTGGCTGAGGTGTAAACACAGTTACCAAATCTGTCCATCACTCTGGACTCCCTGTTTGGAGGATGGACAGAGGAGCTCTGCTCAGCATGCTCCTTCTTGGTGGCTGTCACCACAACCATGGCATCAACTGGTATACCCTTGGTCCAGTGTGGTCAGTCTTTGGGGGGGAGGGACAAGAACTTATCTGGCTGTTTTGGGATTGGTTCTATTGTGTCCAGCTCCTTCCAGGTCTGGAAAGACACAAGATCGATGAGTTTGTCTGCTGGGGGGGGGGGGTGGTACCCAAGAAGTAGATGGGCCCACTCAGAAAACTTCCAAAAACACAGCCTCTTCAGAAGAAGGAATTTGGACTGACCACCCACCTCTCTGCTTCAAGATCTCCAAAATGTCTCCAAAGGAGACGTACTCTGGTAGTGATCTGGGGGGATCCTTCTCCCTCATCAAGGTCTGTGTCCTCAGTGACAAGACTCCAATGGAGAGTCTACATGGCTCCTCTTGCACATCTTCTTATGAGGGATCCCCCTCCATATAAGGGTCAGGAGACGTCTCAGAAGAAGGGGTTCCCCTCTGGAGGGTGAGCTTGGAGGCCCTTTTGGGTGGGCTGACCCTGGATAGGAATGATAGGTTCAGGTCTCTGATCCAATGGGAGTTGACGGGGAGGATCACAGCTCTGAGAGGTCAGGTCTCCAATAGAAGCTAAGGTCCTTTCTATGATCTTGAAAGCCGAAAGGCCCAGAGTCTCCCTGCCCAGCTCCCATGGAGCCGAAGCAATAGAGGAGGAGAAGACAGGAACCTCCAACTCCCAGTTCCCAGTCCAAACTGAATCTGAACTGTCGAGCTCTGAAGTCCTGAGAGGAAGAGATAGATCCGACAAAGTCTGAACTGAAGCCCTTCCCTAGGATCCAAAGGTGACAGCTTGGATCCGAGATCTACTCTAATCCGAAGACGTCAGGGCAACTGTTGGAGTACAGGATAACAGCCTCCTCAGATCACACACCTACACTCCTGGGTGTTCACGATCCTGTGGCTCCAATGCCAGTAGTGGGATACGAGAAGAAGAACGCATGGTAACGGGCATAGTCAAAGATCCTAGATGGGAAGGAGAATGCAGAACCTCCATCTGGATCTGAGTCTTGAGGATTTTTCATATCATCCTGTCTACGTCGATTTCTGACAAGCTCCTGGAGGACATCGAGGAAGACACTGAGGTCGCACTGGAGTGCCTGGAGGGCAGGGTGGGAGATTCCAGCTCAACAGAGAGCTTTTGAGTCTGACTCCAAGCATCTGGATCCGAGGAATGAGGATCCTTAGTGGAGGAGGATGGTCTTGGACAGCTCTTGGACACAGGGGCACAAGTCGTATCCAAAGAGGTTTTCGGGCCCGCCTGAGTCAAAGAGGATGTACGGATCCCGGGAAGTCAGATCCGAAGGCCTGGAAAGTTTAGACGGTGGCTCTGAAGAAGGCTGTGAAGTCTTATATGGGTATTTCTTCTGGTCCAAAGTCCCTGCCGCAAGTTTGGAGAGGGTTTCAGCCCATGGAGAAACAGTTTCTGCAGGCAGAAGCCCCTTTAATATTAACTTTTGTGGTTGGCTATGGCCCTGGGATTGAAACCCTCGCATAAAACACAATACAGCTACAGATGTTGAGGGCTGAGGCAACAGATGCAGCTATCATGAGCATCAGAATGTGGGATTTTGTGCCCACATTCTACATGTTTGAATCCAGTTGTTTTTTCCGACATTGAGATTGGCAAAGGCTAAACACTCACATGAGCTCACACAACAGAAAACCCAACAGAAAAAATGGTGACACACACACAAGCACACACTAAACCTACTGAAAGGAAGAACAAAATCATTTTTTTAAAACTAGTGGGATACAGCCGAGGAGAAAAAAAGAGTTGAGGCCCCAGAAAGAAGGAAAGTAAGGAGCAATACCAAGGTCCCTGATGCCTGTGAAAACACTAAAGGAAGGGGAGGAAGACAGTAAGAGAAAGCAGTGATAAATTTAAACTTAACTTACCTGAAAACAAAGAAACAACGAAGATAATGTTCCTAATTGCTCGAGACTGATGGAACCATGTCAGACACTGCAGGCGGCAAATGAGATTTGAGAAGGCTGGGCATAGGGAACAGCATTATAGGAAGGAGGAGGAGCTTGATGCTTGGGAGTCTAGTCTACAGAAATGCTGCTGGGTTGGATCCGTAACCCGTTCGTGAGGAGGAATGAAAGAGACATCAGATCTAAATCTTCATCAACTAATAACAATTCACAGCAAGTCAGATTCATATCCCAATACATCCTCCATTTCTGGAAAAAAACCTTTTCCATATGTCAAGCATAGTAACACTCTTGCCACCTTCAAGGTGAATCCAGATAATGTATGGACAACCTCAAATTCTTCCCCATCCATCTTGTACTGCTCTCACTGATGCTGGAGAGAGCTTTTGAATATGTTTTACTGGCTAGGATTATAATGCTTTGCAGACTGATTTTCTAGTACTTACCCATGAACCTATAAGTAATATTCATAACTAAGCACCACAGTTTAACATTACAGCTAATATTCAAAGCATCACAAATATCAGTACATACTTTAATTCACAATCCTTGAGTCATACCTTTATAAAAAATTCTTGTCGTATCCCCTTCATCTCTTTCAATGACAAGTGTCACCATCAAGCATTCAGCAGCCAGCCTCTTTGAAGCCCAGACAGGCTAGGTCTAGTGACTTGTAGCATGAGATCTGGTTGTATGGCTCCAAATATTTGTCATTCTCAAAAAAAAAAAAAACGTGCCTGGCTATGGTCATTTTACCATATGCAGGCAACTGTCTGGTTATTTGTACATTTCCAATTAATAAGACTATGGCTTTGGGCATGGGCATTTGAAATTTACTGTCATTTACTTCTGAAGACATGAAATAAAATGTTTTTGCTAATGACAATGACATTTTGATTGCTCTAATCTGAGCTCGAGTTTGATTGTCCAGTGGTATGGTAATGTGTATAGCTACTGTTTTCATTAGTAGACTTGTAGTAAATCTGATGGGATTCTCTATGCTGCTTGGAATTTCTTGCCACTGAAAGGCAACATTTTCATAGGTTCACAGGTACTTACTACGCTATTGATCTGTGAGGATCTTAAAAAGCCTACCCCTGCATTCTTGTAGTAATCGTTAGTCCTTACATTTTGTAATACTTCCAAAGATAGGCCAAACATGTGTTTGTTGGGGTAATTATATGTTTCCTCTATCCAAGAGTGCCACTGGTTCTACCCAGTGCTCCAAGTTACATTTGCATAGAACAAGAAAAGTATTCTGTTTTATGTGGAAGAGGAGACAGCTCCATACTCTGTGATGCATACCTATCCATCCAGCATGTTCTGTTGTTGTGGTCTCTTGAGCAGGTGTTCCTGATAACATCTGACTTCTGAATGTGTAATAGGTCTGAAATAAGAGAGTACATTGAGGCTCTATATGTGAGGCAGAAGTTGCCTCTCAGTAGCGTGTACAACACCAAGAAGTGAGAGAAAATGCTTTGAGATGGTCTGCATAGTTTTCATGTCTTAGAGGCTTGATTTTTTTTTTTTATTGAGGAAGCACTGTGGTCATTCTAGCTGCGAAAGGTGTTTGGACAGGCACATGCCAAAAGGGGCATTATACTTAATGATTGGCAAGTACAGAGGAACTACTACCTCCCTGGATCAAATGCTAGAACCTTAAGATATAAGCTGTATGATGAAGAAGGACTTCCTTATAACAGTGAATATATGCGATCAAAGGAGACTTCACTGTTAAACATAGATACCCAGATCTCTAAGTACTGGATCAATTTTCAGGTGGGGGGGGGTGCATCATTCAATCAGGCAGTTGTAAAGGGAGTCATGCTTGCCAAAGGATACAATTACATATTTCTTGGTATTCACAGTTTCAGTCTGTGGTTTTGGCACCAACTAATTGCTTGGGACAGCCCCACATGTAGGATCCTAGTATCCTCGTGGAGTTTATGATGGCACCAACTTTTTGCAATCATCTACAAATATGGTCAGCTACAATCCTTTTACATTAGCTTTGACCACTGAGAAATACATGCCAAAGAGAAGTGGCCCAAGGATTAAACTATGGGGCACTCCACTAGTGACCTCATGTGTTTTATCTGTAGCCTCATCACTGTGCAAACATGAATGACTGATGCTTTCCTCCAACACAAAGCTTGTTTTCAGGTTAATGTTGAATAGCCTCTATGGGGGGGGGGGGGGGCAATTCATGTTTCAGGTTAGCCAGCAGACAGCCTGATATGGTATCCAGTTCCATAGATGTAGTGTTCTTGGCCTTAGTGCTTGATAATTTGTTATTGGGAGACTGGCAGGGGAGGGAGATGTTTGTATTTAATCTGAAAATATTGGAGGTAAGTGAAGCTGGAGCTGAATTTGTCCACTACTAACCTGGCTATTTCCTCTTAGTCCGAGTATGTGATATCATTTACTATTAGCTCTGCAGAGTGCTGTGCTTTATTTATTGAGATTTTTAACATAGCTAAAGACAGTTTTGTGTTTTTCGGTCACCTGTGTGGTTATTTTACCTCATATTTGGTTTTCATTGATTTGAACAGGATCTGGAGTTCCTTATTTAGTTTAGCAAGAGCATTTTTGGCTTCTTGAGAGTTGGATTTATTTTTACAACCAATTCTTTTTTCTTTTGTTATAAAGTCTGTTTATATTAGTGTTCCACCATAAGGGGTTATTTTTTAATATTTCTTATTTATTTCTGAGGGGGACAGACACATCAAAGCAAACATTTACATGTGCATAGAACTTGGCAGTAAATGATTCTGCATAAGCAATAGGATTGTTGAGGTGGAAGGGGCTTATGAATTTAGACATCACTCAAGTTTTAGTAGATTAGCCTCTGGACAGTCCATGAACTCCAAGATATTGGAGGATGCCTCTGGCTTCAGTCTTAAGGTAAGTGGGACTGACTTATAGTCTGAATTGACCAAGGAGAAGGTTACAAGAGGAGGGGAGCACAGCTGTCCCATATCGGTAAAGGCCAAGTCCATGATTTTATCTCTCCTTGTCGGAGTATGGACTGAACAGCCCAGGAAGTCTGTATGTATAAAGTTCACAAACCTGTGGATATACATGTTTGCAGACATAAAAGTCTCCCAGATAATGGTGAAAAACACACCAGCTTTGATCTTTTCTTGGAAATCTCAAAGGCTCATTTTTTTATCTTCTGCAAAACTTCTGCATAAAACCACTTCCACAACAGTCAGAAAGCCTGTTAACATTTTAGAAATGATTATGTAGTACTGGATCCAACATCTATTTTGATGTTAAGATATTTTGTTGTGCCTTATTAGGCCCAGTTCCAAGTTATTGTGCATAGGCTCTGCAGGCAAACACTGCACATAACAGATCATCACATCACAAGGACCCAGTTTTGTTTTTATTGCTATATTTTGTATGCTTACAAAGTTATTAGCTCATTTGTATTAGCTTAAACTGTGATTGTTTGGAAGTTTAATAGCCACAACTTTGGGGAGTTATGTACAAAGCCAAAATAGCAAACTAATCTACCCACAGTTTCCATACTCATTTCCACCAAAGAAAAAGTGTGGACCCTGCTCTGCTAAACACATACAAAGCTTGCAACCACAAGTTCCCTTGGCGCGTGACTGGCACTTTGATCACAGCATTACGGATTAATGTTTCATCAATCAATATTTTGAACAAAATATTTGTTTTTGTTAATGGTAGCTGTGAAACCAATTGGCTACATTTTTTATGATCAGTAAGTGAAACAGACACTGTTGCACCAGTATTCAATGCCTACTTTCAATTTTGCTCCATTCACTTGTGCAGTAATCATACCTTATCATGATTATATTAATTCCAAGTGCCATTCTGTACTGCTTATGGGCTCTAACATATGCATGCAAACTATTCTGTATTTGCCTCTAAACAAGAATACATTTAGATAAAATAAATGCATTGGGCCATCTGCTAAATAGTTTTAGGCCTAGGTGCTAAGTACAGCCTGCATTTTATTTGCTGAATAACTCAGTACATTCTAGTGGAAAATATGCCCACAGTGTGACATTTCCTCCCTGAAAACTTGCACTTCACTTTAGGGACTGAATCCATACTCAGCCTACCTATAACTCATATAAAATGCTTCTTCAAATAAAGCACATGTCTGAATTTTACCCCTCATCCTAATGTCTTCCCTGGGAACAGGAACTCCAGTCTATTACACCTAAACAATGTCAATGGTCAATAGCTGTTCTGAAAAGCTTCACCCAGCTTCACTTGATGGCATTCTTCTGTTGTGTCAATCTTTGTAAAATACTCGTTCCATTTCTCTAGGTTAGGGATACTAAACTAGGAGCACAGAGTGGTATGCACCACTAAATTTAAAGTACAGTAGAGAGTCGATTATCCGAACCTTAATATTTGAACTGTCAATTATCAGAACCAGCCTTCCAAAGTTTTCGGGTAGGAAAAATCATAAAGTCTGAATATGTAAACATTATACATATCCACTTGGGTATGTTTTTTGAGCTTGTAGCCAGCTTATGTGAGAAATATTCTTTATTTCCACTGGAATCACTGAATGGTTGAAAATTGTAATTCTGCATGCAGAAAAAAAAAGATTTTAGAAGTTTTTTTATCCAGTTCAATTATGCTTGATTATCCAAACTACCCTAGGTCCCAATTAGTTCATATAATCGACTCTACTGTACCCATAAATTTAATCCAGACTTAACTTTTGTTCAGCACAGAGAAAATGGTTCTTACTTACATACTCCAATAAAGTTTAGACAATCTCTGGGATTCATTAACAATCATGTAGGTGCTGCACTACACCTATGCTGCTCATTGTGCTTGCACAGTTGCAGGCACCTTTTTGTGGCTGGCAATAGTGTTTACAGCCATGGAAAGGTGCTTGAAAGCATGGATACTGAAAGTAAACAAAACGGTTCACATATAGGCAATAGTCACATACGAGTATGTGCTGTAGCATGACATATTAAGATCAAGTACAGGAAAAGAATACAGAAGGAGGGGAAGTGAAATGGGGGAACTATACATAAATTGTATTATTCTGAATTAATTAATGTTGAAATGGAAATGTTTAAAGTGTACTCATATCCTGACATCCTACAGGCAAATGTGACAACAGTGTACAAGAAGCATTTCTGACATAAATCTTGTAATATTGATGTAATGGTAATTAATGTCAATGACAATCCATCACTCATGCACATAAATAAAAACAAACATGCTAATAAAGGATGTGATGGGGATATAAAGCTGCAGTGTAAGAAAGGGGAGTGAACATTTTATATATATATATTTGTGTGTGTGTGTGTGTGTGTGTCTACTTTGATTCACTGAAAACTCATTTAACTGAATTTCAATATACCCTCAAAAAATCACCGAAAGCTCAAATCACTGAAAACTCATTTCACTAAATTACATTTCACTGAATGTAAGTTCTGTTGGGTAAATAACACATATATGCCCTTTTCCCCACTGTAGTGTGATCCTGGAATTAGTATATATAGTTACGGGGTGTGGGGGCGTAGACCCCCCACCTACTTAGCTGTTATACTTATGTATCTCATTTCACGGAAAGCTAACAATATAAAACCAAATGTAGATGGGCTATGCCCCCCACACCCCCTAACTATATATACTAACTCCAGGATTGCACTACAGTGAAGAAAAGGGCATATACATTTTATTTGCCCAACAGTACTTAGATTCAGTGAAATGTGACTCCGTGAAATGAGTTTTCAGTAATTTGGTGCGAAAATTCAGTGAATCAAAGTAGACACATATGTGTGTGAGTGTGAGACAGAGAGAGTGTGTGTGTATTAATTAAATGCTGAGCTGAGATAACAGTTAGCAAGGGCATAAGGCACTTTATGGGATGAATGCACAGACTGCAGTTATTGCATTTGACATGTATACACAGGAGAATTTATGTATGCAAGCTGACACCACTGCTATATTTGAATCCTCAGCATGTATGCACAAAAAACAAAAGGACCGTAGAGCTGTAATACCAGGTACAACAGAAATGGACATGCTTTTGTAAAGAAATGATAGTGGCACCAACAGAAAAAGGATTCATCACCTACAAGCATGTATCAGTCAAGCAAGTGTTGTACAGTTATGTAAATGCTAAATAGTAATCTAACAACACATATCACAATGACGGTTTCATGTAATGACATACTTCTCTACTGAAATGTAGATACTGTCCTTAATGTACATTGCATTACTGTGAGTGATATTCACATGTTCCACATTATGAGAGGACATACACATTGACAATCCACTGGTACACAATGAGTTAATCATTCCTGTGACTTCATGTCAGGATGATTATACACTTGTATTGTGTCCGACTTGCACTATGTGCACTGGCAAGACAAGCATGCAAGTCATATACAAGACAGTGCACTGCACAATGACAGTGATGGATTATGTGAAAATAGGTTAACCAAGCTTGTAATACAGTTGTGAGTATAAACACTATAGTGCAGATATCTAGATAGCTTTACATGACTGAATGAAGTCAGCATCATTCTGAAATCAAGATTACCTGTTGATGAAAGTAATACTGACATACAAACATTGTGCAACATAAAACTATAATTACTTGACTTTTTCTTTTTATTGTGTACTCTTTGAGCACAGCACTGCTAAGCTGATTTGTGCTGCTGATGGCAAATTGTTAGTGTATGCGTAATCATACCTTAAAGTGTTGAACTTAGAATGGGAATTAGCAGTAATCTTTGAAGCTCTGTGTCAACTTTTGTGCAAATATCTGTACAAGATAAGCTTCACAACGCAGGGACCAGGCACATTAATGTAGCAGCAGGATAATTATGTGCTAAAGAAAGCTGCGGACAACATTTACATCCACAGGAGTCAGACAACATACCCCAAAATATTTTTTCATCCACATGTATTCAAACATTTACAGGATAACAAGAAAAACATGTACACCTGAGAACTATCTAAGCACACCACGTAGGAAGTCATAATTCTGACAGTTACTAATTGACAGCAGATTTCAGCAAACGTGAATCTATGTATCATTTTTATTACTCTACTGACCACTATAATCTGTATATCCAACTGTTCATCTTGTTGAAAAGCACATTAAATTGACTAAACAGTAGCATGAAGTGTGACAAGAGTAATGTGGATGAAGGCAACAAAATCACAAGGTAGTGCCATAAGCACTGTACTTCCATTTAACCTTAGTTGCATTTGTTGCCAGAAGCCAGACACTCCATAAATGCAGAGGTGGAAGATTAATGATACAGATGGGAGAAAATATATCGACAGGGATGGAGGCAGGGACAAAGCAGGTTATGATAAAAGGAAGATAATGGTCACTCATAACAATATATAGCCAAACAGGTACACATAATTTAGTGTACCAAAAACAGGCAGTAACACGTAGCTAATGACTGGATTAGAACCCTTGAAATTATTCAAAAATCTTTCTACACATGTGAGTATTACATGAGTGGAGAGCTATGTAGGGGATGTAATTTTTTTGTGGGACAAGCACCCATTTTTTTTCTTTTTTCTTGTTGGGGAAAAAGAGAAATGCTGGGAAAAGTGATTAGGAATGAGAGGGTCAGGTAGGTAATTAGGGTTATTAAGCATGCACGTACATATAGGACATACAAGACAGACAGGGATAGTGAAGGAGACAAAAGCTTGAGGAAACCATGATTGGAGATAGGTAGGGGACATCAGAGGCATATCTATGTTGACAACACATTAAAATAACACAACTGAAGCACAGTGACAAATTATTGAAGCAGAAGGTGTGAAGACAGAGAGCAACAATGTGTACTGTGGGCATGTAGGAACATCAGTATGATGTTTTACTTATTAAATCATCATAAATATGTCATGCTCTGTACAATGACGTGCTTAATATAGGTAAAAAAAGAGGTAGGAGAGTGCAATAATCATAAATACCTAAACAGGATAAGGTTGGCTTAACAAATCTCCCTGTTGGGGCTACAATGTTTTGAAAATGGTATCTTGCTGCACTATTCCAATGTTATCTTAAGGAAATTTTTATATGGAGCGAATTAACGATGCTTTCAGTTAAACAGATGATAGGAATATGAAATCTTAAGTAATGCACTGTCATACAGCTGTAGTCAAACTCATGGCACTACACAAAAACATCAGGCTAAAACAGGGTAATTATCTGAATACGCATAAGAGTAAAGTACAGTTTTGTACCTACCATAAATGTAGATGTTCGAGTGTATACACTGCTGCAGTCATTACACTTGGGTTATCCTGCCATCAGGCAGTCCCACAGTCGGCCCGAGTTCCAAAGTCTTGGTCCGGCGTCGGTTGCTGTCGCTTCTTCCCTGATGTTAGTGTGCCAGGGGTATATAAGAATCAGCCGATGCCATTTTCTTCAGTTTTTCTTGCCCCAGATGTCAGGTGCCCCCAAAAAGGTAGGCAATGTAAATTGCTAATAAAACATACACAAGAAAAGCAAACAAATACTTTCTGTTACCAGCAAATACTCCCCATAGGTAGCAAAGGGTAGAATACTAAGGTAAGTACCAACAAGTAAGAGGGGGAGGAGGGAGGGTAACGTGGACTGCAGCAGTGCATACACTCGAACATCTACATTTATGGTAGGTACAAAACTGTACTATGTTCGTGTTACACTGCTGCAGTCATTACACTTGGGTAGAATCCCAAAGCTGAGGTAGGGTGTCGGGTTCTATAAGGCATTAGGGGTGGCTATAAGGCCCTGCAGAACTGCAGTGGCAAAGCCAGCTCTGGATTTAGAGTAAAGAGGCAGATGATAATGCTTGGTGAAGGTATGTACAGAACTCCAAGTCGCTGCTTCCAAAATGTCCTTGGTAGGTACTCCTCTGAGGTAGGCAGTTGAAGTGGCTGTTGCCCTGGTGGAATGAGACCTAATGCTGTTAGGTGCAGTTTTCCCAAGGTGTGTATAGCAGAAACGTATGCAATGCCATATCCATTTTGAAATGGTCTGTTTTGAAATGGCTTTTCCCTGTGTTTCTGCAGCATATGCAACAAATAATTGCTCAGTTTTCCTGAAAGCTTTTGTTTTGTCCAAGCAGAAGCGTAATTGCCTGTGTATGTCCAAGGAATGCAGTAGTCTCTCCCCTTTGTTCTGTGGATTTGGATAAAAAGTTGGCAAGTGAATAGTTTGGTTTAGAGCCACACTTGATACCACCTTTGGCATGAAGGTAGGGTTTGTTCTTAAAGACACCCTCTGTCTTGGTGGAAAATGATGAAATGTTCCACTGCCATTAGTGCCTGTAATTCTGAAACTCTTCAAGCTGAGGTGATTGCCAGGAGCAGAACAGTTTTCCAAGAGACATATTTTAAGTCTGCTGAGTTAGCTGACTCAAAAGGAGGTAAAGTTAATTTTTCCACGACGAAGTTGAAGTCCCAAGTTGGAGTTGGCGGTCTTCGGGGCGGTTTTATGTTTTTAGCCCCTCTCAGGTACTGTTTTAGCAAAGGATGGTAAAAAACTGCTGGATCTGTGTTGTAATGAGCAGACATGGCAGAGGCATGGATCTTAATGGATGAAAAGGAGAGGCCTTTGTCCAGCATCTCAGTCAAATATTGTAGAATCTGAGGAATGTTTGGGACAAGAGGATCAAGGCTGTGAGCCTGGTTCCAGGCACAAAATCTCTTCCATTTATCCGAATAGGCTTTCCTAGCGCTAGGCCTTCTGGCCTCCATAATGATATCCATAACAGCTTTGGAGACAGGCATTGTTTGCTTGACTAAGGAATCTGCCATGCAGCCAGCTTTAAAGTCTGAGCTGGCCGTGAAGTATCTGATTGTTTTGCTGAGTCAGAAGTTGTGAGATTTGAGGCAAAATCCATGGTGGTCCTTGTGCTAAGTTCTTTAAGATTGCGTACCAGTGCTGGCGTATCCAGTCTGGGGCAATCAGGATCATCTTTGGCCTTTCTTGTTTGGCTTTTATGAGTACCTTTGAAAGGAGAGGTATTGGTGGGAAAGCGTATACCTGTAGATTTTTCCAGCTGAATGAGAGGGCATCCACTTTCCATGCTTGTGGGTGGTAAGTCCTTGTGCAGAATTTCTGTAGCTGGTAATTCATTAGGGATGCAAACAGATCTCTGTCCGGGCTCCCCCATTTCTGTGTTATCATCCTGAACATTTGTGGATGTAATTTCCACTCGTGCGGATCCATGATGTTTCTGCTTAAGTCGTCTGCCAGTGTGTTTTTCTCTCCTGGCAGGAATTGTGCTTGCAGATGAACTTGATAGGTTATAGCTGTGTTCCACAAGGTCATGGCTTGTCTGCAGAGGGGATATGAATGTGTGCCCCCTTGCTTGTTTATGTACCACATAACTGTGGTGTTGTCTGTCTTTAGTAGTAGTTGTCCTGGATGCAGAAGGTCCTTGAAAGCGATAAGGGCATTTTGTACAGCTAGCATTTCTTTTTGATTGATGTGAAGATGCCTTTGTTCTGCGGTCCACTTGCCCTGAATACATTTTCCTGCCATGTGTGCTCCCCAGGCGTAATCCGAAGCATCTGTTGTCAGTGTTTGTCTGGCTGTGGGTTGAGTGAAAGTCTGTCCCTTGTTGAGGTGACAGGCTTGAGCCCACCATCGAAGCTCCTGTTGAAGGCAAGGAATTAGAGGTATTACTGTTTCCAAACTGTGACAGTGTTGAGACCAGACACTCTTTAGGCACCACTGTAGTTTCCTCATATGCAGTTTGGCATATGGAATTAGTAGTATGCAAGGTGCCATGTAACCCAAGGCCTGCAGAATTTTGCAGGGAGTTGGGTTTTTGTTGCCATTAATTGGAAATATTGAGTCAGTTGTATTTGCCTGTCTGGCATGAGATATGCCATCTGGGCCATTGTATTTAAGCTGGCACCCAGGAATATTACCTCTTGTGAGGGCACTAGTTTTGATTTACTTTCGTTTACTGTGTACCCTAGGCAAATTAGCAGTCTTTTTACAAACGCCAGATGCTTTAGAAGAATGTCTTTGCTCTCTGCTTGAATAAGGCAGTCGTCCAAGTATGGGTATATTTGAATTCCTTTTTGTCTGCAAAATGCAATTACTGGTGCCAGGCATTTTGTAAAGACCCTGGGCGCAGTAGATAAGCCAAAGGGCAGTGCAGAGAATTGGTAATGCATTGAACCTGCTAAGAATCTGAGGTATCTTCTGCAATTTTGTCTGACAGGGACATGCAGGTATGCCTCCTTGAGGTCCAAAGTTACGAGCGAAGCTTTCTTGCCCAGCATGGGAAGAAGCTGCTGTAGTGTCAACATTTTGAATTTTGGAACGTCCAGGTAAGTATTTAGAGAAGAAAGATCCAGAATGGGCCTCCAGGCTTTTTCCTTTCTGGGAACCAGTCTCCTTGTGAAGTGCTACAGCTATAGGTTGCTTCGGGGTTTATACCAGGTCTCAGTATAAGGATAGCTGGAATAGCTTAGCCAATGATGTCTCCACTGCAGCAGGCATTCCATGCAGTGGGGTACAATGTCTTCACCCCTATAATGACCTTAACAAGCTCAAAAAGGACCTCCTAAGCTGATGGATACTATTCTTTTTGTACTGTACAGCTGCAGGGGAGATCGCTGTAAACCATGAGACATATCAGGAGAGATTAACTTGCCTCAGAGAGGCATGGGGTAAGTATGACTTGGGTACAAATTTCAAGCCAGAATTTTATTTTCGTTCCCTCAAGCACTAGCATCTTGAGCGAGCGTACCTCATCCTTCATCTCAAGCATGCATGCCTTCACCAGTAACTCTCGCTGCTTGCATTAGGCAATGAAAACACAAGCTTAACTGTGTGTTGGTTCAGTACGCAGAAGCAGAAATTACTTTTTATTAGTGGCTGAGTATTTATAGAATCTTAGTAGCAATATGTCAGGAAGAATTAAGTTATGGTAACTGCAGTTATTAAATTACAGTGCATATTTCCTATCCATCATAGGGAAATAAAGGCTGCTGTTTCTTCTGTCATAGCAGTGAGATTTGTTTATTTTATGAGACACAAATACCTTTCCATCATATACGGATGTGGCAAAGGTGTACAGTAGTAAATTACATTATTGTTTATTGCCAAGGTGTTAAGTGCAGTGGCTTCAGATAAAAAAATACAGTTGATTTTAAGGGTTTGAATCCAGCTACCAAATGAGGTTAAATAAGATGTACCATTAAAGTACATTAGGGCTATATATTATTATGACAGCTACTAGATAGGGCAGGACCAGCTTGAATTTCACACTGATGGGGGAAGGGATGTGAATTTAAGATGTGTACCAATAACACTTTGTTTTACAGCACAATAAACCACTCCCATGCCTGATAAAAAGTATATATATATTTAGAAAGCTTGTGAGGAAATTACTACTCTATTTTTGTTTTACTTGGATCGCTTGTCTGTGTACTTAATAAAGGATTTTCGACTGGAAACAGACTGCCTGCTTGCTTGGATTACTTTCGAATACTTAGTAATGCTGTAGAATTATATATTTTCTACTATTAATTTTTTACTTGACGAGTTTACGTTCGCTACTTCTACTACTATTGTCTGATCTGATTAATATACAGTGATTAACTAGAAATATACGGACTGAAAATCTTCCACACAGAGAAGTTTCTTACACTGTTTTGTTTTTAGACCCACTACACTTTAGTGCGTTGTTTTGAGACTTCGGGGATACCACGGAGATTACTTGTTTGTTGTATCTAATATAATTCCCATCATATCTGTGATAAGATTTATACGATCCCATGTCATACCTGAATATTTTCTGAGACTATTGCAAAAATCCTCTAGTCCCTGATCCTTAGGAATGCATGAATAAAGATCCACAACATCAATAGTAATGTATGTTAACTTATCTTCCCCATTTATCCGAGGTCAACTGGGCTAAGAATATCCAAGAATCCTTAACAAGGTGAGAAATGTTCATATAAATTGGTTTAACCCATCTATCTATTACTACACCAATACTGAATGTCTTGGACTTACTTCCAGATATGATCGGACGAAAAGGTGGTTTCTTTATATTCTTGTGCACCTTGGGTATGCCAACTATGGTAGCTAGAGTGGGATAATCTACTTTCATAAACTCAAAAATATCTTCCGTTATTCTTTGATCTAATAAATATTCATTTAAGGCTAAATCTATTTTTCCATAGCTTATGTTAATTTCATTGATGGAAGTGATTTCATAGTTTCCTGATCTTATTAATATCTGTTGTATCTCATTAATATAATCATTTGTGTTATATAATACAATCCCCCTCCCTTATCAGGCTTCATTACTCTGATGCTTTTATTATTGATCAGTTCCATCAGACATTCTCTTTCCTCATAGTCAAATTATCCTCAACCTGTTGTTTCTTAATGTTCTGATTGAATTTATAAATATCAGTACATACTAATTCTTCAAAGTTTTCTATTTTTTTATTGGGGGGTGGGATGAATGTGCTCTTCTTCTTCAACTTAATTCCTTCCATAGTAGTAAAATCATCTTTTTTTACTTTTATTATTAAACATTAGAGCTAAATTCAATCTTCTACAATACAGTTTAACATCTATGATTGTATCTGTCAACTTAAACTTCTCAGTTGGTATATATTTCATTCCCTTTGTAAACAATGACCCCAATTCATCTTTAATACCATAGTTAGTGTAATTATAAACTGTCAAATCATCAAAATGATAGATTATGTCCTCAGTTTCATAATTTACATTTATCTCATTTCCATTTATATTTTGGGAATCTTTAATGATATTACTTATGTTCACTACTTGTGCATCACTCATATTTAATGCCAATTTTGATTCCCCTGACGGTGATTTTGTTTCACAGGTGGGGTAAAATATCGACCCCCCTGAAAATTCATATGACTTTCCTTATGATTACCACCATGATCATCCATTCTATTACTATTATAATTATTTTTATACTTTTTGTGTTCATTGTTCCATAAATAACCTCTATTTTCTTTATATTGTTCTATATCACGATATAATTTTTTACATTTCCTTTCATATAACTTCTCTGCAGTGCTATCCACATATTTAAACTGTTTCTCATATAACACATGCCATTGTGAGAACAGTAAATCAGACACTATTTCATTATTTAACTTTTCCACTTCCATAACAACATTACTTAATTTTTCATCATTCTTTTTAATCAGCAAATTCATACAGCTAATCCCATATGAATTAAAAGCTGTATTAAATTCAGCCTTAGTCTCATTATCCAAATTTATACCTATGGGTACCTTAAAAAACCTGAGTCCCATCGGTACTATTCCCATGGATATACATTTTGATAAATATGCATTATCTATCTTAATATTTTTTACTACCAGCAATAATTTGCCCAAATCAAATATCATTTCTTTCAAAGTTCCATTTTTAAGTTTGTTATCATATTTACCATAAGAAATTGTCCGTGACCTTTTATCAGTCATTTTAAATTTAATGTTGGTAGTTAAAAAATTGTCCAATCTTTTTTGTCCATTGTCATTTCTATGTATAGATTCATTAATAAGTCTCGGACTAGATGAATTATGTACAGTACCTTTAGTAGTGTGGATGTTAGCTTTTGTTGCTGCTGCATACGTTTTTCCTGGTAACAGTCTTTTAGGTCGAGTGCCTGTCCACTCACTATCATCGTGATTGTGGAACAAAGAAAAATCAAAAGTAAACTCATGTTCAGAAGTAACACTAGTGTTGTCCTTCCCATTACTGACGTTGAATAATGTGTTACTTAATACGTGATTACCCACCACTGGGTCTCCTTGTCCATTAGGTAACCACAGGGCTGACACAATTGCCCAACAGGTGCCCCTGGGGGTGGTCTTCCTTCAGAACCACCACTAATAAAGAGAGGAGTTTCTGTCCACTGTCAGAGATCCAGATAGCTCGGCAGAGGGTTCCACTAGAACCCTTGACACTGATGCAGATGTGGACAGCAGACTCAGAGTGTCACAAGCAGACCTTTCATGTATGCAAAATGCAAGTGTCATTGTTATATCTTTATATGCATGTATCAAAAATATTGCGTGTGTGTGTGTGTGTATATATATGTATATGTGTATATATATATATATATATATATATATATATATATATATGTATATATATATATATATATATATATATATATATATATAAGAGAGACATTTGGGGGTGGTGCAGAAGGTCACTCTGACACTGAGGTTATGGCTCCCAACATCCCCTGTCCATATTTTGGACACAGTCAGTATGCCTATATATACTCATGACACAGAGACCTCTGATACAGGAAAGATTTAGGGTGACCCAGTTAATTAGGCTTGTGTGGTTACTCCCGTTGCAGAGCTGGTTGCTTTTCCTGGTAGCCATCTTGAGGGTGTGGTGCCACATAGGAGGGCTGGTAGGAGTGCTCAAACGAGGCCTGCTTTCCACTCTCCTCCTGATGCTGGTGTGTCATTAGGTCCAGATGTATGCGTATGGCCATAGTGGAGCCACAAGCAAGTTGATGATTTCTTGTTTATACATACTCATCTGTGAATGATTGCCTCTATAACTATTGAACCTTACTGTATTGCAGTTAGTATTGTCATAACAGCAGTGGAAGCATTAGGTACTGCAGTCTTGCTTCTTGGAATAGTTGTGCAAATGAGGGTATAATAGACCTGATCCATGCTTTATAGATGGTCAAATGAAATGCTTGATGGACACTATTGTTTGTAATATGTAGTGATTACAGCAAATACCTGTCAAAGGAGATATAGGTGATGTAACTATAAACCTTAAGACAAATGTTCTACTTAGGGTCATATGCATAGTTCCATATGAGAGTAATCAGTTCTACAACTTATTTACTTTTCGTTACAGGTTCCACATTTACCTCATCATTACTGCGAGTACAAATTGTGTCCTTGGGGGTTGTCCCTGTCTTATGCCATCAGAACAAGCCCACTGCAAAGTTAAGTAAAGGTGGTGCTGTTTGAAAGGCATCAATTTTCCTATTTGTATATATGTGGGATCTTAGGCTTTGAGCTAGGTAGTGAGTGTGTGTGCGCCATCCTTCGCCTCTTAGCCGAAGTACAGGCATACAATCCAAACCTCCATCTGCCAACACCATCTGCACCTGTTGGTTCTACCTCAGACTCCAATTCTGTATCTACTGCTGCTGGTCCATGCTGTGGTCCTTTAAACTGTGGTCCAGCCCCTAGCTGTCATGGTTGAAGCTGTTTCCTGAGTATTACATTGTGTAACACGGCACAGACTAAATATTTTAGCACAGATGCCTGGTCATACTGAAGTGCACTTCCTAATGTGTTAAGATGATGGAACCTTGATTTCAACAATCCAAACACATGTTCTACATTATTCCCAGTTTGAGCATGAGCCTCACTATATATATACATATATATATATATATATATATATATATATATATATATATATATATATATAAGAAAAAAGCATCCCTTACCCCCCTGCACCCTCCCTACTTAAATATATCATCTCCGTGATCGCACTATAGCGAGGAAATGGGAGATCTCCCATTCTGCGCTTCTGCATACAGCACGGAACGGGAAATTTCCCTTTTCCCCACTGTAGGGCGATCTTGGAGTTGTTATATTTAAGTAGGGGTGTGTGGGTGGTGCAGAGGGGCTTGCCCCCCTGCAGAAATTATGTTTGTTTTTTTTTTTTTATTTTTTTATTTTTATTACACTTCGTAATTTTGAGTTACTGAAAACTCAATCATATGCTCTCGACTTTATGAAGTTTAAGTTTTCAGTAATTTGACATTGTGAAGTAGAACTATATATATATATATATATATATATATATATATATATATATATATATATATATATATATATACATACATACATACATACATATCTATGGATCTACTATTTTTGATCGAACGCACATTTGATCGAAACCCATTTGGGGGGTGGCCGGGCAAAGCCCCCCATCTAATTTCCTTTAAAAGAAGAAAATAAAAGAAAATGTATATATTTTAAACGAAAATAGGTGGGGGGCTTTGCCCCCCACACCCCTCAATGTGGGGGGCTGTGCCCCCCATACCCCCTACCTTTATATATCAACTCCGGGGTCACATGACTTTGGGGAGGGGGACAAATCCCTGTTAATTGCCATGAATACTGTTTTTTGATCAAATGTGCTGTCGATCAAATGAGTTTCGATCAAATGTGCTGTCGATCAAAAGTAGCAGATCTATATATATATATATATATATATATATATATATATATATATATATATATGGGTCCACTATGTAATTTCGAAATACTGAAATCCCGAAATTCAGTATTTCAAAATTACATAGCTGAAAAGTCAAAGTTCTGAAACTGGCAGAAGCACGAAATTCAAAATCCCGAAGCACGGAGATGCTGAATTTCCACTTCCGCTGGTGCGGTGTGAGGATGTATCGGTTGAATTTAGGTAAGTTTGCATGTGTTAATGTGTTGGTTAAGGGCTTTAGTATGTGCAAGTGTGTGAGTTTCGTTTGTGTTTCTGTTTGTGCGATCTCGGAGTTAGAATATATAAGTAGGGGGGTGTGGGGGAGGGCACAGCCCCCCACATGTGGGGTGCAGGGGGGATTGCCCCCCTGCTTATCTATAGTGTAGATGCATTTATTTTATTGTGGGGGGGAGTTTTGTGTTTGTGTGTGTACTATATGTGTAGCATAGTTTTGTTTTCAGAACTGTGAGTTGTGCTTGGGTTTTTGGCTATGTAATTTCGAAATACTGAATTTCGGGATTTCAGTATTTCGAGATTACATAGTGGACCCATATATAATTTACAACCACAACTTACTGAACTGTCCTTATCCTAGTATCAATTCAGTTTACAGTGTCCCCATTTTGTTTTAGTAACATTTTGTTTCTGTTACCGTCAATGTCTTTTAGCTCAGTAACTTTAATCTCATTTATCATTTTTTTTTTCACCAGCTTTATGTTAGGTTTCTTTTCCCGGTTTCATTTTCTTGTAATAATTTTGTTTTGCTATTGCAACTAACTTTGAAGAATAGATGAAATGAAGAAAAGGGCTATAGCAAGTAAATCCAGACAAGTAAAATTCAAGCAACAAAAACAGAAAACTTTGTATTTAAGTTGGTTAACTGTTGGTCCTATGTATGTTACCTTATGAAGCAATTTTATATAAAAAAAAAACTTGTGTGTTGTTTTAATGCATTAAAGTTTTCCTTTGTAGTTTCAAAACAAGTTAATTTATTTATTGACATTTGTTAACTGGATTGTTCCAACTGAGCCAGTAACCCATTTTCAGTGGAGACCAGAGGAGAAAAACTCCAGATTACAAAGAAATTTCATGTTAAAATTAAAATCCACACTCAAAAACATTTACAGTACATATGATAGTTCACACTTCAGGATAGTACAAAGTTAGAGTCCAAAAATGAAAACATAGAAACTTAAAAAGTTAAAAACAAGCACATTCTGCATAAACAAAATAGAATTTGTCCAAAGAGATAATAATATTCAACACAGTTTTCAAGTGTTCACTATGGAGAGGATGTGTTAACCAGGTAACCACATAGTACACAAAAGTATAAAAATAGGGGGAGAGTACTGTAAGTATTTCTAGTGGTAGGAATATGAATCAACAGAGAAGTGGAGTTTAGGTTGGGTCATGGCAGGGGCAAATCTTGGTGTTGAGAAGATGTAGTTTATATACTTTTTAAAGTGTTGTGGGTGGGTAATGGAGCAAATGTGTATAGGGAGTTTGTTCCAAGATTGGGCAACACAGCATTTATACAAAAGTTTACCCACATTTTTTTTTCTGGATGGTAAAGATCTAAAAGTTGCTGGTTAGAGCTATGTAGGGTCCAAGATGGGGAGTAGGGCAATATGGGAGAGGATAGAGCAGGGTATGAAGATGGTTTGTATGGAATAATGTATAATATCTTAAATTGTGGTAGCAAGAGTTGTTGGGGGAGGTCAAGCCATTGGAAAGCCTTTAGAGCTAGGCAGTGGTGAGAGTTATAAGGAGAGTTCATAACGAATCAAGCTACTTTGTGGTATGTTTGTTGAAATTTGAACAAGGTTGTGGATTGAATATTAGTTAGAATTGGGGCAGCATATAGAATGGAGGGAAGGAGAAGCACCTGAGCCAGGGAGAGTCTGACACTGGAGTTTAGGAATTTTTTATTGCGATATAGTAATCCTAGTTTCTGTTGAGCTTTTTTGATACACTGAAGTAAGTGAAGACTAAACTTAAGTTCATCATCAATAATGACACCTAGGAGCTTTGTTTGAGGTTTGGGTTTTATGACAGTGTTAATGGAGGATGTAATAGTAAAAGTAGATTTGTGATGAGAGAGGGAATGGGGGAGAAAGAGCAAGAGCTTGGTCTTTTTTGGGTTAAGAATGAGTAGATTATTGGCTAGCCATTTTTTGGTAGATAAGAAGGTATTTTGGGTTAGTGTAAGAAGTTCAGAGATATTGCTGGAGGTGAAGATAAGAGTAGAGTCATCTGCATACTGGATGAGGGAGGATTGTTGGCAGGATGTGTGTAGTTAGGGAGGTAGTAGATAGGTTGAGATTAAGCCAGTTTGGTTAGCAATAAAGGGTGAGAGACTGTATCAAAAGCTTTGGATATGTCAAGGAAGAGACAGGATACGAGTTGGTTTTTATCACAGGCCTCAGCAATAGCATGTGCAAATGATAGGAGGGCAGTAGTTGTGCTATGGTTAAGGTGGAAACCATGCTGAGTGGGAGTGAGAAGGTTATGCTGGAGAAGACCATTGAGAACCTATGAATGAATGCATTTTTCGAGTATTTTAGAGAGAATGAATAGGATGGCGATGGGTCAGTTGAGTTTCCTCCTTTATGGAGGGGGATTGTGAAAAATGATTTCAAATGCGAGGTACAGTGACTTCTTGAACTGACCTGTTGATGAGAATGGATACAGGATGGGGTATAGATTCAGCAGCTAGTTTGAGGAAGCAAGAGGGGAGATTATCTGTGGAGGGAGAGCATGGTTTCAGCTTCAGAAGAAGTGTTTTGATGTAAGAAGTGGAAACAGGCTGAAAGAAGAAGAGGTTTTTATTGAGTTGGTGGGAGGTAGAAGTAGAGTTACAGCTGGAAGGAGTGAGCCTTTTTGGATTGTATCAATAAAGAGTTTATTGAGGAGGGTAGCAGTCTCTATTGGAGATGTGTATTTGGGAAAGGGGAGGGGTTGGATGGGCGGCCAGGAGAAAGAATATTGTTCAGAGTTGACCAGAACTTACGCGAGTTGGACTTGCCATTGAGTTGGGCAGAGTTATAGTAGTTTTTATTTTGTCTTTATTGGTTTGTTTCTTGACAAGATTCCATAGTTCTCGGTAATTTTGTAGTAGGGGTGGCTCTTTTTTCTTAACCCAGGCTTTCCAAGGATTATCTCTTTTGTGCATAAGGGATCTAGTGTCCTTGGTAAAACAGGGAGCATAACTTGATTTGATTCTAATTCTCCTGGATGGAGCAAGAGAGTCAAGGGTGTCCAGGAAAATGCTATTGAATTTACTCACTGTGTCATCAAGAGGAAGATGCCAAAGGATGGGCCAGTCAATATTAGACACTATAGAGTTAAACTGAGTGGAATCGAAGTTAGTAAATTTCCGACAGTGTCTGTAAAGGTGGGATTTGGGTGTTTGGTTAGAGTGCCTTAGAATAGAGGTAGGGAGTCTGATGAGGTAGTTGGGCTATGGTAGAGATTGGGGGAGTTAGTGAGTATTCAGTCAATAGTGGAGCTGGAGGAAGAGGTTTTATTGAAGCGGGTGGGGGATGTTACCAGTTGTTGAAATCCATGGAGGTTAAAACTAAATTGTGGAGAGTCTGTTGTAAGTTCGGACCAGTCTACGTTGACATCTCTGAGGATAAGGGTTTCATAGTGTATGTTATGGGAAAATCACAATGGAATATTTTCTAGGGTGGGGATATTGTTTGCAGGGGGGATATAAATGGAAGTGACAGCAAATTTCTTATGTGGGTTAAGGTGGCAGTTAAGAATGAGTAGTTCTGCTGGGTAGAAGTCAGGGATATGGATGGTAATAGGTGAGACATTTAGGCTATCTGAGTAGAAGATGGCTACTCCACCCCCTTTTTTTTTTTTAGAGAATCTGTTGGAGCGGTAGATATTATATAACCAGGTGAGAGAATTTCAGTGTTTGTGATGTGTGGTTTGAGCCAGGTTTCAGATATGGAAAGAATGTGAGGGGAGGCATGGGCTATCCATGTGTGTAGGTCAGTGATTTTGTTAGTGAGGCTTTTTTATATTTAGTGAACAGATAGTTATGTTTTTGTATAAAGAAGAGTATGGGTTTGATGGAAGGGAGTGGAGAGAATTATATGGGGAGTAAGAGGTGGAGGGAGTGTTACGGGGTATGTGGCAGAGAGGAGAGGGGGCCCTGGGTTGGGATGAATGTCTCCAGAGAGGAGTATCTTTTTTATTTTCATTGATGATACAAACATATATTTTGTAAAGCTTTCGTTGGGCCTAATTATTTCCCTTACTACTGTTTTCAATTCTATTTTAAACTGCAACTGGCTACAGTGCCAACAAATGTGTTTCCTGTTAACATTTCCCACTCCTCACATCTCTAGCATACATCTGAGGCATTTGGAAACATTCTGGCTATTTTTCTGTCTATAAACATATCTGTGCCAGCACTTCCATATAACTATTCTACATTTTCTCGACTCTGTGGCTCACCTTGGAGTTAGCATTATTTGCTCCCACTCCTCACTGATCAGTGGGATGTCTAATCTCTCACTCCACTCTTTCACCATTACATGGGTTTGGTTTTTCATTTCTACCAAGACCCTATATGCCCTCTATAGTTGTCTTTTCCTTGTAACAATCTATATCAAAGATTCCAAAATAAACTACACAAATCCTGGTTTATTTTCATTGGTCACGTTTTATCTTACATTTTCCTTTAGTTCTGATATTAACCCCAGATATTGTCTATATTCCCTCAAATTCAAACCAAACTCATTTTTCACTGTTTCACATTCCTACCCTCTTGCAGGTGTCCCCAACACCTTGGATTTTTATTTATCTCCCTCCATACATCCATAGTACTATCTATCCTTTCATCTCTGAGTGCATTTATAACCTATGGTAAGTATGCAACTTACTCAGGACCTGATAGCTTTCATCTTTAACCATTTCCATACTGTATGTCAAGTGTACAGCAATGGCCAATCTTTCCCTTCTGGTTCTTTTACTACCTTCCAGACCTACAATGTCTGTTATCCCTGCTCTCCATCCCACTGTTAACACATTATCATTTTCTACTTAGGCTGATAGTTCTGCACTTGTAAAGCATTAAAAAGGCTGAGATGTGTTGCCTTAAAGTATGACTCCTAATCTGGCATATAGCACTTTTGACAGCATCAACATATTCCATACTCCTTTATTTTTCCAGTAAAATTCTTTCAGTTTCTTTACGAGTCTTTTCTGAAAATTATGCACAGGCTGGCATAGGTAAGCTTGCCCTAGATAGAGTACCCATAATACTAGAAACATTTTAATGGCCATTATTTTGCTGTCTTTCTCTACAAATAGCATTTTCCATCTTTGTATTTTATTAAACATTTGTAGGTTGCTTCGACCCATATTTATTTAGCTGCTGTTGCATGTTTTGTTTTACCCAGATTCCCAGATACTTGAGTATTTCATGCCTCCATTGGCATGGGTATGTTTGAATTAGTTCACACGAACATAATTTGTTTTAGTCGCATTTACCCTATGGCCTGATATATTGCCAAAGATACACAATTCCTCAAGCAGATGCTTCATGTCATTTTCTGGATTTGTTATATAAAGTATTACAGCATCTGCAAATAATGCAATCTGTTCATGCATATTCCCTCCAAGTATAACCCCTTATACCTGACTGTCTTATTTTCACAGCCAGTGGCTCTAGGCACAAGTCAAATAAGAGTGGACAACCTTGTCTTGTACCTCTGGAAAGTTCTATTACATACAATAACCCAACTTCGAATTTTATGCTGTTTGAGTTTTTATATATCTGAAATATTGCTTCTATTTTCCAGGGAACCTAAATTCCTGGAAAGTATATTTCAGAAACTCCCAACTTATCCGATCAAACTCATTCTCTGTGTTCACACTGGTAAGAAACAGCATTTTCTTTTGAACCTTTGCATCCTGTTGTATTATCATCTCATTTATACTGTTAAATGTTTATCTATAATCCCAGCTAATACCCTTGCTTTCCTCTTTATCATAATTCATACCAGCATCTTATAATCATGGTTTAAGATAGAAACAGTCCTATATGATCCACTGGCTGTTGGGCCCTTGCCTTATTTAGTATTACCACCACTACTGCCTTATGCCTTGAAGGAGGACTTTCCTCAACTCTAATGACATTAAATAATTTATGATAAATTCTGTCTCTGATGCTTTTCCATTCTGCTTTTTACTGCCACCCAGATATCCTCCATTGTTATGTTGGCCATAAGGGCTTTATCTGTTTCTCCTATTTTAGGTGGATTTAAATTTCTTAAATATCTTCTCATGTCATCCTCTCTCATCTCTACTGCCATGTCCTGTCTGAACAGATTTCATTAATATTGTGCAATTATCTCTCTTATTTCATATGGGTCTCTAAACTGTGATATGGTAATAAGCTGTTTTTCTAAACAGCTTCTAAAATACAGAAAACTGCTGCTGTCTCTCTGGAGATTGTTGTCACTGACAATGTGTGTGTGTATATACACGTCTCACCCACACAACTAGGAAATAGATTACTAGACATTTACATTAATGAACCAAACACGGAAAAGGTATTTGTCATAATCAATAAATTATAGAATATTTAAGTTTAGGGGAGCAAGAGCTGAAACAGTCCAAAGACTTCAAGTGCAAAATGGTTGATTAAAATACAGGACTGAGGCACAAGAGGTTCCAGTACATATCGTTCTGTTACTTTGTAAAATGTCTTCAAAACAGATGGAGCTGATGAACACATGAAAATTGAGAAAGCAGAAATTTTTAACTACTTAACATGGGATGCTACTTATCCCACCAACAGAGGCATTGGCCAGAATATCCAGTGTCAAGGCAAATTATTACAGTAAAACAAATGGAAAATATCATGAAACCTACAGATTTAAAACAAAATACAATATCCACAACCTTAAAAGACTAAGAGCTACTTATTTTGTTGGCACAATTAATGTATTAATGAAACAATTTCACCAAAGCTTAAAATAATGAATGATTATCTAACCCAGAAGTGAAATGCCATGATATTTATTGTCAATACCTCCTCATATGCAGAATAACAAGCCATAGCTAGCTAATCTAGGCTGTGTTGCTATGTGAGGTAAGCAATAATACTGGCTGCTAAGGGCAACTGATGTCAGTGCTCATTGAATGACCTCCAGTCATATCAGTACAGGCTGCCATATCACGCGGTTGTTCAAATATTCAGGTTGGTTTTCTTTTCTACTATAAAAATAAATACTGAGATGACACCAGATACATATGTGGCCCAGTCCATATTATTTAATTTTTGTTTAAACAGTGGTCAAGGTGTGACTTTTTAAAGAGCAACAATTGCTGCATCTGGCAGTATATTAGATATGATCACTTTCAAACAGCAAGATATACACAATCAGAATGTGGCTATGTTTAGTATGAGACATGGGAAGACAAACTGTGTGTGAAAAACAAGCAAGTTAGTTGATTACAATTAAACAACCACTGACAAGGCTTAGCAGGGAGGGCCAGTGCATGAGTCTACAAGCAACAAGCTGAACTACATTACTGTGGACTTTATTTCTCTCACTTCATGGCAAACATTCAAGGTGTACTCAGAGAGTGGTTATTTAGGGGGAGGGGAGATTGATGGTGTGAAGCCAAGAAACATCACATTTACCTGATCACAGAAAGTTAAATTATCATCATTCTGGCTCATCAAGTGCATGTGTTTAACAGCAACAAGTAGAAAACCATTATAGATCATTATTTTATTCACTATGACCACAGCCAAATAAAAGTATGCGCACAGAAAATGGCTAAATACAAGCGTAGGAATGAATGCAGATGGCAAAGGCAAGGCATAACAAATTTACTTAAACAAACTTAGCTAAGGGGGAATATATGAGTCAAAGAAGTAAAATGAAATACATGACTTTATCCATTATTTTCCCTCACTTCAATCACAAACTTACAGTAAGAAAGTAGTTGTGTTTGGGATGGGAGAATGATCGTCAATATGGTTTGCTGGATGAAGTGGATATGTTTCTCTCAATCTGCTGACATTGATAATAGGAACAAACGATTCTAAAAAGTAGATACATCTGTTCCAAAATCCAAACACCTAATTACCATAGCATTTTTATAAACTTCCTTCCACTTCCAGTATGATTGTGGGATACAACTTACAAACAGAAATGTAAAAACTTAATAAAATGATGCAAAAATTAACCATTTGACTTTCTCAGATTCCTGCCATCACCAAAATAACAATTCTAAACAGCTAGAGTAATATTAGAGTTTTACAATCCCTGTGCATGTGGGCCTCAGAGGGTGCAATGACAAGGCTCTCTCTCTCTCACTGAAGAAAGAGGTATGATGTAAGGACAGAATAGCAAACATACAATATATAGCATACTAATTAACACAGTTCTCTATATTCTGTGTTAGAATCACTAAGTAAATTATTTTAATGTTTGTTCACATAAATACTTTGTGTTCAGATATATCTTACAACCCTCAGACAACCTATAACATTTCAAAGTCTACTATCAAATTATGCCTTGTAAAAATTAATTCATTTTCTAATACCCACTTTATCCAATTCAGGGTCGCAGTAGAGCCTAAGCCTATCACAGGACTTTGGATGCAAGGCAGGAAAAATATTCCTAGATAGGAAAAGTACATACACACAATGACACCTACCGAAACACTGTAGACGCAACATGCCTGCATGCAGTTTGCAGCACACCTATGGGGTATGGGAGCAAACCACAACACCCAAAGAAAACCCACAAAGACAGGGAGGACATGCAGACTCTGCAAGGGAAGTACTATAGAGAAGAAACTACCTTATGATTTATTTAAAAAAAGACAGCATAAATAAATAAGGCAATAATTTGCTTTGCTTTCCATAAGACACCAAAAACTAAGGTTATTTTACCAAACAAATGCCTTTCTTTCGATTCCCTTAATTCTAGAGTACTAATATTATTTTGTACTATTGCATATTTCCTCCCAAATTACATATAATATTACTTTCTTTATTATAGCCTCGTTCCATTTTTACTCTATCACTGCAAATTCTTACATTCTGCAAAAATCATGATTATACAGCTTCACTAAACAAAGCAAAACCATCTTCTGTTAATTGCTGCAAAGATAGGAAAATTTCATTAAAAATGTTTTCCTTCAATTTCTCAAGTTCTTTTACTTTCAAATTTTTTCCCAGTGTCAACCATTCATTGCTCTTGTCATTTACCTGCCCCACCTTTTCATTCTGTTGCATTATAATATTTTCCTTTCCATTAAGGCATACTCCTTGCAGTCATTTTTTCTATTTTCTTCCATACTCACTCACCAATCTCTTATTTTTACTCATTGATACAGTTTATTCTGGATAAAAATATTCTTTACTTCCTTCAAAATGTTTTCCTGCCACATACTTCTCAGAGTTCCTTTTTCCAACCTTTCAAATTTTCGAAAGTTCTTTGCTTCTCTTATATTTGAAATAAACATTTCTCAGCATCTTTACTTTGTTTCTGATTTGTATGCAGTTTTACAGTAAAGCCTGTTATACTCTTAATACTCTTGTCTTACAGTTTTCTTGTCTGTGTTCTGCACTTTTACAAATCTTATAGTTAACACTGTGATTCTTTATCTATCCTAACACCCAAAATATTCAGGATATCCATCATAAAAAAACACTTCCTTGCCATTACTGATGAAAACAGAACTAGGCAGGTGGTAAGTTTATCTGTTCTTAACTGAAACTTAACTTTGATCTTTGGGTCACCATTACAAAATCCTTCTTCATCAGGTTTCTACCTAATTACCACTTAATATATTCCATTATATACATCTGTTCAAGCAATGACTTATATGTTTAACAACACAGTCAAAAATGATTTTAACCAAAAATCCTTTTTAATTTTCTTTCAAATGCAATCCCAAAATGCCACCATTCACCACTGCTGGTGTCCTAAAATGAATCTTAAAATCCCTCCACTTTTGCCATTTAACAGTGCACAGATGAATGCACATCTTTGCTGTGATTGTCTGAGATTTTTTCTGCCACTGTCCAGCAGGACACAGACACACACACACGTAAAGAATTATGATTCATAAATTTAAAAAAAAAAAACATACCCACTGTTGGAACTTGGAAGCTGGTTAATGTTAACAATTTCTATAACAAAAACTGCCATGTGGTTCATTGTCTACCAGAACAAAGTCCTTCAAATGGAGAAGGAATGGAGTTGCTGTTGTTATGCTGCCTTGCAATGGCAACTCAAGCAGCAAATTAAATTAACAGTATACAGAGTACAATGAACAAAATAAATTTCACATTTTTAGACATACATAATTGATGCCTATTAATAATATTTACCCTTACTATGCTCTACACTCTATGCACTGTTTTCCCATCTATCTAGAGGTCTACAAAGTATCTTCCCCTTTGCTGCCCTGTCGGATAACACTTACTGTGATACTGCACACTGACAAAAAGATGTATTGTGTAAAAATCTTACCATAACAGTAGATGTCCTTTCTTTCACTATTACAGTATACTTTACATTTGGGATTCCCTGCCTAGGGCAGCCAATGTCCAGCTAGTGTACCAAAGCTTTCTTTTGCTTTAAGGTATGCCGTATGTCACACGTATGCTCCTCGCATAGAGTAAGGCATAAAGGTGATGTCACCCTCAGAACTGAAAAGCCCCAGTAGTAACACCAGTCCAATGAAAACCAAAAGGCAACCAGTACATCCAGAAGGTAAATGAACCGGGGGGGGGGGGAGTGAATACTGCAACAGTGAAGGAAAGGACATCTACTGTTATGGTAAGATTTTATACAACTGTACTATGTCCTTCCATTTACATATGGAAGAGTGCCAAAGCTCAGGAAGAAACTTGGGAGGAGGAAGGATCAGCAGAACTCTCTAAGAACCCATGAAGGACAGCCCTTGCAAAACCAGCTTTAGCTCTGGAGATTCCATCCAACTTGTAGTGCTTGGTAAAATTATGCACAGAAGTCCAGGTAGCGGTCTCAAGAATAGAGCTAGTATCCAAACCCTTGAAAAAAAGCACAAGAAGAAGCCACAGCTCTAGTAGAATGAGCCTTAACAGAAGGAAGGAAGGCTTTTACCATGAAAAGAACAACAAAAAGAAATAACCAATGAGATCCAAGAAGAAACAGTTTGCTTGGATACAGCCACTCCTAAGGACCTTGGATGAAAGGGAAACAAAGAGCTGATCAGATTTCCTAATAGTCTTAGCAAATAAAATCTGAGTTGTCTATTCACATCCAACATATACAGAACCTTCTCACTAACAGACTATGAAGAAGGGAAAAAAGTAGGCAAATTAACAGACTGATTAAAAGACAACTCATTCTCCACTTTGTGCCTAAAAGAAGGAATAGTACGCAAGGACATCCTGTCCTTATGAAACACCAAAACAGCAGGACAAGCCATAAGGGCATGAAGCTCAGACAACCATCTGGCAGAAGTAAGGGCTAATAAAGGAACAGTCTTCCAACAGCAATTTTGCAAGGAAGCTGAAGCTGCAAGCTCAAAAGGAGCCTGAGTCAACTTTTCCACAACAAAATTAAGATCCCAGGGAGAAGGAACAGGCTTCCTGGGAAACCTAATATGAAGGACACCTTTAGGAAATTGTTTAGCTTCAAATCTAGGGCATAAAGGTAGACAAGGAGAGAGAGTGGATAAGTGGGCCTTAACAGAGAAATAAACCAACCCAGCATTGAGCAAGTCACACAAATAAGAGAGAACCAAAGGACATCCACAGTAAGTGGATCCAGGGTACGAGGAAAACACTAAGCCAAAAACCTCTTCCATTTGGATAAGTAAGATTTTTTAGTATTGGGTTTCCTGGCCTCCTACAGGACCCTATGTACAGCCTCAGAAAAAATGTGTCTATGAGGAATAAAAATCATATCACCCATAGAGTCAACTGATGGGTGGACAAGTGGGGATGGATAAGAGATTCTTGTCTTGTGTGAGTAGGTCCACCCTGTGAGGTAACCTGTAATGACTGCCCATGGCTAAATGCAGGAGGAGAGGGAAATCAAAGCTGTCTCACCCAAAAGGGAGTCACTAACAAGATTTTGGGAGAATCCTGTTGAATTCTGAACAGGACTTTTGGAATGAGGGGTAGGGGAGAGAAAGCAAAGCATAAAGAAACACCCCCTTCCAAGAAAAAGAGACGGCATCCACCTTCCACACCAGAGGACCTGGGACTCTGGCACAAAACAGAGTAAGTTGTCTGTTCAGAGGGGAGGCAAATAGATCTACTTGAGGAGTACCTCACTGGTAGACAATGCCCAAAAACGCATCCCTGAGAAGCATCCATTCATGGGATTGAGTTAAGGACCTAATCAGTGTGTCTGCCACTATAGTTTGACTTGACAGAATGTAAACTGCCTTAAGAGTCACTTGATACTGGACAGCAAGATCCCATACTAGGAGTGGCAACCAACAAAGAAGATAAGATCTTGTTCCCTCATGTTTGTTTTCATACCACATCACTGTGGTGTTCCCCCGCTAGGATGTCCCAACTTGCAAATATAAGATGCTTAGATGGAAAAAACAAACTTTAATAGCAAACAAAATTCAATAAAATAACGTGAAACCATACATAAACACTTTTAAAAAAACAGGTTAAGCAATTTTTTTTCCCATAAAATGTGTATAGGAACTTCTTCAGAACTAAGACCAATGAATAAAAGCTCAGTATAAATACTTAAAACAAATCAATACTGATGTCAGATTAATAAACAATCATAAAATTAATTTAAAAAATTACTCAAAAAATTAAACTTTTAAATGCTTCAGTTATAAAATAAGAAGTTATGTACTCACCATAACGTTCCATCTGAGTAGGTAAACTTCATTTGTCAGCAACCTATGGGAATCAGATCCGACCTCGGATCCGAGCCGGCAGTTTTCAACAGCTTTAGATCCGAGCCCCAAGCTCCTCCCCCTACCCATAATCCCCTGCCAACCCTGACTGACCTCAGATCAAGTTTGCCCAACAGCAGAGACTGCTATAAAATTATTATTCTCAAGAAAAAGTGGGTAAAACCCATGGACCTGATTATGAATACATTCGCAAGTGAGCGGGCAGGAGGGAGGGACAGTTGCTGACAAATGAAGTTTACCTACTCAGATGGAATGTTATGGTGAGTACCTAACTTCTTAATCTGAAGTAGTTAACTTCATTTGTGCAGCAACCTATGGGACAGAGTCCCCAGCTACCTGAATCTTGGGCGGCCTTCATGGAAGGATGTTCTGGAGCACTGCAGAGCCAAAGGATGCTCTCCCTCTGCAGATAATGTCCAATTTATAGTGATTGATAAAGGTATGAGATGAGGCCCAAGTGGCTGCCGAGCAAATATCATCCAAAGAGACTCTAGCTTTAAAAGCTGCAGACGTAGACATAGATCGAGTAGAGTGGGCATGAACTCCCTGAGGTGTGGGCCTGCCCGAGCTTTCGTATGCTAAAAGGATACACTGTGAAATCCATCTAGACAGTGTGACTTTAGACACAGATTTACCCAAGTTAAATTTGGCAAAGGAGACGAACAACTGGTCGGATTTCCTATGACCAGATGTCCTGTGGATGTAGAAGCGAAGTTGTCTATGCACATCCAATGAGTGTAATTTGTATTCCCCTTTGCTATGGTAATTAGGAAAAAAGACCGGCAGGTTGATGGATTGGTTAATATTTGACTCAGAGGCAACCTTGGGAAGAAAAGAGGGATTGGTCCTGAGATAAACTCTATCCTTGTGAAAGGTCAAGTATGGGGGTTTTACGCAGAGGGCCTGTAGTTCAGAGACCCTTCGAGCCGAGGTGATAGCGACAAGAATGGCCGTTTTCCATGACAAGAATTTAAGATCTACTGAAGCTGCAGGCTCAAACAGGGGAGCTGTCAAGGCCTGAAGCACCAGCATTAAATCCCAAGGAGGGACTACATCCTTCACTGGAGGTCTGAGCAAAAAGGTGCCCTTCAAAAAGGTCTTACACAATTTCATGCTGATCAAAGGGCCCAGTTCATTTCCCACGTGATGAGAGATAGCTGCTAGTTGAACCTTGACTGTGGAGGAGCTAGCCCCCTGATGAAACAATCCTGACAGAAAGTCTAACACAGCGGGCAAAGAAGCTGTAAAAGGATCAAAATGTTTGCGTTCTGCCCAAATGGAGAAACGTTTCCATTTGCTGCTATAGATCTTTCTAGTAAAAGGCTTGTGCGCTGCTACTAGAATAGTTTTAACTGGGGAAGAGATACCAGGAGTCCTAGCTACGAGTGGAACTGGAACAGCCAAGCTGTGAGCTTGAGGTTGCCCAGGTTCGGGACCGGGAGATCTAGGGGGTGGGATATTAGATCCGGACGGGGATCCAGAATCCAAGGAGGAGTCACCAGATGAGACCAAAGGTAAGGGAACCAGGTTTGACGAGGCCAAAATGGGGCAATGAGGATAATCCTGCTCCCCAACTGACTGGCTTTCTGAAGAAACTTCAGCATCAGAGGAAGAGGAGGGTAAGCATAAAGAAGACCGGGAGGCCAAGCACCCACCAGAGCGTCTCTCGGGGGTTCCCCGGAGGGGGAAATGAGAGCGAAGTAGTCATAACATTTTGTGTTCGAGTGAGAGGCAAAGAGATCGCAACAGGGTTGCCCCCATTTGGCGAAAATCCGATTCGCTATCTCGGGATTCAGAGACCACTCGTATGGTAACAGGATGGTGTGACTTAGTCTGTCTGCTAGGATGTTGAACCGACCCAGAATGTGCATTGCTATGAGAAAGCGGTTGGTGGAGATCGCCCATTCCCACATCCTCATGGCCTCTCGACAGAGTGGGTAAGACCTGGTTCCCCCCTGCTTGTTGATGTACCAGGCAACAGACATATTGTCCGTCTGAATCGCAATCGTTCCTACAGGAAGAAGGTCCTGAAGTGCATGCAATGCTAACAGCACTGCCCTCATCTCTAGGACGGTGATATGCAATGAGGTCTCCGCGAGGTCCCACGTGCCTTGGACTGTCCTGCCCGAGCAATGCCCCCCCCACCTGAGGCGGAGGCGTCCATGGTCACCGTGGTTAGTGTAGGGGTGATAGAGAAGGGGCGTCCTTGCTGGAGGTCACCACAGGAGGGCCCTCTTGCAAGCCCTGCTGAGGGGAACGGGATGGCTGAGAGGATAGTGAAGAAAGGACCACTGGACCTGAAGGGTCCATTGTAAGACCCTCATGTTCAAACGTGCCTTTGGCAATAGGTTGATTGCTGCCGCCATCGAGCCAAGAGCCCTCAGGACCAATTCCGCCAGGGGAGCTGGAGATTGCAGAATGGCCTGCACGTCTAGCCTCAGGGTTAGTAGCTGGTCTGTGGTCAAGAAAGCTAGGAGTTTGTTTGTGTCTAATCTGGCCCCTATGAAGTCTATGGTTTGAGTTGGAGTAAGAGACGACTTCTCTATGTTGATAGTGATCCCCAGCCGGGGAGCTAGATGAAGAAAGTAGTTTCTGGCTGCACAGAGTAGATGCCTTGTTGGGGTGGTCAGGAGCCAGTCGTCCAGGTACGGGAAGACCTGAATTCCCTGGAGCCTCAGGTGGGCCGCTATCACTGCTAACACTTTGGTGAACATCCTAGAGGCTGTGGTGAGACCAAAGGGGAGGACCCTGAATTGGAAATGACTGGCTCCCAGCCGGAAGTGGAGGAACCTCCTGGATCGCTTGTCCATGAGAATGTCGTAGTACACATCCTTGAGGTCTATCGAGCACATCCAATCATATTCCTGCAAGAGGGGGAGAATGGACTGAAGAGTGACCATGCAGAACTTCTCTTTGGTTACTGACAGATTCAGGGAAGAAAGGTCGAGGATTGGTCTTAAGTCTCCCGTCTTTTTTGGCACCAAGAAGAACCTGGAGTAAAACCTGGACCCGCACTGGTCTGGAGGGATGCGTTGGACGGCTCTTTTTTCCAGCAAATGTTGGATTTCCATTGCTGCGGCCTCCCTTTGATCGGGTGGGACATCGGGGAGGTATCTGGGGCTGCGTGGGTAACGAGAGAAGGGAATCTGATATCCTCTGGATATGATGCGAAGCACCCAGCGGTCTGTTGTGATGGACTCCCAGGCTGCTGGGTGCTTCGAGAAACGCCCCCCCCGACTGCCTCCAGAGTGGAGCAGTCGGGCAACCCCTCAGGGGTGTTGCGTGGGTTGGTCCGAGAAGGGTTCTCTGGATCCAAAGTTCCGCAGGCCCCCTCTGCCTCTAGGGTGGTGTCCACCCTGCCCCCCTCTGCCGCGGAAGGGCTGGGAGTCCAGAGCGGGACGAGACTGTTGCGATTTCCAGAACCACATCTTCTTCTGTCCCTTTTGGTTCTTAGAGAAGGACCTCTGGGGAGCAGAGAAGCGGACTTCGACGGCAGACATCTTCCTGTCCTTTTCGCACTGGACCAAAGTATCTTGCACGGTTTTGCCGAAGAGGGCAGAACCATCAAAACGGGCATTAGCGAAAGACGCCTTAAAGGGTTCCGTGAAATCACAGTGCCAGAGCCAGGCCTGACGTCTCATAATGAGGCCCGCTCTGCTGGCTCTAGCGGCTCCTTCCGTGGCATGAGACAGAAGCCGCATAGAGGTGTTAGATATGGATCGCAGAGTGGCCATCCGGGTGGAGTGCAATTGTTTGTCCACCGCTGACATGGACTTGGGGGGGATGCAGCGTACTCTTTAATAAGGTCCCGCTGCAGCTGTAGCATGTGTGCCAAGTAGTTCAGCGACCTCACAGAGAAGGTAGTTGAACTAAACACCCGCTTCCCTATGCGGTCCATCGACCGAGACTCCTTGCTCGAGGGATGAACCGAGGAACTATCCTGAGCAAGTTCCCTCTTGGTAGCCGCCGCCACCAGCATGGTATCTACAGGGGGGCCTTTGTCGGAGGGTGGGCTGAGAATCTTGTCCGGGTGCTTGGGGACTGGCTCCACAGTGTCCGGCTCCTTCCATGCCCTGGTAGTAATCAAGTCTACCAGGGGGTCGGCTGGAGGGGACACCCAAGAGGTAGACGGGCCTGCTATAAATGCCCCCAGGAACACGGATTCGTCCGAGGTAGGCTTTGGGGCAGACCAGCCCCCCTTATTCTGAGCATCTCCATGATGTCACCAAATGAGACATCTTCGGGGGGTGATCTTGGGGAGCCTTCCCGTTCCTCCAAATCTGTGTCCTCAGTCAAGGACTCGGGGGAGGCCAGGTGCCTCCTCTTGCACCTTCACTTATGAGGAACCTCCTCGGGGGAGCTGTCTGAGGAGGTCTCACCAGCAACGTCTTGTTGCAATGGAACTACCTGGGACGTCAGAGCAGGCTGTCCCTGGGGCCGGGTGATGGAAGTCGGACCCAAATGAGAAGGAGTGCAGGGTGGAGCCGTGGCAAGGGCAGAGGGCCTGGAATCCCTCAACAGAACCCTCTCCACCACGTCAAATGCCGAGGGAGAGCTACTCTCTCTGGGATCCGAGAGCAGACCCTCCCTCAGATCTGACGGACGGATCTGAGCCGGCGGCGAAGCGATCGGATGGACCAGCATGCTCCGACCTGGACGGAGCCGAAGACATACCAATACCGCCGGATCCGAAGCTCAGCTCTTGGATCTGAGAGCTCGGATCCGAAGAAAATGGACCCGACAGACTCAAGGGAAGTGTCAGCGCCGAAGTACCCGAGACTATCGGCGCCGACACACCCCCGGCTCCAAGGCTGCCTGGCTCCGAAGACTCCGAACCCGGGAAACGGGATGGAGAAGGAGCTATCGGGGCAAAGAAGGGGATCGAGCTCCCCCCAGGATGGGGGGGGGGGAGGCAGGAGCACTCCCATCTGCAGTTGGGCCTGGAGGAATCTTCTCATCATCCGGTCCAAATCTGCATTGGTGAGACTTCGGGTAGATCTCGGCGAGGCCACTGAGGCGGGGCGGGAGTGTCGCCTCGATGACCTCGATGGAGATCGGGTCTTCTCCTCCTCAGGACCTGGTGAAAAGCACGGGGACCGGATCCGAGAAGGACGAGACCCAGAAGTCCTGGAAGGGGAAGCCCGCTTAGCCGGGGGGGCCGAAGCAGAGGCCTCGGCCCACCGCTTGTGGTGCTTCTCCTTCCTCCTTTCTTTCCTAGCCTCCCTCTCCTCCGGGCCTAAGGCGGGAGGTTGAGTCCCGGCCGGGGGGAGGGAAGCAGGAGTGGCAGCCGCCGCAGCGGGAGCCATGGGAGGACCGGAGGTAGAAGCCGAGTCCGGGGGCAGAAGACCAGCTAGAATCAGCTTAGACCACCGGTCCTTGAGTGTCCTGGGGTTGAACGCTGCACAGATGGTACAACCAGAGGACAGGTGTTCAACCCCAAGGCACATCACACACAGAGTGTGGCCATCCGCTGGGGACAGCTTATGGCCACACTCGGTGCACTAAGGTAAAACCCACACACACTAGGCCCCAAACACACATACACAACCCTGACGGAACCACGAAGGAAGGGGGAGGTTAAAAGGTAAAACAAAGTAACTTAAACTAAGAGTGTTTAAACTAGAAGAGGGAACCTGTACACACACACACACACACACACACACACACACCAAAAGTTAAGAAAAAGGGTAGAAAAAGTAAAATTTTTCTCACAAAGAGAATGACAACACCTAGAACTCGGGATCAAGCTGCTGAAGTAAACCGCGGCAAACTAGATCTGAGGTCAGTCAGGGTTGGCAGGGGATTATGGGTAGGGGGAGGAGCTTGGGGCTCGGATCTAAAGCTGTTGAAAACTGCTGGCTCGGATCCGAGGTAGGATCAGATTCCCATAGGTTGCTGCACAAATGAAGTTAACTACTTCAGATCAGAATTTATGGAAACACAGTCATTCATTCCTGGTGGTCTTGTTGCATCCAATCTCAACTGCCACCTTAACTCACATTCGTCCAAATGTTCTCTTACAATTACCCCTCGGGCATCCTTCTTAATTTGTTCAATGACCAAAAATACAAAGTTGTGTGTTTTAAATTCCATAATATGCTTACTCAAACCATTTCTTGTCTTTTCCTTTCTGATATCCAGCAAGTGTTCACACATCCTGTCCCTTAACCTTCTGTGTTTTTCCAATACAGAACACATTACAGGACTTATAGCTGGCAAGGTACACAACATTATTAGACTCGCAATTAAAATGACCATAACATGAATGTTTGCCATCATCATCATCTTTCGGCTTTTCCCATTAGGGGTCGCCACAGTGGATCATCTGTTTCCATTTCTTCCTGTCCTCTGCATCTTGCTCTGTCACACCAACCACCTGCATGTCCTCTCACACCACATCCATAAACCTTATCTAAGGCCTTTCTCTTTTCCTGTTACCTGGTAACTTCATCCTTAGCATCTTTTTCCCAATATACTCAGGATCCCTCCTCAGCACATGTCCAAACCAACGTACTCTTGCCTCTCTGGCTTTGTCTCCAAACCTTCCAACCTGGGCTGACCCTCTAATATACTTATTCCTGATCCTGTCCACCCTTGTCACACTCAATGCAAATCTTAACATCTTTAACTCTGCCACATCCAGCTCTAACTCCTGCCTTTTAGTCAATGCCATTGACTCCAACTCATATAACATAGCTGGTCTCACTACCCTCTTGTAGACCTTCCCTTTTACTCTTACTGGTACTTGTCAGTCACAAATCACTCCTGACACTCTCCTCCACCCACTCCATCCTGCCTGTACTCTCTTCTTCACCTCTCTTCCACACTCACCATTACTCTGAACTATTAATCCCAAGTATTTAAACTCATCCACCTTCACCACCTCTACTCCTTGCATCCTCACCATTCCTCTATCCTCCCTCTCATTCACACACATATAGTCTGACTTAGTCCTGCTGACCTTCATTCCTCTTCTCTCTAGAGCATATCTCCATCTCTCCAGGGTCTCCTCCACCTGTTCCCTACACTCACTACAGATCACAATGTTATCTGAAAACATCATGAATGTTTGCCCCTGACTGAAAATATTCAGCCCTTCTAATATATGGGCATTGTGGACAACATCCACATTTAAACATGCCTCTATTATTACTAATATGGGATTCATATTTCCCGTTTTCCAAGTAGTTTTTGAAAGCCTTGCCTTTTCTATAGACAATGCATAATTTATCTCCTATTTTACTCCTCAGTAAGCTTTCTCTCATTAAATAATTCCAATTTTTATTAATACAATCTGCTATGGATTTACTATCCAATGAGAAGGTCAAAACACACACCTTATTATCCGAGAAACCAGTATTTTTAACTAGAGGGGTATCTGTATCACCATTCTCAATAGCCCATACCACTACTGTTAATCAATGGCTAGTAAAAAAAAAACATTCAGTCTCCTTTCAATAACCTCCCTATTGATTTCAGCAACAAAACTAGGTGGATAACATCTTCTTAAAAACATACCTGCCAAAACATCACTTTCCCTTAGGAATACTTCATCATCAGACACCATTCTGGCCAAACGGACCAAATGCCCTTTAACCACTGCCTTTTTCTGGTATACTGGGTACCAACTACTGTAGTGCAGATAAGTACTGGAAAATGTAGGTTTTCTATGTATGTTAGAACAATAATATTGTTTAGCAAATTCCTTCCTTAATTCAACATCCAAATATATAATAGTGTCATTACTAGTAGTATGGGTGAATTCCAAAAACTCAACCGTATTGTTCATATACTCTATGAATTCCTCCAGCTTTTCTGGTGTTTCCATCCATAAAATAAAGATGCCTTCCAGAAACCTAGTGTATAAACTCCAAGGGTTTTTAGAAACACTGTCAGAAATGAGGGATGGCTGAGGGGTAATCGTGGGGGAACATTTGGACAAATGTGAGTTAACGTGGCAAATGAGATTGGTTGTAACAAGTCTATCAGGAATCAATGACTATTTCCATAAATTCTGTTTTAAAGCATTTAAAAGTTTAATTAATTTTTTGAGTAATGTTTTTAAATTAATTTTATGATTGTTTATTAATCTGATATCAGTATTGGCTGATATTGGACACATGATGCAATTATATGATTTGTTTTAACTATTTATACTGAGCTTTTATTTATTGGTCTTAGTTCTGAAGAAGTTCCTATATGCATTTTACTGAACGAAAGCACTTAACTTGTTAAGTGTTGATGTATGGTTTCACGTTCCCTTATTGAAGTTCATTCACTATTTAAGTTTGTTTTTTCCATCCAAGTGTCTGATATTTGCAAGCCAGGGCATCCTAGCAATTGGATTTTTCTTAGTTTATCATTTCCTGTGTAGTTCTGAGTTTGTGGTTTTATATCACTGTGGTGTTGTCTGTAAACACCTTGAGAGGACTCGAGGGGGGGGATATAAAGCCTGAAGAGCCAGAAGAAGGGCTCTCATCTCTTTGACATTGATGTGCGCCTTCTGTTGAAGAGGAGACCAGACCCCCTGCACCAAAAGTTGCTCCTCATCCCACATCTGAAGTGACTGTGACCAGCTCCTGAGAGGGAATACAGGGATGAAAAAGGAGTCCTGGATTTAGAGACAACTGCTGGATCAACCAGTGAAGTTCTTTCTTTAGACATGGTACAGGAGGAACTACAAATTTTAGAGGATGTGCATGTTGAAGCCAAACTGACTTCAGGAACCACTGAAACTTTTTCGTGTGGAGTCTGGCCAGAGGGAGCATAGGGATGGTGGATGCGATGAACCCAGAGCTCTCAAAGTCCCTGGCTCTAATGGAAGCCAGAGGAAGAAGAGTTTGAAAGAAGGAAATGAGAGTTACGGCCTTGGGAGGAGGCAGGAATGCCAGCATAGGCACTGTCTGAACCCTGCAATCCAGACAAACATGACCCTGAGTAGGAGTCAGAGAAGACATTTTGAAAATTATTGTGAACCCCAGGCTCTGAAGAAGGGAAATGGCCAAATTAAACATTTGCAACAGGATCACTAGAGAGGATGCCTGAAACTGGAGGTCATCCAAGTAAGGAAACACTTGGATTCCCTGAAGCCTGCAAAAAGCAATTACAGGACAGAGGCATTTGGTGAATACCCTTGAGGCAGTAGAAAGGCCAAAGGGCAAAGCACAGAATTGAAAATGGCAGGAAGCAACAAAGAAATGCAAAAACTTCCTGAAAAGAGGATGGATCTGAATATGGAGATAAGCATCCTTGAGATCCAGGGACACCATATAAGCCTGAGGAAGCAAAAGGTGTGAAAGAGCAGGACGTATGGTTGCGCAAAGCTCAAGAAAAAACAAATACTATTTGTGGTGGCCTTTATGGGGAATCTGTCTCCCTCATTGGTATTTACCCTTCTTGGATCACATGAAACCCCACAAGCAACGAAAAAGACAAGTAAAAAACAAACCTCAATAGGGCACTTATCTGCAATGGCTTAGAAACTAGCAACAGAGAGTAGGCATTCAAACCAACGATCAAGAGATTGTGTTCGGACTGGCGCCAAAGAAGTTCTGAGGATGATACGTCTGAACATCACCTTTATGCCCTACACTACGCGAAGAGCATATGTACCTTAAAGCAACAGAATACTTTGGTATACTGGTCAGACGTCGGGCTGCCCTAGGCAGGGAATCCCAAATGTAAAGAATACTGGAAGAGTGAATGGAAGGACATCAGTAGATCTCCTTTTTACTGTTGCAGTATTCATCACCTGTGGGATCTCCTGCCAAGGATAACCCAACATCCAGCCAACATACTAAAGCCTTTATTACCTAGAAGGCACTGTACATCAGATGTATGCTCCCATGCAAGATTAGGGCATAAAGGTAATGTATGTACCCTCCAAACTCAAAACTGAGGTGATCCAAGAGAACTAGGACCCCCAGTGGAAAAGAGGACATATCCATCCAGAAAAAAAGGAATGAAGTAAGGGAAGGAAAGGAACCTCTCATCCTGTACCAAAAAATATCACCCATGGTAAAGGAAGAGAAAAGGGGGCAGGAGGGAGGAAGTGAATACTGCAACAGTGAAAAGGATGACATCTACTGTTATTGCACGATTTTTACACAACTGTACTATGTTCTTCCATATCACTATTGCACAGTGAAGGCAGTCAAGAGGAAGGCAAGGAGGACCCCTCCATAAACCCATGCAGGATAGACTTGGCAAAACCTGCCTTGGCTCTGAAAGTGACATCCAATTTGTAGTGTTTTGTGACAGTGTGAACCGAAGACCTAGTAGCAGCTTCAAGGATGGAGTTGATGTGCAAACCTTTGAAGAAAGCCCCCAAAGAGTCCACTGCTCTAGCAGAATGAGTCCTCACGGAAACATAATTGTTTACTATGAAAAGAATAACAAAAAGAAATGGCTTTGGAAATCCAGGAGGAAATGGTTTTGCTTACCAACCACCAAACCCAATGTATGCAAAAAAAAAAAAAAGCTGATTAGATTTATGGAAGGATTTAGTTTTCTCTAAATAATACTGGTGTTGTCTATGCAAATCCATATTACGCAGAAACTTCTCACTAGCAGATTGTGGAGAAGAGAAAAAAGAAAGTAGCTGGATAGAGTGATAAAGGGACAGCTCATTAACCACCTTGGGCAAAAAAGAAAAATTTGTATGAAGAAACACCCTGTCTCTAAGGAAAACCAAAAAAGGAGGGATTGCCATCTAGGCCTTTAGAAGAGATACCCTTCTGGCAGAGGTTGAAACAACATATAAAACAATCTTTTAGGTGCAATGTTGCAAACAAGAAGCAGCAAACTCAAAAGGAGCCTGAGTTAGCTTTTCTTGAACAAAAATAAGATCCTAAGGAGGAGGAATGGGTTTTCTTGGGGGGGGGGGGGTCTAATATGAAGGATGCATGTAGGAAACTGCCTGACCTCAAACCTAGAGGTCAAAGGAGGAGTGAGAGACAGACAGGCAGAAATGACTGATAAGTAGGCTTTCACTGAAGAATGTGCGAAGCCAGCAAGTAGTAGTTCACACATGTATAAAAGAACCAAGGGGACCTCCACTGAAAAGGGGTCCTGGTGATGTTTAAGACACCAAAGAAAAAATCTCTTCCATTTGGATATATATGATTTTTCTAGTACTGGGATTCCTGACCTACTGCAGAACCCTAAACACATACTCAGCACACTAGTGTCATATAGAAAGCAAAACCGTATCACCCAAAGCAGCAGCTGATGACTGGACAGATGAGGGTGAAAAAGACTGTTATTGTTCTATGTGAAAAGAACAGCACAGTGTTGTAACTTCTGATGAATGCCCTTGCCCAGAAGGAATAAGGGTGGGGGGACCAGTGCTGTCCGAAAGGGATTCAACAACAAGATTTTTGGAGGGTCCTTTTTGATTTTGAGAAGGATCCTTTGAAGAAGAGGAAGGGCATACAGGAACATTCTCTTTCAAGAAAAAGGCATGACGTCCACCTTCCAAGCCAAAGAACTTGGGACTCTGGAAAAGAACTGAGAGGGTTGCCCATTCAGAAAGGAGGCAAAAGGATCTTCTTGAGGAATAGCCCACTGATGAACTATGTGCAGAAACATAAACCTGTGAAGCATACATACATCAGGGTGTGTCCTGGACCTGCTGAGACAATCTGTCACAAGACTGCACTCTGAAGGTTTACAGACTGCCTGTAGGGTGACCTGCAGATTGATGGCTATTTCCAATGCCTGAAGGGCCAGTCTGTAAAGAAGGTGGGACCTAGTGTCCCCTTTTTTGTTGATGTACCACGACTGTGGTGTTGTCCATAAAAACCTTCCAAGGCACCTGGGACCCCAGAGCACATGTAAAGTTTGAAGGGCCAGAATAACAGCCCACATTTCCTTGATATGATCCATCCTCTGCTGAGGGGACCAAAATCCATGTACCTTTAGGGTGCCTGAAGTGTCTACCCTCTCCAGCTTTGATGGGTCTGTGAAGAGTTCCTGAGATGGCTGAGGAAGGTGGAGAGGGAAGCCTGAATTGAGAGATGGCTATCAAATCCACCAGTGAAATTTCAGTTTGAGACAAGGGAGCAGAGGAATGAGATGGTCCAGCGGGTGCAGGTGTTGAAGCCAGACTGATTTCAGGTACCACTGAAACTTCACCATATGAAGCATGGGTCAGGGAAGCAAGAGGGATAGTGGTGGCCATGAACTTCAGAGCCTTGAGACACTACATGTCTGGAAGAGAGGACAAAGGAAGCAGGGAAAGGAAATAATTTGTCAGGGACAAAACCTTGGAGGCAGAAAGGGATGCCAACAGTATAACAGTCTGGAACCTGCTGCCTAGAAAAATGTGGTCCTGAGATGGAGTCAACGTTGACTTTTGAGGGTTGACAGTGAACCCCAGGCTGTGCAACAGAAGTGGATTAAAATGAAGATCCTTCACCAGCTTGGAATGGGATGCAGCTTGGTAAGTGGTTGTCCAGATAAATAAATATCTGAATGCCCTGAAGTCTGTAAAAGGGGACTACAGGGGCTAGACATCTGTGAAAATCCTTGGGTTGCTGAAAGCCAAAAGGGCAAAGCAGACAACTGAAAATGGCAAGAATAAACAGGTAAATGTAAACATTTCCTGAATAGAGAGTGGATAGGGATGTGAAGATAAAAGTCATTCAGATCCAGGAAAACCAGAAAGGCCTGGGAGAGAAACAGAGTTTGAAGAGCCTACATTCAGAAGGAAGGCACTATGAGAAAGGTGTTTAGAAAGGAAAGAAGACCCCCTCCTTTCTGAGGACCAGAAACATCCTGGAATAAAAGCTCAAACCCCTCTCTGTGGAACTGGTTGAATGGTATCCTGTTCCAGCAGACTCTGCAACACTTCTGGAAAATGAGAAGGCTATTGTGTAGTGGGCTGGGGAATACTGGAAAAAAGGGAATGGGTTTTCCGGTCATAAAGTAACCCTGCCAAATAATGGAGAGATCCCAGTTGTCTGTGGTGATCACCTGCTAAACTGGGAGAAAATGAGAAAGCCTGACAGACAAGAAAGACTGGCCAAGAGAAAGGGAGGGCAGTCAGTCAGATGGCTACAGATTTGCCAGGAAAAGACTGCTCCTGTGGCCTGGGTATTTGAGTAGGCTTATCAGGAAAAACATGCCTGGGAGACTTCTTACCTTTAGAAGACCGTCTAGGCAGTTTACACAAAAAAGCAGTTTTACTGGGATAATTCCTCCTAAACGTGGAGAAGGGTGAGACAAAAATCTGTTTCAAATTTTCTATGATCTTATCTTTATCCTGTAATGTCTTGAAAAGGTCAGCCACAGCAGTATGAAACAAATTCTGGTTATCCAAGGGAGCATCCATAAGTTTTGCTTTGATATCATCTGAGAAAGCCAGGAACAGTACTGCATCACACACCCAGGGGCAACAGCCCTGGAAGATGCATCTGCTCCATGATAGCTGCATTTGAAACAGTGACGGGCAACCTGAGAGGTGGAACTTAGCAAGGAAAGAGCGGAGACTTTGCCCTCAGAGTCAGGTATATCAAAAACAACTGGTAACTGATGGCCCTGAAGGCTAAAGTAGCTGAAGTGTATTATCTGTTTACCAATTGGTTACATGGCTATACTGTCTTTATCTAAAGGAAGGAGACTGGAAGAAGGTAACAGCCTAGAAGGCTTGTCAGTAGACAAAGAAATCCCTGCAGGCTCACAGGAAGGGCACTTGTACAAAACATGTAGGCATCTGGCATCTTACAGAACCCATCAAGTTTCTTAGGAGCTGGCGGCTGAGAATCTAGTGACAGAGAAGCAGCAGAAAAAGCAGCTAATAGAGCAGCCAACACAGGAGGGTCAGCAGAAGGTTTAGGAGAGTCCATTGGTAGCAACTTATTATACCTCTTCTTGATGTTCGATACTTGGGAGGAATCCTATTTGAAATGCTACATCATACATAGGACTGTGTCACCAAAGAAAAGCTCCTCTAAAGGAGAATCAGGACTAATAGACTCTTCCTCCTCAGAGCCATAGTCTAAAGCTGAAGGCAAATGAGTGGAATATGCTAGGGAGTCAGCCTCTGAATTTGGGTCTCTAGCCTTTTAGCGATAGAGGAAGGAGGTTCAGGAACCGAAACCCTCTGAGGAGTATTCAATTTCATTAAAGTATTGAACAAACCTTAAGTAAAGTCCTGCCATTCACGTTGTAAATACCTGGGAGCTCATACCACATCCTTAGTCTTCAGCCTTTTCTTTACTGGGAAATCCGCTCTAACAAAATATGGAAGTTCAGAACCCTGCCTGGATTTTATTAAGGTACACAGCATCTCTTTCCTGACAAGTATCTGAGGAATCCCTATGGACTCCTTGGAAATAACCAGCCACGGACCCCCCAATATCTGCAACGGACATTTGCAATGCCTCCGAGGATGTTCATTCAATGCTGACCTCTGACAAGTTGGGTCAGAAGAAACTGAAGATAATGCTGAGCTATCCTTTGTGTTCTCACTGTCCTCAAGACCGATGTCTGGTGGAGGATGAACAGCACGCTCAGGCTTAGACTTCTTGGCCTTCTTTTTGAGCTATGGCTGTACCTCGGGGCGAGCAAATTCTGCCATAGCACCCTGGCTCAAAAGCTTGAGATGCTGGTTACCAAAGTAAATGGAAAGTGAAGAAAGGTTGCTATGCAAGATGTTGGGTACAAAGGCCTGACAGATGGAACACTGAGTATGGCTGTGAGATGCAGCTATACAAAACAAGCACCTCGTGTGGTGGTCTTTATGGGGAATCTACCTCCCACAGCGACATTTCCCATTCTTGGATGACACGTAAGCCACTGAACAATGTAAGAAAAAGGAACTCCAACAGGGTACTTATCTGAAAGATGTACGCTCGGTATACCCAATGAATGTAAACGGTATTCATATCAGCAGCAACAAAGTTCTGAGTTGGGGAGCATAACTATATTACCTTTATGTCCTATGCCTGCATGGTTAGCATACATCTGACATATAAACGCTCTCTAGGTAATAAAGGCATTGCTATGCTGGATGGACACTGGGCTACCCACGGCAGGAGATCCCAGAGTAGATGAATACTGCAGTAGTGAAATGGAAGGATATCCCTGTGTACACCAGGAGTGAGTCATAGGATGAACAAGAATATCTCCTGAAAAACAGAAGACAACTCAAATGAGAAAGATCACAAATGACTCTGGTAAATCCACCTTGCATCCAATATTCTAGGTGGTAATGTAGGCAAGTTGTGTGTGTGAGTACAACTTACCTCTACTAATTGGTATGGCTTGTCACACGGGTTCCAGCATATCTATCTAGGGAAGCAGGGTGAAATACTTATTTTCATAATCATCATAATGAAACATTAAAGGGGTACAGAAAAAGTGTGCCCATTTTTCAAGGCAGAACTTGTCAGGGTAGGCAAACTGTGTGTGTGTGTGTGTGTGTGTGTGTGTGTGTGTGTGTGAACACAGAGGCAGTTACATAAGCGGTGTTAAAAATATCTTAATATGGCTCATCAGGGGAGCTGCTGTGTGTGACTCTGACATTCTGCAAGATTAAATACACTGATGCAGCCACTACTTCTCTGACTTGATCACTGTCCAACTTATTTAGAGGCATAGCCTTCAAAATGATTAGACATCTGTTCTTACTCCAACTGACACAGTATAGCACCTTTGAGATTATAGTGGGCATACAAAGTGACTCCCTGTTGCGACAGTGAATAAACAGCAGTAACTTCAAGTAACTGCAATATAAAGTCATGTTTCAATATTCAAAACTTATGAAAACATTGAAAAATGCACTTTTGCAAGGTGGTGTCATCAAACTTCTATCCCAACATCAGGGACTGTACCCTCATATCCCTGTTACTTATATATACTAACTATAACCCCACTGCACTTGGAGGACAGAGAAAACAATGTGATATTACTAGCTTAACAGTACATATGTTGACTGAGCTTCCAACTTCAATATCAACATTCCAAAGACTGCAATTTCAGTCCCTAAAATATTGATGAGTACCCAAAGTACATACATGTTGGATAACTGAAATGTGTGCTCCACATCCTACCAGGTTAGACAGGTGGTCTCCAAGAAAAAAGGTTAGATACCCATGATGTAGCTTCTCAGCTAAAATAGGTAAATGTGAAATTATCCACACATTGTTTAGTTCTTTTTCTAGCAAATCCTGCATGTATTCTTGGATTAATTTAGCATCAATTTCCAGGTTTATACTGAAGCCTTAAGTCAGACCTTTGTAAGCTTAACAGCATTCTCTGCATTTTGCCACTTCACTGCCTTGTGGAGACATTTCTTGAAACAGTTTTAAAACGGCCTCCACTGTTACTGCTGTGACACTTCTGAAAACCACAATTTCTAACATTACTTCTCTGTTTGTATACAGTTTGTATATCTGTTAGAGTTCTTTACCAGTATGTTACTGGTCTGCCTTCTTTCCGCAGTACTGTACCTAAGGCAAGCTATAACTGGGATCTATGTGAAGCATTTGAGATCAGGGATATCGTAATAGATGTGCAGTGCAGCAACTTCTGAAATGAGCCTTTTGATATTGAAATATTTTGCCCTGTTCCTGTATCTAAACCGAGACAATACCATGCTCAGGTAGCTTCCCAAGTGGTACTGTAATATCTGGTAACATGGATGACTATGCCAAGTGACTGCATAATAGTTGCCTTTGCCCTGTGGCTTGTGCATATAATTTTACCATTGACCTTACCTAATTCCAGTTTCAGTCCTTCCAAAGTAAAAACATATCCCCCATATTTAACACTATTCACACATATATGACATTTGGTCCTGTTTAGCTTTTGGCCTTTCCACCTGAGTCTATCTAGCAGCTTAATAGGCCTTGTATGATGCTAGTGATTTAGGGTTCCTTATACAACAATGTCATCGGCTATACCATCTGATAATTTCTGTTACAGATCCCTGGAACACTTCTGAGGCTGAATGTATATAAAAAGGCATTCTAATAAACCTGTATCCATTTAAAGGGTGTTATAAGTGCAAAGTATGCAGCAAATTTCATCCAGTTTAACTTGCCAGTCCCATTAACGAGCATCTACTACAGAGAAGAATTTGCCAATGGGTACTATAGCAACAGCCACAATAATCTAAAGTGAATAATTATATCTTTTAGCCCACTTAAGTCTTGAACATTTCTACCTATGTATCCCAAGCACATCTTATTTAATGACTGTGTACCACGATGCTAAACTAATCAGTCATTTCAACTTCCTTGAAAATTATATTAAGGCTTTTCATATATTTCAATTCTTGTTCAGTTCTGCTTTTAAGAGCTACAAGAACCCTTCTTGGTGCATGTATAACTGGTACTGCCTTGAGTAAAATCTTAGTATGGTATTCTTTTGAGTGAGTAAGTCAGCATAGTTGTGTAAAATATCTACAACATGTTCGATTACCTTGCTACATAACTTTAAGTGAAGTGCTCGTACAAGTATTTCCACTAGTGCACTTGGTATGGCTATCAGGATTTTTTACATTTCCAGAACTTTCTTTTAGCTGCTTTGATGGAACATCCACATAGCAATGACTTTGCAAACATTTGTGTAGTTTTTCTAGATGTCTGTCATGCCTGCATTCAAAGTAATTTCAGAAATATTAAGACAAATAACTGAAAACATTTGGGATGGCCTCACATGCTTCTATAAATGCCTTGTTTCTCACAAGTATTATGACCCAATATATCTGGCTTCTTTAATTTCTCTAAGACATATTACCTTGTATTTCCTCTTCTTGTACTCACAAATAAGCTAAAGCCAGCCAAATGGTTCTAGCTTGCCCTGCTCATGCCAGAAGAGTGAAGACAGACTTATGCACAGCACTAAGCAATTTTAATCCTTTACAATTCGCATCTGATAAAGTACTGTTTTCAGTACCACAGTACACCTTGAAGGTAATAATCCTGTTAAGTTCTCAGACCAACAATTACTTACAGCACTGCACAGACTCTGTGCAACATTCAGATTAGGCATTGTAAATATGTCCACAAAAAAGTTCACTTTAATTTGCTCTTTTGAATAAAAAGCGCACAAGACCTGATGAACAGACTTATTTTGATGTTCATAGGTAGGTACTAGGCTATCGGCCCTGGAGCCTATATAAGCCCAGCCAAAAAGGTACCCTGGCTTTTGCCACCCAAGAAAATTATTTTCCTGTGCCACTGTTGAGCAGAGCCACAGAGGTGATCCCCGGGGTGAATTTCCTATTTCCCATCCAATCATCAAGATTCTTCTTGAAGAGTGCTAATGAGGAGCTTTGTTTGATATAGATAGGTAGTTTATTCCAGAGTATGGGAAGTCTCTGGGACAGGAATCTATCCCTCCGGCATGTTCTGTTTATTGTGGTGACAAGGTTTAGGTCCCTAGAGCATGTAGCTCAGAGAAATATGTACACATATTTCTGTGAAATGAAACAACAGACACAGCTTAAAGACTTGGTTAGATGATTTACTACTTTTTCATGCCTGCAAATATCCCTTATATAAGGACCTCTATTTGTAACTATGTGGCTGACTCTGGATGCCATCCTAAAAGCTGTATAGTTACTTGGACATGTATATTTTTTTCATTTTATTTGCTCCTTTTTTGTCTTATCAACTTTTTCACTCCTGGCCTTTATTTTCAACACATCCAATTCTTTAACCAAGACTATGAGCTGTAAAATTGAAATTTCACTCACTGTAAATAAATGCAGTACTTTATCAAATATAAGCTCTTACTACACTCCTTTTCTGATTTCATCATTCTTGATAAAACACAAATTAAAAATTCCCATTTCCTATCACTTTGTGTTTAAGGTCATTCACATCTATGGATTCCTGATGCTTTTATTTCTAATAAAAAAGAAATACCTTACACATGGAAAAAGTGTCTGAATAGTAGTATGCTTGATACTTTTTCTCTCAGTGCTAATTTGCCTTTTTTTTTTTTTTTTTACTCTTTGAGGATAAAGGTATTTAAACACCTTCATTGTCTGTGATGTGAAGCAATACTGCACACTGGACCTTTTCTATCTTCTGTGCAAACTACAGTGAGGTACAGTTCAGACTCCTGGTTTCAAAGCTTCAATTTTTCAGATAAGTTACCACACACATTTAAGTTTGTTGGTGCTTATATTGATGGCATTCTGAGCCAAGATGAAGAGCTGCAGTAATAGAAACTGTTGGTTTAATAATGTTCATTTTGAGAACAAGTTATAAAACAAGAAAATGTTGCACTTCAAATTTTTATCCAACACCACTACGGTGATACCTGTTTTCAATTCGAGCACTAGGAGATTATGAATGGTATGGCACTGCACATTTGTGTGATGAGAGTATTATCTCTAAGAAGAGACAAGTCATTTTTATCAAAAAAATGTATCAAGCAAAGACTTGGTAGCACCAAAAGATTGCAGGCAGGCAGCTGTGAATCTCTCTCCATAAATGGGGGCAAATCAGATGAAAAAGAACAGACCAACAATTGTATGAGCTTACGAGTTAGAAGAGCTATGCAATTATTTATAAAACAATGCAGCATGAATTTAGAATAGGAAGGACATATGTAATGCATTTTGCTGTCAGTCATCAAAGGTAATAAATGAGGAATTGTATATGTGGTCTATCTAGATGACTCACTGGTTAAGGTTTCTGATTTTCAGTCTGACTCTGGGGTTCAAGTCTCAATATCCATATACTAGCTTTTGAGAACTTTCTTTTTTTAACTTTTGTTGATTGCCTACCCTAAGCTTTTTCCATCTATGTTACAATTATCCAAGCAAGGCAGTTGACACAGTTATGCATAAATAAACATGTAAGCTAGCCAATCTTAAAATGTGTTTCAAGGTGGTGTGCAAAAATAAATAAATAAATAAATAATGAATAGACAACAAGATAAAGAGGACAATACCAACAAAATCCACAATAAAGATCAGGGTCATGAATTTTGTTTACTGCGGGGTTCAGTTTTGCAAACCATCCACTTCAATGTCTAACCATCTACAAATTCACCACTGCAGAGGGAATAAAAGGAAAATTATGTTCCACTTTACAAAAAGGAAAAATAAATCTGCAGTAGGGTCAGTATAAACATGTACTTCATTATGAGGAATGTTCCTTATTCTGAGTCTTAAAAACTTCACACTCCTCACTGTTCCAAATTAAAAAGGTCTGCCACACATTCTGTGTTAAGCAGTTTTTAAAACTAATATACATGACAAATGACAGTGAAACACATCAGCAAAATAACTTTTTCACAGTTATAAATTAAGTAACACATTTTTACCATCCTGTGAACTTTGTAGTTGAAGTTGTTAGTATGTGTCCCACAGTATGAGATGCAGTATTCCAAATTTTGGAGATGGAAGACTGAGAGCTCAGTACATGGAATAACAAAGGATGTTTGCAGAAATGAAGTGTGGCACCTTACATTTGACAAAAAATAAATGCATAATGGGAATAAAACTGAAAACAGGAAGACTACTCCAGGGAATATAACAGGCTAAAAACAAAAATGGAAAAGAAAGTAACAGGATCAGATCAGGTAATACTGGGTAGCATTTATCCTTCCCTCCCCTTCTTGAGATTTGCCTAAGAAGGCAAACTTCACTGAACCTGCTTAATGAATACGTAATGAAACAAATAAAAGTAAATAGTAATAATAAAAAAATGTAAAGCTTAAATAATCATTTGTTTCTGATAACTGTAGGTTCTGTGTCCACAAACTGTGTAGAATACTAATGCTCATGTCAAACTACCCTATGTTCATTTTTCACAGCAACACATACCCTGGAAGACTACTGGTTAATTGGTTAAACACCTCCTAAATGACAGAAGAAAAGAAATAGCTATGCCAATCATGCATAACCAGTTGACCTGTTTATACAAATGATACATAAATTATTTAATTAATTTAATTTCTAAAAAATGAGTTATTGAATTTCTCAGAAAAATGGCAATATGTTCAGAATGAACTAAAACACAGAACAAAACTGAATATAACAAAACAGACAGATAAAGACATACAGATTTTTCCAGATCTACAGTTTGCTTACCCTCCAAGGCTAATGTCGAGCACAGGTTAAAGCAAGTTAGCAAACAAAAAAAGAAAGAAACATGATTAATTTGTGATGAAGCAAGCAGAAAGCAAACAAATATTCATAAAACAGTGCTGTTAAGCAAATTATTCTGAACAAACTCTTGCAAACATTTAAATGTTAGCCACCCCTCCCGTTAATGATAGACTTTTATGTAGTTGCCAAACTCAACAAAAACGAAAAAACACAATAGCATTTCATGCGTTCAATGTTAGTTTTTTTTTTTTTGTTAAACAAAGCATTTACTATAAAAAGCAAATAGTTAAATTTTACTCCAGGCCAGCTGACAAAAGAGAAACTTAGAATGTGGCAGTAACTTATTTAGGTTACAAACGTAATAGATATGCAATAGCTATAAATTCTAACAGTAAAGCTTATGACTTTGACAAAGTAATTGCACAAAACTGTAACAAAGGTTTCTTAACAACGCAGCTGTATTGGGGACTTCCAAGATGGCTGCACACTGAGTAACCACTTAATTCTAGTTCTCCCAGTGAAAAAATAGAAACTTAGCAGAGAAAGTTAGTGAACCTAAATTTCTGGGTAAATTTCAGTAACTGGCTAGCAAGTGCACTGCCTGGATGCCAGGAAAAAAAAATACAGAGGACTTGAAGGAAAACCAAAACAAAAGGTGATGAAGAAGCACCGACAGGGAAAAGTATTGCAGCTGTTCAGCAAAAAGCTGTGCAAGCTCCAGATACGACTTCCAGTAATCTAGAGGAAAGTATAAGGCAACTACACACAGATCTGAATAAAATAAACAAAACACTGATGGAATGTGTCAACTCAAACAATAAGAAGGCTGGAAAAATGGAGGAATCTTTAAAAAGATATTCAGATAAGGTGATAAAACTTAGAGGTCGAAATGCAGAAAAGGCTGGTTGAATACGAGACTGCACAAGACGAGATGTTTAAAAAAAATAATAGAATTAGAGGACAGCACATGTAGAGAAAACATGAGATTTTCTGCTGTACCCGAGAAGATGGAAGGAACAGACTGTATTAATTTTATGAAAGCACAAATAAGTAACTAGACTGGTATTACACAACAAGAATTGTTAATTGAAAGGGCACATCGTGTGTAAGCTCCAAACCTATTTATAAGAAAGCAACATAGACCCTTAATAGTAAAGATGCATTCTCACCAGCAGAAGGAGTTGACTGTGACAAAACTGTGGTACGAGGACAAAGTACTAAAAGTGGGAGATAGAGTGTTTGCAGAGAATGACTATTCATTGTACACCAGGCAGAAGAGGAGTAAATTTATTCCATTATTCAGGGAATCTCAAGAAGCAGGCATGAGATGCAAACTGCTGTCTGTACTCAGCTATCTCCAACATATTTTTCCCTGGAGGGACAAAATCATTTTTGATGACGTACATGCTAAGGAAGAAATACAAAAGTTTGTCCAACAAAATTGAGCTGTTTATGCTTCTTCTGGTAATAAAGACCAGAGAGAGAGAGACTGTGCTAATGAAGCCTTTTCCAATGTTTCAAAAGAAAATGCTTGAGAGAAGGAAAAAAGCAAAAAAGTCAACTGGAAGAATCAAGACTATGTTGGAAATAAAGCAGACACAGGATTTGGGAGATGGAAATAAACAGGAATAAAACCAGTAACTTGGAAAGTGACAACTGTGTGATTATAAAACAATAATTACATTTATGAAACACAACAGAACAAGAAAATCTGGAAATATTGGACTTTTTGGACTTTATGAAACTTCTAGGGACTCTAAAGCATATGCTCTACTTCATGTCATTAATATTCAGGAAAATACTCAGGAAAGGGGAAGAGGAGGGAAAAATATATCTAAGTAAAACAACATTTTTTTAATGGTACTATTTTAATAGTGCATGATTTTGTTTGCATGCTATGAAGTAAAGTAACGGGGATACTAATGTAAATAGGTGCTCCTGTTTTTCATTTCTCCCTTCTCTTTCTCCTTGTTCAGTTTTAAGAAATGTAGGCACTGCAATATCAAAAAAAAAAAAAAAAGAAGTAAAAGAGCATGACAAAACAAAAATTAATGTGCTTTTTCTAATTCTTTCATAGGGGAGTGACTGAGTTAAGACCCTTAGCTTAATCTAGTAACAAGTTCTAAGAGAAAGCAAGTGCATGAAAAAGAATACTGAATATTATGAGGCTTTTTTATAGTAAACAAATGCATGCTTGGCAGTTTTGTGTCTGGTTCTCATGTCTCTAGGAAACAATCTGATAAAGAGAGATGGCTTGGAGAAAATGTTTCCTAAAAGCATTCAAATATTTTCCAAGCTGAGAGAGCTACAACAATAAGACTAAGCCAGACAGCACTTGGTAGAAGCACAGGCTTTACCATGCATCTTAGCATGGAGAACATTTCTTTTAGGTTAGCTCAAGTCTGTGTGTGCATTGCTGTCAGTTTGGAACATTTGTTCCTATTAGGAGAGTAAAACTTCAATATCTGAAGATGTACATCATTTTGCATATTAAGTTAATAGGGGTTAATGGGGTATTGAGGGTGTGTGTCTTTTTTTTTGTTTGAGGGCTTTCAATAAAACAAAAAAGTTTTGTAAGATGTGAAATAGGCTCAAATGGAGATGACGAAGCAACTGTATAATATATTACCCTGCCAAACAGTACATGCATGCAACACAAAAGCTGGAACTAGACAGTTAACAAAAAAGCCATTACACATAAAAGGTGGGAATAATAACTTTTCAAGACGATGCTTTCTGTAATATCTTTAAATGTCAATGGTCTCACAGATAAATACAAAAATGAAAGAGTAGTGAACTACATTAAAAAATGTACAGTGCAAATAGCTATGGCACAGGAGACTAGGAAAAACTGAACATGTGACCTTGACAACAAAAGGTTTTCAAGATGGTTATTCAGCAGAATACGTGTGGCAAATGAAAACAGAAGTATTTACATTAATTACAAGAGGAGTTTCAATAGTGATAGAAGTGGGCAAAAAAAAAAACAGATAATAATGGCAGATTTGTAGTACTATGGGGCCACTGGCAAGGGAAGAGGATTATACTGGCATGTATTTAGATTCCACCGAAAACTGCTATAATGGAGCTTAAGAAAAATCTGGGAGAAATAATCCGCTTTCAGCAAGGAATATTACTTATAGTTGGGGACTGGTATTTGATCTGCAACAGTAAAGATATGCCTGGGGGGCCTAAAATGGAAAATATAACAAAGGAGGGTAGATTTTTTGAAGAAATGTATGAAAATATTTGGCATGGAAAACATGAATTCAGTACTAGGAGTTCAGAGTGAATTTACATATTATTCCCCAATATACAAAAACTGGGTCAGGCTAGACAGAATTTACATTTCACATGAATATGTGCATTTAATTGACAGTCTTGATAGACATCCAATAACTATTTCAGATCACGCGCCAATAACAACTACAATAAAAACACAGGGTAATAAAATGAAAATAAGATACTGACACATTCCCACCTATCTGTTGAAAAGAAGAATTTAAAGAATGGGTAGTGGAAATTATTCAGGAGCTCTTACAGAAGACATAAATTTTGCCTAAAGGTATAGCTAGGGAGTGGGATAAAATTAAAGTGGAGTTTAAAAATATGGTGGACATAAAAGAAAGGGAGATATGGTTAAGAAGTGAAAATAATTATTTAGAGGGACTGACAAATGATAAAGTAATGCAAAACAGGGGGAATCCCAGGGAACAAGAGGAGGAGCAACTGCAGAATGCTAAGGAGAAAATAAGGGATTATCTTGATCATATGCATGAGTTTAGAAAGACTGTCGTTAAGCAACTGTTTTTGATAATAACTGTAGAGCACAACAACATTTATCACAACTACTCAAGCAACAGAAAGTAGAAAGGGCTGTCACTAAGCTTAGGGAGCTATGACAAGGAAGGCAACTAGGGATCCTGTAGAAGTATTAGAAATATTTCAGAAATTCTATGAAAGTCTGTATAAAGCAAAGAAATATGGAAATCAAGAAAAGGTGCAAATGGAAATGTTTATGGAAGAATTAAATATGCCACGGTTAAAGGTAGATGAGGCTCAACTGCTAATAGTAAGGATCGGAGGAGATGAGATGAAAATGGTAATGTATAACCTATCTACAAGAAAGTCTCCAGTAATAGATGATACTCCTGTGGCGGTTTGGGAGTTAGGAGGAAAAAACTGATAAAGATCTGGAAAGTTTTGTTTAACAGCAGTTGCTCCTCCTCTTGTTCTATGGGATTCCCCCTATTTTGCATTACTTTAACATTTGTCAGTCCCTCTAAATAATTCTCATTACTTCTTAACCATATCTGCCTTTCTTTATTCTCACCTTATTTTTAAACATCTTGGAAGAAAGCAGTGGTAACTGTAATACCTAGAGGGTAAAGATCCATTAGATCCAGCTTTATACAGGCCCATTTCAATACTAAACCATGATTATAAAGTGTTTCTGTCTATAATGGCTACAGGAATGCCAAAACTAATGCCAAAACTGATGGATATGATCAATGGGGTTTTGTGGAGGGGATGCAAACACTGGACATCATTAACAGGACACTGATGAGCCAGAGACAAGCAGAATAGAAGAAAATACCACTGTTGTAGGTGGGTCTTGATGCAGAGAAAGCATTTGACAGAGCTTGGACTTTATTAGCAGGGCAACAGAGCATTTGCATTCCTTGATAAAATTATAAGGTTGATTAGGAGGATATAAGAGGGATTGGAGGAGAAAATTAAAGTGGGTTGGGTCATCTCTGATAATTTCTGCTTGAGAAGAGAAGCCAAGCAAGGGTGTCCTCTTTCCCCTTTGTTATTTGCATTATATTTAGGTAACCACTGGCAAAGAAAATAAGGGACTCATAAATCCAAGGATATAACTGGTATGTTAGTCAGGAAAGGCTGGCTCTGTTGGCAGACGATATTATTTTATGCCTGACAAAACCAGAAAGGGACATTACAGTGTTGTGGAACATTCTGAGACAGCTTCAAATCTTTTTGGGATACAAAATTAATGAAGCTAAAACAAAGGCAATTGTGGTAAATTGTGTACCCACACAAGAATTGGTTTAACATCATCCATATTTATGGGGACATGATAAAATGAAGTATTTTGATGTGGATTATATATGATTCCAGTGTGACAGCTAAGGATATGGGGGAAGACACTAAACAAAACAAAATACAAAAACTGAGAAAATGGAAGCTCTGTTATATGAATATTCTAAGATACAAGCAGTTAAAATGTTTTTACTCATTTTAGTCTTATACACAGGTAAGGCATATTGTTATCAACCAGAGGAGAAGATGTGGATAGCAATTAATAAAGAGCTGAAGGATTTTATCTGGGAGGAGAAGAAGCAAGAGTCAAGTGGGATAAGCTGATTCTTCCAACAGAACAGGGCAGATTGGGATTACCCAATTTGAAGGGATATTTCAGAGGAGCACAGTTAAGGCTCCTGTGCATAGCACAAGCAGAAATATAATTTAAAGTGGAAAGGGATGATGATGAAACAGGAGGAAAAGCTCAAGAAACAAGGAAAGGCTGGGATTTTTAATACAGACCTTAAGGAGAATAACAATAATTATACAGAATATTATATTCATAAAGTAACAAAGTATTCCAAGAACTAAGCCAACTCATGAATGGAAAAAGGAGATTCTGCCAATAGGGATGACTGTAATTATAGAAACAGAAAATAGGCAAGAGGAGGCTGGAATTTATTGGAGAAAATTTGATAAAGGAACCAAGGTAGTGGGAGTAAATAACTATAGAAGGAAAGGTAATAAAATGGACAGACCCCAATAATTTACTTGGACTGCAGGTTAAGAGATTGACTTCCCCATCAAGGATTGATATCAGAGTGTAGGCAAAGAGAAAAGAATGGGGGGGGGGGGTCCTAAAAGAAAGATTAGCAGTGGGAGAGTTTTTAGTAGAATCTAGAACAGAAGGTGCTGTTAAAAAAGGAATAATTAATATAGCATACAAAATTTTGCATGATAACTATAAGAATCAATCAGAGGAGGTTAGAAAGGATTGGGAAGAGAGACTGGATAAGCAATTAACAAAGAAACAATGGAGGGATGTAGGTATGTCTCCCAAATATGCAACAAAGTCTAGAAGATTTAGGATCTTTCCCTGGAATTGTTTACATAGGTATTTTTATACCCCAAGTAGATGCCAAAGAATTTTCCTGCAGGTAGACAGCAAGTGTTGGAGGTGTGATGGGGAAGAAAGAGGTAACTGGGAACATATTTTCTGAGTGTAATGAGCTGGCAGACTTTAAAGATTCCATGCAGACTGCTGTGTCAGAGATAGTGGATAAGCAAATTAGTATAACTAAGGAAATTATTTTTTGAGCTACGATTGAGAATCAGAATTGCCTACACATAGTAAGGCCTTGCTAAGTCTAATTATGGTGGCTGCCAAAAAATCAGTTATTAGAAAATGGAAACCAAAGTGTGAACTAGTACTAGAAGCAGAGAATATAGTACTAAAAATAAAACAATTGGAACTGGGATCTTTAGAAAAGGCTATGAGCAAATTACACAGGGAATTGTGAGAACAATGCATGCAGAGAAGGAGCAAGGTTTAAAAGAAAGCAGGATTTGAATGAGCTATGCAATGTTTGACTGACAATGACTGGATAGATTATAAGTGATGTATAATGTTTGGAACTACAATTGTGTCAACATGGCTTGTAATGTATGGTTTGTTTTCGTTTATACAAATGTAAGATTGCCTATGTCATATGTGATAATTTAATAAAGATGTTTCTTGTTTTAAAAAAGAAACACAGCTGTATTATTTTTAAATTACTAGTGCGGATTTTTTTTTAGTTTTTTTCCTTAAAAAAGAACAGAACACTGAACCTCTGCTGACAAAAATAATTTTGACAAAAAGAAATGTAAGCAAGTTCATCTGTAGTAACTCTTCATTATGTCAGAGTTTTGAAGTAAAGAGTACAAGTTGTTAACAAGCTGGAAAAGACTTACAGTTTAACAAACTATGCAAATGGCAATGCCAAATAAATATAATCAAGCTGAATGGCAGCCATCAGCTGAATTTCTTTAAACATTTAACTAACAAGAATCAAGTAAATTTAATTTATATATATATATATATATATATATATATATATATATAATTTTCAGATTTAAAACATAATATAAACTAAAAGGTTTTTGAAAATAAGTACAAAAATTCAGTCAGTGAGATAAATCCATACTCCCCACCACTACCACAACCTAACAAACTATAATTAACGTTTCAAAAAACATGGACTTAAGAAACCAAAATCCATAATGAGTGAGTAGAAGTTCAGATGGTAATTCTTAATTCCAAAAGTTAAAATTATACACTTAGCAGCCATGGTGGCAAAATGGAAATATCTATTCTGAAGTAAAGATAATGTCTAATACAAAATACCTAAAAAATCAATATAATGAATGGGTTAACAGACAGAAAAAGCCCTGAGATGGAATAATAAAGTTCCTTAGTATTAGAACAAATCTACCAAACAGATTCCCAAGGACCAATTAAGCCAGAATAAGTTCTACGAAAAAGATTACTCCAGTTTAGCAAACAAACCAACAAAAAATAGGCCCAATGAAAACTTGTGTACTGTGTGATTCATTATTTTGTTTCTAGTGAGTGAATAAACTTTTGATATAACCTCCAAAGCTAGAAGTGCAAGAAATGCTTTATTCCATCATTATGTGAACAGAGACATACACTTACAGGGGTAGGTTTACAATATTTGTAAAATATACCCTATGTACTCTTGACAGTAAACTGTAAAACAATCAAAGGAAATGAATAGTAAAATCAAAACTACCTCAGAAAGTCTAACTCAAAAAGTCTACACTGAAGCTCCATTCTAACAAGAGGAAGTAGATCTGCAAAAACTTTTAATATTTTAAAGATGCTGACCTGTACATGTTCTAGAGTAAGAAATTCCTGTTCAATGATGGTCAAGGTCAGTTAAAAAAGCTACATAATCAAAATGTCAATGGTCTCTGGCTGACTACAACTGCAGATGATTGCAAATTAGGAGCTGTCACTGACACAAATGTTCTCCAGCAGGGGCTGACACAGACAAACAACTGGTCAGAGCCATGGACTAAAACTAAATGCCCAGAAATGCATAACATATCCTTTGGAAAGTCATCCACCCCAGTAAATATCATACTGACAACACACCCCGTAGAGTTGGCCCAGTGGGTCAGAGACTTAGGAACACACACAGACAGTAATCTAGCCTTTGACTATCATGCGTCTACAACAGTGAGATAATCATTCTATGTTGCTCAACTTATAAACAAAGGTATGGCATCCAAGTCCAAGGAAGTCATTGTACCACTGCATTGGGAATTCATCAGACCTATTATTAAGAACAATCCCCCACTGGTATGTAGCTAACCAAGCATATCCAACAATTGGAACATCCACAGAGGTTCCTCACTAAAAGAATACAGGGCATAAGTAAAATGTCCTATGCAGACTGCCTCAAGCACCTATCCCTGTTTTCTGTCTCCTATAGGCTTTTGAGGGGAGATCTATGCCTGACATACAGGGCATTATTAGACCCCACTCTGATGGACCTCCTGCATATCCACAAAACAAACAGCACCAGAATTACCCATTCTAAAGACTTAAGCCTTGCCTGTGATATAAATAGGACCTGATAGAGAGAGAGAGAGGGGGGGGTATGTATCCCAGAGACTACCCAGTCTATGGAACAGGATCCCCATCCATGTGAAGCAGAGTTCCTCCCTAACCCAATTCAAGTGCAACTTGGACAACTGGATAAGGAACAGGAAAATTCATCCCTGGTTTGGCACCTATGTCTCTAATGGACACAGTCAGCCTGTAAATGGTTGATCCCAGGCCCCTGTTTGTAAATGTTTCATCTCCTAAGCCTCTGCTTACATTTATCAAGGTACCAGAAAACTTGTCAGAGATTTGGGATGCATGGCTAGGCTTGGAAAGGCCCTCGTGGTCGTTAGCCTAATAAACACCTATGAACAGAGTTGGCAAATAAACCATGGGAATTGTATGTTACTGAAAATATACTTACAGCTTAACAGCAAGTTGAACAGTGTAAGGTAAGACAAATACGTAACCTGGTTTCTTAGTAAGATTTAGTATATCAATTAAGAAGAAATAATTTGACCAGGGGAGTAGGTATAGTATACTTCCATTTATAACAATTCACCCAAATTGTGGCAAATATATAAAGTTCTGCATCAGGAACTTGGAATCCTTAAAACCCTCCATCAGCAATTAAAATCTCCCAAGGTCTAAGAAGGGATCCACTTGCCCACAAAATAATCTCCACATTCTATGGAATTTGGAAAACTAAACATCAAAAGGAAGACAAATCATTACATAAAAAAAGATGCATTTGTAAAAGGAAATTATATTAGCTGGCCATGACTTAATTAATGAAGATGTTTTATCTGAAGATTGGCTACCCAGATCTCAATACTAGAAATATATCTCTGCTGTATGATCCACCAAGAAACTTGATATGGTTTGAAACTTTATTTGTATGCACAATCAGAAACATTAGTCTTATGTATATTTATTATACAGTGAGTAATCCCAACTGTTGTAGGATCATAGGAAATTATTAGGCTATTGGCCCTGAGCCCTTTAGAAGCTTAGCCAAGAATTTAGCCCATGTTCTGACAAGTCAGCACCCGATGCCCCTGTCCAGCAGGGACACAGGTGGAATCCCAGGAGTGTATTTTCTGTTCCCCATCCAATTATCCAGGTTGCGCTTAAAAACGGTTAATGAGGTACTCTGCTTTTGTATATGCGGTGTTCTTGACCACCAGTTCTGAGCAGATCTGAGTGCTTCCTTTGAGACTGCTGACATATTTGAAGAAGGACTTACAATTCTCTTTAGTAAATGTTGGCAGTTTGGACTTGAAGTTTGCTTTGGAGGATTTCACTAGTGCTCTTGTTTGCTTCTTCAGACTAAGGACAGATTGCTTCCAATTAGTCACCTGCTCCTTCTTGGTCCTGGACAGCAATTATTTCCTTTTATTATAGAGTTTACTTATTGCAGATGTCCACCAGGCTGGTTTAATCTTCCTTGAGGAGGAGGACTTTGTCCTGTCTGCTATTCCTGATTCAATGCAACTATATAAATGCTTGTATAGTACTTTGGTGTAGGTATGGACATATGAGCCAGTTCCTATGGAGGGGGTGGGGGCTGTGAAGCTGTTTATACCTTCCCTCAGGAGATTGTAATCAGCTTTGGAGAAGTTTTTTGTTTGACACTGTGCTGGGGGGGTGACTTTGAAAGTTACCACTTTGTGGTTGGATCTTACCAGGGAAGATGACACTGTAGGGATGCTCCAGTGATTACTCATGTTGGTTAATACCAAGTTTAAGATATTGTCACCTCTTGTGGTGGTGTCGACCAGCTGGTCCAAGGCATTTGCACTGACAAAATCAGGGAAATCTCTGGGCATTTGTGTTTTGACATAAAGAGTTCTTCCAATATATAGTTAGATAGTTAAAGTTGCCCAGGATCAGGGTAAAGGGTTGAATTTTGATAGACTCGAAGAGGTCCAGATAGGTGGAGTAGGCATCTTGAGTCAAAGTTGGGGGCCTGTAGCTAGCTATGGTTTGAACAGGGGTCTTGTCAATGGTTAACTGCACCTGGAGTGTCTCCTGTGCATCATACTGTTTGACCAGCCTGGAGGTGTTTATATCTTATATATATATATATATATATATATATATATATATATATATATATATATATATATATATATATATATAACTTGCAACTCCACCTCCTTTTGCTTTGCTGGCCATGGTTTGGGGCCTGAATGTATGACAGGATGAGTAACCTGGTATGGCTTGGGTGTTCTCCGCAGTTTTGAACCAGGTTTCTTTGACTGACAAATGTCAGCATCTTCCAGGGTTAAGAATTTTTGCAGTGAGTGCAGTTTCATGTTTAGACTCCTAGTGTTTAGCAGCATGACCTTTAATTTGCTTTTTGATGAAATTTTCATGTTGGTAGTTTTGACCTCATGGCATTGTCAAAAATTGGCACTATGGGGGAGGCAAGAGCCTGAAGCCCAAGGGAGACATGACAGATGCAGGCCATCTCTGGCAAAGCATTGTGATTTGTCAATCATGTCTTCCCAAGCTGTCGGGTACTGGATTCCCTTGGAATGACACCAGAAACTAAGCCAATTGTTAAAGTCAATTAGTTTCTGTTTGTACTGAGGCATCATTCTGGGTGATGGTAGAATACTGCTTAAGGCTAGGAACATACCTGCCTGGGACACATATGCGGTGAACTCGATCGTGTCTCTCTCCATATCGCCCAGGGAGGTACGTCTCAAGTCATTCACGCCAACATTGGCTATTGACAGAGTCATAACAGTACCTGTTCTTGAGAGACTTGAGTGCAAGGGTGACATGGGGAATTCTGGCACCTGACAAACCACTAACCGTGGCTTTCTCCTTATCCAGCCTGGTGAGGGGCACCATCTGTGTGTCTCACAATGGAGTCTCCTATGACTAATATGTTGGGTTTATGTTTAGGCCTTAGTGGCTGTGAGACACAGGTGTGTGGACCATGTGTGGTGTGTGCTGTGGTGGGCAGTGGAGTTCGTGTTTGTTTTTGCCTCGGAGGTCTCTTTGTTTGGATATGTTTTTGTTGAGGACCTCTACATATGTGGGTGTGTTTTGTGTAGGTGTGGATGGTGTTTGATGTGTGGTGTTTCTGTTGACAACCTTTTCAGTGCCAGATATACTGGCTTGTGAGGGAGAGAGCATTGACTCTAGGTACTTAATGTAATTGTACCGCTCACAAATTGTGTTCCTAGGTGGTAATAGTAGAGGGTTGTCCGTGTACATGAGACAGTTGCTGCACTGTCTTAGGATGCCCATATCAAGCAGACTGGCAGAAGAAAATGTAGGAAATTGTCTATCCATATTTGTCAAAAACTGAGGGAGGCCAGACAGAGCTAAGAGGGTAAAGGGAAGAAGGTCTAAGAGTATTCCAACTACAAATTTTCCCTTAGTAGCACTTAGGTGATTCACACAAATGCTACTAAGGGAAATACTTGTAGCTGGAATACCTCACAAAGGGTTAAAACAGAGCAGCTGCAGCTCTGGATACAGCAAACCTGTATCCAGTCTATACTACTCAATTTAAGGGTTAAGAACACAGGAAAACTGACAAAAAAGCACAGATTAACCACTTACTGACAAAAACAGAACTCACAGTATGAAAAATGCAGTAAAAAATAATGAAATGCAGTAAATGCAGTTAAACAGTAATGAATTGCAGCAAATAGCAATGAAATACAGTTAAGTATTAATGAAATGCAACTGAGAACCAAAAACATAATCACTGGAGACAAGAAACTAACCAATAACCATAAATTGTCTCCAGATAAAGCACCCAGTCCCAATAATGGCAGTCCCAATGAAGTGAGTCACTCCTTGGAATAAAAGTAATTTCAAAAAAAGCCAAATGACATGTGAAATCACAAACGGCTATATTGCAGTACAACAGTTGAGCACTTTCATATCCAATGCAGGAAACTTCCTCAGAATCAGATTCTGAGTAAGTTTCCTGTACTGGATACGAAAGCACTCAGTCGTTGTACTGCAATAAAGCTGTTTGTGATTTCACATGCCATTTGGCTTTGAAATTACTATTAATGAAATGCAGCTAATCAGTAAATTGCTTTAAAACAGCTCAAAGTGATAAATTAGCTCACAATCACAACAGTAAAAAACAGCTGAAATAAAGCAGCAATTCAGTAGACTACTGTCATCAATTTAATAAGGCTGCTGACAAGCAATAACAAATGCAGCAAACTAAAAGCAGTTGTACACCTAAGCACAAGCAGAAAAATGAAGTAGGGAGAGGCACAATATATATTTTAAGTAGAAAGTGAGGAAAGATAAGATAATTCAAGGTTAAGAAGCTAAAGGGGTGGGCTTTCACAACTGATCTCACTGTACTCAGTAGAATAAGCTGATGTAATTGGACTGGGGGGGGGCTCTCCAATATCAAATTTATAGTAGTGACGGCTAACTCAAAAGCCACCAAGCTTTAATACCACAATAACAGTTGGGTAGGTGGGATACAAGACCAGACCAAGGTAAGGATTGAATTCACTAAACCTAAAAAACAGTTGCACAGTTTAAACAGATATGCTGCAAATATTGTTTTAGTTTTCACTCCTTTGGGTTAAATAGAATTTTCAACATAAGAAAGAATCAAATGAATATTACCATCAAAACAAAGTGTATGTCATGTCATAAACATGGATGACAGCAATATCTGCATTATCTTGAGTAACAACGGAGTCAATTATAAAATAAAGGGTACTGCAGAAAGGGGATAACACTGCTTACTTTGTAGCTCAAAAGTTAGACCACTGGGTTTGTAAGCCAGGGTCATGAATCAAAATCTCATCAAGGCATCTGCTTGTGCTTTACTTCATTGACTGTAGAGTTTTTTTTTTTTTGCTGAATACCGATACTTCCACTGCTAGATAAGTACTTTAAAGTTCTGATTTGTACTCTATCTTAATACATGCTAAAGCTTCTGTTAGCCTTGTGCATTTTACAGAGGTTTTCCACTTTATTATTTTATTTACTTAACATTTGTTTACTGGGAGTGTCTGACTGGGACAGAGCCCATTTTCAGTGGAGGCCTGGGAAGAAAAGCTCCATCAAGCTCCATCGATAATTACATAAAATATAGTCATATGATTAAAATTACAAATGCACAAGAAAATTACAAACATACAAGAAAATAGTTGATTGGATAACATTGAGTAAATGTTGACATCAGTATAAATGGTAACTAATACACAAGAGTAGTAAGCAGAGGGTAAACATTAATACACTAAACACAATTAAATCAATAGTTGAACTATGTATGGATTACATTTAAACATGTTTAGTTTACAGATCTGACAGTTAATTTATTCTGCAAAGTGACAGAGCAGATTGTAAGCTGAGTAAGGATGATTTAGGAAGAATGCGAAGAAAGGCAAATGGTAAGTAGAGCAGGTATTAGAAAAGGTAGTTAAACAGTGCTAATGGGTGTGAGGAGATGAGCTGAAAAGCAAGGTAAAAGGTAGATTAGGTGAGGAGAGGGGTGGGGTTGGTAAGGAGGAAGGAGCGACAGCCAGTATGATTAGATGCATAAGACGGGTATAATTTGATAGTAAAATTGGTAAATAGAGGAAGATCTATTCAGGACTAGTGCATGGGGATAGGCATTTATTATTGCTGAAGTTCCTGAGTAGGTTTTTAAATTGAGTTGTGTTGTTGGTAGCTACGACAGGATGTGGTATAGTATTCCAAACTTTAGCTATATAGTTGGAGTAAAGTGAGTTACCAGCGGTATTACTGGATTTGAATACTTGTAATGACTTATTTGTGGATTACAGAACTTGAGTATTAGTCCCACCAGGGGCTCCAATATCCTAGACCTGGTCATTACCAACATGGGAAATCAATGCTCCATACCTATGGTCACCCCCTCGTTAGTCAGGTCTGACCATAAGCTAATCACCCTTAATATCCACATCCCACCCCCCAGTAAAGAAACCACCATATAAAACTTCTCCAAAGCCAACTTCATGCTACTCAAGTCAGAAGTGACAAACTTCATGACACCCATGCAGACAGGAACTGAAAGTTCAACTGCTGAATCCTACACTAAGGCACTGTACGAGCACATCCACTCATGCATGAATCGTGCCATCCCAAATAGAACCAAAATGCTCTCATCCAAAAAAAGGAAGCCAATCTGGTAGTCCCCTGTCATAAATTAGAAGTTATGTACTCACCATAACGTTCCATCTGAGTAGGTGACTTCATTCGGATGCAACCTGTGGGTATCGGATCCGACCTCGGATCCGAGCCGGCAATTCAAAAGCTTAGGCTCCGAGCTCCTAGCTCCTCCCTCTTACCCATAACCCCTTGCCAAGCCCTGACTGACCTCAGATTGAGTTTGCCTCAAATACTGACCACAGTATACTAAAACAGCATAAATACTCGCTCTATAAAGGTCAGGGGATGGAGAGATGGTTGCATCGAATGAAGTCACCTACTCAGATGGAACGTTATGGTGAGTACATAACTTCTAAATCTGAAGTAGGAAGACTTCCTTGTCTGCAACCTGTGGGACAGAGTCCCTAGCTACCTGAATCTTGGGCGGCCATCATGGAAGGATGTTCGAGCACCGCTGAGCCAAAGGATGCTCTTCCTCTAGAAACAACATCCACCTTGTAATGAGAAATAAAAGTATGAGGCGAGGCCCAAGTAGCTGCCGCAGATATCATCCACCTAAACACGGGACTTAAAGGTGGCTGACGAGAAACTGCCGTAGTAGAATGAGCCGTAACCCTCTGAGGAGCAGGTCTGCCTGAAGTGTCATATGCCTGCAATATGCAATTAGCAATCCATTTAGACAGAGTGACTTTAGACACTGCTTTACCCAGAGCAAATTTAGCAAAGGAGACCGAACAGCTGATCTGATTTCCTGTGTCCAGCTGTCCTGTTAATATAAAAACGTAATTGTCTATGAACATCCAATGAATGCAATTTGTATTCCCCTTTGTTTGAATACTTGGGAAAAGACAGGCAAATTGATTGACTGGTTAATATTGGATTCAGAAGAGACCTTCGGAAGAAAAGATGGATTGGTCCTGAGGCACACCCTATCAGGGAAGAAAGAAAGGTAAGGCGGTTTGACACAAAGAGCCTGAAGCTCAGACACCCTTCTGGCTGAAGTGATAGCTACCAGAAAGACAGTCTTCCATGAAAGGAATTTTAAATCAGCAGAAGCTGCAGGCTCAAGGGAGGAGCAGTAAGGGCCTGCAGGACTAAAGACAAATCCTAAGGGTACAACCTCCTTGACTGGAGGTCTTAATAAAAAACTCCCTTGAGAAAGGATTTGCATAATTTCGCTGTCATAAGGGGAGCTGTGTCCTGTCCAATATGATAATGCGATATAGCCGCCAATTGTACGTTTAATCGTGGAAGAACTGGCCCCTTGATGAAAGAGGTCTGTTAGAAATTCTAGCACCGCAGAGATAGGTGCTGAAAAGGGATCCACTGTTCTCTGCCCTGCCCATATAGAGAACCTCTTCCATTTACTCCGATAAACCTGTCTGGTAGAAGGTTTATGAGCAGCCACCAAAATTGCTTTGACGGTGAAGACATACCGAGTCCTAATTAAGGTTGGAATTGGAGCAGCCAAGCTGTCAACTTCAGGGTCCGCAGATTGGGAACTGGCATTCCCAGAGGGTGAGAGATGAGATCGAAATTGGATCCAGAATCCATGGTGGATTGATTTTGTGAGACCATACGAAGGGGAACCAAGGTTGTCGAGGCCAGAATGGGGCAATGAGAATCATTCTGCTCCCCAAACTGTTGGCTTTCTGCAGAAACCTCTGCATCAGAGGAAGTGGAGGGTAGGCATAAAGGAGACCGGGAGGCCAAGCATGCACCAGAGCATCCTCGAACTCCTGGTGGGGGGAAGTAGAGCGAAGAAATTGTCGCATTTGGCGTTTGAGGGAGAAGCAAAAGATCGTAACAGGGTTGCCCCTAAACGGCAAAAATCTTCTTCGCTACTTGAAGGTTTAGGGACCACCGTGTGGAGAAAGGATGGTGCGACTGAGCTTGTCCGCAAGGATGTTGGACTTTCCCGGAATGTGCGTTGCTATCAGAAAGCGTTTGGTGGAAATTGCCCATTCCCAGACTCTCATGGCCTCTCGACAAAGGGATAAGACCTGGTTCCTCCCTGCTTGTTGATATACCAGACTACGGACATGTTGTCTGTCTGAATCGCAATAGTCCCTGTAGGAAGAACGTGGTGAAGTGCTTGCAACGCTAGGAGCACCGCCCTCATTTCCAGGACATTTATATGCAATGATGTCTCTGTGGGATTCCACGCGCCTTGGACAATCTTTCCGCGCAGAATGCCCCCACCCGAGGCAAGAAGTCCGTGGTCACTGTGGCTCGGGAAATGCAGCATAAAGGGTCTTCCTGCTAGGGCTCCGGAGAAAGAAGCCACCACAGAAGGGAGTCCCCTGCACGCTCTGCTGACCCAATCGGGCGTTTAGAGAGAACAAAGAGGAGACCACTGAACTTGAAGGGTCCATTGAAGGACCCGCATGCGTGCTGCATGAATTAGAAGCGGGATAGCTGCCGCCATAGAACCTAGGGCCCTCAGGACCCGAAGCTGCAGTTGGTGACGGTTGAAGGATTGCTGTCACATGACACCTCAGGCTGACGATACGTCTGGGGTGAAGCCCAAGGAGACATGACAGATGCAGGCCATCTCTGGCAAAGCATTGTGATTTGTCAATCATGTCTTCCCAAGCTGTCGGGTACTGGATTCCCTTGGAATGACACCAGAAACTAAGCCAATTGTTAAAGTCAATTAGTTTCTGTTTGTACTGAGGCATCATTCTGGGTGATGGTAGAATACTGCTTAAGGCTAGGAACATACCTGCCTGGGACACATATGCGGTGAACTCGATCGTGTCTCTCTCCATATCGCCCAGGGAGGTACGTCTCAAGTCATTCACGCCAACATTGGCTATTGACAGAGTCATAACAGTACCTGTTCTTGAGAGACTTGAGTGCAAGGGTGACATGGGGAATTCTGGCACCTGACAAACCACTAACCGTGGCTTTCTCCTTATCCAGCCTGGTGAGGGGCACCATCTGTGTGTCTCACAATGGAGTCTCCTATGACTAATATGTTGGGTTTATGTTTAGGCCTTAGTGGCTGTGAGACACAGGTGTGTGGACCATGTGTGGTGTGTGCTGTGGTGGGCAGTGGAGTTCGTGTTTGTTTTTGCCTCGGAGGTCTCTTTGTTTGGATATGTTTTTGTTGAGGACCTCCACATATGTGGGTGTGTTTTGTGTAGGTGTGGATGGTGTTTGATGTGTGGTGTTTCTGTTGACAACCTTTTCAGTGCCAGATATACTGGCTTGTGAGGGAGAGAGCATTGACTCTAGGTACTTAATGTAATTGTACCGCCACAAATTGTGTTCCTAGGTGGTAATAGTAGAGGGTTGTCCGTGTACATGAGACAGTTGCTGCACTGTCTTAGGATGCCCATATCAAGCAGACTGGCAGAAGAAAATGTAGGAAATTGTCTATCCATATTTGTCAAAAACTGAGGGAGGCCAGACAGAGCTAAGAGGGTAAAGGGAAGAAGGTCTAAGAGTATTCCAACTACAAATTTTCCCTTAGTAGCACTTAGGTGATTCACACAAATGCTACTAAGGGAAATACTTGTAGCTGGAATACCTCACAAAGGGTTAAAACAGAGCAGCTGCAGCTCTGGATACAGCAAACCTGTATCCAGTCTATACTACTCAATTTAAGGGTTAAGAACACAGGTAAACTGACAAAAAGCACAGATTAACCACTTACTGACAAAACAGAACTCACAGTATGAAAATGCAGTAAAAATAATGAAATGCAGTAAATGCAGTTAAACAGTAATGAATTGCAGCAAATAGCAATGAAATACAGTTAAGTATTAATGAAATGCAACTGAGAACCAAAAACAATCACTGGAGACAAGAAACTAACCAATAACCATAAATTGTCTCCAGATAAAGCACCCAGTCCCAATAACGGCAGTCCCAATGAAGTGAGTCACTCCTTGGAATAGTAATTTCAAAAGCCAAATGACATGTGAAATCACAAACGGCTATATTGCAGTACAACAGTTGAGCACTTTCATATCCAATGCAGGAAACTTCCTCAGAATCAGATTCTGAGTAAGTTTCCTGTACTGGATACGAAAGCACTCAGTCGTTGTACTGCAATAAAGCTGTTTGTGATTTCACATGCCATTTGGCTTTTTTTGAAATTACTTTTATTAATGAAATGCAGCTAATCAGTAAATTGCTTTAAAACAGCTCAAAGTGATAAATTAGCTCACAATCACAACAGTAAAAAACAGCTGAAATAAAGCAGCAATTCAGTAGACTACTGTCATCAATTTAATAAGGCTGCTGACAAGCAATAACAAATGCAGCAAACTAAAATCAGTTGTACACCTAAGCACAAGCAGAAAAATGAAGTAGGGAGAGGCACAATATATATTTTTAAGTAGAAAGTGAGGAAAGATAAGATAATTCAAGGTTAAGAAGCTAAAGGGGTGGGCTTTCACAACTGATCTCACTGTACTCAGTAGAATAAGCTGATGTAATTGGACTGGGGGGGGCTCTCCAATATCAAATTTATAGTAGTGACGGCTAACTCAAAAGCCACCAAGCTTTAATACCACAATAACAGTTGGGTAGGTGGGATACAAGACCAGACCAAGGTAAGGATTGAATTCACTAAACCTAAAAAACAGTTGCACAGTTTAAACAGATATGCTGCAAATATTGTTTTAGTTTTCACTCCTTTGGGTTAAATAGAATTTTCAACATAAGAAAGAATCAAATGAATATTACCATCAAAACAAAGTGTATGTCATGTCATAAACATGGATGACAGCAATATCTGCATTATCTTGAGTAACAACGGAGTCAATTATAAAATAAAGGGTACTGCAGAAAGGGGATAACACTGCTTACTTTGTAGCTCAAAAGTTAGACCACTGGGTTTGTAAGCCAGGGGTCATGAATCAAAATCTCATCAAGGCATCTGCTTGTGCTTTACTTCATTGACTGTAGAGTTTTTTTTTTTTTGCTGAATACCGATACTTCCACTGCTAGATAAGTACTTTAAAGTTCTGATTTGTACTCTATCTTAATACATGCTAAAGCTTCTGTTAGCCTTGTGCATTTTACAGAGGTTTTCCACTTTATTATTTTATTTACTTAACATTTGTTTACTGGGAGTGTCTGACTGGGACAGAGCCCATTTTCAGTGGAGGCCTGGGAAGAAAAGCTCCATCAAGCTCCATCGATAATTACATAAAATATAGTCATATGATTAAAATTACAAATGCACAAGAAAATTACAAACATACAAGAAAATAGTTGATTGGATAACATTGAGTAAATGATGACATCAGTATAAATGGTAACTAATACACAAGAGTAGTAAGCAGAGGGTAAACATTAATACACTAAACACAATTAAATCAATAGTTGAACTATGTATAGGATTACATTTAAACATGTTTAGTTTACAGATCTGACAGTTAATTTATTCTGCAAAGTGACAGAGCAGATTGTAAGCTGAGTAAGGATGATTTAGGAAGAATGCGAAGAAAGGCAAATGGTAAGTAGAGCAGGTATTAGAAAAGGTAGTTAAACAGTGCTAATGGGTGTGAGGAGATGAGCTGAAAAAGCAAGGTAAAAGGTAGATTAGGTGAGGAGGAGAGGGGTGGGGTTGGTAAGGAGGAAGGAGCGACAGCCAGTATGATTAGATGCATAAGACGGGTATAATTTGATAGTAAAATTGGTAAATAGAGGAAGATCTATTCAGGACTAGTGCATGGGGATAGGCATTTATTATTGCTGAAGTTCCTGAGTAGGTTTTTAAATTGAGTTGTGTTGTTGGTAGCTACGACAGGATGTGGTATAGTATTCCAAACTTTAGCTATATAGTTGGAGTAAAGTGAGTTACCAGCGGTATTACTGGATTTGAATACTTGTAATGACTTATTTGTGGATTACAGAACTTGAGTATTAGTCCCACCAGGGGCTCCAATATCCTAGACCTGGTCATTACCAACATGGGAAATCAATGCTCCATACCTATGGTCACCCCCTCGTTAGTCAGGTCTGACCATAAGCTAATCACCCTTAATATCCACATCCCACCCCCCAGTAAAGAAACCACCATATAAAACTTCTCCAAAGCCAACTTCATGCTACTCAAGTCAGAAGTGACAAACTTCATGACACCCATGCAGACAGGAACTGAAAGTTCAACTGCTGAATCCTACACTAAGGCACTGTACGAGCACATCCACTCATGCATGAATCGTGCCATCCCAAATAGAACCAAAATGCTCTCATCCAAAAAAAGGAAGCCAATCTGGTAGTCCCCTGTCATAAACAAACTTTACAACAAAAGGAAGAAACTTTTGCAGAAAAGAGGAAAATCCCAGGATGCAAAAAACTCCCTTACTAGCCTCAGTAAGAAACTGAGATGCCTCATAAAATCCTCCAAAGCTAGTTACGAAAATAAAATTGCCAAAGATTCCAAAGACAACCACAAAGCATTCTATAACTATGTCAAGAATCTAAATGGCAATGCTCAGATCTGCTCTGAGTTAAAACAGAATGGCATTAAATATACTGATCTGAAGGACATTGCCAATATCCTGGCAGATCGATTCAGTGCCAACTTCACCCCCCTCTCACCCCCTAAATGGCCCATCTCAATACCGGAAGATTGCCAAATTCCAGTAATAACGGCCACACAGGTACAAAACGCACTCTCTAAAGCCAAGAATACAGCATCCATGGGACCAGATGACATCCCGGGCTGTGTACTACATGAACTACAATATGAACTGGCACCTCACCTAAGTGTCATGTTTAATCATAGCCTCACCTCAGGTTTCATGCCCACTGAGTGGCGCAGAGCTACAGTTATCCCAATCCACAAGGAAGGATCCACCTTGGATCCCAGAAACTACCGTCCCATCAGTGTGACAAGCCTTATCTGCAAGGCCATGGAGCGTATTATCATGGAACTTATAAACAAAGACATTGGCAACCTTCAAACACTGGACTCCACCCAGTTTGGGTTTGTGAAGGGCCGATCTTGTCTCCTGAACCTGATTGACTTCTTTGAATCAGTCTCCAGAGCCATGGACTAGGGTAAGGTGGTCCACACAGCCAATCTAGACCTTGCCAAGGCCTTTGACACCATCCCCCACTCTGGAATCATAGATAAACTTACTAAGTTGGGCATTAATCCCTATGTCACCCAATGGGTTGCTAAATGGCTTACTGATAGAACCCACACTGTAAAAGTAGCCGACTCCAAATCCAGCTCCAGACAAGTGGAGTACCTCAGGGTTCAGTCCTGGGGCTGCTCTAGTTTGGCATCTACTTCTCTGAAGTACAGGTCAACACTAAGGGACTCTGGCTAACAAAGTTTGCAGATGACTGCAAACTGGGAGCCATTATTGAATCCCCAAATGATGTGGATACTCTACAAAAGGGCCTTACAGAAACAGATGCTTGGTGCCAGAGCCATGGGCTCAAGCTCAATGCCAAGAAATGTATTGTTATCCCTTTGGGAAAAACATGTATCCATGAATTACCATATAGGTGGCAGTACACTAAACACAGAAAGTGTGATAAGAGACTTAGGGACACAGGTGGACAGTGGTCTCACCTTCGAAAACCACAAAGCCACAACAGTCAGGAAATCCTTCTATGTGGCACACCTCATCACGAAGGGCTTTTCATCCAGAAAAAAGGAGGTCATTTTCCCACTGTACTCATCCCTCATTAGACCCATTATAGAATACAATGCCCCATTTGGTATGTACCTCTCAAGACATCTGCAACAACTGGAAAGGCCTCAGAAATACCTCACTAAAAGAATCACAGGCCTAAAGCAGATGCCCTACGCTGACCACCTTAAAAAACTCCAGCTATACTCTGTCGCATATCGCCTACTCAGAGGCGATCTCTGCTTAACATACAAGGCCATGTCAAACCCAGAGCTGTTGGACATGCTACACTTAAAGAAATCCCAATCCCTCAGAGCTACACGCCCAGGGATCTAAACCTTGTCATCACAATAAACAAAACATGCTGGAGGGATAGGTTCCTGACCCAGAGACTCCCCAGACTCTGGAATAGATTGCCCATACATGTCAAGCAGAGTGCCTCTTTGGACCTCTTCAAGAGGAACCTTGACGATTGGATGGGAGAAAGGAAATTCACCCCAGGGATCACGTCAGTCGCCCTGCTAGACAGGGGTCCAGGAAAGTAAATAATGTGGGAAGAAATAACCAGGGAATTGTTATGGCTAGGCTTGAATAGGCCCTAGGGCTGATAGCCTAGTACCAACCTATGAACCTATGGTGTACGGTTGCAGCAATTAGTGAAGAGAGGGAGGTTTTTTTTTCAGTCGGTGAATCAATCTGTGGGCAGTAAGGATTTGAGTGTAGTTTAGGTAATGGGGTAGTTCTAGCCAGTTCTGTATTATAAGACAGAGAAGTGGTGAGACCTCTGAGGGGAGTTGGTAGCAAATTTAGCAATTTTATTGTAGCAGGTTTCTAGTTTGGTCAGATCAGTTTTCTTTAGATTGGTGAAGATAGGACAGGCATACAGCAGGGTGGAAAGTAGTTGCGTTCAGGCAATAGCCTGTCTTGTGGTGCTAGTGAGGAAGGGCTTGAGTCTGCATAGAGCTCCTAGTTATGAATTTGTCTTTTTAATAGTCTGGGATAGGTGAATATCGAATTTCACATTATTGTCTATTAGTACACCTAGTAATTTCATTTGGCCTACCACTGATATTATGGTATTATAGGAAGAGAAAATTTGGGATGGAGTTGTGAGGTCACAAATTTTACTGGGGTGAAAGAGCATGAGTTTTGTTTTAGATAGAATCAGGATTAGTTGTGCATCAGATAACTAGGTTTCATCAGCTAGGACTGTTGTGTTTTAGCTTCAACTTCTTTTAGGGAAGGTGTTGCACAGATGACAGTGGAGTTATCAGCATTTTGGACAATGAAGGCTAGAGAAGCTGCTGTATGAAATCTATTGGTAAATTTGCTGAAAAGTAGAGGACCTAGTATTATCCTTGGGGACCCCCCCCCATGGTAACTTGTAAAAAGGAACAGAGACCATGTTGCCATTTGACAGCGTATTGACAGTTAGTTAACTAAGGAACCAAAAGATTGAAGAATGGCTGAGTTTTAGGTGGAATAGTTTAAGTAGTTTTTGATGACAGAGTATCAAACACTCTGGATAGGTCCAGGAAGATGGAGGATACCGGATTCCCATAATTTCTATTTCGGCTTATAGTAAAGCTGAGCAAGGCAGTTGTGGTACTAAGACATAGTTGTAAACCGTGTTGTGTACTAGAAAGGAGATTACTGTATAGGAGGTAGTTGAAGAGCTGCATATGAATGCATTTTTCTAAGACTTTAGATAGGGGTGATAATATTGCTATGGGTCTATAGTTGGGAGAATTCAACAGAGGTGCCACCTTTGTGTAGAGAAATTATTTAAGATATTTTCCCGAGTAGAGGAATGTGCTGTTCGGTTATACAGTGGTTAATGAGAACAGAGATAGGAGATGCCATCTGCTGACAGATTTATGAACTCGTGGCAGTTTATCAGCTGCAAGGGTTATGGGCTTTAGTTTATACAGTAGTTTTTTTTTTTTTATGGTGCAAGTTTGGGCAAGTTTAAAAGAGGAGGAGTCAGATTTGTTTTTGGGTATAGCAGGAATAGTCGGAAGTACATTGCAGTAGGTTTTAGTAATTGAGAGTATAGTACTTGCAAAGAAATAGAGTTGAATTGTACAGCTATGGTGTCATTATTGTGAGTGGCTGACAGGTAGGAGTTAAGGATTGGCCTGGTTTGAAGGAGTTTATTTATGGCTGACCAGATTTTTTTAAGACTGTTGTGGTGCTTTTTCTGTACAATTATAAAGTATGCTTTTTGTCTAGTTTGACCTGGGTTTTGGCTTTATTTCAAATATGTTTATAGTGGTCTAGGTTAACCTGATTTTTGTTGGTATGCCAGAGTATCCAGTCTTTGTCTCTTAGTTTAATTTTTTTGTATCTTTAGAAAGCCACAGGGTGAAGTTAGATTTTACTCTAGTAGTTCTGCATGGGGCTAGGCTGTTTAGTATAACAAGAAAGGTAGTGTTGAAATAATCCACAGCAGCAACTAGCGGTAGTGCTTTGAGTGGGGTACAGTCACATTTTTGTAAGATGGAGTTAAAGATTTGAGCATTGAAGTTTCTTTTTTATTGCAAATTTGTTGACAGATAGTATTTCTGAGGGGATGAAGATGGTGTCTATGTTCGTAAAAGATCACTAATGCTGTCTTGGAGACAACCTGATTGGTAGGCTAGGTCAGGTTTGTTAGTTAGAATCAGGTCTAGGATAGAATGCCTTTTGGTTGCCTTGTCTATTCTGATTGTGGATTGTATGACTTGGGTGAAGCCATGTAGGTTAATAAAGTTGGTGGGGTTATCAGAGTCACAGGAGTACCACTCAGTATTAAAGTCGCCCATTATGATATTTTCTTGTGAGAAAGTTATAGAAGCCCAGTACAAAAAAATCCTTGATTATAATAGGATTATTACCAGGATAAATACAAGTACCTATTATGGTTAGTGACTTGTTGTGGTTTATTTCAAGTTTGGTGAGAAGTACCTCTATGTTATTGAAATCAGGCATGCTTGGTTGCACATTCTACTTTTACATTTTGTTGCACAGTATGGCTATGCCACCTCCGTGTTTATTTTTTTCTGTAACATCTATATATACTATAACCTGGAGGAAGAATTTCATTGTTGGCAATTTCAGGTTTCTGTCATAACCATAATACCAGGGGAGTAAAGTGTAGGCTAGCATGGAATTCACGTATTTTATTGACTATGTTCCTGACATTTCATGTTAAGGGGCAAGATGACCTAGTACTGGGTGGTACAATGGTGGAGCTGGGTGAGTTGCAGTTGATGGTATTCAGGACCAGGACATGGGTGTATATCTGCAGAGAGTTTTAGTTGCGTAGAGAAATGGTAAAAGAAGTTTAGAGAGCTTAGTTATGAGTCTGATATATTTGAGAGAAATTAGGGATTTAGTAGAAAGTGGAAGGTGTTTATTTGGAATGTATCCTATGTATGTTGTGTTGTATAGGTTGGGAGCAATTACATTTGGAAGTAGTGGGTGGTGGGGCTGAGGAATGGTAGGAGGGGAGAACGAGTGGTGTAGTTGAACATGACAGGAAGTGAGGTAATATGAAAATATTAGGAGAGTACAGGTGAGTGTGTGTAGGGATAGCATTTGTGTTTCGTACCGAGGGGAGACATTGTATAGAACAGGAAGTAGGTAAATTACAAGTGATCAAGTAGTGTGACGGTTGATGTACTTTAAACTTGCATTTAAGTATTACTGCTTTTACCACTGGATTTGACTGTTGTGCTACATCTAAAGCTGTATTATTTACTCCACATTGCTGAATCTTGTAAATTACTAGTGCTGCTTTAATATCTGCGCATTATTTGTTGTGTCCTTGCTCTCTGCTCTAACTTTTAGTGCTTTGGATTACTGTCACAACTGTTTATGGTGAGTTCAAGCAGTTCTATTTGGTTCTACATTTAGTTATAAAGTGGTTAGTTTCTACATTTTGGGAGCACAGACAGTGTTTTTACATTAAGAAGTCTTTGAGCAACACTAATGGTAGGAGAGGGTAGCCAGGTGTCTTCTGAGCTGAGAACAAGAAGTTATGTACTCACCATAACGTTCGATGTATGTAGTCCATCTCGCCTCACATTCTTACCCGTGGGGTCGGAGCCGAATGTCAGCTCCGACTCGGCCATACTTTAGCTTGAAGTCTTTCTACTGGCTGGGCTAAGATGGTATCCCATGCTGCACTGCTCTCTATCCCCAGATCTAGTTTGCTGCAAGCACCAGCACTCACTCTCCATGCAGAACACCACCTAAGGAAGGAAGAACAAACCAAGAACGAAGGGAACTCTGAAACCAGGCCTAACCTCCAGATCTTCCAGGATGGGGGAAGGTGGGTGGGGGGTAAGTATGAATGTGAGGTGAGATGGATGGACTACATACATTGAACGTTATGGTGAGTAAATAACTTCTTGATGTAATATAGTCCAATCTCGCCTACATTCTTACCCGTGGGACAGCGTCCCCAGCACCTAAATCCTGGGAGGCTCAGTGGAAAATACTCCTGAGCACTGTGGAACCAAAGGAAGACCTGCCTCTAGATACTATATCTAACTTGTAATGAGTAACAAAGGTGTGAGGAGATGCCCAAGGAGCCGCAGCACAAATATCACCCATAGACAATCTGGCCTGAAAAGCTGTAGATGTAGATACAGACTGGGCAGAGTGAGCCTTCACTCGGAAAGGTAAATCTCTTCCCCCGAAGTATAAATGAAAGAAATACAACTGGAAATCCACCTGGACAACGTGACTTTGGAAACAGGAGACCCAATTCTGATTTCTGAAAATGAAACAAACAACTGATCAGATTTTCTGAGGTCCTTCGTTCTGTGCAAATAAAATCATAATTGTTTGTGCACATCCAACTGATGAAATCTGAATTCTGCCTTGTTCAAGAACTGAGGAAAAAACACTGGTAATTCAATGGATTGGTTAAGGTTACTAACTGACGCTACTTTGGGAAGAAAGGAAGGATTCGGTCTGAGAGAAACCTTGCCCTTATGAAAATCAAATAAGGTGGTTTGATTGATGAAGCTTGAAGCTCCAAAACACGTCTGGCTGACGTGATGGCCACCAAAAAGACAGTCTTCCAAGTTAAGAATTTTAAATCGCAAGTGGCTGCAGGCTCAAAGGGGGGTGAAGTAAGACCCTGTGGAACAAAGTTTAACTCCCAAGGCATAACAGGTTCAGAGACAGGAGGATGAAGCAACAAAGTGTCCTTCAGGAAAGCCTTACAGAGTCTATGTGCCATTAGACTAGGTTAGTCTGCGACATGAAAGGTAGAAATCACCGCCAAATGGACTTTAATGGTTGCGGCAGCTGATCCCTGGTTGAAAAGCATAGAAAGGAACTCCAATACTGACGAGATTGGAGCTGAGTCAGGGTCAATCTTTTTGGCATGTGCCCAGATGGAAAATCTCTTCCATTTGCTGTAATAAATCTTCCTGGTCGAAGGCTTATGAGAGGAAGATAGAATATGAACCACCTCCGGCGAAAAATGGTGAAGCCTAACTAATGATGGAAGAGGAGTAGCCAAGCTGTCAACCGGAGGGTCCGAAGAGAGGGATGGAGCTGCCCTGACATGTGAATCAGTAAGTCTGGTTGTGGGTCCAGAATCCAAGGAGCGTCCATGAGATAGGGATGGAGAAAGGGGAACCAAATTTGACGAGGCCAGTATGGAGCAATCAAAATCATTTTGCTTCCCAAGGATTGTGCTTTCTGAATAACCTTTGAGAGCAAAGGAATCGGAGGGAAGGCATATAGTAGACCGGAGGGCCAATCGTGGACTAGAGTGTCCCTGGGTGACTCCCCCTGAGGCGGGATAAGGGTGAAGTAGCTGCTGCATTTGGCATTGAGGGGGCTGGCAAAAAGGTCGCAGCAAGGCTGACCCCACCTGCAAAAAATCTGCTCCGCAACTTGACAGTTCAGGGACCACTCGTCAGGCATCAGAATAGCTCTGCTTAGCCTGTTTGCGATCACATTGGACTTCCCCAGAATGTGAGTTGCTATCAGAAAACGTTGGGAAGACATTGCCCACTGCTACACTCGCATGACCTCTCTGCAAAGGGGGTACGACTTGGTTCCTCCATGTTTGTTCAGATACCATACCACCGACATATTGTCTGAGTGGATTGCAATAGTCCCGAGAGGAAGAAAGCTCTGAAATGCTTGCAACGTTAGTAGCACTGCTCTCATCTCCAGAACATTGATATGCAGATGCATCTCGTGCTCTTACCACGTGCCTTGGACTGTCCTGCCTAGATAATGCCCCCTCCCACCCTATCTGGGAGGCATCCGTGGTCACCGTGGCAACCGGAGGCGAAGGAACGAAGGGGTTTCCCGCACTGAGGTTGTTGGTGTGAAGCCACCAACTGAGATCCTGTTTGCACCTGTCTGTGAGTAGAATAGGGTGAGAAAGTGGAAGATGATGAAGAGACCACTGGGCGAAGAGTAGCCACTGAAGGAGCCTCATATGTAACCTTGCCAGGGGGACTAACATAATCATAGCAGCCATCGTCCCCAACAATTGGAGGACCAATCTTGCCTTCACTCTTCTCAGAGGGAGCAAGGTGTAAACCTGTTGTTGTAGGACTCTGATTCTTTCCTGTGGTAGAAACACCCGCATGAGGACAGTGTCTAATTCGGCGCCTATAAATGTGACATGCTGCGAGGGCAACAAGGCAGATTTTTCCCAGTTCAAGGTGATGCCCAACTGTTGACATAGGTTGATAGTAGCGTCTCTGGTCTGAAGTAGCAGATGCCTGGTGGTGGCAGTGAGGAGCCAGTCATCCAGGTATGGAAACACTTGAAATCCCTGACGTCTCAAGTGAGCAGTCACCACTGCCATGCATTTGGTAAACACCTTGGGGGCTGTGGTAAGACCAAAGGGCAAGCTCAAAACTGAAAGTGACTGGATCCCAGCCAGAAGCGTAGGTGACTTCTGGATGCCCTGTCCATCTTTATGTGGTAGTAAGCATCCTTGAGGTCGATGGAGCACATTCCACACTTCTTTTCCCAACAATGGGAGAACAGATTGCAACGTGACCATTTGGAACTTGGACTTTTGCACATGGGTGTTCAATCGGCTGAGATCCAAAACGGGTCTCAGGTCCCCTGTCCTTTTCAGCACCAAAAAGAATCTGGAGTAAGTCCCTAATCCGATCTGGATGGCTCTTTTTTATAGCAGCTTTGAAATGTCTGAAGCTGCGGAATCCCTTTGACTGGGTGGAACATCCGGGATTTTCTTGATTGGAGGGGCAGTTGACAAGAAGGGAATGACATATCATCCGGAAATTATTCGTAGAACCCATTGGTCCTGGGTGATATCTTGCCAGGCCTCCGGGTATAGTGAAATTCGACCCCCGACTGGCTCCGGAAACGCATAGTCGGGCCTCCCATCAGCACTGGCGGTAGGGAGAACCACGAAAGGAATCATGGTCTCCCGAGTTGCGAGGGCCTCCTCTGCCCCTAGGGTGGCGTCTACCTGAATAACCACCCCCTCCCCTGCCTCTGGAGGGGGGGCTCACCTTGTGCATCGGGAAAAAACCTCTGTGATTTCTTAAATCACATCTTTCCACCCCTCTGGGCCTTGGGATAAGGCCTAGAGGGAAGGGAAAAATGGACTCCTACGGCAGACAGACTTTTCCCCTCTTGCTCGCACCTAGTGAGAGTGTCTTTCACCTTGGTTCCGAATAAAGAGGAACCATCAAACGGGGCATCGGTGAATGTAGACTTGAAGGCCTTCGCGAAATGACAAAGGCACATCCAGGCATGTCTCCTAAGAGCGACTCCTGAACTTGCTGCCCTACTCGCTCCCTCGGCTGCGTGAGAGATCAACCTCATGGAGGAGTTCACAATAGAATTGAGGGTAGACATCTGAGCGTTGACCTTCTGAGCCACCGCCTCAGAAACATTACCCGTTAGAGTATCTCCAAGCTCATTTAGGAGATCTCTCCGGAGCTGTGTGATGTGTGATAAGTAATTCAGTGACCGCAAAGTAAAGGCCACTGAAGAAAATGTACGCTTCACGTACCGGTCCATAGTCCTAGACTCCTTATTAGGGGGATGGACGGTGGAAGAAGTCTCGGCTAATTCCTTCTTGGTGGCCGCTGCCATCACCATGGCATCCACAAGGACTCCCTTGGATAGAAATTCCTTATCAGGAGGAGCAGACAAAAATTTATTGGGACTCCTGGGGACTGGTTCCACAGAGTCAGGGGTTTCCCACACCCTTCAACAAACCAGATCCAGAGGCTCGTCGAAGGGTGGAGACACCCAGGAGGTGGAGGGTTGACCACCAAAGGCCTTCAGGAACACTGACTCCTCTTCGGAGGGGGCTTTGGATGGCCAGTCACCTTTTTGCTTCAAAATCTCTAGGATGTCAGAGAAAGAAACATCCTCAGAGGATGACTTAGGGGACCCCTCCGATTCCTTGAGGTCGGTGTCTGACGTGAGAGACTCATCTTGGGAATCTATGTGCTTCCTCTTGCACGTTCTCTTTCTGGGTGGCTCCTCAGGCAAAAACTCTGAGGGGCCCTCAGAAATATGGGGACCACTCGTGGGGGTACCCTGAGACCTTGGGGCTCCGCTGTCAAGAGATAGAGGGCAATCAGAGACCTGCACCGGTACTGTAGGGGACAGAGTGAGCGAACCGTATGATGCCGCTGACAACCTGGCCAGTGCACTCCACATGGCCTCGAAAGCTGGTTCTCCTGGGTCCGAAGATCGACCAGCCTCTGAAGTCGAGACAGGAGTCAGGCTTCCCCGTGCTGAAGCACCAAGAGGGAGACTAGGAGCCGAGAGATGTCCCGAAGCCTCTCTCTCTCGGGGCTGACCGAGGAATCCTGAGTCCTGAACCCAGTGGACAGCACCGACAGGGTCAGAGAGCTGATGTTGGAACCGATAAGCCAGGAGAAGCTGTCGGAACTAACCTAGGGACATCACACGGAGCCAAGCACTCCAGCTCCAAAAGCTGAGATGCGCTCGGAGGAGGAATTATCGATGTAGGTAGAGGGACCGGCTCCGGAGCCGACTGGGTCGGAACTGAAAACAATTTTGCCAGTACCGGTGACTGAAGAAGTCTCTGCACCACTCTATCGACGTCCACATCCGATAAGGTCCTGGAGGATTTGGATGATAGGGAAGGAGATAGAGACCTCCTCTCTGAAGGGGACCTGCAAGGAGGAGATACCGGCCTAATGCTAGGCGACCGGCTCTGAACAGGCTCCAAGAAAACTGGAGCCAAAGCAGGTTCCAAAACCACGGACACTTCCTGTGGCCCCAAGGACAATGGAGCCTAGGATGTCAATGAAGATTTTGCTGTTTTCTCTGGCGGCTCCGATGATACTGATGGAGCCGGGGATCGCTTTTTAGCCTTGGAAGATTTAGCTTTTGATGGAGAAGACTTAAAGCTGGAAGCACTCTCCAAATCTTCCTCAAAGAAGGGTTTCAGAAGTCCCTTCAAAATCAATTTGTTCTTCCTTTCCTGAAGAACATGTAGGCTAAAAGCATGACAAAAACTACATGATTCCTGGAGGTGAATCGCTCCCAGACAGTACAAACAAACAGTGTCTCCATCAGTGATGGACATCTTATAACTACACTTGGTGCACTTCTTAAAGCCCGAGGGCTTATGCTCCTTAGTATCTTTAGACATAGTTACCACAAACACGAGTAACTAACTCAAAAACTAGACCAACGGTCAAACAGCCACAAGCGCGGGAACAGGACAAACAGTACACCACAAAGACCTCTAACTAAAATGGTCCTAGACACAAGTACAAGGGGGAGGACTAATTCCTCTTATTTAAATGGTTTTAGCCCAAGGGAAAAATTTAGCACACAAGGAAAGCAAGAGGACAGACTAGGTCCTCTAACTGAAATGGGCCTAGCCCATTGGAAACAGCTAGTGGGATACCACAAGAAGACTCTAAGAAAAAACAACTTTTCCACAACACAGTTAAAAAATGCACACAAATAGCTATGAAAATAGCTTTTTTTTTTTTTTTTGCCAAAAACTTCTCTGCTATAAAGAAGAAAAGGTACTTAGCCACAGCCAAGAGCGAGACCACGTCTGAGCTACACGAGCAGCAAATGAGATCTGGGGATAGAGAGCAGTGCAGCATGGGATACCATCTTAGCCCAGCCAACAGAAAGACTTCGAGCTAAAGTATGGCCGAGTCAGAGCCGACATTCGGCTCCGAACCGATGGGTAAGAATGTAGGCGAGATTGGACTACATAACATTCACTGTTTGTCACCTTAAAGTGTGTATTTGCAATTGGCCAGAGGGCTAGCTTGTTTGCTGGTTTTCTTTGCCAGTATAAAGTCAGAGCTTCCCTTGGCAACCATGCCACTGATTGCAGAGACTTTCTGTTGAATCCTGACCCAGCCACTGCCAGATAGGTATTTAAAAGTGCTGGTTTGCATTCTATCTTGATATAGACTAGTGCTGCTGTTATATTTGTGCATTTTACAGAACATTTGCACTTTAAAACTGCATTTAAGGATTATTGCTTTTACCACTGCACTTAACTGTTGTGCTGTATCTAGATGCATCCAAAATCTGAATATTTAATTTACTACACATTACTGAACTGCACTTTAGCTTTTAAATTACTAGTGCTGGTTTAATATCTGTGAATTATTTGCTGTGTCCTTCCACTCTGTTCTAACCTTTAGTGCCTTGGATTATTGCCACAGCTGTTTACCATGAGTTCCTGCACTTCTGTTTGGGTTTACAGTTGTAATTTGGTTAGTTTCTGCATTTTAGGAGCCCCAGCCATTGACTCTACATTAAAAAGTATTTGGTTTGCATTCTAGTGGCAGGACAGGGTAGGTAGGTCTCTTATGAGCTGGGAATTACTGTTTGAGAAATCAAAATGTGTGTGTTTGCTACAGTCCAGAGGGCTGGCTTGTTTGTTGGTTTTCTGTACATGCACAGCAGTGGTTAGCAGTTCTCTGTATAGACCAGGTGCTCAAAAATGCAAATTCTCTATTACAACTGCCCCCTAAGAGTTCCTGAGCACTTAGCTGCTCCACAAGCACAAGGTTTGCATGAAGTGGGGAACCACTCCTTGAGATTACACTAAGTTTGTACTTCTTAACCAACCAGCACCCTAGCAAATCTGTTCTCCCTTACAGTGGTCACACAAAGAGGAACATAAATCCATGGATACCACACTCATTGAAACAACCAACTATATTTATACCTGAAACCATGGATCAGCAGTTCCCTACTATCTCCGTAGCCAGAACAGTAGAAATGGGAGTCGAGTCAACACAGCAGTTGCCTCTTCTTTTCTGACAGACATCTAATTCTTAAACAATCTGATGCAGTATGTGAGAGATGTACTTATACCCTCTTTCTGAAGGCAAAGCTCGCACACACATTCAATACAAATACCAAACAGGTTCTCAGAAACTCACAACACTACACAATGCCACCCAAACACACTACAGGCCAAACACAAAGATCTACATATGCAGAGGCTCTTGAAAGTAATCTACTCAATTCAAAGCCTGAAAGACATCCTAGACGCAGTAATTACAATAAATATCCTCAGCAACCTCAAAAACACACTATCAAGACTTCCCAAGATGATTTCACACTGATTAACAGTTTAAATTCAGCTCTCCCAGTGTGAAAAAGAAACTGAAAGACAAGGGCCAGAAATGTTGTCACTTTTATTAAATTCAGTTATTGGCTAGTAAGGACACACTGCCTGGATGCCAACAAAGAAGAAACTAAGACAGCCTGAAAAAAAAAACAACTAGAAAAGGTGAAGAAAAACAACTGACTGAATAATCTTGCAGCTGTTCAGGAAAAAGCAGTTCAAGGTCCAGCTTTGGTGCAAAACATGGCTTCCAGTAATCTATAGGGGAAAAAAGAAGTCAAATGTGCTCAGAGCTGACTAAATAATGAAACCCTGTATATCAACTCTAATAACAAAAGGCTGTAAAAAATGGAAGAAGCTTTTAAACACTCAGATGAGCTGATAAAACTGTAAACATCAGAGGTCAAAATGAAGAAAAGGCTGGCTGAATATGAGACTATTCAAGAAGAGATGTTTCAAACAATGGCAGAATTAGGACAGAACATGTAGAAAAATTTGAGATTTTCTGCTGTACCACAGAAACTAAAAGGAACAGGCTCTTAATTTTATGAAAGCACAAATGCGCAACTGGATTGGTATCCACAGCAGGAACTGTTAATTGGAAGGGCACATCATGTGTATGCTCCAAATCGGTCCTTGAGAAAGCAGCCAAAACCTATATTAGTAAAGATGCAAACCTACCAGAACAAAGAGATGATACTGACAAAACTGTCAAAAGGGCAAAGTATTAAAAGGTGGAGACAGTAAAATATTTATGGAAAATGATTATTCAGTGTACATCAGGAAGAGGAGAAATACATTTATTCTAGCAGTCAGAGAATGTAAACAGGCAGGTGTAAGCTTCTTTATCTAGCTGTTTTCAGAATATTTTTTTCCTGGAGGATCAAAGTAATTTTTTGATTAAAAAAACTGGCTAAGGAGAATACAAAGATTTATCCAACAAACACTGAGCCATCAAACAGAAGGGGACTCTGCTTCTCATTCTTCTAGCAATAAAGCGCAAACAGACTTTGCCAATGAAACCTTTTCTACTGTTCCAAAGGAAAATACTTGGGAGACAGGTAAAGCACACAAATTGACTAGAATAATTGTGAATACCTTGGAATTGGGCCAGAATCTGCAATTGCGAGATGGAGATGAACAGGAAAAAGACCAGCAACATAGAAATTAGTGAATATCACAGCAGGTTAGGTGTAAAGCTTCTACTAAGGAAAACAGTTTCACCTTCACAAAATAAAATGATTAATTACAAAACAAACAGAAAATTCACATTTGATCATAAGTAATGCTTTACAACATTTACATTACACAAAAAAAACACCAGAAAATAAAATAAAACCAAACAAGTTTAATACACATACACATTAAACAGTAAGCCCTTTCGTCTCTCAATACAAGACATCAGACTGAATAATGCAATACAAACTTTCACTTAAATAGAGAAAGTCACATGACATAAAACAATTAATGACTTAACTGATGCTTTAACCTCTTCCCTCTCAGAAAGTCAACAAAATCCTCCCGGTTGTTCATACCTGGTGGAAAAAAAGAAGTTATGTACTCACCATAACGTTCCATCTGAGTAGTTATACTTAATTTTTCTGCAACCTGTGGGTATTCGGATCCATATCGGATCTGAGACGGCAAATTATTTTCTAGCATCTGCTCCAAGCACCGAGCTCCTCCCCCTACCCATAATGCACCACCATCTCCTGCCTTCCCTCAGATCAAGTTTGCTGCAACTATACACATTAGCAACTCAGCCCAAAGAACCCAACATACTTATGTATATGATAAGGTCAGGGGGGACGGGGGGAGGGAAGATTGCAGAAAAATAAAGTATAACTACTCAGATGGAACTTTATGATGAGTACATAATTTTTTTATCTGAAGTAGTTAACTTCATTTTATCTGCAACCTGTGGGACAGAATCCCCAGCTACTTAAATCCTGGGAGGCCCTCATGGAAGGATATTCCTGAGCACCGCAGAGCCAAAGGATGCTCTTCCCCTGGATATCAGTTCTAATTTACAATGAGAAATGGTATGTGGATTTGCCCAAGTTGCTGCTGCGCAAATGTCATCCAAAGAAACCCTAGACCAAAAGGCAGCAGAAGTCGCCATGGACCTGGTAGAGTGAGCTTTAATTATACCAGGAGGATATAAACCTTTTGCTTTGTAAACATGCGAAATGCAGAGAGTGATCCATCTAGCTAAGAAAACCTTGGAAATGGCCTTTCCCAAAAAAGGTTTGGAAAAGGAAACAAACAATTGGTTGGACTTGCGGAATGACTTTGTTCTATGAAGATAGAAACAAAGTTGTCTATGAACATCTAACAAGTGAAGTTTATATTCACCCTTGTTTTGGAAATTGGGAAAGAAAACGGGTAGATTAATAGACTGGTTTATGTTTGATTCAGATGGGTAAGAATGAAGGATTTGTACGGAGATATACCCTATCCTTATGGAAGACCAAATAAGGAGGCACAGCAGACAAAGCCTGAAGCTCAGAAACCCTCCTGGCTGATGTAATGGCCACTAGAAAGGCTGTCTTCCAAGGCAAAAATTTTAGATCCACTGAAGTTGCAGGTTCAAATGGGGGAGCCACCAATGCCTGGAGGATGAAGGTAAGGTCCCAAGGAGGCACCGAATCTTTGACAGGAGGACACAAAAGAAAAGTGCCTTTAAGAAAAGCCTTACACAGCCTAGAAGAAGCTAAGGTGATGTTATCTTCCTCAACATGAAAATTAGAAATGGCTGCCAACTGTACTTTCACCGTGGAGAAGCTAGCTCCTTGCTGAAAGATACTAGTCAAAAAATCTAACACCACCGGAACAGGGGCTGTAAAAGGATCCAGGTTCCTGTGAGACGCCCAAATGGAAAAACGCTTCCATTTACTGCAATAAACTTTCCTAGTGGAAGCTTTAAGAGAGGCCACTAGTATAGATTTTACAGGGGATGAAAGACTGGGAGTCCTGGCAATCAATGGAACTGGAGCAACCAAGCTGTCAGCTTGAGGCTGTCCAGGTTGGGCGGGCAGGCACCCGAAGGCTGAGAGATTACATCCACGCAGGGATCCAGAATCCATGTAGGAGCTAGAAGATGAGACCAAAGGAAGGGAAACCAAACTTGGTGAGGCCAGAATGGGGCAATGAGGATCACTTTGCACCCGAGTCGGCAAGCTTTCTGAAGGAACTTCGGAATTAGTGGTAACGGAGGGCAAGCATACAAAAGCCCGGGAGGCCAAACATGGACTAGAGCATCTCTGGGGGCATCCCCTGGGGAGGGAATCAGAGCGAAGAACTCGCTGCACTTCGCATTGGAAGGAGATGCGAAGAGATCGCAGCAAGGCTGTCCCCCATGCAAGGAAAATCACCTCCGCTACTCACTGTTTCAGAGACCACTCGTATGGCATCAGAATAACCCGACTCAATCTGTCCGCTAAAATGGAGTGTCCCGGGATGTGCATTGCAATCAGAAACTGAACGGTGGAAGTCGCCCACACCCACACTCTCATGGCCTCACAACACAGGGGATAGGATCTGGTTACCCCTTGTTTGTTGACATACCAGACAACCGACATTTTGTCTAACTGAACTGCAATCATTCCGAGAGGGAGGATAGTGTGAAAGACTTTCAATGCTAAAAGCACTGCCCTCATATCTCTAGAACATTTATGTGCAACTTGGTCTCTGTCTGGGACCACATGCCTTGGACTGTCCTTCCCAAACAGTGTCCCCCCACCCGAGTTGGGAGGCGTCTGTGGTCCTGTGGCTTGGACTGGGGATGACACGAAGGGGCATCCCGCTGCAATCTTCAATGATCTTAGCCACCAAAGGAGGGACGTCCTGCAGGTGTGACTGATCCTGATCGGAAAATCCATGGGCAGGTCTAGCCAAGACCATTGGACCGCCAGAGTCCATTGAAGAACCCGCATATGAAGGCATGCACAAGGAAGAATAGATATAGAGGCAGCCATGGAGCCCAGAGCCCGGAGAACATCGCTCGCCTTTGGAAATTTGAGGTTCACTATTTGAGCTATGTGACACATGAGATGTAAGATCCTTTCTGGTGTTAAGAAAACGTTTAGCTGCAAAGTGCCTAGCCGTGCCCCAATGAAGTCTAGAACTTGTACTGGTTGCAATTGGGATTTGTGAACACTGATGTAATCCCCAATCGATCTGCCAAGAGAAGAAATTATTCTCGGGCCAGACACAGAAGACGCTTGGTGGATGCAGCGAAGAAGCAGTCGTCCAGATACGGAAAGACCTGAATTCCCTGAAGCCTCAGGTGAGCTGCTATGACTACCATTACCATGGTGAACACCCTGGGGGCTGTGGTGAGACTGAAGGGTAGAGCTCTGAACTGGAAGTGACTGGCTCCCAGCCGGAAGCGAAAAAACCTCCTGGAGCTTCTGTGAACTTTGATATGGTGGGTAGGCATCCTGGAGGTCTAATGAGCATATCCAGTCGCACTCTCGGAGATAAGGTAGAATGGACTGTAAGGTGACCATCCAGAACTTTTGTGTGGCGACGGACAAGTTCAAAGTTGACAGGTCCAAGATGGGCCTGAGGTCCCCCGTCTTTTTTGACACTAAAAAGAACCTGGAGTAAACTCCTAAGCTGGACTGGCCGAAGGGGACCGGTTTGATGACTCGTTTTTGAAGTAGCTTTAAAACCTCTAAAGCTGCGGCCTCCCTGTGAGTGGGTGGAACATCCGGGAGGTGACTTGTAGGCCCCGAAGGGGCAACAAATAGGATAGTGTAGCCTCTGGATACTATTTGTAGCACCCATTGATTTGCAGTTATGGACTCCCATGCCACTTGGGTGCAATGACTCCCTCCGACTGCCTCCAGAGTAGGACAGTCGGGCAACCCCTCAGGGCTGTTGGGCGGGCCTGTCAGAAAAAGGCTCTCTAGACCCGAAATTCCTAGGACCCCCTCTACCTCTGGGTCAGTGTCGATCCTGTCCCCCTCTACCTCTGGGGGAATAGTTGTCCCGAGACTCCCGGGAAAACTGAGATTTCCAGAACCACATCTTTTGCCCTCTTTGATTCCTAGAAAAGGACCGCTGAGGATTAGAGAAGTGGATCCCGATGGCAGGCAAAGTCTTCCCGTCTTTTTTTTTCTCTGGACAAGTGTGTCACGTACTGTCTTCCCGAAAAGGGAGGAACCATCATAGGGGGCATTAATAAATGATGCCTTGAAAGGGTCCGCAAACTGACACAACCTGAGCCAGGTGTGACGCCTCATGGCTACGCGTGTCCCAGCCGTCCTAGCCGCTCCTTCTGTAGCGTGGGAAAGGAGATGCATGGACGTGTTCGATACCAACTTCAGAGTCGACATTTTCGTGGAGAACAGTTGTTTGTCCTGCTGTGATAAGGACTCTGGGGGTGACTCAGCGAATTCTGAGACAAGGTCCCACTGAAGCCAGATAACATGTGCCAAATAGTTCAGCGCACGGATGGAAAAAGTCGCTGCAAATAAACACGCTTCCCAAACCTATCCACCAACCTGGACTCCTTGCCCGGAGGGTGGACTGAGGAACTCTCCTCTGCTAGTTCCTTCTTGGTGGCTGCTGCGACCACCATAGCGTCAGTGGGGGCTCCTTTAGACCATGGTTGTCTGTCGGTGGGAGGAGACATAATCTTCTCAGGGCATTTGGGGATAGGCTCTACGGTGTCAGGCTCCTTCCATGCTCGAGTGGTAATAAGGTCCACCAAGGGATCCGCTGGCAGGGACACCCAGGAAGTAGATGGGCCCATGCCAAAGGCCTCCAGGAACACGGACTCATCCGTAAAAGGTTTTGGGGCTGACCAACCTCCCCTCTGGCGGAGAATCTCCATGATGTCTCCGAAGGAGAAATCTTCGGGAGGTGACCTGGGGGAACCTTCTCCTTCCTCTAAGTCAGTGTCCATAGTGAGGGACTCAGGGGAGTCCAAGTGCCTCCTTTTGCACTTGAGCTTACGGTTGCCCTCTTCAATGGGACACTCCGAAGAGGACTCATGAGCCGCAGGGGGTTCCTCAGAGGGAATAACCTGGGGTCCTCTGACACGGGCTCTCCTTGAGACAGGATGAAGGGAGTAGACGCCAAATGCAGCGGGGTCTGGGTGGAATCCGAGGAGATGGGCTGGGGTCTCAATCCTTGGGAGAGAACCCTCTCCACCACTTCGAACGCCGATGGAGAGCGTACCTCCTTGGCACCCAGCAAGGAAGAAGCCCTCCCCGGGTTCGAAGCGGGGATCGGAGCTGAAGCAAGGGTAGCCTGAGGTCCAAGGGAATGGTTCGGATCCAAACAAGCCAGAGCCAAAGAAGAATCCATTCCCTCGGGTCCGACTCCCTGTCCACGGCTCCGAGAGTCACCTGGATCCGAACTAGCCGGATCCGAGGAAATCAAGGTAACAGCCGGAGTCGAGGTTGGAAGAACCATCGGCACCAAGCTACCAGCTCCAAAGAGCCTCAGATCCAAAAACCCCGAAGCAGTCACCTGGATCGGGGAAGGAGAGATGGATAGGAAAAAGGTCATAGAGGTCCCCCCTCCAGAGGTAGAGGGGCCTGGCAAGACCCTCATCTGTATTTGGGCCTGAAGAAATCTCCTGTCCATGTCTAAGTCCGATAGGCTCAGAGTCGATCGCGAAGAAGCAACCGACTCAGATCTGGCTGCTCTGCACAGTAATGGTGAGGAAGGCCTCGGATCCGAAGATTCCAGCAGCTCCGGCGAGAAACGGGGTGATCTGAGTCGTGGAGAAACTGGCCTCGAAGTTAGAAGGAGGGCTAAGGAAAGGCTCCCTGTCCGGGGATCTCTTGCGAGGCCTATCCCTCCTCCTTTCTTTATCCTCCCTGCGTCTTTCTCTGTCCTTGTCTCTGTCTTTTTCTTTTTGCTTGTCTGCCCCAGCACCAGAAGAAGCAGGAGTTTGAGTCCCTGTCTGGGTGGGAGATTTGGTGGGAGTACCGGAGACCGAGGCAAAGCAGAATCCAGCATAGAAGCTGGGAGAAGACCCTTGGCGACCAATTTGGCCTTTCGATCCCTGAGAGCTCTTGGGTTAAAACCCGCACAGATAGCACACTGTGTGGATAAATGGGGCACTCCCAAACAAATTATGCACAGAGTGAGACCATCAGCCGGTGAGAGCTTGTGGCCACACTGTACATTTTTTGAAGACTGATTTAGGCTAATCAGCCATAGTCCAAAACTGAATGCCACTCCCTACAGAAAGACTACAACACACACACGCATTGATGGAAAGTGGGCCTAACAGCAACTGAAAGACAAAAAAAACTTTTTTTTTTTTTGAACCGATGAACAAAGCGTTATACTAATGGGGGAGGTAGGATACACTAATGATCACAGACACACTAAATAGGAAGAACAATCCCAACTTACTTATCCCTGAGCTCAGAGCAAAGAGACCACAATAATCACTGTGGCGTGGTAAATGAGATCTGAGGGAAGGCAGGAGATGGTGGTGCATTATGGTTAGGGGGAGGAGCTCGAAGCAGATGCTAGAAAATAATTTGCCGTCTCGGATCCAATATGGATCGGAATACACACAGGTTGCAGATAAAATGAAGTTAACTACTTCAGATTGTGCATTTAGTCTCAGTTGCCACAAATATTCATACCATCCAAGCTCACCTTCAGCATTAAGCATTCTGTTGTACTCTTTCACATTATCCAAAACTAAAAAAGTACAGTTTTGTACCTACCATAAATGTAGATGTTCGAGTGGTTATGCTGCTGCAGTCATCACACTTGGGTTATCCTGCTGTCAGGCGGTCCCTGCAGTCGGCCTGAATTCCAAAGCCTTGGTCCGGCGTCGGTTGTCGTCGCTTCTTCCCTGACGTCAGTGCAGCAGGGGTATAAAAGAGGCAGCCAACGCCATTTTCTTCAGTTTTTCTTGCCCCAGATGTCAGGTGCCCCAAACTAAGAAGGCAAAATAAGAAGCTTGCAAAACATACCTTAGTGTAAAACAATAGCAGTAGTTGTAAGCAAATACACCATATAGACATGCATCCCAAAGGTAGATGTACATGGAGGTATAATAAAAGCCTTGTTAGGTAGAGGGGATGGAGGGAGGGTAACCTGGACTGCAGCAGCATAACCACTCGAACATCTACATTTATGGTAGGTACAAAACTGTACTATGTTCATCGTGCTATGCTGCTGCAGTAATCACACTTGGGTAGAGTCCCAAAGCTATGGCTGCGTGGTAGGAACTAAACTGGGTTAGGTGCAGCTAAGATGCCCTGCAGAACTGCAGTGGCAAACCCAGCTCTGTTTTTTGAGTACAGAGGAAGGTGGTAATGCTTGGTGAATGTGTGCACTGAACTCCAGGTAGCTGCCTCCAGAATGTCCTTGGTTGGGACTCCTCGGAGGAAGGCTGCTGAGGTTGCTGTAGCCCTGGTAGAGTGAGACCTAATACTAACAAGCACTGCTTTCCCATGGTGTGAGTAGCAAAAGCGGATGCAATGTGCTATCCATTTGGAGATGGTCTGTTTTGAAATAGCCTTTCCTTCTGAGCCAGGTGCATAGGACACAAGGAGTTGGTCAGATTTTCTGAAGGCCTTAGTCCTGTCCAAATAGTAACGTAACTGTCTGTGAATGTCCAAAGAGTGAAGGAGTCTTTCTCCTTTATTCTGTGGGTTTGGATAAAAGGTGGGCAAGTGTATGGTCTGATTGAGAGCCACGCTGGATACTACCTTTGGCATGAAGGAAGGGTTGGTGCTTACTCTGTCCTGATGGAAAATGATGAAAGGTTCCACTGCCATATGAGCCTGCAGTTCTGAGACTCTGCGTGCTGAGGTGATAGCCAGCAGCAGGGCTGTTTTCCATGACAAATATTGAAGCTCTGCTGAAAAGGCTGGTTCGAAAGGAGGAAGTGTTAATTTTTCCAGCACAAAATTTAGATCCCAAGTTGGAGTTGGTGGTTTTCTGGGGGGGGGGGGGTCTTATATTTTTGCCCCTCTGAGAAATTGCCTTAGCAAAGGATGAGAGAAAATGGGAGGAACCGTTTCATAATGAGCTGAAATGGCTGAAGCATGGATCTTTATGGAGGAGAAGGAAAGGCCTTTGTGTAGCATCTCAGCTATATATTGGAGTATGTGTGGAATATTTAGGTTTCTGGCCTGGCTCCATACACAAAATCTTTTCCATTTGTCTGAGTAAGTTTTTCTGGTGCTGGGCCTCCTGAATGACATTTTGGACGTCCTTTGAGAGAAGTGCTGTTTGATAATTTAAGGTATTTTCCATGCAGCTAGATTTAAGGTCCTTAGTTGACTGTGAAGGATCTGAGAGTTTTGTTGGGTTAACAGCAGAGGGGAATTGAGGTAAGATCCATGGAGGGCTGCGAGCCACGTTTCGTAGTAGTGGGTACCAGTGTTGACGTGGCCAGTCCGGAGCAATGAGGATCATCTGTGGTCTCTCTGATCTGGCTTTCAGTAATACCTGGGTCAGTAGAGGCAGAGGAGGGAAGGCGTAGACTGACAATGCTGTCCAACTGAATGATAGGGCATCCACTTTCCAGGCCAGGGGATGATAAGTCCTTGTGCAAAATTTTTGTAGCTGGCAGTTGTTGGTGGAGGCAAACAGATCTATGTCTGGTGGTCCCCACCTTTGAGTTATCATTGAGAATACTTGCGGGTGTAGTCTCCACTCGTGAGGGTCTGTCAAATTTCTGCTTAATTCGTTTGCCAATGTGTTCTCCTTTCCTGGCAGGAATTGTGCTTGCAGCTGTACTTGGTAAGTTAATGCTGTGTTCCACAAGTCCATTGCCTGTCTGCATAGTGGGTAGGAGTGCGTTCCTCCTTGTTTGTTTATGTACCACATAACTGTGGTGTTGTCCGTCCTTATTAGAAGTTGTCCTGGATGCAAGAGGTCCTTGAAGGCTGTTAGTGCATTTTTTACAGCTAGCATCTCCTTTTGATTAATGTGTAGTTGCCTTTGGTTTGCAGACCATTTGCCCTGTATGCATTGTCCTGCCATGTGTGCACCCCAGGCGTAGTCTGATGAATCTGTTGTCAAGGTTTGGTTTGCTGGAGGTGAGACAAAAGGGAGGCCCCTGTTTGCTTGGCATGCTTGAGCCCACCATAGAAACTCTTTCTGAAGGCAGGGAATGGGAGTTATACTTGCTTCGAGGCTGTGTCGGTGTTGGGACCATACACTTTTTAGGTACCATTGTAGTTTTCTCATATGTAGTCTTGCATATGCAATTAGTTGAATGCAGGATGCCATGTACCCCAATGCCTGCAGGAATTTCCTTGCAGTGAGCTGGGTAGAAGTTGCCATCTTTTTGAAGTACTGAGCCAGTTGTTTTTGCTTGTCTGGCATGAGGTAAGCCATCTGGGACGTTGTATTCAAGCTGGCACCCAGGAAAATTATTTCTTGTGAGGGTATTCATTTTGATTTCTTTTTGTTTACTGTGTACCCTAGGCAACTTAGTAACTTTGTTACAAATGTAAGATGCTGTAGTAGGATGTCTTTGCTGTCCGTTTGGATCAGGCAGTCGTCCAGATATGGATAAATTTGTATTCCTCGTTGTCTGCAGTATGCAATTACTGATGCCAGGCATTTCATGAATACTCTGGGTGCAGTAGATAAGCCAAAGGGCAATGCAGAGAATTGATAATGCGTTGTGCCTGCCAAAAATCTGAGGTATCTTCTGCAATCTTGTCTGATAGGGACATGCAGGTATGCCTCTTGGAGGTCCAACGTTACCAGCCAAGACTCCTTGCCCAGCATGGGAAGAAGCTGCTGTAGTGTGAGCATTTTGAATTTGGGAATGACCAGGTACGTGTTTAGAATTGAAAGGTCTAAGACGGGTCTCCAGGCTTTGTCCTTTCTTGGTACTAGAAACAGTCTTGAGTAAAATCCTTGACCCTGCTCTTTTGCAGGTACCTTTTGAATTGCCTTCACGTTCATGAGAGCTGAAATTTGCTTTTGTGCCTCTGCTCATTGGTTTGTTGGCAGATTTGGCATGCCTCTCATCCGTGGTAAAGTGTGAAAATGAAATCTGTAGCCTCGGGTAATAATGTCTAGAACCCATTTGTCCTGTGTTATGATGTGCCAACTTTGTGGAAAAAGAGCCAGTTTTCCTCCTAGAGGTGCTGCCTGGGAAAATTTGCTTGGCAGGCGGAGAGGAAAGTCATTGAGTTTGTTTTATGAAGGGTTGAGATCTGTCATCTCCCCCTCTTTGAGTTGTTGTTTGCCATTGTCTAGGCCTGAAGGTACCTTGTGCCTGGCCTCTGCCCCTACGGCGTCTGTACCTGCCCCTTTGGGGTCTGTCTGAAGCAGGAAAGGACCAGTTTTTTGATGGCCAGTTTCTGCTGAAGCGAGGAGGTTGCACCTGTAAAAAATCTTTAACTGTTTGCATAGATTTTGCCTTTTCTTCCATTTTCTTTAAAACTTCTTCTGCTTTGACACCAAATAATGCGTCATTTTGCAGTGGAGCATCCAGTAACTTTGCTTTGACATGTTCTGGTAATGCCTGCTCTTTTAGCCAAGCATGTCTGCGTATTAACAGACCCTGTGACCGCTGCTCTACATTAGGCCTCCAAAGAATCAAAACCACACTGCAAGGTATATTTTCCCACTTGCTCTGCTGCATGCAACAAATCCTGCATCCCTTTGAAATCTAGTTGATCTGTCTGAGGGATCATTTTCTGTTTTAACTGAGTAAGCAAGTACTGTTGGTATTTAATCATGTGGAATTGGCAGTTTAATGCCCTCATGGCCAAAGTGGCAGAGGTATACACTTTTTTCCCCATCTTTCTAATGCCCTGGAATCTCTTTCCGCATGTAGTGGATTTTTAGCAGTGGAGGCCTTAACCTCTTTGGGACCCTGGGAAATGGTTTCTGGGTCTGCAGCAGGGCTTTTATATAAAAACCTGTGAGAGTCAGGGACTCGGTAGTATCTGTCTGGTTTAGGTGGAGCTGGAGGTAAGGAATCTGGATTTAGACTAGATTCAGTGTAGACATCATCCAGAATGTCTAAAACAGGAGGAATGGCTAAGGGTCTATGCTGAGGTAGAAGAAGAAACTCACGGAGTCTTTTCTTGGAGTCAGAGTAATCTTGTCCTTCCCAGTGGAAATGCTCTCTCATGGTGTGCAGGGTTTCCCCAAAAGAGAAGTCTTCAGGGGGGGGGGGGGAACAGAGGTAATTGATTCCTCAGCATCTGAGTCTTCATAGAGAGGGAAGGGGTCATCCTGTTCCTCAGAGTCTGCTGAGGAAATGGATTCCTGGTCAGAAGGAGGTAAATCTTCCTCCAGTCTAGGCCTTTTGTCAGGAGGGGGTTGGGAACCTCTGATAAGGATTATCAGGTCCTCTGCCATTTTGAGCATTTGTTTTTTAGGCATAGGGGCCTGTGTGGGAGTCTGTGGACCCAGTTTCTTAACCTTTGGAAGCCTAGCGTATGACTTAACGGAGAGAGTCGTCGGTTTAAAGATGCCTTCTGAAACCGAAGGCCTGTCCATAGTCTCCGGATCGCCGCCAGGACTGGCGTCCACAAGTTGAGGAGGAACCGGCTCCAGTGGCCTAGTAGATTCTGTCTGAGAGGTAGTCGCATTTTCTAAGTCTGCGGACGTCAGGGGCTGCGTAGGCGCCTCACTGAATACCAAAGATCCGGTGGCAGGCCTAACCGAGACCTCGGTATCTGATCTAGGTCTAGGCTGCCTGTCTTTGTCCTTGCGTTTTTTAAAAATAGCGGTTGTCGGAGGTTCCGACGACATGATGTAGTTGAATTTTCTGCCAAAATAATGACGGGTGGTATCAGCCTGACACTTAATAGTGAGTTTATTGAACCTAGCGCAAAACTGACAACCAGAAACGTCGTGGTCTGGGCCTTGGCAAGGAATACAATAAGAATGGAAATCCTTATGAGGTATTTGCTTCCCACAAGAAATACAATTATTAACTTTGTCTGACATCGGTCTGAGGCAAGAAAAGTTTCCCCAACGGGGTACTTAGCTTTATAGAAGACTTCGGCTGAAATTCTGTTCAAAAATCTCAGGAGCTGGCCGACCGGCACTTGCGAACTGCTTCTGCTTCGGGCACCGCGCGGCAAGAAAGACTGAAGCAAATGGCGTCGGCTGCCTCTTTTATACCCCTGCCGTACTGACGTCAGGGAAGAAGCGACGACAACCGACACCGGACCAAGGCTTTGGAATTCAGGCTGACTGCAGGGACCGCCTGACGGCAGGATAACCCAAGTGTGAAGACTGCAGCAGCATAGCACGATGAACATCATGCTTTCTTCATAATCAGTGCAATCTCTTTGGAATTTTTCATTTTTCAATAGCTCGTTCTCTTTTATCAGTTTGTCCTGAACCAAGGCAAACTTGGACTCAAAATTATCCGCTAAGGTGACATCTTTTAAGTTGAAGAAGGCTGCTCGGATCTTCATACTCAAACACTTGATCTTACATTTTTTAAGCTGCAATTACAAATCCAAATACTGAAGACCAACTTTTTGGTTTAAGTTAATCTACATACTGATAAATTCTTGTGGAAAATCTTTTCCTACGGGCATAATAGGTGTGTGTAAAACGAGGAATGTTCAAATGTTTTAACTGCAATCTATGCAATTATTTACTTACTGATGACAATGCAATTTGTATTAACAACTATAACATTTCCATTAAGGGATGTTATAGGTTCATAGGTAGGTAGTAGACTATCTGCCCGAAGTCATTTATAAGCCTAGCCAGAGTGTGTTGGCTTTCACCGCCCCCCTAGATTAGTTCCTTGTGCCTCTGTCCAGCAGAGCCACTGAAGATATCCCCGGGGTAAAGTTTCTGTTTCCCATTCACTCGTCAAGGTTTCTCTTGAAGAGTGTTAGTGAGGAGTTCTGCCTAACGTAGATTGGAATCTTGTTCCAAAGCATGGGAAGTCTCTGGGACAGGAATCTATCCCTCCAGCACGTCCTATTTATAGTTGTGGTGAGGTTTAGATCCCTAGAGCTTGTGGCTCTAGGGGATATGGTTTTCTTTAGGTGGAGCATGTCCATCAATTCTGGGTTGGACACGGCCTTGTTTGTTACACAAGTAAATCTAAATTTATGGTGTACTTGATGATATACTTGCCCTGTAAATCTTTTTATGTGGGGCGCACCCCTAGAGAACTGTATAAGAGAATATACAAACAGACATGCAGTGTTGGTAGAGGGTGAGAAAAATGTATTGGGCAAGCACTATAAACTTAGTAATTTTAAAGTATACTTCAAGTTTTTAGTTTTGGATGATGTGAAAGGGTACAACAGAATGTTTAATGCTGAAGATGAGCTTGGATGGCATGAATATTTGTGGCAACTGAGACCAGGGCCAGTGTTAGCATTTTGGAGGCCCCCAGCAAGTTGTCAAGTTGGGCCCCCATGGAAACTTCCAGTCCATTTATCACTCTATTACAGCCACCCCTCCTATGCAACCTTTTATCTCATGCTGCAGAGCTTTAGGAGCAGTACGCATAGACTGAACTGTAGCTACAGTGTTCTTTCATTATGACAGGACTGTGTACAGCACCGTGTTGGCCCATCTCAGAGACATTCACAGTGACTGGCATTTAGTTACAACAATGATGCACTATAACAGCTTTGCTTGCAGGACTAGAATACTGCATAACCACATCTTTTACTGCTACCCAGAAGAGTTATGTACCTGCCTGTCATTATTGTGTTCATACAAATAAAATCAATGATATCTTTTGCAGACATGCACACACACAGACACACACACACACTGCACATTTGCCTTCAGGGAAACTGGAGGAATTCCATTTCACCTGCTGCATGTTTTAAGGCACTGAGGTTAACCAGCATGGATAAAAACATGCACAGATAGTAAAAAGCTACAATCAAGAACTCAAGCAGAGCAAAGAACTGTGAAAAGGCAATGCTACTCACTGCACCACTGTAGTAAAGAACAGTTGCTTTCATACACATCCTCCTCCTGACAAACTACCAAAGATAGCCATCTATCAGGTGTAATATCTATGTTTGTGATTGTAAGTGAAAAAAAACATGGACAAATTGTTACAATTACATGCCGTGCAACCATGTTCCCCCTAACATACATACATACATACATACACACACACACACACAAGCATAACTGCAATGTTGATGATGTTTGTGCTAGAAAGTGAAATACATTTTTGTCAACTTGTTAGTCTTATATTACAACACACACACACACACACACATTCAAAAGCCATAGTGAAATACACTGAATTCAACAAATAGCAATACATTTTTCAACACTAGTATTGCCACACCAGATCAGTGACCATTCAGAAGTCATCAGCAGCAGGAGTAAGTCACTTTTATTTACATCAGTGAAGAGTAATGCATACCTGCCACTGCCCCTAATTTCATTGAATGTCCCTGATTTTGCCTCATAATTTCACTCTGTTCTCACGAAAAGTCTGACTTGCTGGTAAATCATTCAGGATTACAGAAGGTTAATAAATTCAGACATCAAAGTTTCATACTTTTTATTGCCGAGAAAATGCAAGTTGATGCAAAATGTGTTATTCTGCTAACTTTTTAAGTGAATAACACTAATATTTAAAAAGTGTTCCTGATGTTGAGTGTTTATTCTGCTATTTTTTACTGAACAAGATGCTAAGACTTATAGTATGTAGTGTTCTGTCAATATTTATAAATCTCCCCAAAAGAGAAAAGCATCCCTAAAAATCAGGTGCATCATGTCTTCTTAAAATCCAAGATAAGTACTGAGATCGGTCACTATGAGTTGCAGTCCTCTAGTGTTTACCTTGTTCATGATCATTCATTGATTACCAGCCTTATCTTAACAGGGTCATATCAGAACCCTTTTTTGTATAAAGCATGTGATCAGAAAATTTATCTTTTTTTTCTCCTCCTTATTTTCCCCCAGCAAATAGCTTTTCTAGGGCTCCTACACAGTTGATGATTGAGGGGGCCCTTGCAGCCACAGGTACTGCAAGTACCTAAAGCTGGCTACAGTTTTAGTTCTAGAGGAGGGAATACCTATCACCGAGATTTAACTAAGTCAAGGGCACTGTCAGCAATAAAATATTTAATGAAATTGTGAAGTCTGTAATTTGACAAAACACTGTTTGCAAAACCAGAGATACAGTTGATGTGTAAAGGAGATATAACTAAGAGTTGTTATTACCTACCTGGCTTATTTGATTGTGTCTTTCGGCTTTTCCCGGTTAGGGGTCACCACAACGGAACTCCGGTCCGCTAATGATTGGCAATAGAGTTTCACGTACTGGCTTGCCGGGCCTAACGCACAACTTTCAACGAAGGAACACGCATGTCGCTACACAGAAGACGCTCTAACTGAGAATCGAACGGGCAACATCTAACTGTGAGGCGACAACGCTACCTACCTGGCTTATTAAGTACACAAAATTGCTGTACTATTTACTAGCTTTTGTTTGTTTGACAAACGTAAAAAAAAAAAAAAAAAAAAAAAAAATCAAAATAAAATAACTTGCTGTGATTGGGGGCCCCCCAAGACCAGGGGGCTCCCAGCAACCGCAGGGTTTGCTGGTGCCTAAAGCCGGCTATGACTGAGACTAAATGCATGTTTTCCACCAGGTTTGATCAACCGGGAGGATTTTGTTGCCTTTCTGAAAAGGAAGAGGTTAAAGCATCAATTAAGTCATTAATTGTTTTATGTCCTGTGACTTTATCTCTATTTAAGTGAAGGTTTGTATCACATTATTCAGTCTGATGAAGTCTTGGATTGAGAGACGAAAGGGCTTACTGTTTAATGTGCGTGTGTAAAACCAGTTTGGTTTTATTTTAATTTCTGGCTTTTTCTTTCTTTCTGTTATTCAGTTAGTCCAGTTTAACTGCTTTTTTTGTATCCATTTACATTACACACCTTACTATTCCTTGAGCAACATACACCACACATGAATGAATTTAATTATCAACACTCAACAGTCCATATACTACACTTAGTACATTTCTTCTTGTTATACAAAAAATGCCATGTTTATTTTTAAATGGGTTAAAAAGTTACTCTGTTGATCCTGTAAGTCTCCACTGCTACCTGAAGGTAATGTAGTAAATGCAGCAAGCCAGGATGCCTGCAAAGTATACAATCCCGATCAAAGCTTGTACAATCCAAATAAATGGGTATACTCATCTCTAAAGGCATCCTTTGCCAAAGGCTTGATCTGAACTCCCACCCCATTATAAAACTAATAGTCCTTCTGCAGGCACAGAAAGTGGGAAGCCAGAAAACAATGAACAGCTTCTTTCACACCAAATATACTTCTGAGTAACAACTGTGTGATAACCGATGCGCCTAATTCTTCCTGAACCAGATGATCAGATTTCAGTTAGCAGCTCAGGTGCTACAGCAACTTACTCACAGGAAGGTCACCAGCTTGTGTCAGTTTGCCTATTACAAGTATGTGTGTGTGTGTGTGTGTGTGTGTGTGTGTGTGTGTGGTGTAACCCTCTTGTGAAATAAGCTGCATATAGTTCCACAGTAGGGTAGCATGGGAGGCACTGAGTAACGGTATTGCCAAGTGAGGTAATGAAGATAATATTAAGTACATGCTCTGCGTCAGTTAGGGTTTCCCTACCCCTTGCACACCTAATAAAAATTCCTGCTCTCAGCTACATATATAATGCCTGCCTTTTGACTGTTGCAGTCAGGAGCGTGGGGCAGATGTCTCATTTAGGAAGATGTTATTAGGCACATACTATCCCCTGGGGAGGAGGGCCCACCTGTCATATGGGACATACCCATATGGGAAGAAATTTCCAGGGAATTGTTATGGCTAGGCTTGCATAGGCCTTAGGGCCGATAGCCTAGTACCAACCTATGAACCAGGATTTTATTGCCCTGTGGAAGGGGAATAGGTTCATGGGCAACAAAAAAGAGAGTAAATGTCAGCAGTAGAGGACAGGAGGTTCAACAAAATCTGGATCTGAAAGCATGTAAAAAATGAGAACACTTACCAGTTTACATTCCTGTATTTTACTTTCATTTTAACTACTGTACCATACTTTCCAGCATCTTCTAGGTTAAAATAATACTTAGGATACCATAATTGCACAATACATCATACAGGTGTATCATCATTTACACAAAAGATGAAGTACTCTCTCAAACTGGAGTAAACAATGAAAGATACTACAAAAGAGACTGAAAACCTTACCTTTACTCCTTCATTGTAGCTGTCCACTGGATTGTTAAGGCTGCCAAGGTGACTTGGGGCTCCTGGGCGTGGAGGCTTCTTTGGAGGAGCTACATGATCTGATAAATTAAACACCTTCAAAATGAATATCATGCCAAATGCAGGAAATGTTTTCTAAACATTTGACATGAATCACTATATCCATAGTCACAAAGCAAAACAGTTCTAAAATAAAGTACATGATTTCACCTCCAATATCTTTAGCCCAAATCACATGATGGCTTCTTCCTTAAATACATGCTCTAAACAGCAGATGTTCTGGTAGTCCTATCTCACCTTCATTCTTACATATACAAGCTCAAAGTCTTCTAGTTGGATTGTGGCTAGGTAGGTATCCCATAGTGCACCAGTACAATCCCCAGATCTCGTTTGCCGCATCGACAAGTTCGGATGTGCTTCTACTTGGCCGTGGCTAAGTCTAACACATTTTGCTAATTTTTTGACTAAATTCTGCTGTTTTTCATATTTAGATAGCTTCACATAGCTGTCATTAGTGTCATTTTTGTAGTTTAGTAGTTACTAGAGTTCTTTCTGTGTTAAGTATTTCTGAGAACGGTTGGCTGATGGCCTTATCATTCTCTATGGTATCCTGTGTGCCAGTTATTTTCTTCTCTGGGGTCGCTTTATATATTTATACATCCCTAGTTTCAGATATTGTTGATATTAGTGGTTGTAGGTGCCTTTGCTCGTAGTTTAGACTGTGTGTGCATTAGTTCACTAAAGCCCCCAGGGTTTTCACCAAGTGTATGGCAGTAGTGACAGCTCACCTGAGACATAGAGGATTCTAGGTGCTTCCAGTAACTGGACAACTGGCTCCTGACCGCCTCCACCAGGCATCTACTTTTTCAGACCAAGGACGCTACTATTCAATTCTGTGCCCAGTTGGAGATTACTATCAATTGGGAAAAATTTGCCTTATTGCCCTCTCAATTTGTGATTTTTATAGGTGCAGAAATAGATACAGTAGCCATGTTGGCTCGTCTTCCAGTAGAAAGGGCACAGAATCTGGTTCTTTAAATTGACCATCTTCTCCCCCTCTGAAAAGTCAAGGCCAAGACTGTTCTGAAGCTTCTAGGGACCATAGTTTCTACCATGCTACTAGTGCCTCTAGTCAAGACTACACATGCGGATTCTTCAGTGGCTCCTATCGTCCTAGTGGTCTTTCAACAACTACCCTTAACTCATCACATTCTGCAAACAGACTCTTGCAAGAAGGACCTCATTTGGTGGATTCAACCTAATCAGTTAAACACGGGCACTCCATTTGTCCCTCGCCAACCCATTGCCACTGTGACCATGGATGCCTCACAGATAGGGTGGGGGGCATTATCTAGGCAGGACTTTCCAAGGCACATGGCAAGATCACGAGGCTCACCTGCATATCAATGTTCTAGAGATGAGGGCGGTGCTCCTGGCGTTGCAAGCACTTCACGACCTTCTTCCTCTTGGGACGATTGCAATACAATCAGACAACATGTCGGTAGTATGGTATATCAGCAAAAGTACAGTTTTGTACCTACCATAAATGTAGATGTCCGAGAGGAATGCATCTGCAGTCCTTACAAATGGGTTGTCCTGTCGTCAGGCAGCCCTTGATCGGCAGTTCCAAAGTCTGGGTCTGGCTTCGGCTGGTGTCGCACTTCACCCGACGTCATTGCGGCAGTTCTTCGGGTATAAAGGCATCAACCGACGCCATTTTCCTCAGTGTTTCTTGCCTCAGATGCCAGGTGCCCTCTTGGTTGGCTAAATTTGGATAAATGCCAAAATTTCCAAATAGTAGAGAGCAAACACACAAAATAAACATGTATGTACATATATACAAACAAATACACCATAATAGATCCCCCCCAAGCTAGCTGAAGATTGGTAAGTACCCTAGGAGTACCTCAGAGGGGAAGGAGGGTGGGTAATCCTGACTGCAGATGCATTCCTCTCGGACATCTACATTTATGGTAGGTACAAAATTGTACTATGTCCTTCAAGGATGCATCTGCAGTCCTTACAAATGGGTAGAGTACCATAGCTAAACTAGGGGAGGAGGTAATGAGAATAGATTATGGTGTAGTCAGGATCCCTTGTAAAACAGCAGTGGCAAAACCAGCACGGGATCTAGAGTATAGAGGTAAGTTATAATGCTTGGCAAATGTATGCACGGAGGTCCAAGTAGCAGCCTCTATAATGTCCTTGGTAGCCACTCCTCGTAAGAAAGCTGTGGTAGTGGCTGTGGCCCTTGTGGAGTGAGGCCTGATGTTCTCTGGAGTTTTCTTTCCATGGTAGGAGTAACAAAATATAATGCAATTTCCTATCCATTTGGAGATTGTCTGTTTAGAAATTGGTTTTCCTTCTTTTCCTGTTGCATAAGCTACCAGAAGCTGGTCAGTTTTCTATTGTTTTTTGTCCTGTCCAGGTAGTAGCGTAATTGCCTGTGTACATCCAAGGTATGTAAGAGCTTTTCTCCCCTGTTCTGTGGGTTGGGGAAGAATGTAGGAAGGTGGATAGCCTGATTTAAAGAGACTCTGGATACCACCTTAGGCATAAATGTAGGATTTGTTCTCATGGACACTCTATCTTGATGGAAGATCAGGAAGGGTTGTACTGCCATTAATGCCTGTAGTTCAGAGACCCTTCTTGCTGAAGTTATTGCCAGCAGGAAGGCAGTCTTCCAGGATAAGTATTGCAAGTCTGCTGTAGCTGCTGGCTTGAAAGGAGGTAGCGTCAGTTTTTCTAGCACAAAGTTCAAGTCCCATGCTGGCAATGGAGGTTTCCTGGGAGGTTTTACATTTTTAATTCCCCTCAGAAACTGTCTGAGCAGAGGATGCGAGAAGACAGGAGGATCCAAGCTGTATTGTGCTGAAATAGCTGATGCATGTATCTTGATGGAGGAATAGGACAGGCCTGTATGGAAGAGCTCCGCCAAGTACTCCAGGATGTTGGCTATGTTCACCAGTGTCACATCTTGCCCCTTTGCAGTACTCCAGATGTGATATCTTTTCCATTTTGCTGCATAATTCTTTCTTGTTGAAGGTCTACGAGCTTCCAGGATTATGTCCTTAACCCTTTGGGATAAATTTGGGTTAATTTCTGTCATGTAATGTTCCAGGCAGTTAGCTGCAGAGTTTTTAGGTTTGGATGCAGAATGTTGTAGTTGTTCTGTGTCAGCAGTAATGGAATCAGGGGTAGTTTCCATATTTGTTCCCGGGACATGCTCCTCAGCAGTGGATACCAATGTTGTCTTGGCCAGTCCGGGGCTATCAGAATGATCCTCGGATGTTCCTCTTTGATCTTGAGAAGCACCTTGTGCATCAAAGGAAGTGGTGGGAATGCGTATGCTGTCAGGCTTTTCCAACTGAAGGATAGGGAGTCCACCTTCCAAGCAAGTGGGTGGTAAGTCCTTGTGCAGAATTTCTTCAACTGGTGATTGTATGGGGATGCAAACAAGTCTATTTGTGGTAATCCCCATTCTCTCGTGATGGTTTGGAAGATGTCCGGATGCAGCATCCATTCGTGGGCATCTGTTGTAGTTCTGCTTAATATGTCTGCTAGAATGTTTTCCTTCCCTGGTACATAAATTGCCTGTAACTGAATGTTGTAGCTCAGAGCCACATCCCATAGGTCCAGTGCCAGCCGGCATAGGGGGTATGAGTGTGTGCCTCCCTGTTTGTTGATGTACCACATAACTGTGGTGTTGTCTGTCCTTATCAACAACTGGCCTTCTTGGAGAAGAGGTCTGAATGCCTGTATTGCCAATTTTACTGCCATCATTTCTTTTAGATTTATGTGCAGATGCAGTTGGTCTTGAGTCCATAGGCCTTGAATGCACTTGTCCATCATGTGTGCCCCCCAACCGAGGTCTGAGGCATCTGTCGTGATAGTTTGTCTTGGTTGACTTTTGCAGAAGGGCAGTCCTGTGTTTGATTGACAGGCCTGAGCCCACCATAAGAACTCTTGCTTCAGGCATGGGATCATTGGAATTTTGGTTTCCAGGCTGTGCTTGTGCTGAGACCACAAATTCTTTAGGTACCACTGTAGCTTTCTCATATGAAGCCTGGCATGAGGGACCAGTATTATGCAGGATGCCATGAAGCCTAGAGCTTGTAGCACTTTTCTTGCAGTTAGATGGCTCTGCTTTGTTAATGCCAAGAAATAGAGAGGAAGTTGCTCTTTCTTTTCTGCAGTTAGAAATGCCATTTGTTTTGATGTGTCCAGTTCTGCACCCAGAAAGGTTATTATTTGGGATGGAATCAGCCTTGACTTTTTTGTATTGCCTGGGTTTCCCAGGCCTTGTAGCAGGTAGTTGCCTCTTTGTAAGTCTTCTGTTAATTTGTTTTGTTGTCCGCTTGTATCAGGCAGTCGTCCAGGTAGGGATAGATTTGAATTCCCTGAAGTCTGCAATGAGCGATTACTGATGCCAGGCATTTCGTGAACACTCTGGGCGCAGTAGATAAGCCAAAGGGCAATGCTGAGAATTGATAATGCTCTGATCCTGCAAGAAATCTGAGGTATCTTCTGCAAATTGGTCGTATGGGGACGTGCAGGTATGCCTCCTTGAGATCTAGAGTTACCAGCCAAGACTTCTTGCCCAGCATGGGAAGAAGCTGCTGTAGGGTCAGCATTTTGAATTTTGGAACAATGAGGAATGTGTTTAGAGCGGACAGGTCTAGAATAGGCCTCCATTTGTTTTCTTTTCTTGGTACCAGGAAGAGCCTGGAGTAAAATCCCTTCCCTTGCTCCATAAATGGTACCTTTTCCACAGCTCGCATTCTTAATAATTGAGATATTTGTTTTAGAGCTTCTGCCCTTTGAGAAGGTGGTAGGTTCGGCATTCCTCTTTTTCCTGGTAGTGTATGGAAATGGAACCTGTAACCTTTGTCTATAGTCTGCAAAATCCATTTTTCTCTTGTAATGCAGTGCCAGTTTCTTGAAAATAATGTTAGCTTTCCGCCTAAGGGTGCTTCTAGTTGTTCCCTGGTAGGCGGTGCCACCGCCAAGTCACTGTGATTGAGTTGTTGTAGTGGTGGTGGCTGTATCCGTGCCTCGCTGGTTGTTACCCTGCCACTGGTGACCCCTGTAGGCACCCCTGGATTGGTTTCTGCCTCTAGAGCGCCTATTCCTGCCTCTTTGTGCCTTAGAGGAGTCAGGAAAGGACCAATTCTTGGAGGGCCAATTCCTGCTAAACCTTGGAGGTTGAACTTGTAAGAAATCTTTTACTGTTTGCACAGATTTTGCTTTCTCTTCCATCTTTTCAGTACCTGCTGTGCGGGGGCACCAAATAAATTGACCTTGTCCATAGGTGCATCCAAAAGCTTAGATTTGACATGGTCTGGTAATGCCTGCTCTTTCAACCATGTATGCCTCCTGATAACTGTGCCAGTCATGGCTGATCTAAAGGAAGCCTCCAGTGCATCATAGCCACATTTTAAAGAATGGTTACTAACCTGCTGTATGTTATGTAACATTTCTTGAACATACTTTTTATCTAAAGATTCTTCAGAGGACAGCTTTTTAGTCAACTGGTCAAGCATAAACTCTTGATATTGAATCATATGAAATTGGCAGTTCAAAGCTCTAGCTGACAAAGTAGCAGAGGTGTAAACTTTTACCCCATCTCTCTAAGGACCTGGATTCCCTTTCAGAGGAGGGGTTTTAGAAGAAGTAGCTGCTACAGCTTTTGGGCCCTGGGAGATCGTCTCTGGAGCTGCTAAAGGGGCCTTATATAAGTGGTGATGAGTGTCCGGGACCCTGTAGTACCTATCTGGCTTAGCAGGAGCCGGAGGTAAAGTATCAGGAGTAGTGCAAGCATCATTAAATGCATCATCAACAACAGATAGAACTGGAGGAATAGCTAAAGGCCTATGCTGTGGCAAGTGTAGAAAGGTCTTAAGCCTTTTTCTAGAGTCTGAGAAATCTTGGCCCTGCCACTGAAATTGTTCCCTCATAGCATGCAAGGTTTCCCCAAAGGAAAATTCCTCAGGAGGAGAGGCTGAAGGGATGGACTCCTCAGCATCAGAGTCTTCGTAAGGAGAATAAGAAGCCTCAGGAGGGTCTGTATGTTCGGAATCATCAGTGGCTACTGGCTCAGGGGGCTCTGCTCTAGGCCTCTTTTCTGGAGGAGGGAGAGAGGCCCTGTCTGGATGAGGCTGGGATCCACGAATTAAAGAGATGAGATCCTCTGCCAAAGAAAGCATATGGGAGCTGGTGCTGGGCCTGTGAGAGGGGGGCTTGGCAGGCACAGGTTTTGAAGCTTTGGCTGCTTTAGCCCTGGCAAAGGCCTTAATAGACATAGCTGGAGGAGGCCTAGCAGCTCCAAGTGCAGGGGTAGAAATATCTAGGGGAATGGTGTCTGATAAATCCTGTGAAATCGCAACAGTAGGCTGGATTTCAGAAGCCGTTTCTACCAGGATAGAAGAGGCCTCGGTAGAAGGCAAGTTATCGGCTGAAGAAAGAACTGCTTGCTCGGTATCGGCCGAAACCGAGACACTCGTGGTTTGCTTAACCGCGGACCGCGAGTGTCGGTCCTTTTCTTTGCGCTTTTTGGTTATTTGCGTAGTCGGAGGATCCGACGGCATAATGTAGGCAAAATCGGAGCCGAAAATCTGTTCAGCAAAGTCCGAGCGACGTCTAAGCGTCCATCAGTTAAAAGAAGCACAGGCTAGACAAGCAGCTACATCGTGGTCTGGGCCTAAACAATGAATGCAATAGGACTGGAAATCTTTATGAGGTATTTGTTTCCCACAAGATAAACAGTTATTAACTTTCTCTGACATCGGCTGAGGCAAGAAAGAGTCCCCAACGGGGTACTTAGCTTTATAGAAGTCTTCGAAGTAGTATTCGGTAGTAGTAATCTCTGGATCTGACCGACCGGCACTTGCGAACAGCTTCTGCTTGAGCGCCACGGCAAGAAAGACTGAGGAAAATGGCGTCGGCTGATGCCTTTATACCCGAAGAACTGCCGCAATGACGTCGGGTGAAGTGCGACACCAGCCGAAGCCAGACCCAGACTTTGGAATCCGGCCGACCAAAGGGCTGCCTGACGACAGGACAACCCATTTGTAAGGACTGCAGATGCATCCTTGAAGGACATCAAGGCGGAACCAGATCATACCCACTCTGTCAAGAGGCTATTCGAGTTTGGAAATAGGCAATATCTTTCCAGTGCTTTCTGGTGGCGACTCACATCCCGGGGACAACTAACGGGATAGCTAAAAAACTCAGACAGGCAATTTTGATGTCTCACGAGTGGTCTCTGAAGCAGGAAACAGCGGAGCAGATTTTCAGCAGATGGGGACAGCCTTGCTGCAATCTCTTTGCCAGCCCAATCAATGCCAAATGCAGCAGCTATTTCTCCGTCATCCGCCCTCCGGGGGAGTCACTGAGAGATGCACTTGTTCACAATTGCCCTCTGGGTCTCCTTTATGCTTTCCCTCCATTTCCTCTCATATCCAAGATGATTCAGAAAGTGAAACAGCTGGGAAGCAAACTGATCCTCATTATTCCTTACTGGCCTCAACAGATTTGGTTCCCCTTTCTTGGGCCTCACCTTCTAAGACGATCCATGGATTCTGGACCTAGTGCCAGATCTCTTGACGCACATGTCAGGCTCGCTTCACCCCACCTTACACACCCTCAATTTGACAGCTTGGCTGTTCCAGTTCCATCCCTAGTCAGGCTTCATGACCTCTCACCCTCCGTGACTCATATCCTTACGTCTTCTCATAAACCCTCCACTAAGAAATTATATTCCAGTAAATGGAGGAGGTTCTCTATCTGGGCTGAGAAAAAGAATGTTGACCCTTATACCTCTTCTATTCTGCTGGTTTTGGAATTTTTGTCTGAACTTTTTCACCAGGGATCTGCGGCTGCCACAATCAGGGTTCAAGTGGCAGAGATTTCTAATTTTCATTTAGGTCTACAAGATTCTAATCTGATGTTACATAGGTTGTGCAAGACCTTTCTCAAAGGTGCGACTTTGTTAAGACCCCCCTTTCAGGAACTGGCTGCTTCATGGGACTTGAATTTTGTGCTATCCAAATTAACGTCTCCACCATTTGAGCCTTCTCATTTGTTACCTTTGAAATTTCTGTCTTGGAAAATTTTGTTTCTGGTGGCAATCACATCTTCTAGATGAGTGTCAGAGTTACAAGCACTGTCTGTCAAACCCCCTTATCTGATATTTCACAAAGATAGAGTATGTCTTCGTACTAATCTATCCTTTGTCCCCATGGTCTTTTGTTCTTCCCTAATCATTCCAATGCAGCAGAATACAGGTTTCATCAGTTGGATGTTCATAGACAATTACGTTTTTATTTGCATCGGACTAAGGAATTCAGGAAGTCAGATCAATTATTTATTTCCTTCTCAGACTCCAGATTAGGTCTACCAGTTTCCAAAGTGACCCTCTCTAATTGGATCTCTAGCTGTATAGCTTACATTTACACTTCTGATGGTAAGCCTTTACTTTTCAAAACTTAAGGCTCATTCTACGAGATCTCAGTCTTCCTCTGCAGCCTTTCAAGCCAGGATCCCACTTGGTAATATCTGTGCAGAAGCAACTTGGGCTACCCCCTCACACATTTGTTACTCATTACAAATTGGATTTAACCTCCAGGGGTAGAGCATCCTTTGGTCCCACGGTACTCAGGAGTATTTTTCCTTGATCCACCCAAGAATAAGGTACTAGGGATGCTGTCCCATGTGTAAGAATGAAGGCGAGATAGGACTACAGAACATACAGAAGTTATGTACTCACCATAACGTTCCATGTTTGTAGTCCATCTCGCCCTTCATCCTTACAAACCCACCCACCTCCCTCCATCCTGCAAGTATTTGGAGACAGTAAAATATTGCTACTATTATTCACTGGAGACCTTTTATTATTGAATTCTTTTTCTATGGTTATTATTATTTCTCTTAGCAGCAAACAAGATCTGGGGATTGTACTGGTGCACCATGGGGTACCTTACCTAGCCATGAGCCAACTAAAAGACTTTGAACTTGTAAAAAAAGCCAAGTCGGAGCAGAGGATCGGCTCCGAATCCATATGTAAGAATGAAGGGCGAGATGGACTACAAACATGGAACGTTATGGTGAGTACATAACTTCTTTTTTTGAAAACAAATTTCATAACTGGCATTAATGCTGATCCATGGTAAACTCTAGGAACTGTAAAAATGAAAAAACAGTCTAGGGCATTTCGTTTCCCTATCTGATCGGGGTTTCATTTGTAGTAACTTAAATCATTTTAGAAGACTGTATTCAGAATACTATGACTTAAGCAGCAGTGTTTCACATCAAGCCTTATCACCTCTGACAGTTGTATTATGCCACGTGTTACTGCTAAAGGTCTCAAATTTCTCATGAACTACCTTCCTGCAAGCTGCTTTAGAGTACCACCTATGCTCAATGCATGCAGCTTTATAAGCAAAATATGTATAACAGCAAATTTACTATTGTCATGCAAATACACCATATATGTTTAATGTGTTGCCCTGCAACACACTTACTCTACACAAAAATATGTCATCTGAGAAATCAGTGTGTGGATAGAGTCCCTTATTGTTGCTTAGAATTTAATATGGACAGTGTGCAAAAGGAATGATCTACTAGGAAGTCATCTTATTCTGTTTAAAAATGAGCACATTAGTCACCAGTATTTTCTACAGTAAAGCAGTGATCACTGAAAACATATAAGTTGCAAGAGAAAATGTTACACTTTTAAAAACACATTAAAATTAAGAAACAGCCCATTGCCAAATTTGAAGCATGTTACTTGTTTTCATATATTAACCCCATAGACTACTATCACAGTGATTAAAAAAAAAACACTTATTCCTACATGGACTTTAATAGAGAACTCTGCTTTAAAAATACATTATCTAAACAGTGAGGCTAGCTTTCATACTAACCTTCATAAACTCCTCACTTGTCTGTACTCCCCAGTCAAGTTTCTACTAAAATATGGATTATGGACATCATTATTATCAACCCCCCCATTCTACATGGAGTCTAGGTACTGCAACAACTGTCACCAACTCTTTCGATTCAGTCCTTCTTTGACAGTCATGCCTGTCAAATGTCTTCTCCCATACAAACCACCTATCTTTTCAGTGGACATCTTCATTTCCTCTTGCCTTCTTCCCGTCTTTTCCCAAATCCTCTTTACCAAATTGCCTTCTGTTTTTTCTGTACATGTGACAAAACCATTGTAATGTGTTCTTCTTGACCTGTCTCTAAATGAAGCAACTTTGGCTTCTGCTCTGATGTCCTCATTTTACCTGACCCACAGTGCGCCGCCTTCCACTCATCTCAGGTACTTCTTCAACTCAACCTGCCTCAGCCTTCACTATCCAGTTTCTGTGCCATACAGTGGTTGTACCATTCTTTTGTACACCTTACTTTATAGGTGACTGCTAGTCTAATGACCCTGAGGGCCTTTTTGAACTCTAGCCACCCTTCCCAAATATAACTGACAAGATTTGATACCCTAGGGTTATTCTGAGGGGTGTAAGTAGGCTTGGGCATGGGTGGTCGAGCATTTATAGGTGCTAGACCAGGGGCAAATTTCCATTTCCCCATCGACTGGTCCAAGTTATGCCTGAACTGGGTTAGGGAAGAACTCTGCTTCACATGGATAGGAAACTTGTTACAGAGATGGGGTAGGCTCAGAGACAGATGGCTGTCCCTCCTAACATTCCCTATTTATTTTGCAGATGAGGTTTAGGTTCCTAGACGCTACAGGAAGTATTCCATCTGTCTTTGATGTCCTCTGGACTGGTGAGCAGACAGTTGTAGGAATCCCTTATAAGCGGTGTCTGATGACTATCTTCTTTATCTTTCTATCATTGACGTGAAAGCAGATAGAGCTTCTTTGTGCCATCCGCTGAATCACATTCATGAAGCTGGTAGAGTTTCTCTGACTCCTTGATGTTTGTCACTGCAACTGCTGTTTTAGCTTTTTGCTAGCCAACCAATATCATTTTAGCATGGTCCATCTTTCTATCTCCCACTTCTTCCTGCATTCCTTTCTTTTGAGAACTTCCTGGACTTCTGCATTCTACCTGACATGGCCACATATCTGTTGTATATAGTCTGTATACATGCCGTTATGAGACACTACCATTCTTCTTTGGCATCACCTATTTCCTCTTCTTCCTGATGTGTTACAGCTCTGAATATTTCCTGTACTTTCACTCTAATCAATTACCATAATCTATGATGACATTACAGCCTTCTTTGATCACAACTTGCAGCTGCTAGTGTCCATCACTGGTTTATGCTGGAGGCTGACAGTTTCACTGGAGATCATTTTGCCATTTCTGACTTTTACCTCAATGCCCCTTCCTTATCAGGACGAAGTCTACTCGAGCTGTTGATCACTTTTACATGTGATCTTGTGACACACTCTCTATGCAAATCATGTGTTATCCACCATCAAGCCAAGTCATGAGAATGGCCTCAAGTCTGGACTTCAGTTAGCAATCTTGAGGCCTTACCCTAGGACAAACAGAGGGTAACCGAATCACTGATAATTCAAATTCCAACTTCTTTTCAGTTTGAAACTGTACTACCTGGTTACTGTATGGATTATAAAACATCTGATTTGATAAATAATGATGGATGGATGAAAGAATGTTAATATGAACCTAAAACTACACAGCAGATACAGTGTTATTTTCTCTTATGCTTCACAGCTACTCCTACACCATGGTCCATTTTCAGTGACATAGCATCATTTTTAGTCAATAATTTTTATTACTGTACTTCATTAGTGCTTCATTAGTTTTGAGTATTCTAACAGTTTTCATGTATTCAGAGAATTTTAACAATAAATTGTATTTTTTACATTTTTCTAATACATTTACTTAACACTTTTACTGAATATTTTTTATAATACTAGTTGATTCTGACATGGAATCTCAATTTTGTGAGTATAAAATCATATGATGTGAAGTGTTTGGTAGCACTGGAGATGACCAGAGAATGAAGTGTTTAACTACCATGTTGTGTGTTAATAAAAGTGTAGATTACTACTAGTCAGATTGATCATTTTATTTCTATGGAATTCCTCGTAACCTGCGTGTTCTTGGAGGTGCCTGCACCCAGACTGGCTTTCATTTTTTCATGGTTCATGAGGCTTAATATCTCATACAACACATATTTTACTTCCAGACACAACAAAGGAATATACAACAGCACAAACGAATACTATCAAAACAGTCATCATTTGACAGCAGATCTTGATTGCATGCTGTGATCTTGTTTTACTGAACAGTGGATGATACGTTTTAGTACACATGCTGTCAACTGTACCTGGTATGAATAATTTCTTTAGCAGAGACTCTTGCCTACTTGGAATTCATCAACCAGCACTAGATGGATGTCTCAAGGAAGCAAATGACATTTACAACCATTTTGGAGTTGATTCTGTTGTTTAAGACATGGAAAAATACCTCTCAAGTGGCCAGAAGTTTGTATTATGTCCAGGTTTTACCTCATATTTTTTGTCTGCACTTCATAAAATGTGTAGTTTTCTGGCAAATCAGAGGACTGAAGTCACTAAATAATGCTAGAAACATCCTTCAGAAAATGCATGCTAAAGCAAAGACTGTTACTCTACCAACTTGCTAAATTTATAAGAGCAACAGCTAAATATGTCCCTGACTTTGGGCCTTTGTTCCCTCTGTTAATTTTGGCTTTGTCGAGAATTCTTGCACTAAAATGTTGAAAGGTGTGCATGAATGTATCTAAGCACTCCCAGCGTAAATGAATGAGCTAAAAGTAAACTACAGAGAGCCAAATGTACGATAATTAATACAATTAAAAATGCAAAGGCAGTTCTCTCTCATCTAATGTATGTACTGACCTTTTTTTCCATTTTTGTTGGAAGATGAATCTGGAGGCAATAGCAAGCAGACAGGAGGAGGGAAACTACAGTTAAGTTTTCCCTCTGTATTTTTCTTATTGTCAGACAGTATCTTTGAGTTGCAAACGATCTTGTTTGGGTGTTGTGTAATGCTCAAGGTCAGTCATCAGTAGCTGATGTATTTGTACTACTTTTACTATGTATGCAAACTCCTCAGTATAACATACTAAGATGAAAAATGAAAAACTGCCTACATGCCAGAAATGCATTACATTTCCTCAAGGATCATCTGTGACTAAGTTTTGACCTCTCAGTTCTGCTACTATTTCTTGGACAAATGACAAACACAATTTGGTTCTCTGGTCATTCTCATGCTCTCATTAAAAATGTTTAGCTGAAATTCTGATTGGAATGGAGAAAATGTAGGAGCGAGACCACAAGCTCCTTCCCATTCTAATTAAATAGTGGACTAGTGGTTTTATTTGCAGTGTTTTGTTACAAAAGTTAACATTTTATTACAGCAATGGGAGCCTTCATATGAAACTGCATGCCCTGTAAAAGAAAAACAACCAAAATAAAATAAAAAAAAATCTGAAAAGCTGGAGGAACCACAAGCTACGTCTTGTATGATGGGATACTTGACACCAGAAAATTACTCAACAACACTCAGACAAAGTGGATTTGTTAGTGGACATAAACTGCTGAATCATGGCTCAATCATTACATAAAACAAAGAAAAAGAATAGACGGAGCAGCTCATTTACACCAACTGAAGAGGCGACCACAAAGCTGTGGGACTTGAAGCATCATTTATTGACAGCTGAAGCACATGTAGCGTTTTTCCTGAGTCTAGGCTTACTGATATGGAGGACAGGGGTCACTGGAAAAAAATTCATTTTACTGGCATTCCCAAGAGAGAAGATGAGAATAACTGTTTAACATACATGGTTACTGAACTGGCAGATGAAACAGAAATACCTGCTGGAGCTATTAAGTTGGAAAAATCATGGTGATTTTTTTCTGCCACACATCTATGACTGCAAATGCATTGACAAATGCTGAACTACTTAGAAATATCTGCCTTGAAGGAGGGGATTTTGGCTAGCCTCTGGTCTCTTAGAAAGATGATTAAAATCCATGAAGATCACATACCCCATGATCATAACTTCTTGCAAATCACTGAGAAGAGAAAAACAGCAGTGTATCTGTTGACAAGGGTATGCAGGCAAGCCAAGCTTCATTTAAGAATGCATTATTTGTACCAGTTAAAGGTGGCTTTGCCAGGTATATCAGTTGCCTACCACATCCTGGGGAATGCCTGAACAAAAATCAAACAAGGTAACTCAGGACACCTTGAGCTCAAAAAGACCAAGAATTAATGACAAGCAAATGGCTAATAGGCTGGAAAAATAATCGTGTAGACTGTTAAGACTCATTCCACTGTTTTGTTAAAAAGAGGTAAAAAAACAGAAGGCAGCTCTGTCAGCAGACCAAAATAAAGCCTGAACAGCTGATCTGACTATTACTACTAGGTTAGCACTAGACTGAAGGACTCTGCTCAGACTTTTTTTTAATTGAGTGATACAGGTAGACACTGAAAACAAGTTCATTACTGTTTAAATGCAAGTTAGAGGACATATGCTGAAAATAATTTGATTTTTGTTTTATATGAAGTCTTGTTTCAAAGACAGAACTTTATAACTAATGAATAACCAGTAGGCATAATGGTTAAGGTCTTCCACCAATCCTGATCTCCGGCCAATGCCTATATGGAGTTTGTTTTCCTTGTATCTCTGTGGGATTCCTCCCAAAGTATGCTGAGTGTTTCTACCTCAAAACTCACCCAAGAATGGAGTTACAGGCAACAGCAAAGGTTATAGAGGGATGGTGCCCTACAGAGGGGAAGAGCTGTATAGACCAAATTCTCTTTAGGTGATTCAGTTGTGTTGATTAATGTCACCAAAAATGGGCATGGGTATTTGCCAATAAGTGGGTTGAGGGACCAATGCTAAAACTTGGGGTATATATGCTCCTGTTGGCTAGTGTTTGGCTGCCATAAAGCCCAACAGTCTTGTGTCAGTAAGTTACAGGACATCCAGTGTCCAGTTTCGCAGCCTGGGTGACCTGGGACAGCTCTGTTGAGTGAAATCCGGATGTAAAAAAACAATCAACCTGCCAAACATGAACTAAGAATTGCTACACTCACTGTAGGTTCACTGACGGAATGCAGCTTGGAAGTGGATGACACAATGGTAAAGAGGAGGCTGGATATCCAATGTAACCAGAAGACAAGATGGAAGGGCAGTGCAGCAAAAACATTTAGCTTAGTATCCAGAGTCTACTACTCAGGAGTCGGACAAACTAGAAATGGTGTGCGAATTGTGGAATATGGGAGAGGCTTCAGAAGACAGTGAGGGATGTCATTAGAATTAGTGATAGAATCATTGCAATCAAACTCCACTGTAAGGATAGGGCACTATTCATAATCTCAGTGTATGCCCCAACGCAGGGTTGTGATAATGGGGGAAACTATGCATTTAGACAAGATAAATAAGGACAATATGAACTGGTGTTGATAACGGGTGACCTAAATACACATAATCAGGACAGACAGAACAGGATATGAGGACTGCCTGGGTCTACATGGGTGGGGCAACAGGAGTAAAGGAGTAGAAGCAATTCTAGACTTCTGTCTGGGAAATGGCTTTATTGTGGCCAACACATGGTTCATTGAGACAGTCACATGATCACATACAACAGTGGCCAACATGCAACTCAAATAGACTTCCTTCTAGTAATGAAAGGGCGCTGCAGTAGAATCAATGATTACAAAATCATTACTACTGAAAGAGTCGTCCCACAGCATAAACTACTGGTTGTCACAACTAGCTGCAAACAGTGGTCAGAAAAGGCTCCAAAAGTCAACATATAGAAAACTAAAGACCTGGAAGGTGACTGAAGAGAAGGCAGAAGAGTTCAAGAGATTACTGAGAGCTCTCACACCTCAGGAAGAAGAGCAAATAGATGCAGTGAAAGAAGAATGACAGCACCTCAAAACAGTATGTGTGAGGACTACAGAATAGATATGAAGCTGACCGAGGTATAGAACTAAAGTACATAATTATAGTTGGTAGTGGAATGTATACATTCAGAAAATCATCAAAAGAAAGGATTGCAGCAAGAAGAAGGAATACTGGTTGGTTAAGAAAAAGGCAAAAGGATGAGTTGGAATAGCAAAGAGCAAGGCATCACAGGCACTCTATCAGCTTCTGGAAAGTGACTCAGTAGATGGTACACAAAAACTCTATTAGGTTGCAAGGCAAACACAGAAAGACAAAAAAGATAGTCAGACACCCTTCATAAGAAATGCCAGCAACAATCTGCTTACCAATCTACAGAACATCAAAGGCAGATGGAAAGAGTGCTTCCAGCAGCTTCTGAATGAAGAAAACCCCAAAGAACTTGTATTGTCCCAGACACAGCCTATAATGAAAAAGGAGGAGGAGCACACAAAAAAAGAAGAACAGCACTAAGGAAAATCATGACCAGCAGTAGGCTCAGATGATGCTACAGTAGATATGATCAAGATGTTGAGTGAGATGGGGAGAAATGGCTCCTGTGGGTTCTCACAGCAGTATGCAAAGAAAGATGTATCCTAGATGACTGGAGAATAAGCACATTAGTGCCACTGTACAAGAAGAAAGGGTACATTCACAACTGTGTGCAGTACAGAGGTGTCAAACTCCCATCACACTGCATAAAAATTCTGTATAGGGTAACTGAAAAACAAATGCACATAGTTATAGAGAGTTAAGACGTGAGATACGCAGTTTGGATTCAGATCAGGATGCAGCACAAGTGATCTGATGTCTGCAGTGAGACAGCTAGTTGAGAAGAAGCTAGAGCCCATATAACATGGTCCCAAGAAAGCAGATTTGGGCAGTTCTGTAGTGGTTTGAAGTCCCAGAAACATTGGTAGAATTACTGCAGGCTATGTACAAAGACTGAATGACTCATGTAAAAACAATGTTCTGACTCAAAGAGAAGGGATTCAGTATGCATCAGGGATCAGCCCTGAGCCCACTGCTGTTCTTAATGGTGATGGATGACACTAGCAAACAGGTCGCAGGGGAAGATTAACTAAGTTGCTTTATGTAGACAATGTGGTATTACAGACTCTGAGCAAGAACTTCAGCAAAAGATAGGCAAATGGAATGCAAAACTGAAGGCACATGAGATGAAAGTGAGTATACAGATAAGACAGCTGTAATGACAGCAAATGGGGTAAAGAGGAAGAAGCTGATAATTGAGATAGAAGGGAAAATAGTGGAACAGATTATCTGCTTCAAATATCTGGGAGGGTTGGCTGAGTAGAATGGTAGTCTAAATGAGGAGGTCAAAGCTAGAAACAATGGGCTTGCAACCAACTGGCACAGTGTCGGGGTAGTGTATGATAAAAAATGCGAAAGAAGCAGAAATGTAAGGTACAAAAAATACAGAGGTGCACCCAGTACTACTGTATGGTACAGAAAACTGGACACTAAAGGCAGAGCCACTGAGGAAGCTAGAGCTGTTAGAGATGAAGTATCTGAGATGGATGATAGGATGTACGCTATGGGAAAAAAGAAGAAATGAGGACATTACAGCAGAAGCCAAAGTAGCAAGAACTGCAGAGAAAGATAAAAAGAATAGATTAAGGTAGTTTGGGCACATGTGCAGAAAAGCAGAAGACGATCTGCTGGTGGTGATGATTTGTGACAGACAGGAAGAAGGTAAGAATAAATGAGGGTGTCCAGCAAAGAGCTGAATGTACTGTGTGAGAAAAGACCAGTGACAGTTAGGCATGACTGTAAAAGAAGGTAGGAGAGTGGAATTAAATTGAGAAAGATGGTGACAGTTGACATGACACCCAACCCAATGTAGAGAATGGGCTAAAGGGGAGTTTATAATGATGAATGCAAATAAAGAAATATTAAGATTATGGTTCTGAAATAAGTGTGTGTGTGAGACTTTGTTTCTCCAGTCTCAAGTTACAAGGAATGTGTGTTATTAATAAGACAAAGAGAGTAGTTTCCAGTGCACTATACTGTTTGAACAAGCAGGGGGTCATAGATATCAATGCAGTTACAAAACATAGGTGTATATATATGGTGTTGTGAGTTATCTACATAAAGGAAATAGATAAGCTTAAGTTTAAGACAGCTGTTCATAACCAAAACCTTGATTTCTAAAGATAAGATATGTTGCAGGAAGGAGGTGATCTGTGGCAATCTTACACATAGTGCCCAGGTAGTGCTAATAACATTTAGAAGCTTTGGGATCATCTTGAGCACATGTTCTATTATCGCGTGCATGTTTCTTTTGCAGAGGTAGTAAGCCAGTCTTTCTGAGTAAGCTAAAGTACGCTGGCATACAGCATGAAGAGTTATTTTGTTAGGCTACTGTTTTAACATGTGATATTAGCACTGTTCTAAATAACTGGATTGTTTGTCATTAGTGTTTTGGGAAGATATTTGAAGAAAAAACTGTTTTAGCCCATGTAGCATGAACATACAATAAAATAATGCAGTGTGACCCTGACAAGATTTTAATTTGAGCGTGGATGATATACTGGAAGTCAGCCAGCTCCATGCCATAGTGGGATAAAGCTCTGACTACAGTGCAGATTACAAAATTTGAACAGTGGCTTGGGCACCTGTAGGAACTGGAAAGTGAAGACTGGAATGAAGATCTACTGCCAACTTGCCCATCCTTGGGAAAGTTCGATGGCTCTGGCTCACCATATAGGTGACACCTAGTGTGTGGAGTTTGAGTCTAGAGAGCCCATGCTGCCATGTACAAATTGTAGAGTAAGACAAAGGGAATTCAGAGTGCAAAGGCATGCTTACCCACAAAGGTCACTTACAGTGGACCTTGAAAAAGCCACCTTAGGGGATGGAGTGCTCAGCTAGGGGAAAGGGTCGGCTCACCCAACAGGGGCATCAAGCTGGCCAACTCCCTACCACCAGGCTCTCTCCCTTGCAGAACTTATGACCTGACTGGGGATTCCCAGGCAGGGAAAGATGGGCCATAGGGGCTCTCGCCTTCCCAGAGATTCGCTACCATGGAACAAATGGGACAATTGCGTGTAGGTTGAGAAGGCTCCAGGCTTTGTCCTTGGGGTGGTGGTGATTAAAAGAAACATGTACTGGAAACATTCATGGTGCATGACCAGACTGTCAATACACCAACCAGGGGTACAATCATACTGGATCTGGTCCTCATTAATATGGGAGTGTAACATCTTCTCTGGTAATGTCAGACACAGAATGGTCTCCTTGGAAGTAAAAATAAAACCTGGAATCCAACCTAACCCTGGAATATTCATTAAGTACTCTTAAGACAAACTTCCTACTATTAAATGATAACCTCAAAATGTCTAGCTCTGTAAACCCTGAGAACACTGCTACCTACACAGAACTGTTTTCACAGAAAACCTGTATAAGCGTGTTAATAGTTGCATAGAGGCAGCTGTACCTACCAGGAAGAAGTACAGAACTAACTCAAACATGTCATCCTGGTGGAATCACAATATCAATAGGCTTTACAACAGAAGGAAGAAAATCATGGCAAAAATTAGGATGTGCAGCACCCAGCAGGATAAAAGCACTCTCATCAAACTAAACAAACAACTCAAAGGACAAAGTCTACCAAAGCCAAATTTGAGGCAAATTTGGGTTCCCAGGCCAAGAACAACCACAAGACATTCCTTAGCTATGTCCACAACCTCAAGGCAATACACAATTGTGTGCAGAGCTCATTGTAAATGGAGCCACCTATATTGAGCCAGAAGGTATTGCAAACCAACTGGCCGACAAATTCAGCTCCAGCTTTAACCCCCCCCTTCAACCTTCCCCCAGAAAATACCATCAAATATAACTCCTCCTGCTATCACTACAGAACAGGTCCTTAATGCTCTTGTTCTCTCTAAGGCCAAGAACACAGCACATCAATGGGCCCAGACAATATTCCAGGATGCCTTCTAAATAGCATAAAACATGACCTATCAGGGCCTCTGGAATTGCTATTTAACTCTAGCCTCCAAACAGACTTCATGCCTCATGAATGGAGAACAGCAACAGTCATCCCTCTGCACAAAGCTGGGCCATCTACAGACCCTGGAAACTATAGACCCATAAGTTTCACTAGTCTCATATGCAAAGCCATGGAAAGAATTATCAAAGAAATGTTCGATAGTGATATAGGAAACCTCCAGACACTGGACCCAACCCAATTTGGTTTCATCAAGGGCAGGTCATGCCTTCTCAACCTGGTAGACATGTTTGAAAAGGTCACCAAAGCAATGGATGAGAACAAAATGGTTCACACTGCCTACCTCGATTTGGCCAATGCATTTGACACAATATCCCACTCAGGCATTGTTGACAAACTCAAGAGGTTAGGTACAAACCCTTATGTCACCCAGTGGATAGTCAGTTGGCTCACAGACAGGACCCAGGAAGTTCGAATTGGGGAGACTACCTCTACAAAGAGGCCAGTCACAAGTGGAGTCCCTCAGGGATTGCTCCTGGTACCACTCCTTTTTGGTATTTACTTCCCTGAAATCAAGACCAATGTCAATGACCTCTGACTGACAAAAGTTGCAGATAATTGCAAATTAGGAGTTGTCAATGAATTTCCCACTAACACAAATGTTCTCCAGGAATGGGTGCCACAGACAAACAACTGGTGTCACAGCCATGGATTAAAGCTAAATGCCAAGAAATGCAGAACAGTATCCTTCGGGAAGTTATCCCGCCCCTGATAACTATCATATAGACAACATACCCCTAAGAGTTGACCCAGTAGTCAGGGACTTGAGGACACATACAGACAGTAATGTGGCCTTTGAGCATCAAGTTTCTACAGTACCGAGGACATTATTCTATGCTGTGCAACTTATAAGCAAAGGTATGGCATCTAGGTCCAAGGAAGTCATTGTTCCACTGTATTCAGCATTCATCGGACCTATCATTGAGTACACTGCCAACTTTGGTATGTTCCTAACCAGGCAAATCCAACAACTGGAACATCCACAGAGGTTCCTCACTAAAAGAATACAAGAGAGTAAGTAAAATGTCCTATAGAGACTGCCTCAAGGCCCTATCCCTGTATTTTGTCTCCTACAGGCTTTTGAGGGGAGATCTATGCCTAGCATACAGGGCATTGTCAGACCCCACTCCGATGGACCTCCTGCATCTCCACAAAACAAAGTACAGTTGTGTACACTTACCATAAATGTAGATGTTCGAGTGTATGACTGATGTGCAGTCATCACATTTGGGTAATCCCTGCCAGGGTAGCCCTCAGTCGGCCTGAATACCAGAGGCTTAGTATTTCTGTGTCGGTTGCTGTCACTTCATGACAGACGTCAGGTCATCAGTAGTATAAAGTTAGCCAGCCAACACCGTTACATCAGTTTTTCTTGCCCTGTCAGGAGCCCCCAAGTGGTTGCCAGGATATGGTGGAAGAACCCCACCAATACAAAGTAAATACCAAAAAGTTCATTGTAAAGAGAGAGAGAGAGAGAGAAAAAGGGGGATGTAGGGAGGGAAACCATGACTACAACAGTGAATACACTCGAACATCTACATTTATGGTAAGTGTACACAACTGTACTATGTTCTTCGTGTTTCACTGTTGCAGTCATCACATTTGGGTTGATTCCCAATGCTGAAGAAAAGGGTGGAGGCAGTCAAGAAGACTGGGGGCTGGCTAGGATGCCCTGCAAGACTGCAGTGGCAAAGCCTGCCCTGGATTTGGAGAAGATAGGCAGGTGGTAATGCTTGGTGAAGGTATGAACAGATGTCAATGTTGCAGCCTCCAGGATATCCCTGGTGGGGACTCCTCTGAGGAAAGCTGCAGAGGTGGAGGTTGCTCTGGCAGAGTGAGTCCTGACCCCCCTTAGGGGGAGGTTTCCCCGTGTTGCTTGTAGCAGAAATGGATGCAGTGTGCTAGCCATTTGGAAATGGTTTGTTTGGATATGGCTTTGCCCTCTGCTCCTGCAGCAAAGCTGACTAACAACTGATCAGTCTTTCTAAATGATTTAGTCCTGTCTAGATAGAATCTGAGCTGTCTGTGCACATCTAGAGAGTGCATTATCCTTTCCCCCTTGTTTTGTGGGTTAGGGAATAAGGTGGGCAAATTAACTGATTGGTTGAGAGCCACAATGGACACCACTTTTGGCATGAAGGATGGCTAGTCCTTTGGGAGACCCTGTCAGCATGGAAAATGATGAAGGGGTCTACAGCCATTAGTGCTTGCAGCTCGGATACTCTACTTGCTGAAGTGATGGCCAGAAGCAAGGCTGTCTTCCATGAGAGAAACTTTAACTCTGCTGAAGCTGCTGTTTCAAAGGGGGGCAGGGTGAGCTTTTCAAACACAAAGTTTAGGTCCCCAAGTTGGGGTAGGTGCTCTTCTGGGTGGCCTCAAGTTGCTAGCCCCTCTTAGGAACTGTTTGATTTGAGGGTGTGAGAAAAGAGGTTGCTCAGTGCTGAAATGAGCAGAGACAGCAGAGGCATGAATTTTAATAGAGGAAAAGGATAGACCACTGTGTAGTAGGTCAGGTAGGTAATCCAGGATGAGAGGTAGGGAGGGCTGTGCTGTATCGGCTCCCTTAGCCTGGATCCAGGTGCAGAACCTTTTCCATTTGTCAGCATAAGACTTTCTAGTGCTAGGGCGTCTGGCCTCATGTTTAACATCTGGAACCTTGTTTATTGAAATTGGCAGCTTGTACAGAGGTCAGGGAATAAGCTAGGCTGCCAAATTGAGGGTCTGCAGTTGGGGATGCATGAATTCTCCTTCCCTCTGGGTCAGGAGTGTTTGCATCTAAGAGGAGATGCCATGGTGGCAGACAGGACAGGCTGCACAGCAGTGGGTACCAGTGCTGGCGTGGCCAGTCTGGGGCAATCAGGATTGCCCTCGATTTTTCCTCCCTTATTTTGAGCAGTACCCTGGTAATGAAAGGTAGTGGGGGAAATGCATAAACCGAGAGGTTGACCCACTGGAAGGATAGAGCATCCACTTTCCAGGCCCTGCAGTGAGGCTCCCAGTTGCAGAACTTGCTGAGCTGATGGTTGGAGTGGGAAGCAAAGAGGTCCACCTTCGGGGTGCCCCATTTCTGAGTTATAAGGGTGAAGGTTCTTTGGTCTAGCTGCCACTCGTGTGGGTCCAGAAGATTTCTGCTTAAGTTGTCTGCCAGAGAGTTTAGAGAGCATAGCAGGAACTGTGCTAACAGGTGTAGTTGCATGGCTGAGGCTGTGGCCAAAGGGTCATGGCGAGCCTGAATAGAGGGTAGGAGTGAGTCCCTGCTATTTAATACACCACATCACAGTGGTGTTGTCTGTATTGATCAGTAGAGCCCCTGGGGAGAGAAGGGTCTGGACAGCTAACATCTCTTTTTAGTTGATGTGCAGATGTATTTGATGTGGGTTCCATTGGCTCTGTATGCACACCAGGCATAGTGTGATGCATCTGTGGTGAGGGTCTGGGCGGCATGGGGTTGTGAGAAGGGTAGTCCCTTGTTGTGGTAGCATGCTGCTGCCCACCAAATAAATCTTTCCTTAGACAAGGTATCATTGGTATAAGAGTTTCCAGGTCTTGAGAGTGTTGACACCAAAGGCTTTTTATGTACCACTGAAGTTTCCTCATATGCAGTCTAGCATATGGAATGAGTAGAATGCAAGAAGCCGTGAACCCCAGAGCATGCATCAGGATTTTCCTTGTGGATAACTGGGGTCTGGTGGCTAGTTGAGAGAAACAGGCTGTCAGGTAAGTTTGCTTTTCTGGTGTAAAGAATGCCATCTGGAATGCTGTGTCCAGGCTTGCTCCCAGGAATATAATTTTTTGGGTGGGTACTAGCTTGGATTTCTTTTCATTGATAATGTACCCTAGGGTGGTCAGTAGGTCCTTTACAAATGCCAGGTGCTTTGAGAAGCTTTTCCTGACTGTCTGCCAGAATTAGGCAGTCTTCTTCTAAGTATAGGTAAATTTGAATATTTCTTTGCCTGCAAAAAACAATGGCGGGAGCCAGACATTTTGTGAAAACTCTGGAAGCAGTAGATAGCCAAAGAAAAGCACAGAGAACTGAAACCGCAGTGATCCTGCCCTAAAATGTAGATATTTCCTGCATGATTCCCTGATTGAGATGTGTAGATAGGCCTCTTTTAGGTCTAGGGTGGCTAGCCAAGCATCCTTGGAGAGCATAGGTAGTAGTTGCTGGAGAGTGAGCATTTTGAATTTTGGTATCACCAGGAAGGTATTTAGAATGGATAGATCGAGGATGGGGCGTCAGTGCCCTCTTTTCTGGGTACCAGGAACAGTCTGGAGTAGAAACCTTGGCCTATCTGTTCTGCAGGAACGTGCTCTATTGCCCTCATAGAGAGCAGGGAAAGGACATGCTTTTTGGCCTCTGCCCACTGATTTGGGGGAAGATCTGGGAACCCTTTTGGGGTTGGCAGTGTGTGGAATGAAAATTTGTACCCTACGACACTATGTTGAGGACCCAACAATAGTTGGCAACGGTGGCCCAGGTGCTTGCGTGGAAGGAGATTTTTCTTCCCAGGGGCAAGTGCAGGTGGGCAGAGGGAGGGGGTGGAAGTGGAGAGTCATTGTGAGTTCTTACCATGAGGGGGTGGCTTTGCACTTCATGGTTTAGAAGTGGGAGGTACTCCATTGCTTTGATCTCTGCATTCCCTGTGGCTGTCATCTGGGGGGGGTCTTCTTCCCTGAAGTCCGGGCTGAACTGACCTGGAGGGGGCAGGAAGGGACCAGTGCTTGGAGGGGCAATACCTAATAAATCTGGGTGGCTGGACCTGCAGGAAATCCTTAACTGTCTGCATAGATTTAGCTTTTTCTTCCATCTTTTTTAAGACCTCCTCTGCCTTGATGTCAGATAAGTTGTCTTTGTGCAAGGGTGCATCCAATAGTTTAGATTTGACATGGTCTGGAAGGGCTGCTCCTTAAGCCAAGCATGCCTTCTAAGGACAGAACCAGTGATTGCTGCCCTGCAAGATGCTTCTAGGGCATCAAAACCACAGTGTAAGGTGTGCTTAGTTACTTGACTTGCAGAATGCATTAACTCTTGTAACTCTATTTTCTGCACAAGCAGAAAAAGATTAAATTTTTTGTTTGAGGAGTTCCATGGTATGCTGCTGAAATTTTAGCATATGGAACTGACAATTTAGTGCTCTAATAGCAAGAGTAGCAGAGGTGTATACTTTTTTTACCCCATCTTTCTAATGCTCGGGAATCCCTATCTGAGGGGGTGGGATTCTTAGCAGAAGTTGCTTTAATTCCTTTAGGCCCTTGGGAGATAACCTCAGGGTCAGCAGTAGGACTTTTGAAAAGAAATTTGTGAGAGTCAGGAACTCTGTAATACCGGTCAGGTTTTCTGGGAGCAGGAGAGAGGGTGTCAGGAGTCAAACTAGATTCCATGAAAACATCATCCTCAACATCCAAGACAGGAGGAATGGCCAAGGGTCTGTGCTGTGGAAGACCTAAGAATTCCCGGAGTCTCTTTTCAGACTGAGGGTAGTCCTGACATCCCCAATGGAAATGCTCCCTAAAGTATGAAGGGTTTCCCCAAAGTTAAAATCCTCGGGTGAAGAGGCTGAAGGAATGGATTCCTCTGCATCAGAATCCTCATAAGCAGAGAGGGGTTTGCATGTCTTCATATTCAGAGACATCAGAGTCATCGAACTCCTGTTCAGATAAAACTACTGGGGACAAATCTCTTTTTCTTTTGGAAGGGGTAGCTTGGCTTCCCCTGATCAGCATTATAAGGTCTTCTGCCATTTTAATCATTTGAGAATGAGGCAAGGAAGCAGGTGCCTGAGATGGAGTCGATGGTTTCTTGGGTGTGGTTCATACACTGGGCCTTAGAAACTCGGTGGCATACCGGACTCTGAAAGTTCTCAGTAGTGGCCTGTGAATCCACAGAAGCAGGCATCAGGGCTGCGAAAGCACTGACGACTAGCTTAATGGAAGTGTTGTCAGTAGGTTTGGACCTGTGCGGTCTGTCTCTGTCTTTATCCTTACGTTTTTTTAGAAGATCTGCTGTCAGACGGTTTACCTAAGCCATATCGGAAATCAAGGACTGACAGTGAAAATATTTAACTACAAAAAGGGCCTGACGACGTATAGTTCTGGCGTTGAACAAAGCACAAAAGTGACACTGGGGGATGTTGTGGTCTGGGCCTAAGCAAGTGACTCCGTAAGAATGAAAGTCTCGGTGTGGTATTTGCTTTCCACAGGCGAGACAATTGTTAACTTTTTCTGACATTGGTTAGAGCAAGAAAAATGGATCCCCAACGGGGTACTTAGCTTTAGAGGACTTCAACTTCAATTCGGAAAACGAGAACCCAAGTAGCAGCCGACCGGCACTCATGCAAACTCCTTCTGCTTCGGGATCCTCGGCAAGAAAGACTGATGTAATGGTGTCGGCTGCCTTACTTTATACTACTGATGACCTGACGTCAGTCCTGAAGCGACAGCAACCGATGCAGAAATACTAAGTCTCTGGTATTCGGGCCGACTGAGGGCTACCCTGGCAGGAATAACCCAAATGTGAGGACTGCAACAGTGAAACACGAAGAACATCACTAGAATTACCCATTCTAAAGACTTAAACCTTGCCTGTGATATAAACAGGACCAGAAATAGGTATTTATCCCAGAAACTACCCGTCTACAGAAAAGGCACTGCATCCATGTGAAGCAGAGTTTATCCCTAACCCAATTCAAGTGTACCTAGGACAGTTGGATGAGAAACCAGAAATTCATCCCTGGTTTGGCACCTATGTCTCTTAATGGACACAGGTAACCTGTAAATGGTTCATCTTCCAGACCCATGCTTACACTTATCAAGGGTATCAGAACTTCTCAGAGATTTGGGATGCGTGGCTAGGCTTAAAAAGGTATTTGTGGTGTTTAGCATAGTAAAGACCTATGAACCTATTATAGACAAACACTTTACAATCATGATTTAGTATTGAAATGGGCCTGTATGAAAATGGATCTGATGGATCTTTACCCTCTTTAGGTATTACAGCTACTACTACTTTCTTCCACAATGTTGTTACTTCTCCTCCTCCTCTTAAAATACTGTTAAAAAGTCTTCCAGCTCTTTATCAGTTTTTTCCCTCCTAGCTTCCAAACTTCCACAGGAATACTATCTATTCCAGGGGACTTTCCTGTAGATTTGGTTATACATTACCTTTTTATCTCTTCTCCTCCTATCCTAACTGTTAGTAATTGAGCCTCCTCTATCTCTAACTTTGGAATATTAATTCTTCCATCAACATTTGCACCTTTTCTTGATTTCCATATTTCTCTAGCTTATACAGACTTTCACAGAATTTCCAAAATATTTCTAATATTGATACAGGTTTCCTTGTTATCTTCCTTGTTAAAGGCTCTCTAAGCTTGGTGACAGCCCTTTCTACTTTCTGCTGCCTGCGCTTTTGTGCTAACTGTTTTGGTGCTCTAGAGTTAATATTGAAAAACAGTCGCTTAACAGTAATCTTTCTAAACTCTTGCATATTATTGAGGTAATCTCTTATTTTCTGTTTAGCATTCTGCAGTTGCTCCTCTTATTTCTCTGTGAGATTCCCCACATTTTGCAATACTTTAACATTTGTCGGTACCTCTAAAATAATTCTTGTTACTTCTTAACCATATCTCCTTTTCTTTTATTTTCACCCAATTTTTAAATTCCTCTTTAATTTTATCCCATTCCCTAGCTATATTTTCAGAAGAAGTTTCTATGTTCTGTAATAGCTCCTGAATAATTTCCACTACCCATTCCTTAAATTCCTCTTTTTTCAAAAGATAGGTGAGAAAGCACCAGAGTCTCCATTTTATTTCATTACTCTGTTTTTATTTTAGTTACTACTGGCACATGATCTGAAATAGTTATTGGGTGTGTATTAAGACCTTCAATTAAATGTACGTTCCTGTGAAATGTAAATTCTGTCTAGCCTAGCCCAGTTTTTGTATCTTGAGGAATAAAATGTAAATTCATATAGAACTCCTAGTGCTGAATTCACATCTTCCATGCGAAATATTTTCATAAATTTCTTTAAAAAATTACCCTCTTTTGTTATATTTTCCCTTCTGGGCCTCCAACACATCTTCACTGTTAGAACTCAAATTCTAGTCTCTACCTATAAGTAATACTCCTTGCTGAAAGCTGATTATTTCTCCCAGCATTTTCTTAAGCTGAACTACAGCAGTTTTTGGTGGAATTTAATACATGCCAGTAGCCCCTTAGTGCAACAAATCTACTTTTATTGTCTTTTTTTTCTCTTCTATTACTACTGGAGTTCCTCTTGCAATTAATACTCAAATAAGTACTCCTCTCTTCCTTTGCCCCAGATATTCTGCTGAATAACCATGCTGAAAACCTGTCTTTATCACGTTCATATGTTCAGTTCTTTCCAAGTGTCTCTCCTGCAGCACAGCTATTTGCACTTAACATTTTTACGATAGTACACTACTCTTTCTTTTTTGTATTTATCTGCAAGACCATTAAAGTTTAAAGACATTATAGAAAGAGTCATATTCTTGAGGGATTATTCCCACCTTTTATGTACAACAGCTTTTTTGTTAAATGCCTAGTTCCAGCTTTTGTGTTACATGCATGCAGTGTTTCTTGTCATCCCCATTTCAGCCTATGTCACATCTTGCAGAACTTTTTGTTTTATTGTAAACCCTCAAACAAAAATACACACATACCCCCAGTACTCCCCCAAACCTATTCATTTAATAATAAGACACAAAGGAAATATGTACATCTTCTAATATTGAAGTTTTACCCTCTTGACACTCATCTACTTTGGACACAACAGAAGAGTCTTTGTGGGTTCTGTTTAAGCAACTTTATTCTATATAAACACATCACTATAAAGGTTTACTGACTTTAACTTAAGTAACTTATATACAAACTAACAACTGCAATCATGCATGCTCTCACTGCTCCTACAAAATGGCATTAGGGAGTGCACGTGTCTGGATTTATATGTGCACATAAAGCTTTGACATGCTTCTTAACGATACAGCACACTTCACTTGCAATCTGATCTACATCCTCCCAACAGGAACAAAAGTTCCAAACTGAAAGCCACACAAATACACACACATATATATACACACACACAAACACACACACACACTCGAGCTTAACAGAAAGAAAGATTATCCAAGTTAAGATGCATCGTAGTACCTGTGTTTCTATTAAGTGCTGTCCTGTCCGGTTTTGCCTATCTTTATAGCTCTCTCAGCTGGGAAAACGCTTGAATGCTTTCAGAAAACATTTTCTCCAAGCCATTTCTCTTTATCAGTTTGTCTGCTAGTGACATGAGAACCAGATACAAAACTGTTTACTAGAAAAAAAAGCCCTATAATATTCAATATTCTTTTACAGGCTCCCTATTATACGAATGAAGATGCATTCTTTCAAATGCGTCTTGATCGAACTTGAAAGCACGAAACAGCATATAAGCAAATTCTTTCCCTGGGAAAGAAATCGATTGGCCGTTTTTGTTATTTTGCCATTTTCGTCACTGTAGTGCGATCTCGAAGTCGGTATATTTAAGTAGGGGTGGGGGGGGCACAGCCCCCCACTTTATGTAATGTTTTAAAGTTTTTTTTTCTTTTTTGGAACAGCAATTTTTTCTGTGGGGAAAAAAAACGCTGTTCTAAGTGTTTGGGATTGTAAGCTTTCGCTTACATGGGGTCAATAAATCAGCGTTCGCTGATTTAATATAGACCCTCTTTTACATTTACTTGCTTTCTGTGAAAACCTGTTGGTACATAAAACTAATGGCCATAATCCAGTCATTCCCCTATTGCAAGAATGAGAAAAGTTACACTCATTTTTCTTTTGTCATTTTCTTTTAACCAGATCATTTTTTTTTTACATTATAGTGTCTACATTTCTTAAAACTGAACAAGGAGAAAGAGAGAAGGGCGAAAGAAACAAAAAGATAAAACAGTAGCACCTACTTACACTAGTATCCCCCCTTTACACGCAAAAATAACTGAAAAAAAAATTTTATAGCATGCAAAGAAATCATGTACCACTTTAATACCATTAAGAACAAATTTGTTTTATTTACAGTTCATTTCTCATCCTCTTCCCTTCTCCTGAGTATTTTCTGAACATTAATGACATGACATAGGGCCTATGCTTTAGAGTTCTCTACAAGTTTAAAAAGTCCAAAAAAGTCCAATATTTCCAGATTTTCTTGTTCTGTCCTGTTTCACAAATATAATTATTGCTTTGTAATCTCACATTTATCAATTTCCAAGTTACTGATCTTAAGTCTCCAAACATTAATGACATGAAGTAGGGCATATGCTTTAGAGTCCCCTGCAGCTTTGACAAAGTCTAAGAAAGTTGAATATTAACAAATTTTCTTGTTCTATTCCTGTTAATTTCCATCTCCAAAACCCATCTCCGCTTCATCTCCAGTGTACTACCGGTTCTTCTAATCAACTCCTGTGCTTTTTTTCCTTCTCTCAAGCATTTTCCATTGAAACACTGGGAAAGGTTTCACTGGCACAGTCTCTCTGTGGTCTTTATTACTAAAGAACAAGAAGCATAACCTCGTCCTGTTTCACAGCTCACTTTTTGTTGGACAAACTTATTTCTTCCTTAGCATGCACTTCATCAAAAAATGTTTTTGTTCCACCAGGGGAAAAATATTTTGAAAATAGCTGGGTACAGTAGTTTGAATCTCATGCCTGCTTCTCAACATTCCTTAAATAATGGAATACATTTATAGCTCTTTTGCCTGGTGTACAATGAGTAGCCATTATCCACAAACACTCTTCTATCTCCCACTTTTAGAACTTTGTCCTTCTGCCACAGTTTTGTCAGAATCAACTCCTTCTGCTGGTAAGACTGCACTTTTACTATTAAAGGTCTAGGCTTCTTGTTGAAGAATACCACTCCAGTTGCTTATTTGTGCTTTCATGAAATTAATACAGTCTGTTCCTTCCAGCTTCTCAGGTATAGCAGAAAATGTCAGGTTTTCCCTGCATGCTCTGTCCTCTAATTATATTATTATTTTTTTTGAAACATTGCTTCTTGTGCAGTCTCATATTCAGCCAGCCTTTTCTTCATTTCACACTCCGAGTTTTGCAGTTTTATCCTCTCTTCTGAGTATCTGTTTAAAGCTTCTTCCATTTTTTACAGCATTTCATTGTTTGAGTTGATATACTCCTTAAGTGTTTCATTTGTCTGTGTGCAGTTGCTTTATACTTTCCTCAAGATTACTGGAAGTCATGGCTGGAGCTTGCACTTCTTTTTGCTTAACAGCTACAATACTTTTCCAAGTCAGTGTTTTTTTGTCACCTTTTGTAGCTGATTTTCCTTCAGGTCCTCTGTATTTATTTTTTCCTGGCATCCAGGCAGTGCACTTACTAGCCAGTTACTGAAATTTACTGATAAATCCAGGTCCACTGGTTTCTCTGCTAAATTTCTGTTTTCACACTGGGGGAGCTAGAATTAAGCTGTCATTCAATGTGCAGCCATCTTGGAAGTCCTTTCTTCTTTATGTTTATTGTACATATTAAATTTTTGATGTATAATCACTGTGTATGGTTCTATAGTAATGCCATTCAAAATTTTCTTGTAAAAATATTTGTCTTATAAGTATCAAATGCAATTTGCTGGAGCTTGTTTCTCTAGGCCTCTGTTGAAAATGGGTTTTGCCTTTCAGACTTTCTGGTCAACAGAACAAACAAATCTAAAACCACCACGATTAACACATATGAATTCAGGAAAATTAAAAAGACAGACCTATTGAAACTGTATGACAAGCTCTCCAAATTCACCTACAAGATTTCTAGCTCTCATGTAGCCTCAGATGTTACTCGAACCAATGAATTTTACTGCCACCTCCCAATCAGAACCATATATATATATATATATATATATATATATATATATATATATATATATATATATTGGGGAATGCAAAAATAAGCTATCTTGATGGAATACTAGCATTAATAAAGCTGAATAATAAATTATAAAAATAAGTTAAGGCAGGCCTATAATACATCAATGTCTGCCTGCATTAAAGAATCTTATCAAAAAGATCAGCAAAAATCTGAAAGCTACCATGAAGAATATACATTAGCACTAAAACCAAAGAAAAATCATAAATCCTTCTCTAGCTATACCACATAATTAAGAAATAACATACAACAATGGAAATTGCATCTAATTAATTTAGTAAAACATCTCTGAGAACTTCATTAAAGCTGTAGATAATTGTTCATGTAGATCATAAAAAATATATGGATCTAACCAAGGCTTTTGTCACTATTCCCCATACTGGAAATTTAAATAAGCTTACAAGTCCTGAATGTAGACCATTATGTTGTACAATAGTGAAACGGCTGATAAATAGAACCTGTGCAGTTAAAGTGGCAAGTGCCACCTCTGAAAGCAAAAAATTGACTAGTAGTATTCTTCAGGAATTAGTGCCAAGACCCCCTGGTGTTCAGCATCTACTTCTTAGATCTCCAAACCAGACATATGGTTAACAAAATTTGCTGACAACTGCAAGTACAGTGTTGCATTTTGCTCAACATATGGTACTATATTACTACAGCAAGGGATAAACCATACAAAAAGAGTAGTGTATTACAAACAGGCTTAAATTAAATGCAACAAGCGTAGCACTTTAGCAGCAATGTTTGCTTTTGTTCATAAATCTCAACTGCAGCTTGCAGTATTGATATTACCCCATTCAAGACTGATACAATCATCAGAGATCTTGGTACCTTCGTAGACCATGCCTATTCTTTTACTAATACATCATAGCTATAATAGTCAAAAAAATCCTATGTTGCCCAATTAATAACTAAATGTTATAAACTGGGGGGGGGGGGTGACAGCTAAGCTCTGAGCTCATAACAAGACAAAAAGGAAAAGAAAAAACGGCTCTCAATACAAAAAAACAACCAGAGAAGGAAAAAATGGAGTATAAAGAGCACCAGATGTAGCAAGTGAAAGCTTATAAAACAGACCTGCAAGAAGAGCAGCTATGCAAACTGCTCTAATAGTAGTAGCTACACATGTAGGCCTAGTGAAGAAAAAAAAAAGAAAAGCCAACAAAATGAGATAGAAAAAAAAACAGCCAGAAGAAAACAGAGCAGCCCAACAATGTAAAATACAGACACAACCAAATGATGAGTGAAATGGAAAGACTGCTAAAAAAAAGGTAGGACAAAAGGAAACTGATGACATGGAAAACATACAAATGATGAATTATTTGCACAACAGGGCTCTCAGAATGGATCCAGGAAGTGGAGTTGGAAGATATCATGATCTTAGGAACAGATTTCACTGCCTAATCCTCAAGAAACTATAGTAAAAAGAATATACAGCGCAGGCAAACCAGGTGGCAGCACTGCAAGCCAGCCAAGACTCACACTAGCCCAGAACATACAACTTAAAAATAATACAAGAAATACTTAGACATATAAAAATAAAGAGGGCTATTCACTTCCAAGGAATGTACATAAAAGTTTGTTGAGAGCTACTTATTTGCCCTGTATAAAGAGAGAGAGAGAGAGAGAAGAAATGCATACATCCAATACCAAGTCATTTTAAAAATCCACTGAAAAAGGAAGAGGATCAGTTTGTCAATGGAAGGGAGAGCATAAAAAAGTAAACTAAATTATCCAGGGTGGAAATGGCAATCCAAGTAGTTCAACCAGCCTGCAGATAATGGAGTGGCATCAGAACCTGTGCAGGCCAAGTGTGGAGAGAAAGAGAGGCACAGCTCACATGCAGAACATCTAATGCAGAGGTACCACTAGAAGAAAGAAAGAAACGAACAGGAAGAAGTACCAAGAATCTAAGGTGATGTTGGATCAGAAGGCAGGACAACAGCAAACAAGAATGTATACAAACCCCAATGCCATTCTGAACCAACAGAAAGACACAAGAGTGGCAAAGCAAAGGGGGACGACAGACATGAGATGAACATGAAACTGGTCAAGTGGAAGAATGACAAGATGTGAAGGACTGGACACAGTGAAAGAATAGGAATAGGGAAAGACATCACAGAGAAAGGAGAAGGCAACAGAGAAGAGCAAGGGGGGAGAGAGTAATGGACGTCTCAGGAAACTCAGATACTCACTGTTGGACAAATGAAGATCTTAAAAAGCACTGGTTGGTAGTGGAAGAGCAGAAGCTACAGAAGAACAAAGAAAGTGGCAGAAGAGGAGGACAGGAGGAGAACAGCAGCATGGAAATGGGAGTACTGGTTGCATAGAGGGCACTACTAAAAGAAGGGAAAAGGACGGACAGGAAAGAAAGTGATACAAATATAAAACTGAATCTAAAACAGAGGAAAAGGAAAGCAAAAGGGCAAAATTCATATAGCTGCATAAAACACATGGATTGAAGAACATGAAAGAAAAGACAAGACATGAGCAGAGTACAAAAGACACTGGCAACAAAAAATGTAAAGGAATACAACAGAAGAAAGACCAACAAGGAGAGAATACCAACACTGGAGGTAAGAAAGAATTACAAAAGGGATGAATTGAGTCAAAAATGTAAGGTAAGCCAATTACTCACTCAGAATAACGTGCCAAAAAGACAACTGAGAAAGAGAAGGAGAAGCAGAGAGGAGAGGGACATGAGAAAAGACACTGACTGTGACAAGTATAATGAACTGGGACAATAACACATGCAACAAGGAGAAACTTAAAGCATGCTAAGAGTAAGAGTGGCTAAAAAAAGAGAGAGAGAAATGGTGCAGGAAGCAGTAGTCTGGTTTGTAAAAGAGAGTATATGCAATAACTGTAAATGCCAGCTATGAGTTCAACTGTATATAAGAGAACAGGAAAGCTATGGTCAAATTAAACAAGGGAAGACAGGTGAGTGAGTAGCACACGTTAAAAATGGAGGAGCAGTAGGTTGCCAAAAAGGAGGACTAAGCATAAGAAGACAGAGAAAGACTAAGCCTACGTATTCTAGCACTGAAATTCCAAGCGATAATAACCCATTCTTAAGAGGGGGCTGGACATAGGCAGGACCCCAAGAATAGTTACACCAGCCCCCAGCAGGAGCCTCAGGGATGGGAAGCTGTTCTACAGCAGCAGTTGAAATGCGCAAAGAAGTACAGGTAAAGGTCAATGTGGTAACATTGAACTTGAAGGGGTACCACACCCCATCAAGAGGGGGAAATTCTGGGAAAGGTTAAAAGGCTAGGAGGAGGCATAGTACTCCTGCAAAATACTAAACTAAAGGCATGAAAAGCAAAGAGTATCCCATAGGGGAGGCAGACAACAAGACAGGAGGAGGGAAAAGGGAGATGGCAAGATTCAAGAAGGGACTATAAGTAACATCTGAATAAATAAAGAAAAGCAGTCAAGGATGCTGAATTATATGGCAAGGGAGAGTAAGTAGTAAAAGATGGAGAAGTGGAACATACAGATTCCGAATAAGAGCAAGAGAGAGTTCTATTCTAAATTCTTTGTGGAGCGGGCTGAAGTGAGGAAAGACGGGGTGAGGTCATAGAAGGGGATTTCAGTGTAACTACACACCCAGAAAAGGACAGATTATTTGAAAAAACAGAATTTAACAAGAAAACAAGGAAGGATTTATGATGGAAGTTGCATCTACAGAACAGGGAATAAACATTCACTCTAGAGAAGCCAGCAGGTTAGTTAGAATTTTAGGGAAGGAGAACTTAAAAGGGAAGGGGGGGGGGTTAGAGAAAAGATGCACCTCAGACAAGGTGCCAGTTATAATGCAGTTGGAGAAAGGAAGACTGGGGGACTGGATGGTTATGGGTTAGCTATAAGAACAGAGACTGAGAGAGGAAGAAACAATCACAGAAACTGACAAAGAAAGCAATTAAAAATAATGAAGAAAACAGATTTAACAGGGTGACAATAGTGGGATGGCACTGAAGCCACAGTAAGGGGGAAAAGATGTAACAGGAAACAAAAGGACAGGGAGATCACAGAACCAGAGTGGCAATTTCCACATGGCTGTACAGTGATCAGCAGGTTGATTAGAGTCCCCCCAGTGTGAAAACAAACTCTGGAAAAAGGCTAGTAAACCTATACATTTGCATAAAATTCAGTTACTGGTTAGTCACTACACTACCTGGATGTCAGCAAAGAACATTCACTTAAAATTTTATTTTATTCTTAAAACTATTTCTTAATTAACTTTGGTGCATCTAAAACATTTTATATTTATGGTGCCATCAAACTAAGAAACTTATCAGCAGTTACAGAAATTTATGGCCCACAATTTGAACTTCAGAGCAATTCTTATAAGGCCTGCATGTCTAATTCAGGCCCTGGAATATAATGTCAAATGGAAGAAAATGTTACAGGAAAAAATGCGGGAGGGGGATGAGGAAAGATTGCTTCAGTACAGCAGCAGAAAAGGGGATTGGAGAGAATGAGACTAGTAGATGGCTACATAAAATTATGCAGGAATTGTTCAAGGGAATAAAACTCAAAACGTCTCATTGAGATTACTCCCCCAAGACAGGGTTAGACCTAAGGAGGAACGTGACAGAAACAGCAGCAAGCAGATGGAGGAGAGCTAATGCTGAATTCAGATACTGGGAACAGATAGTACAAAAATGACTTAAAATCCTTGGATCAAGTGAATGATGAGCTTAATCTACCAGAGGGAAAAATGACTGCGTATACAGGATCAATACGGGAAAAATCAAAGGAAAAAGAATAGGGAAATAGAAAAAGAGAGAGACTGGGCAAGCTTGGTGGTACAGGCAAGCACACATACTAGCTTCCACAAAAAAGAAAATAACAAAAAGCCTATATGGCCCTAATGTCATGGTATATAAAGGACAGGGGTATGTTGAGATAAAAATTGGGTGGAAAAGAATCAGAAAGATACACATTACGGAGGACTGAAAAAATATATGTTTAGCCCGTAGACATGCTATGAATTGAGGCATTTTCACATTTTTGCTTGGCAGTGCTTACATCAGAATTTTTGGGTCTATATTATATTCTCGAAAGCCAACAATGTTGAATCTGACAAGAGAATATCGAACACTCAGAATCTTGAGCGTATAAACAGAATTCTCTATAAGGGGAGATTGCCGTTTACTGCAATGTAGCACAGTCTCAGAGTTGGTATATTTAAGTAGCAGGGGGTGTGGGGAGTGCAGGGGGGCTTTGCCCCCCTGCTTAAACCCGTTAGGGTACTTTTTTCTTTTTTGTCTTTTTATAAGGTCGATGTTTGAAGACATCGACCATATGGTGTTGACCATATGTTGTTCGATGTTTTCAAACGTCGATCTTATAATATAGACCCGAATTTTTATAGTTCATGCAGGCTACAAGGAATGTATCCATATGTACCAGCAGACTCCTGGAGATGCTGCAAGAATTATAAAGGGACTTGGAAACACATATTTTGTGAAAGTAAGGGATTGGATTAGATAAAACAGGAATTGCAGAGACTTAGTGTAGTAAAAGAAAAAGTTATATACTCACCATAACATTCCATCTGTATTGTCCATTGTCATTCTTCCTCAACATATTGGTTTGTATCCGATCCTCTTATTTGACGCTGCCACTATTCTACAGCTTGTGGAAACCACAAACTCTACCTCCTCCTTTACCCATAATGTTGTAGTCCCCTTCCTTCCCCAGATCTTGTTTGCAACTCCCTACTGTAAGACGTTAATACATTTTCACATTACTATGGAAAATCACCTTCATGAGCTCAAATGAAAGGAAATTGGTTCCTGTAGCACTCTCCCGCTGTACCAGAAGTCACCAAAGAAACATGGCAGGGGGCTGGAGGGAGGGGAGTTGAGGAAGAATGAAAATGGACAACATAGATGAAATGTTATGGTGAGTACATAACTTCCTTATCTGATGTTGTCAGTTTTCTTTCATTCCTCAACATATGGGATAGAGTCACCAGCTACCTGAATCCTGAATGGACTCTCAGAAAGGAGATTCCTGTAGAGCCAAAGGCTGCTCTTCCCCTGAAGACCAGATCCAATCTGTAATGGGTAAAAAGGGTATACAAGGGTTAGCCCAAGTTGCAGCTGCACAAATATCGTCTATGGAAGTTCTGGATAAAAAAGCTGATAAAGTCGCTATGGACCTGGTTGAATGGGGTTTTAAAGCCTTTGGAAGGAGGAAACCAAACTTCTTATAGACAAAAGAAATACGGTCATCCAAGTCTGATAAAGTTACTTTTGAAACCGGTTGACTCAATCTGGTTTCTGAAAAAAGGATACAAAACTGGACGGATTTCCAAAATTTCTCAGATCTGTGCCGACAGAAATGTTATTCCCTGTGAAAATCCAATAAGTGTAACATGTATTCACCTTTGAGAAATTTGTAAAGAATACAGGGAGATTAATAACTTGATTAATGTTAGATCTGACACCACCTTAGGAAGGAAGGGTGGGTTCTTAAAGGCGTTCTGGCCTTGTGAAAGATTAAATAAGGAGGCTTAGAAGATAAGGCTTGAAGTTCTGAAACTCTTCTAGCCGATGTTATGGCTATGAGAAAAAAAAATCTTCCAAGTCAGATATCAGAATTCACATTTTGCAGTCGGTTTAAAAGGTCTCCGAGTTAGGGAATGTAATATCAAATTAAGAGCCCACGGTGGAGTATGGTCCTTGAAGAGGGGCTTTAGAAGATAGGGTCCCTTTATAAAGGCCTTACAAAGACTTGAAGATGCCAATGCAGAATCATCAACTCCGATATGGAAATGAGACACAGCAGCTAGCTGAATCTTACCTGTAAAAGGACTAGCCCCTTCATTACAAACGGAATTCAGGAATTTAAGAATCTCATGTATTGCGTTGAAAAAGGATCTGTGTCACACTGCTTTGCCCAAAGGGCAAATTTTTTCCATTTGTTCTTGTAGATCTTCCTGGTGGAAGTCTTGTGAGAAAATAAAAGAATGTGGCACACTGGAGATGACAGCTTTGGCTGTCTGGCTATGAATGGAATTGGAGATACCATGCGGTTAACTTGAGGCCCAAGATGCCTAGTTGAGTCATGTCTGTCAGATGACATGCGGTCTGGAATCAGATCCAGAATCTGGGGTGGGTAAAGTAGATGAGACCAAAGGAAAGGAAACCAAATCTGTCGAGGCCAATAAGGGGCAATGAGAATGACTTTGCTCTTCAATCGGGATGCTTTCTGTAGAAATTTGGGGATTGGGGGGAGTCAGATAAGCACAGAGGAGACCTGCAGGCCAGTCGTGAAGGGGAGCATCTCTCAGTAACTGCCCTCGCAGGGGGATCAGGGCAAAGACCTGCTGCATTTGTTGTTCAGAGGGGATGTATTAATAGGTCACGGCATGGTTGACCTCACTAGTGGAAAATCATTTCTGCCACCTACTTGTTGACAGACCACTCGTGAGTTAGTAGAATGCTCAACTTGTCTGATGTCACGCTAGATTTCCCAGGAATGTGCATTGCTATCAGAAATCAATTTGAAAAGATTGCCCATTGCCACACTTCTCATAGCTTCTTGACAGAAGAGGTAAGATCTGGTTCCAAATTGTTTGTTGATGTACCACACCACAGACATATTGTCAGTTTGTATCGCAACAGTCACAGAAGGGACAGAGTCTTGGAACGCCTGTAATACTAGGAGTCCTGCTGTCATTTCTAGCACATTGATATGCAAAGTTGGTGTCTTTGGGGGACCATGTGCCTTGAACCATCTTCCCTAAGAACCGCCCCCCCCCCACCCGATCTGGGAAGCGTCCATGGTCATTATGGCCTTGATTTGAGCGAGATGAATGGACAACCTTGCAATAGTTAATCTGAGTGAATACACCACCAAAGGTATCTTTTGCAGACCTGAGCTATGCTGATCTTGGTGGACACAAATTGATTTTGAATGGACGACTGGGCTGCCAATGTCCATTGCAGAATTCTCATTTGGTAACTTGATAGTGGAAGCAGAACTATCGAGGCTGACAGCAACCTAGGGTCTGTAATACACTGAGGGCTGATAGCAATGAACTTTGAATTATTCTACTGACTTGAAAACAAATGGCTTGAATCCTTGGCAAGGACAGAAACACAATCATTGATGTTGTGTTGAAACTGGTTCCTATGAATTCTAGCATCTGAGAAGGCTGAAGGTGAGATTTGTTGTTGCTGATTGTGATGCCCAACAAGTCTGGAGTACATAGTTTTGAGCTGTTATCAGTAGATGCTTGGAACCAGTTGTCTAGGTATGGAAACACTCGGAATCCCTGCAGACTGAAATGAGCTGCTACCACTGCCATGCATTTGGTAAACACCCTGGGGGCTGTGGTGAGATCAAAGGGCAGTGCCCTAAACTGGCAGTGACTGGCTCCCAGCTGGAAGGGTAGGTATCTCCTGGACCATCTGTTCATTTTTATGTGATAGTAACGCATTCTGAAGATCTACAGAGCATATCCAGTCATCCTTGCACAGGAAAGGCAAAATGGACTGAACCATGACCATCCAGAACTTCGTATGCTGAACTGACTTGTTCAGAATGTTGAGACCCAAGAATGGTCTCCAGTCCCCTGTTTTCTTTGGCAATAAAAATAATCTTGAGTAAGTTATGGCTTCTTTCTGGTCTGGGGTGACCTCTTGGATTACTGTTTTTTCTAACAGCTTCTGTATTTCTAAAGCTGTTGTCTTCCTCTGACTAGGTGGAACTTTGGGAATTTTTAATCTGTAACAGCATGGGCATGCCTTCATTGAAGTTTGGGCATCGAGCTGGCAACTCGGCACCGTAAAAACCTACTGCCAATAATTAGCGGACCGGAGTTCCGCTGTGGCTACCCCTAACCGGGAAAAGCTGAAAGACAACAACAACAACAGCGGTGGTAGGGAAAAGGGAATTATATAGCCTCTGTAAATAATCCTCTGCATCCAAATATATTTTGTAATGTCTGGCCAAACTCTCTGGTGCAGGGATAATCAACCCACCGACTGCCTCCAAAGGTGGGCAATCGAGCCTCTTTTCAGACCGCTGATTGGGCCTGTCAAAGAAGGAATCTCTGGACCTTCGATTCTGTGGTCTTCCTATGCTGCTTGGGCAGAGTTTTCCATTTGAGTTCTCCCCTCTGCCTTGGGGGTAACTCTTTCCACATGGACCCTGGAATTTTTTGAACTACATCTTTCAACCATTTCACTGATTCCTGGAAAATAATCCTCTGAGGAGTCAAAAATGTGGGCCAACAGCAGACAGGGTCTTACCATCTTTCTCACACATGGAGTGCGTCTTTCACCTTGGGGGCCAAATAATAAAATTCTGTCAAAAGAAGCATTGACAAAGGATGACTTGAAGGGCTTGACAAGATCACACAGGTGCATCCAGGCATGTCTCCTGATGGAAATGCCCAAACCCACTGCTCTTGAGGCTCCTTCAGCTGCATGTGAAATGAGCCTCACAGATGAATTTGAAATGGACTGAAGGGTTGCAAACTGTGAAGCAACAGAACATTCAGCCTCAGCAGTACTAGTCCCCGAGAGAGATTTTGAGAGTTCCTTGATCAAATCCCTCTATAATCTGGTAAAGTGTGCCAAGTAATTCAGGGACCTGAGTGCAAAGGTCACTGATGCATACAACCACTTCCCAAATCTGTCCAGAACCCTAAACACCTTGTGGGGGGGGGGGTGGACAGCAGAACTCGGGTTCCATGAGTTCTTTTTTGGTGGCTGCCGCCATGACTATAGCATCCACCAGAACTCATTTGTTCCAAAATTCCCTTCCTTTCAGTGGTGCCAGGATCCTATCTGGTCTCCTGGGGATCGGCTCTACAGAATCTCGTTCCTTCCACATCAACTGAGATATCAAGTCAATGAGCTCATAACTGGGCCAGCACCAAATGCCTCCAGGAATACAGATTCCTCTTGAGAAGGGTTGCCAGAAGACCAATTGCCCCATTGCTTCAGGATCTCTAAAATGTCTCCAAATGAGACGTCGTCAGGTGGTGATATTGAGGACACTTCCCCTTCATCAAAATCAGTATCTTCTATGACTAACTCCCGAGAGGAGTCTAAGCGCCTTCTCTTGCACTTTCTCTTCCTAGGGACTTCTTCAGTGGGATGTTCTAAAGAAGTACTTAAAGAGATAACAATGCCTTGTGGGGTCACCTGGAGACTTTGGGCTGGCTGCCCCTGTGGTGTAGAATGTTGAGGCTCATAACGCAAAGACATCTGAGAACTGGAAGAAAGATCTGAGGGAGGAGGAGACATCTAATCTCTAGATGAGAATACTCTCTCTACTACCTCGAAGGCAGAATGCCCCAGGGAGAAAGAAACTGTCAGAGCCAAAACAACATGCTTCTGGACCGACGACTCCTTCAGACCCTTGAGGCAGGAGTTGGAACCAAGCTATCGAATGCTGAGGCTCTTAGAGGCAGAGATTGCTCTGACAAATTCAGAGTTGACCCCAACCCCTTGGATCAGACAACAAAGCTTCTGGTCCGAGAGACTTCCAGCTCTGGCACGCTCAAAGACAGAGGTATTTTTGGATCCTAAACAGATGCCACCAGGGGACTCTGAACAGAGAGCTTCAAAACCAATGGACGGATCAGAGAAGGAGCCAGAATAGGCAGAGTTGTACAAGCTAATAGGCAGAGTTGTACAAGCTAAGGACTCTGGACCCGTTGGGATAGGGGCCGGAGAACTTCCTTATTATTCTGCCCACATCCACTTCTGAGACTTTCTGGACAAGTGGGAAGAGGCGATGGAGGGAAAATGGTAACTTTCCAGTAAGGCTGATGGGAGCAGAGATGGGACTGGATCCAGGGAAGATGCATACCTGGCCCTTGGTAGTGGTTTCAGCTCTGACTGAGTAGGATCCGAGGAGATGGACCTGGTGTCTGAAGTGGTAAGATCTGAAGACTTGCAGTGTGTCAATTCTGAGGTATTTCTGGTTTTCTTTCTCAGTTCTGAAGTCAGATCTGAAAAAGAATGAGATGAGCCAGTTTGTTCAGAAAGCCTCTTTTTTGCCTCATTTTTCTAAGTTTTGGAGGTCTGATCTCCTAATAGTGATTCTCCAGCATTAGTGGTTTCAGCTCTGACGGAGTAGGATCCAAGGACACGGAGCTGGTGTCTGAAGTGGTAGGATCTAAAGACTTGTAGTGTGTTGGATCCAAAGCTTTCCTGGTTTTCCTTCTCAGTTCCAAGGTCAGATACAAAGAAGTGTGAGATGAGCCAATTTGTTCAGAAGGCCTCTTTTTTTTTTAAAGTTTTGGATGTTTGAACTTGGGATAGTGATTTTCCAACGACCAATGGAATAAGGCCTTTAAGTATTAATTTGTGTTTTCTGTCCACAACAGCTCATGGATTGAACAACTTGCAAATAGAGCAGGAAGCTTATAAATGTTCCCATCCTAAACAATAGACACACAATGAATGGGCTTCAGATAGGGGAATCCTGCTCCAAGATTTACTACATTTTTTAAATCCCAAAGGTTTATCTCCCATAATACCTTCTTGTAACAATCACAGCGACAAGAAACAAAAAATAAAAAGCTTGTAAATGTTCCTTTCCTAAACAATAGACACACAATGAATGTGCGTCAGACAGGGGAATCTTGTGCCCATATTTATTTATTTATTTATTTATTGACACTTGTTAACTGGGTTTGTCCAACTGGGCTTGTAGCCCATTTTCAGTGGAGACTCGAGGAGAAAAGCTCCAGTAGTACATTTTAAACAAGTACAATTTTAAACAATATTGATATAATAGCAGTTATAGCAAAAAGATTCACAAATGTTGGGTTACATGCATAAAGTTAAAGTTGCATTAAAAAGAAGCTAAGTAACAATTTTACATTGATATAGTTCAATAGGTCAACAATAACATTTTTTTGTTTGTATAAAATTATGCAAATGCATAGTAGACACATTGGAAAGAGAGGTGTAATGAGGTACTAAGTATGGTCCTTTTGAGGGTACATAAAGGGAAGGAAGACTAGGTAGGGTCATGGCAAGGGTAGGTTCTTGAATTGAGAAAATAAGCTTTTAGTTCATTTTTAAAGTGTGAGGTGTGGGAGATTGGACATAAGTCAAGGGGAAGTTTGTTCCAAGCATGGGCAAGGGAGTGTTTGTAGAGTAATTTGCCTACTGACCTTTTTAGGTGGTAGATATCAAGTAATTGTTGGTTAGTACAGAGGGTCCAGGATGGGATGTAGATGGAGACTAAGGAAGATAGAGATGGACAGAAGGAGGGTTTATAAAGAATATAGTGTAGCATATGAAATTGATAAGATAACAGACGTTGGGAAAGTTCAAGCCATTAAAGAGAGTTTAAAGAAATGCAGTGGTGTGAGTTGTATGGTGAGTTAGTAATGAATATGGCTATTTTATGGTAAGTCTGTTGGAGTTTGTTTAGAGTGGAGGCCTGGATATTGGTAAGAAATGGGGCCGCGTTTAAGAGGGAGGGGAGGAGAAGTGCCTGGCCCAGGGTAAGTCTAGATTCAGGGGTTAGGAATTTTTTGTTCCGATATAGCAGACCTAATTTCTGGTTTTTTTTTTTTTTATACATTGGAGTATGTGTAGGCTGAACTTTAGTTCATCATCGATAATGACCCCTAGGAGATTTGTGTGGGTGTCAGGTTGGATAGCTGCATTGTTAGAAGATGTAATAAAAAAGGAGGTTTTGTGATGAGAAAGAGAACGGGGAAGGAAAAGTAGGAGTTTGGTCTTTTTGGGATTTAGGATCAATAGGTTGTGAGAGAGCCATTGTTCAGTGGATAGTAGGCCTGTTGGGTCAGGGAGTGTAGTTCAGGAATGTTATTTGAGATGGATATAAACGTGGAGTCGTCGGCATACTGAACAGGGGAGGATTCTTTGCATGAGGTGTAAAGATCGTTGGTGAAGATGTTAAACAAAAGGGATCCTAAGATGGAGCCTTGGGGAACACCAGTGGAGATGGGAAGGAAAGGTGAGGAGGATGAGAGCCATTTGACAAACTGTTCCCTGCCAGATAGACAACTATTAAACTAGGCAAGTGCGGAGGGGGATAGGTGGAGAGTTGTGAGTTTGGATAGTAGTAGAGGATGAGAGACAGTATCAAAGGCTTTGGAGAGATCTAGGAAGAGACAGGAAATTAGTTTATTGTTGTCTAGGGCCTCTGCAATGACATGAGTGAAGGAGAGGAGGGCAGGGGTGGTGCTGTGGTGAGGACGAAATCCATGTTGGGTAGGGGTAAGTAAGTGGTGTGTGAGGAGGTGATTGAGAAGCTGTGAGTGAATACATTTTTCTAATATCTTGGAGAGGGGGGACAGAATGGCAATGGGTCTGTAGTTTGAGGGGTCAGTGGAGTTTCCACCTTTATGAAGAGGGATAGTGAAGAAAGATTTCCAAAGGGTGGGGACAGTTGATCCCAGAATAGAGTGATTAATCAGTATAGATATAGGATAGGCAATTGAGTCAGCAGCAAGTTTGAGGAATATAGGAGATAAGATTGTCAGTGGAAGGAGAGCAAGGTTTTAGCTTGAGTAGCAGAGATTTGATGTAAGTAATGGGAACTGGCTCAAAAGAAAACAAAGTTGTGTTAGTGAGACTTGGAGGGGTGGGTGTCGAAGTAGAGTTTGGCTTAGAGGTTACCAGATTTTGAATGGAAGAGATGAAGTGTTTATTCAGGAGGGTAGCTGTTTCCTGAGAGGAAGGGGTATGGGGACGGATTAGAGGGCTTTCCAGGATTGAGAATGTTTACTACATTTTTTAAATCCCAAAGGTCATCTGCCATAATACCCTCCTGTAACAATCACAGTGAAAAGAAACAAAAAACAGAATATTGTAACAGAAGAACTAGATTTTTTTTAATGGCCAACAAAGAAGAAGAAGAAAAGATTCACAAATACCAGCAATGGTATAAGAAAATACTGATAAGTGGTAAGGGAAGGTACACCAACAATGATAAGATCGTCACTTGTGTAAAGAAAGGGAGAGAGAGAAAGTTAGCTGATAAATGGCAATAGAGAAAAATTACTATGGTATTTGTTTGTGTCTTTCGGCTTTTCCTGGTTAAGGGTCGCCACAGTGGAACTCCGGTCCGCTAATGATTGGCAGTTGATTTTTACGTACCGGCTTGCCAGGCCCAACCTTCAACGAAGGTACGCCCATTCGCGCATGTCTCCACGCAGAAGACGCTCTAGCTGAGAATCGAACCAGACAGCGTCTTACTGTGAGGTGACAACGCTACCGCAGCACCAGAGAAAAATTACTATGGTATTAAAAAAAAAAAAAGTTTACCAATAGTAAAAAAGATAAGGGTACAGGGAGGACAGCAATTACACATCTAATCAAAGATACATAGCAAAAAATGAAGCACTTATTTTTTGAAGAGAAATTTGCTTGAGAGCTGTAGCAACCATGTCTGTTCATAATGGCAGCAAACGAGATCTGGGGAAGGAGGGGAACTACAGCATTATGGGTAAGGGAGGAGCTCATGAGTTTGTACTTTCCACGAGCTGTAGAGCAGCATTAGAGTCAGATCTGAGGATTGGATTAGAACCCATATGTTCAGGAATGAATGAAAATTGACAATATCACATCAACTGTTAACATAGGAATTAACGCGGTTCATCTTGGAAGCAGTAGATAAGTAGGAGAGGTGAGGAGAGCATTATTAACATTAGTCTTGCTAGCTGTAAAAAAAAAAAAAAAAAAAAAAAAAAAACAATAATGAGAAACTAGAAAAAGGCTGACCCCCCCCAAAGACTGGGAATAATGGGGCAACTTAAGAAGCAGGAACTAGGAGCATTAGAAAGGAAATCTGCAACAAAAGACAAAGAAAATGGGTTTTACGAGACCAACTCACTGGCTACCAAGCTGAATGAAACAGGTAAATATGCAGACTGGGGGAAAGACTAGGGATAACAGTTAAAATAAGGGGATCACGAAATTAGAAGATTTGAGAGATACGGGTATGAATTAAAAGTAAGATGTAGTGTTACTATTGCTTAAGGAATTGCCAGTTCTAGTATTTTTGTCTGTCAAGATAAAACAGTATTTGTTTAATTAAATTAAACAAAAGACTGCTAGCGGAAGTGTGAATAAGTCAGATTAATATGTAAATTAATGTTATAATAAAGCTTGTTTTTTTTAAATCTCTTTTAAGGTATTTTCATAACTGACCAAGAAACGACAGCCCTACAAAACATGAGAAGCAAACATAATTAAGAAATCTCAAGATTTCTTAACCTCTTAGGGAAGGTAAACAATTAATGTTATCATGTTCTCAAAGAAAATAAGTAAAAGTTATGACATTGAGCCTGACGGTTCAAAACTCTGAAAATTAAGGAGACAGATAAATTTCCTTTCTAAATCAAACAAAAACCTTCCCATTCAAAATAGAGGAATGGAGATAGCCTTAGCAATCTGTTTAACAGAAGTTTTAGATGATGATGGTATGACTGCAGTATATGTTTTAGAATTAGTAAACAGAAATGTACGAGCCTGAGGTACTTGTACAAACTATCAGACTATTTAGCAGCAAGAAACTGTCAAGCATGTTGCAAGCTGTTAAGAAAAAACTCATCTAAGGCTAATAAAATAGGAGGAACAGCTTTGGCTGTTAAAAAAATAGTAACAGCTTGAAGTATTATCGCTCAGCAAAAGTATAAGCTGTTCTAACTGAAAACCATTTTCACATTTTGTAAGGGCTTAAACAAAGATAGCAGCTCCAGAGGAAAATCTTACTCAGTAAATCACAATTTTCAGTTAGAGGAGAAAACACTGCATCAAAACACCCTCCATCCCTTGCTCTTCTGATTGTACATCAGTTTCAGAAAGTGTGGGAAATATTTTTTTCTTTTATAAGCAGTAGTCAGTGGAGAAACAGAAACTAAAATATTAAATGCAGAAAATAACTGTTTAAACAAAACCCAGCATATCTCCCCTGAGAATAAACGACCAAGGGAATGAAGTAACATTATTCACTTTTTGTTTGTTTTCCTGGGAGACTTCCTGGAAAAAGACATTCATAGCAGGGGCACTATCCAGAGATTAAGGCATCCCAACCTGGTTATGCAGTAAGCCTTCACCTACTTCTCCTCCCTCCAAAGACCATCAAGAGTGATTCTCCTTTGCTTGGTAAGAGCAACCCTGCAGACAGAGAGGGCATGTCTAACCCTTGGCCCTTAGTAGCTGGAAGAACTACACCAGAGGGACTAACCGATGATGAGTGGTCCAAGGAACCAAGTTTAGCCAGAGCAGAGTCACCCATCAGTGGCTGAGGTAGTGAAGGAGTTGGCCTGACAGCAAGAGTTCAAGCAACTTTATTCTTCTTCTTATGGATGAGGGATGGAAAAACCTTGGAGATGGGTAACTGCTCAGCGGTTCATCTGAAAATGACGCCTGAAAGATGGGCAGCACAGCCAGTGAGAGCCTCTAAATCATCTACCTGTATAGAAGTAATTTTGAAGTAAGAAATCAACTGACAGCCCTTAAAAGCACAAAGTCTTCCTCCTAACACACAATTTTTACACACATGTACAAAAGAAAAAAATATTTTTACAAAGTCTGTTCACACAAGCATTCACAGAGAAAATTTTCCTTACAAACAGTCTGAATGAAATAAACTTAATACCGTAACATATTTACTTCACATAGAAACATACATCACTGCTTTTAGTTCATCCTTCCTGTCTTAGCTCTTGATCTCATCTTCCTCTAACCTTGGCATAACTAAGTCTTCCATAAATATTAGTATTTACTTGGTTTGCCCATTTCTTTGCTTTATATAATTTTCATAAAATTGCCAAAATCTCTCTAATACCGCTATAGAATTTCTGATTATTATTCTTGTCATAGGCTTCCTATGTTTGGATATATCTTTCTACTTTTCTGTTGCCGTAGTGTGCTAAAAGTTTTTGGGCTCTAAAACTGTTTTCAAAACAATAACTTCTTAACAGCTAGCGGCAACCATCCTAAAAGGCATGCAGATTGTGGAAATATTCCCATACTGTACTCATTACAGCTGAGTGCACCTCCAGGCGTTTATGCAGTTAACTCCTACTACTGTTTGTTCACATTTGTTTTAATAATGCCAAAACCATTATACATAAAGGTATCAGAAGATTTCATCTTAAAGCATTGCATACATGATGGCAAACAACGGTATTTATACTTGACCTCTGTTTAATGCAGCTCGAGAGATATTAAATACTATTTGTATACTGTTTATTTGTACTGTAATAATCTTCATATTTTTTCTAAATATCTCAACATTCAGAAAACAAAGACAGAACTGCATAGCCTCATTTGACAGCTCACAGCTGAATGAAGAAAATGCTGCTGGCAGTATGTGTCTTACTTGAATAGTTATTTGAGATGTAATAGGCTGTTTATACACCATTACAAAATTAATATTCACTTGAATGAATGCCACCATTGTAAAGGTTAATTTATTCTGAATAGTTTGCTACGTACAGTTTTCTAGTAATACTTATGGTTCCAGATATATGAATATTTGTTGTGATAACTTTATTTTTTAAAGGGTCAAGCTACACCCACTGGAAGTTAAAGGTACTCACTCAAAAAAGCTGTACTGGAGGGCAGGAGTTAAGCCCTCTGCAGGTACTCCTCCTAAAGTCCTTTAAGAGTCGTCATCTTCTGCAATACTTAAATGTTTGTCAAGCCCTCTAAATAATTTCTATTACTTCTTTCCCATATCACATTCTCTCATTTCTACCATGTTTAAACTCAATTTTTAGTTTATACCACTCACTTATTATCCCTTCCCAAGTAATTTCTCTTTCTTAATAACATTTTAATCATATTCTCCTTAAACTAACTCTCATTTTAACAGACAAGTAGGAAACCACAAATGTCTTATTTTATAACATTATCCTGCATCTTTATCTCCTGTTTTTTTAATGGTACATGAACCAATATAGTTATCTGATAGGTCTCAAATCTGTCAATTAAATACACATGCACTGGTGAAACAAATTCTATCCAGTGCAGCCTAGTTACCGCACATTGGGGAATAATGTGTAAATTCTGCGTTGGTTCCTGCTACTGAATTCACATCTTTTACACCAAATATTCTTATAAACTTCATCAAGAATCTGCTTTTTTTTTTTTATATTTTCCCTTTCAACATCCTCACTACTGCAAATCAGACTGCAGTCTCCAATCATAAAAAAAATCCTAAACGCCATAATAGTGGTTTTAGGAAGAATATAAATTTGTGCCAAAGTAATTCTCTTCCCCTGCCAATAACACCTTAATACCACAAATCTGCCATTATTGTTGTCTTCTTCCTCTTCTATAACTATTGCCCCTCTAGCAATCAGTACTACTACTTCCTTTTTCCTTTGTCTCTGTTATTCTGCTTAATGTCCACCCTGAAATTCTTTCTTTGTCAAATTCACGTTCATTTTTACCCAAATGTGTCTCCTGTAACATTATCGTTAGCACCCTACACTTCTTAATATATTGCAAAACAGACTGTTTTTGCCTGTACCTGTAGGACCATTTACATTCCATGTTAATATTGACAAATATTCCGACAAACCGCTATTACTCCCATATGACATACATGGAAGTTCTTTTGAATATATGCTTCCATCTTGCAGTTTACATACACACACAAATGACTGGCAGGCTGATCTTATATGCAGTTGTTTCTTCACATCTCTAGATAAACTCATGTCACATTTTCTCAAACATTTTGCATCAATAAAAACATTCAAGAAACAAAAACTAAATACATTTTCAAAACAAATCTCATTTTAACTCATAGCAAACACGCACAACTATATAAATTTTCCAATTAGGAAGTTTACCCCACCACATAGGAGCAGCTTCTTCAAAACTGAAGGCTACATCCACAGGCATTACCTATTCTAAAGTTAGTTAACCACGTTAAAGTGCATGTTAGAGCCTGTATTCCCACTTACACAGATTGCTGTCTGTTCTTGCCTCAGTTTCCCTCCCACATGTAAAAGGCAACTTGCATGTGTTAACGTTAACCTTAAGAAAAAGTAAACAGACTACCATTAAGTAAATAAATTGTGCACTGTTATATTTAATACATTAAAGTACTAAGGCTGCTGGGGAGGCAACTACTTGTATAACTCATTCAATTCCTATACTTTCAGACTTCATTAAGTTTTACTGTCCTGCTTGCCAATCTACATTTACAAGTTAACTACACTGTAAGTTGATTTCACTCAAAACACATTGTTCAGATCTCTCATGATTAATTGCCTGTACATGGAGACTGCCTCTCTCCAGACAAAATCAGGTGCCAATAGGGGAAAAATGCTAGTAACTTTTCATATGCAAAAAAACCCCACCATTCTTCATGCTTTTCAACATTTATTTTGGTTTTCAAACTCATTTGCTTAAAAAAACTGTCTATAACTTAAACTAATAGGGTTACCACCCCTGCGTTTTTTTTTTCCGGACTATCCGAAAATCAAAGTAATTCTCCGGTAGTCTGGAAAACACTGTATAAACTCCAGTATTCTGTTTCAAAAAAAGAAAACAGACTATCGGAGTTTGTAAATCGGCTGATCTACTATGTTTTTTTTACAGAAAAGCATAGTAAATCCGCAGAAAGCAGGCATTAGGAACGGAAAAAGTGGGTGTTCCCCACCAGGTGATGTCACAGTGACAGCACAAAATGGGTGGTATGTGGGCGGTAGAAAGGGCAGGGATGGGTGGGGATGCGAGGGGTGTGGCCTTACTCCGGTTTTAGCCACAACGAAAGGTGGCAACCCTATAAACTAAGGATATTAATTTAGAGCTCTGCCTCTATAAAGACAAAGGAAATTATCCATTAAGACTGTGTATAAAATTATCAATACATTTTTACAACCTCCCCCAGCAACCCATGATCACACCAACATATTACCTTGCTTCTTTCCAGGCTTTCTTATATTGTTAAAATGTTAAAGCCTGGATACTTTATAACTATGAAAAAAGTACTTCCTAATTTATTATCACTAGCATATACAGTAGTTACTGATAAAACTTCCCCAACCTCACATTTAAAATACCTCTTACTGCATACTTCACAGAACTACTTTATAATATAACATGCAATTTACATCAGGATTTTTTATACAGACATTAATAGGAACATAAACTGTTCTCTCTTCAGTTCCTTTACTACCCTTAATGACAAAGTGGGATTTATGCTTTTTGGTTCTCCCATCAGTTTAATATAATCAACATGTCCACTTTTATGTCACTTTCTCTTACAGAACCACAGTTCATATGTCTAAAATATATCTAATGGGATTGGTGACTTACAGTTTTTTCATTTATTTACCAATTTCAGACTGTTGCTAGTTTTCTTCCTGTTCCTCTCAATCTCCCTGCACTGGTCTCTTGTTCAAGTACACGGTATTCCTGATTTTTTTTTTAGTCAGCTCCTGGGCTTTGTTCAGTCATTCAAGCATTTTCTTTTGGATCAATGGAAAAGGTTTTACTGGCAGCATCTCTCATTCTATGGGCTTTCTTACTGTCAGAAGATTAAGAAAAACAGCTCCTTAAGCTTGTTTTCTCACTCTTTGTTAGCTAAACTTTAAAAAAAAAAAAAAAACTTCCTCTAAAGTCTGTGCTGCATCAAAAAATGCCTTTGATCCTCCAAGAAAAAATATTTGGAAGACTGTTGGATACTGCAACTTGAATTTCTAACCTGTCTCTCAGCATTCCTTGATTGCTAAGATAAACCTGCTTACCTTATGCCTGTAAAATAATAATTTTCCACAAACACTGGTGTCACCATTTCTAATACTTTTCTCTCCCTCCACAGTTTTGCCAAGAGTATCTCTTTCTGATTATTGTATCTTTGTTAATAGGCCTTAGGTTGCTTTGTGAAAGCCAGATTTGGAGCACACATACATACAATGTACCCTCTCAACAAATTCTGCTGTGGGACTCCAGTTCATTTGCTTATCTGTCCTTTCATAAAATTAATGCAGTCTATTCTTTCCAATTTATTTGATACAGCAAATTCATTTTTTCTGTGTATAGTATCTTCTAGCTCTATTTTTTTTTGAAACAGCTCCTCTCCAGAAGCTTCAGGTTCAGCCAGTCCCTCCTTCACTTCATTTTCTGACTTCTGTAGTTTTATCAGCTCATTTAATAGTTATTTAAGGGTTTTTCTATTTTTATATCAGTCTATTGTTTTTTGATTATAGCTTCTCATAGGCTCATATGAGTTTACTAGGCTAACAGCCCTAGAGCCCTTATAAGCCAAGCCATGTTAATCCTGAGTTGCCCCAATGTTCTTGGTTAGCTAGGTGTCATCTGCAGAGTGAATCAATGATCAGTACCAACTAACCCTGTCCATGAGGGACATGGGCACCACCCCCATTGCAAATTTGCAGTCACCCATCCATTTGTCCAGGTTGCGTTTGAATAGGGTCAGAGAGGAGCTCTGTTTCATGTGACTTGGAAGTTTATTCCAGAGGAGCATCAGTCTCTAGGAGATGCATCTGTCTCTTCAGTATGTTCTGTTTATGAGAGGAGTTCTGTTTCATGTGAATTGAAGGTTTATTCCAGAGGAGTGTCAATCTTTGGGAGATAAATCTGTCTCTGCAGTATGTTCTGTTTACGTCACAGGCTATGTTACGATCCCAAGAGCAAGTGACTCATGCCATTTGACTTCCAGATGTGCAGTATTTCCATTACGGCAGGGTCGGACACTGCCCTGCAGGCTAGGCACAAGTTGCCTCTCAGCAACCTATAAGATACTGAGTACAGTGGAAAAGGCTTTCAGTCTATCCATGTAAGTCAGTTTAGAGGCCCTGCATTTTCTTGGTGAGAAACCTCTGGGGTCTCTCCAGCTACTGCATGTGTCTGATGAGGTACATGCAGAAGGGAGCATTGTACTCTAATGGTCTGATGAGGGCTGAGTACAGTGGAGTTATAACAGCCTTGGACCTAGAGGCAGTGCCCTTACTTATGAGATGTGTGATCTAGAAGGCTTTCCTTACCACTGTAGAAACTTGGTGGTTGAAGTTCAGATTGCTATCGATATGTGTTCTCAAATCTTGCACAACTGGGTTTGAACTTGGGGGGCTGCTGTCAATATTGTAATTAGCAAGGAAATTCTGCTTTGCCAAAGGGATAATAATGAACCTTTTTGCATTTAGATTTAGGCCGTGGCTCAGGTACCAATCATTTGTCTGCATTAGCTACTCCTGTAATATGTTAACATCATTGGGGGACTCAATGACAGCACCTGATTTGCAATCTTCAGAGAACTTGGTAAGCCAAAGGCTGTCGACTTCAAACTGGACTCCCAAGAAATAGATTCCAAACAGTAAAGGGCCCAGCACAGATCCTTGTGGTATGCCACTGGTGAATGGTTTACTGGTAGAGATGGAATCATCAACTATGACAGCATGTGTTCTGTCGGTGAGCCAACTGAATACCCATCTATTGATATAAGGGTTAACAAGATAGGTGGTATATATTGTCTTTCCTCTGTCCAGGGCTTTGGTGAATTTCTCAAAGCTGTCTACTAGGTTTAACAAGCATGGTTTACCCTTAATGAAGCCAAATTGGATTGGGTCTAGAGTTTGAAGGTCGCCTATGTCCTTGTTGATAAGGTCGATTCCGTGATGATTCTTTCCATGGCCTTGAAGATGAGGTTAGTTAGACATATGGGTCTATAGTTCCCAGGGCCAGTTGATGTCCTGTTGCTGTTCTCCACTCTGCTGAAACAAAGCCAGTTCCCATGCTATGTTTAAGCAGAGAACCAAGTGGGTCTGCTAGGTCCAGTTTTAGATTGCTTAGCAAGCAAACTAGGATGTTAACTGGTCCCACTGAGGCTGTGTTTTTGGCTTTGAAGAGCACAGATATGACCTGATCTCTAAAGAAACTAAGCAGAGGACTTGTGTCAGGTATACTTTGGGGTATGGCTGGTGGGGATGGGGGGGAGGGTGAGCTTTGTACTAAATCTGTCAGCTAGCAGGCTGGCAATCTCCCCTCTGGTATAGTATGAAGGGTACCATCCGCTACCAGTTCAGCAAATATCTGGGCATTCCCTTTTAGATTTCAGACATAGTTAAAGAAAGGCTTATGATTATCGTTAGCTAGGGATGCTATTTTAGCTTCATAATTAACTTTAGAGGACTTGACAAGATTTCTGATTTGCTTGTTCAAGCTGTGGAGGAAATTCTTCCTCTGCTGAGTCAGTTCCCTCTTGTTCATAGACATCAATTTCTTCCTCTTGTTATATAACCTGTTTATATTTGAAGTCTACCAGGGTGGCTTATTTTTTCGGGAGAACCTGGTTTTGATCTGGTTGGGTGCAGCTGAGTCAGTGATTTACAGGGCATGTGTATACACCTCTGCATAGCAGTCACTGTTGTCTGCGGTTGCGAGGAGTTTGAAACTTTTTATACCATTGCTTAGTAGGCTGTAGTTTGCTTTGGAAAAGTTTTTTTCTCTTTCTGTGGGGGTATCAAGTCCCATAGTTACAGCGAATGAGACTGATTTTGAGTCCGATCTTACCAGGGAGAGCACCACATAGTGGGGAGTGCAGTGACCCCTCCCATATTGGGAAGTACTATATCTGGGATATCTGAGCCCCTTGTGGGGGTGCAGGCTATCTATTTCAGAGCATCTGTGCTACCAAAGTTCAGGAACCTCTAGGCAAACATGTTTGTGCTTGTGTATGTCACCCAGTCGAGGGAAAGAAATCTCCCATGCCCAAGGTGTCTGACTGTATGGCAAGTGACTCCAGTAAGTCCAGGTAAGCGGTGTGCTTTCCTTGGTTCATGATGGGGACCTATAGCTAGCAATGATGTGGTAGGGTATTTTGCCTATAGTTAATTGTAGTTAATAGTAGTTCGAGAGAAAGTCATACTGTCTAACCAGTCTCTAGGTGTATGGTCCTTTAATGAAGATGTCTGCACCTCCACCTTTGGTTCTTTCATGCTCATTTTGAGGTCTGGAAGTGTGTAAGGCATTGTAGTCTTGCACTGCTAGGGTGCTCCCTGTGGCTTTGAACCATGGTTCAGTGACTGCATGGACATTAGCATCTTCCAAGGTGTGGAGTGCTTCCAGGGAGTGCAGTTTTCTGTTTGGACTCCTAGCATTAAGGAGCAGAACCTTGAGTTTGTCTCAAGTGGATTTTGTTATGTCTGAAATTTTGCTGTTTTGACATTGCCTAAAAAAGGCAAGCACCTTTGCCATTATCTGAAAGCTTAGAGGAGACAGATGAAGACCATCTCAGGCAAAGCTGCATGGCCTGTCGACCTTGTCTTCCCAGGCAGACAGATAGATTCTCCTGGACTGACACTAGAAGCTAAGCCAATTGTTGAAATCAATCACTTTTTGTTTATATTGTGGCACCATCCTGGGTGAAGGAAGAATGCTGATTAGACCTAGGGTCACACCTGCCCGGACACAATCTGAGTGTTCAGTCATGTCTCTCTTCATACAGTCCAGAGAGGTACATCTCAAGTCATTCACCCCAACATGGACTATGACAGAGTTATAATGGTACTTGCTGATGACTAACTTGAGTGCATGTGCGATGTGACAGATCCTGGCACATGACCGTGACCCTCGCCTTGTCCAGCCTAGTGAGGGGGACATCTATGCGTCTCACAATGGAGTTGCCTATTACCAAGATATTAGGTTTTGATGTGTTTTGCCTTACAGGCTTATTTGCTGACACTCTAGTGTGTGTATGATTGTGTGTACTGGTTTCTATTTGCACTGCAGTCTAAGCAAGTGGTTTACGTTTGGGAGGTCTCTGATCTTTTGGTAGGCTTCTAATCAATACCTCCATGTATATGGTTTTGCGTGTCATGTCCTTATTTTGTGCAAGAGGTGGTGTGTGTGCTGACAACCTGTATGATGTCCGGTTTATTATGTGAGAGAATTGCTTCCAATTTCATAGAGTAATTACATCTCTCACATAGGGTATTTGTTTGTTTTAGGACTAAGTGATTGTCAGTACACATGAGGTAATTACTACATTGCCTCAGGATGCCCATATCCATCAGGCTGGCTGCAGAAATATCGGGAAGCCGCCCATCTACTACAGCAGATTTTTACCGTATGTACTATTAGGGAAGGGAATAGGGATAGTTACACCAGTTTTTGTGCTAGGACTAACAAAGGGGCTTATTCTATTGATGGCTAAGGATTAAAAGTGTAGCAAACTGCTCATGGTGCAGCTCAGTTGCTGTAGTGCAGCAGGGAAGCTGGGGAGAGTTCAACTGACAGATGTCTAGGGAAAAATTATGTTTCAAGGCATTTGCATTTATACAGGGCACTGCTAACCTACTGTGCAGTAACGTGCAAATGCAAGGCTTAAATACAGGTGAAAATAAACACTTTTAATTTAATCTACCAAGAGAAAATCACACAGTGAACTTCACTTCCTTCTGCAATCCCCAACTCAGACAAGGCTGGATCTACACTCATCGTTCCATCTGAGTAGTTAGACTTCATTCTTCTGCACATATGGGTATTCAGATCCGAGCCGGCAAAACTTTTACAAGCATCAGCTCCGAGCTGCAAGCTCCTCCCCTACCTATAATACATCACTTCCTCCTGACTAACCCCAGATCAAATTTATTGTCGCTAACTAGCAACGTAACCCACAATCCAAACAGGATAAGACCTGAATAGTGATGGGGATGGAGGGAGGGAGGGAAGGTGCAGAAGAATGAAGTCACTACTCAGATGGAACGTTATGGTGAGTACATAACTTCTTTATCTGAAGTAGTTAACTTCATTCTTTCTGCACATATGGGACAGAGTCCCCAGCTACTAGTATTCCTGGGAGGCCCTTATGGAAGGATATTTCTGAGCACCACAGAGCCAAAGGATGCTCACCCTCTAGAAATCAAATCTAATTTATAATGACAGATAAATGTATGCAAATTGGCCCACGTGGCTGCCGCACAGATATCATTTAAAGGTACTTTTGACCAGAAAGCTGCAGAAGTGGCCACTGATCTAGTGGAATGAGCCTTCAGTAAGCCAGGAGGAGATAAGCCTTTGTCCTTGTATACTTGTGCAATACAAAGAGTGATCCACCTTGCTAAGGACACTTTCGAAACTGCTTTGCCCATACATGGTTTTGAAAACGAGACAAACAGTTGATCCGACTTTCAGTAGGGTTTAGTCCTATGAAGGTAAAAAAGAAGCTGTCTATGGATGTCCAATAAATGGAGTCTATATTTGCCTTTATTTTGGAAATTTGGGAATAAGACTGGCAAAGTTATAGATTGGTTAATATTGGCTGCTGAGGACACCTTGGGAAGGAAGGAGGGATTTGTATGCAGCAAAACCCTGTCCTTGTGAAAAATCAAATAGGGGGGCATGGAGGATAGGGCCTGTAAATCTGAAACCTTTTTAGCTGAGGTGATGGCAACCAGGAATGCCGTCTTCCAAGACAAGAATTTCATAGGGACTGAACCGGCAGGTTCGAAAGGCGGAGAGGTCAATGCTTGAAGGACTAAAGTCAGATCCCAGGGAGGAACTCTCTCTTTAACTGGAGGTCGCAAGAGAAAGGTGCCCTTCAGAAACGCTTTACACAATTTGGCAGAGGCCAGAGCAACCTTATTTTCGCCTACATGGAAATTAGAGATGGCAGCCAGTTGAACCTTGATGGTGGAAGAACTTGCGCCCGATTGAGAGAGACCAGCCAAAAAATCTAAAACGACTGGAATGGGGGCTGTAAAAGGGTTCCGATTGTGTTGAGAGGCCCAAATGGAAAAACGTCTCCACTTGCTACTGTAGAGTTTCCTAGTGGAGGCTTTGAGAGATGCTACCAGAATGTTCTTAACAGGGGATGAAAGTCCAGGAGTCCTGATGATCATGGGAACTGGAGCAGCCATGCCATTAGCTTGAGACTGTCCAGGTTGGGCAGGGGCAAGCCCTATGGATGAGCAAGTAGATCCGGGCAGGGATCTGGAGTCCATGGAGGAGCCAAAAGGTGAGACCATAGGAAGGGAAACCACACTTGGCGAGGCCAGAAGGGAACTATGAGAATAATTTTGCACTGCAACCAGCAAGCTTTCTGAAGGAACTTCAGTATCAGAGGTAACGGGAGATAAGCATAAAGTAACCCGGGAGGCCAAACATGGACTAGAGCTTCCCTTGGGACATCCCCTGGAGGGGGGATCAGAGCGAAGAAGTTGCTGCACTTCAATTTGGAAGGAGACGCGAAGAGGTCGCTGCAAGGTTGACCCCATACGAGGAAGATTCTCTTTGCCACTGATGGATTTAGAGACCACTCATAAGGCAGAAGGATTGCCCGGCTTAGACTGCCCGCTAAAATGTTGGAGCGTCCCGGGATATGCGTTGCTATCAGAAACCAGTTGGTGGATATGGCCCACTCCCAAACTCTCATGGCCTTGCGACAAAGAGGGTAGGATCGGGTCCCTTCCTGCTTGTTGATATACCAGACTACTGACATGTTGTCTGACTGAATGGCCACTGTCCCTGGAGGTAGGACAGGATGGAAGGCTTTCAACGCTAAAAGTACTGCCGTCAGCTCCAGGACATTGATGTGTAGCTTGGACTCTAGTAGGGACCACGTGCCTTGGACTGTTCTTCCCAAGAAGTGCCCCCCCCCACCCGAGCTGGGAAGCGTCCATGGTCACCGTGGCTTGGGCCGGTGGGGCTAAAAAGCTGCGTCCTGCAAGTATGTCTAATGACTGAAGCCACTACTGGAGTGACATTCTGCATGTCCGGTTGATTCGGATTTGGAAAGTCATCGGGAGGTCTAGCCAGGACCATTGAACTGCTAGATTCCACTGAAAGGTTCTCATATGAAAACGTGCAAGAGGGAGAATGGAAATGAAGGCTGCCATCGAACCCAAAGCCCTGAGAACATCGCCTGCTGTGACTACAGAGTGCTCTGAGATAGCTGACACGTGGAGTCTGAGATTTTCTATCCTTTCCAGGGTGAGAAAGATCTTTGACTGAATAATATCCAACCATGTCCCGAGGAAGTCTATGACCTGAACCGGAGCCAGGTGGGACTTGTTGAGGTTGATCGTGATGCCTAACTTGCGAGCCAGACCGAGAAAGTAGTGTAGGGCCTGGCACAAGAGACATTTGGTGGATGCAGCGAAGAGCCAGTCGTCTAGGTATGGGAATACCTGAATGCCCTGAAGTCTCAGGTGAGCCGCTACGACTGCCATTACCCTTGGTGAACACCCTGGGGGCTGTGGTGAGACCAAAGGGTGGGGCTCTGAATTTAAAGTGACCGGCCCCTAGTCGAAAGCGCAGAAACCTCCTGGAGCTTCTGTGGACCTTGATATGATAGTAAGCATCCTGGAGGTCTAACGAGCACATCCAGTCGCATTCTCTTAGAAATGGTAGAATTAACTGTAGAGTGACCATCCGGAATTTTTGTTTCTCTACCGACAGGTTGAGGATAGACAGGTCCAGTATGGGCTTGAGGCCCCTCGTCTTCTTTGGCACTAAAAAGAACCTGGAGTAGATGCCTGATCCGGACTGGTCGGGGGGGGCTGGCTTGATGGCTCGTTTTTGTAACAGTTTCGAAACCTGTAAAGCTGCAGCCTCCCTGTGATCGGGTGGAACATCTGGGAGGCGTGTTGGAGTTATGGGAGATGATATGAAAGGGATAGAATAGCCTCTGGATATGATGTTTAACACCCAGCGGTCTGTAGTAATGGACTGCTATGCCGCTGGACATAAGGAGAATCTTCCCCCGACTGCCTCCAGAGTAGAGCAGTCGGGCAACCCCTCAGGGCTGCTGTGTGGGCCTGTCGGAAAAGGGTTCCCTAGACCAGAAGTTTCTGGGACCCCCTCTGGGACGGCGTTGGTATTGCCCCCCTCTGCCTCTGGGGGACGAATAGTCCTGAGTGTCCCGGAAAGACTGTGATTTCCGGAACCACATCTTCTTTTGCCCCTTTTGGTTCCTGGAATAGGATCTCTGGGGTTAGAGAAAGTCTTTCCGTCCTTCTCACTCTGGGTGAGCGGGTCACATACTGTCTTCCTAAAGAGGGATGATCCATCGAAAGGGGCGTTAATAAACGACGCCTTAAAGGGGTCCGCAAATTGACACAGTCTGATCCAGGCGTGCCGCCTCAAGGCAATGCCTGTACCAGCAGCTCTAGCGGCTCCCTCCGTAGCATGGGAGAGGAGACACATAGATGTATTTGTCATTGATTTCAGTGTAGTCATCTTCGCAGTAAAGGACTGCTTTGTCCTGCTGTGACAGAGACTCCTGGGGCGACTCAGTTAGTTCCGTTATAAGATCACGCTGCATTCGGGTAACATGTGCCAAGTAATTCAACACATGGATAGAAAAGGTCGCTGACGAGTACATACACTTCCCGAAACGATCCATCGACCTGGACTCCTTGTCTGGTGGATGGACGAGGAACTCTCCTGTGCCAGTTCCTTCTTTGTGGCAGCTGTAACCACCAAAGTGTCCCCAGGGGCTCCTTTGGACCATGCCTGCCTATCTGACGGCGGGGAAAGAATTCTGTCCGGTCTTTTGGGTATAAGCTCCACGGTGTCAGGATCCTTCCATGTCCTAGTGGTGATGAGGTCCACCAAAGGGTCAGCTGGTGGGGAAACCCAGGAAGTAGATGGGCCCGTGCCAAAGACCTCCAGAAACACGGACTCATCCGTAGAGGGTTTGGGGGCTGACCAATCTCCTCTTTGGTGGAGGATTTCCATAATGTCTCCGAAGGAGACGTCCTCGGGAGGTGATCTGGGGGAACCCTCGGGAGGTGATCTGGGGGAACCCTCTCCTTCATCTAAGTCCAAATCAGTGGTAATGGACTCAGGGGAGTCCAAGTGCCTCCTTTTACACTTGTGTTTACGAAGTTCCTCTCTAGTGGGACTTTCTGAAGAGGACTCGTAAGCCTCCGGGGGTTCCCTGAGGGGAACAACCCGGGGTTGTTTTCGCACGGGCTGTCCCTGAGACAAGGTGAGGGGAGTAGAATCTGAAAACAGGGAGGTCTGGGTAGGATCAGAGTAGGTGAGCTGTGGTCTCAACCCCTGGGAGAGAACCCTTTCCCCTTCCCCAAATGCCGATGGAGAGCCCACCTCCGTTACCCGTAAGGATGAGGCCCTCCCCGGTTCCGAAGCAGGGATCGGAGCCGAAGGCAGGGTAGTCTGGGCACCAAGGATGGGATCCGAAAGAGAATGACCTCGACCCTCTGGTCCGACTCCCTGACCACGGCCCGAGAGTCTCCTGGATCCGAAATCGTATCCGAGGAACACAGGGTGACGGCCAGCGTCGAGGAAACGAGAACCGTCGGCGCCGAACCAACACTCTAAAGGGCCTCGGATCCGAGAACCCCGAAGCGTCGGGTCAGATCGGGGAAGGAGAGATTGGGTGAAATAGAGTTGTAGAAGGACCCTCTCCGATGGGAGAGGGACCTGGTAAGACCTCCCATCTGAATCTGATTCTGGATGAACCTCCTCATCAGCCTGTCCATGTCAAGATCAGACACACTCTGAGTCGACCTTGAAGAAGCAGCAACCGAAGCAGGTCTTGGCTGGATCTGAGGGGAGTGCCTCGGCTCCGAGGGCTCCATCGGCTCCGGCAAGAAATGGGGAGAGTGGAGCTGAGGAGAACAGGACCTGGGGACTTTAGAAGAGGGGCTGGAGAAAGACTCCCTGTCGGGGGATCTTTTTCTGGGCCTGTCCCTCTCTTTGTGGCGCTTCTCCCTCTCTCTCCTGTCCCTACCTTTCTGGGACGAATCTGAGGCCGCAGGATGAGTGGGAGGTTGAGTCCCTGCCTGCAAGAAGTCACTGGCTGGAGCGGAGACCGAGGCAGACTCTAGGGCAGAAGCTGGCAGCAGACCCTTGGCCACGAGCTTAGCCCGACGGTCTTTCAAGGCGCTGGGGTTAAAACCCACACAAATGTCGCAGGAGGCTGACAAATGGGAGACCCCTACCAAAGAACACACAGAGTGTGGCCATCAGCTGGTGAGAGCTTGTGACAACACACTGTGCATTTTTTAAAAAGAACTTTAGGCTGTTCAGCCATAAGGGTGGAACAGTAACTAAACCCTAAGGCCCACACACAACAAGGGATGGTGCCTAGGCGGGAACTAAAACTACCAACAAGCTACACAGAAAAAAACTTTTTTTTTTTTTTTAACATGACGACCACGCGTGGAGGGGGGAAGAAAAGGGGAACAGGTACATACACACTAACTGTACTGAAAAGAGAAAAAATTACAGTTTGGTACCTACCATAAATGTAGATGTTTGAGTGTACACCCTGCTGCAGTCATCACACTTGGGTTATCCTGTCGTCAGGCGGTCCCGCAGTCGGCCTGAATTCCAAAGTCTTGGTCCGGCGTCGGTTGCTGCCGCTTCTTCCCTGACGTCAGTGCGCCAGGGGTATATATGATGCATCCGACGCCATTTTCTTCAGTTTTTCTTGCCCCAGATGTCAGGTGCCCCCAAAAAGGTGGTCAGTAAATAGTACCAATCTAAAAAGTTTAGCACAGACAAAACATCCCTCCAGCTATTAGCAAATACATCACAAAGGTTATATCAGGTTGTAAGGTATTGTAAAGTTTTAGTTAGTTATGTCAGAGGGGATGGAGGGAGAGTGACCTGGACTGCAGCAGGGTGTACACTCGAACATCTACATTTATGGTAGGTACAAAACTGTACTATGTTCATCGTGTTACCCTGCTGCAGTCATCACACTTGGGTAGAATCCCAAAGCTAAGGATGGGAAGTGGAGTCAAACAGGGTTAGAGGAGGCTAGAAGGCCCTGCAGAACTGCAGTGGCGAAGCCAGCTCTAGTCTTAGAGTAAAGTGGTAAGTGGTAGTGTTTGGTGAAGGTGTGTACTGAACTCCAAGTTGCAGCTTCCAAAATATCCTTGGTTGGCACCCCCCTGAGGAAGGCTGTAGATGTAGCTGCTGCCCTGGTAGAGTGGGGCCTTATGGTAGCAGGAACTGGTTTTCCATGATGGGTGTAGCAAAAATGAATGCAATGCCCTATCCATTTGGAAATGGTCTGTTTTGATATAGGCTTCCCTTGTGAAGCTGCAGCATAGGATACAAAGAGCTGGTCAGATTTTCTGAAAACCTTAGTTTTATCCAAGTAGTAACGTAGTTGCCTGTGAATGTCCAAGGAGTGCAGGAGTCTTTCTCCTTTGTTCTGTGGATTTGGAAAGAAGGTGGGTAAGTGGATGGTTTGATTTAGAGCCACACTGGATACCACCTTAGGCATAAAGGAGGGATTAGTTCGTAGAGAAACTCTGTCTTGATGGAAAATGAGGAAAGGCTCTACTGCCATTAGTGCCTGAAGCTCTGAGACTCTTCTGGCTGAAGTTATTGCTAGCAGCAGGGCAGTCTTCCATGATATAAACTTTAGGTCAGCAGAGAAAACTGGTTCAAAAGGAGGTAGCGTAAGTTTTTCCAGGACAAAGTTGAGGTCCCAGGTTGGTGTAGGTGCTCTCCTGGGGGGCCTAATGTTTTTGGCCCCTCTGAGCAACTGCCTTAGAAGCGGATGTGAAAATAAGGGAGGATCCGTGTTGTAGTGGGCTGAGATAGCTGAGGCGTGGATTTTAATAGATGAAAAAGAAAGTCCTTTGTGTAACATCTCAGTTAAATACTGTAGAATCTGAGGTATGTGAGGCTGAAGGGTATTTTGGCCTTTAGCTTGGTTCCAGGCGCAAAACCTTTTCCATTTGTCTGAGTGGGCCTTCCTGGTGCTGGGCCTCCTAGCTTCCAGAATAACATCCATAACTGCTTGAGGAAGAGGAGCTGGCTGGATGCTTAGGTGATTTGCCATGCAACCAAATTTAAGGTTTTGAGCTGGCTGTGTAGAATCTGATTGTCTTGCTGTGTGAGCAAATGAGCAATTTGTGGTAAAATCCAAGGTGGGCCCTGGGCCATATTCCTTAGTAGTGGGTACCAGTGCTGGCGTGGCCAGTCTGGGGCTATGAGTATCATTCTGGGTCTCTCCTTCCTGACTTTCAGCAGCACCTTTGTGAGAAGGGGCAATGGAAGGAAGGCATATACTGTCAGGTTTTTCCAACTGAATGAGAGTGCGTCCACTTTCTAAGCTTGATGGTGAAGCGTCCTTGTACAGAATTTTGTTAGCTGATAGTTTTGGGGGCTGGCAAACAGGTCTATGTCTGGGTGGCCCCATTTTTGAGTTATCATTGCAAATACTTGTGGATCCAGTTTCCACTTGTGGGGATCCATGATGTTTCTTCTGAGGTCGTCTGCCAATGTGTTCTTTTTTCCTGGCAGGAATTGAGCTTGTAGCTGATCTTGGTAAACCAGTGCTGTGTTCCACAAGGTCACTGCTTGCCTGCATAGAGGGTAGGAGTGTGTACCCCCTTGTTTGTTTATGTACCACATTACTGTGGTGTTGTCCGTCCTTATTGTAAGCTGTCCTGGATGCAAGAGGTTCTTGAAGGCTGTCAAGGCATTCTGTACAGCTAGCATTTCTTTTTGATTGATGTGCAGTCCATATGCCTTGAACGCAATGTCCTGCCATGTGTGCCCCCAGGCATAATCCGATGCATCTGTTGTCATAGTTTGCCTGGCTGGGGGCAAGGTGAAAGGCTGACCCTTGTTGAGGTGACATGCCTGTGACCACCATAGAAACTCTTGTTGAAGGCAGGGAATGAGGGATATTATTGTGTCCAAGCTGTGGCTGTGTTGAGACCATACGCTTTTTAGGTACCACTGTAATTTCCTCATATGCAGCTTTGCAAATGGTATTAGTAGTATGCAAGATGCCATGAAGCCCAAGGCCTGCAGAATTTTTCATGCAGGGAGTTGGGTCTTTGTTGCCATTGTTTTGAAATATTGAGTCAGTTGTAGTTGTTTGTCTGGCGTCAGATAAGCCATCTGGGCCGTTGTATTCAAGCTGGTACCCAGGAATGTCATATTTTGTGAGGGTACTCATTTTGATTTCTTTTCGTTTACTGTGTACCCTAGGCAACTTAGAAGGTGTTTTACAAAAGCCAGATGTTATAAGAGGATGTCCTTGCTTTCTGCTTGGATGAGGCAGTCGTCCAGGTATGGGTATATTTGAATTCCTCTTTGTCTGCAGTATGCAATTACTGGTGCCAGGCATTTTGTGAAAACCCTTGGCGCAGTGGAAAAGCCAAAGGGCAGTGCAGAGAATTGGTAATGGGTTGAACTTGCAATGAAACGGAGGTATCTTCTGCAATTTTGTCTGATAGGGACATGCAGGTATGCCTCCTTGAGGCCCAACTTTACTAGCCATGCTTTCTTGCCCAACATGGGAAGAAGCTGCTGTAGTGTTAGCATCTTGAATTTGGGTATTTGTAAGAAGGTGTTTAGAATTGAAAGGTCCAGAATTGGTCTCCAAGCATTGTCCTTTCTGGGGACTAGAAAGAGTCTTGAGTAAAATCCTTGGCCTTGCTCCCGTGTAGGTACCAGTTGAATGGCTCTCATGTCCATGAGAGCCGTAATTTGTTTTTGTGCCTCTGCCCATTGATTTTGTGGCAGTTTGGCATTCCTCTTTTCATTGGCAAGGTGTGGAAATGGAATCTGTATCCTTGTGAAATAATGTCTAGGACCCATTTGTCCTTTGTGATGATGTGCCAGTTGTCTGAAAAAAGTGCTAATTTTCCTTCCAAGGGAGCTACCAAGAGAGTTTTGCTTGGCCATTTGAGGGTTAAGTCATTGTGTTTGCCTTCTAGTAGTTTGGGGCTTGTCTTCTCCTCCCTTCTGTGTTGCAGTGCCCCATTGTCGAGGTTTGTAGTGGGTTTGTGGTTGTCCTCTGCCTCTTGGGCATCTGTATTTATCCCTCTGAGGTCTGTCAGTAGCTGGAAAGGACCAATTTTTTGTTGGCCAATTTCTGCTGAAGCGAGGGGGCTGAACCTGTAAGAAATCTTTAACCGTCTGCATAGATTTTGCCTTATCCTCCATTTTCTTTAACACTTATTCTGCTTTAACTCCAAATAGGACATCCTGCTGTAAGGGAGCATCTAGTAGCTTTGCTTTAACATGATCAGGCAGAGTTTGTTCCTTTAACCAAGCATGCCTACGTATAACAGACCCAGTAACAGCTGCTCTACAGGAAGCTTCCAAGGAATCAAATCCACATTGTAAAGTATGTTTGCCCACCTGTTCAGCTGTATGCAACAGATCCTGCATTTCCTTCAATTCAGACAGTTGAGGGTGTGTGCTCATCTTTTGTTTTATTTGAGACATTAGAAATTGCTGGTATTTTAGCATGTGAAATTGACAATTTAGTGCTCTCATAGCTAGAGTGGCTAAGGTGTAAACCTTTTCCCCCACCTGTCTAGTGCTCTGGAGTCCCTTTCAGAGGGTACAGGATTTTTAGCCATGGAAGCCTTAGCCCCTTTGGGACCCTGGGAGATAGTCTCTGGGTCAGCAACAGGGCTTTTATAAAGGAATTTGTGGAAGTCAGGCACTCTATAATATCTGTCTGGTTTGGCTGGAGCAGGAGGCAGAGAATCTGGATTTAAACTAGATTCTAAGTAAACATCATCCACAATGTCTAAAACTGGGGGGATAGCAAGTGGTCTGTGCTGGGGGAGTAAAAGAAACTCTCTGAGCCTTTTCTTTGAGTCAGAGTAGTCCTGACCTTCCCAGTGAAAATGTTCCCTCATAGTATGTAAAGTTTCCCCAAAGGAGTAGTCTTCAGGGGGAGAAGCTGAGGGAATGGAATCCTCAGCATCAGAATCTTCATAAGGGGGAAAGGAGTAATCTTGTTCCTCAGAGGAGCCTGAGGAAATAGACACTTGATCAGAGGAGGCATAATCTTCCTCTTGTCTAGGCCTTTGTCGGGTGGGGGTTGGGAACCCCTGATTAAAGACATCAAATCTTCAGCCATTTTAAGCATCTGTTTCTTAGGCATGGGGCCTTGAACTGGAGACTGAAGTGCAGTCTTTTTTGGTTTAAGAGGAGTCTTAAGAATAGGATACGTTTTTATGGTGAGCGTCGTCAGTCTGAAGACACCTTCAGAAACCGAAGGTGTTTCTGCAGCACCCGCTTCTCTTTCTGCAATGTCGTCGGTAGGACCTAAAGAAAACGGTGCGTCGGCCTAGAACTCTCCGCCATAGGATCCGAAGCGGTCTCGGGTTCCAATTCTGCGGTAGCCAGGGGCTGCGTAGGTGCCTCACTGAAAACCGGTGAACCGGAGACCGGCCCAGCCGAGGCCTCGGAGTCTGGCTTGGGTCTAGGCTGCCTGTCCTTATCTTTGCGTTTTTTGTGCACGCTGGCAGTCGGTTGCTCCGACGGCATGGTGTAATTAAATTTTCTAACGAAGTAGTGTCGTGCGAAATCAAAGCGTCGTTTTATAGTTCGTTTATTGAACCTAGCACAAAAGCGACAACCAGTGACGTTGTGGTCTGGGCCTAGGCAAGGTATACAATAAGAATGAAAATCCTTATGAGGTATTTGCTTCCCACAAGAAATACAATTGTTAACTTTTTCTGACATCGGTCTGAGGCAAGAAAAGTTTCCCCAACGGGGTACTTAGCTTTATTGAAGACTTCGGATCTGAAATTCGACTTCGAAAATTTCAGGAGTCGGCCGACTGGCACTTGCGAACTGCTTCTGCTTCAGGCACCGCGCGGCAAGAAAGACTGAAGAAATTGGCGTTGGATGCATCATATATACCCCTGGCGCACTGACATCTGGGAAGAAGCGACAGCAACCGATGCCAGATCAAGATTTTGGAATTCAGGCCGACTGCGGGACCGTTGACGACAGGATACCCAGGTGTGATGACTGCAGCAGGGAAACATGATGAACATCAAGAGAAACCTTACTATCTTCACTTAGAGCTCAGAGACCACGATGCTAACTCTTAGAGCGGCAAACGAGATCTGGAGTTAGTCAGGAGGAAGTGATGTATTATAGGCAGGGGAGGAGCTTGGAGCTGATGCTTGTAAAAGTTTTGCCGGCTCTGATCCAAATCAGATCTGAATACCCATATGTGCAGAAAGAATGAAGTTAACTACTTCAGATCCCTTCTTAATGTAAGATGGCTGGTTTAGGGCTCAAGTACATCAATATCAGTCTAGATTCAACATATCTGAATCTAAACAATGTTATCTAGGATAACAGTACAGTTAAAATCAAGTGCAAAGAATAACGCAGTCACAAACAGTAAACGCAAAAATAATGCAGCAATTAGATAAAATAAAGTTTAAAAAGTGCAGTAGAATCACAAAATATACTTATTTTCTTGTTTTTAGCCTTGGATATCACCACAAACACTGTCCCTCTAGTAAAGACTCCAAACATAGAGCAGATCCGGTTAATTGATCATTTTAATCATCACTGAGTGTATTTGATTTATTTTTTTCCTTTAAAAATATGGAAGCCATTCGCTGTAACAAAAGCTGAAACCAAACTCTGTTTTGCTCAACAGCTGCAAGGTGCTTCCCAGCCATAGCTTCTTCCTCTTTTCTGGTTGATTTTGATTTACAGTTACCTTCTTAAACTTCTTTGCTGGAATTTAGGCTGTACAATAAATAGCCAGTAACATAATTTGACCCATACTGATAACTTTTACTCATGTTTAACAATTCCTCAATTTCTTCACTGTCAGAGCTTTAAGCAACTTGTTAATCAATGTGGAACTACCTTTGATGTTGGTATCTTAAATATCCTCTAGCCACTATGTCCATATACCTGAAACGTTTCCATATTCCAAACCACAACCATGGCCTTAAGACTTTTCTGAAATGCCAACACTTTTCCCAGCCAGCTTCTAAATTCAGTACTAGTCAAGCCTTTGGGATTATATACATACCAACTACAGTAATCCTATCAGGCCACTAACGCAAGTTAACTGTCACAAATTTACCACCCTAATCATCAAGATGAGAAACAAAGCAACAAGGGCACTTTCACTTATCATAAGGGACTACCTCCCACCTCTCAGCTCCATCCCATTCAGAAAAAGACCGTCACATAACCCAGACCTACTGATTTTTGGAAGTTTGTCTGCTTGAACTACATTTCTTTCAGACAAATAACATGGGGAGATTTTGCAAGGAAGAGTGGGCAAATATTGCCAAGTCAAGATGTGCCATGCTGACAGACTTCTACCAAAGAAGACTAAAAGCTGTAATTAAATCAAAAGGTGCTTCTACAAAGTATTAGTTTAAGAGTGTGCACACTTATGCAACCAGCTTATTATACGTTTTTATTTTTTATATATTTTTTCCTAACAGATTTGTTTTTCAATTGAATTGTACAGGTTATAGGTCACATTAAAGGTGGGAAAAGTTTTGAAATGATTTATTGTGGTCTCTTTTTTTAAATCAGAAAAATCTGGCATTTTAACAGGGGTATGTACACTTTTTATATCCATTGTACATAGATTTAATAGATTTATATATATATATAGATAGACACACACACACACACACACACACACACATATATATATATATATATATATATATATATATGTCTACTTCAATAGACCAACTTACCTAAACACCGAAGCGGATATAACAGAGACGAAAACTCCAAACAGATCATGGTAACAAACAGTCAGATCATCACAATTTTAAGACAGGGAAAAGAGTTGATTGGCCAACATGGTGACCCTTGCCCTTTTCTACACTGTTGTATGATCTCAGAGTTGGTATATTTAAGTGGGGGGGGGGCGAAGTCCCCCACTTGGATGGGTTTAATTTAATGTGGTTTGTTTTCATGATGTTGGTGGAGGACTGAGTGCTTTCCCGGTGTAAGTTTATGATGTTTTGACCATTCGGTACCATAGTCTGTTCGGTTGTTTCGTCTCAGTTATATGCTCTTCGATGTTTAGGTAAGTCAATCTACTGAAGTAGATGCATGGATATACAGTGCAATGAAAAAGTATTTGCCCCTTCCTGATGTCTTATTTTTTTGCATGTTTGTCACACTTAAATGTTTCAGATCATCAAACAAATGTAAATATTAGACAAAGATAACCCAAGCAAACACAAAATGCAGTTTAAGTGATGATTTTATTTATTAAGGAAAAAAAAACCTATCCAAACCTACATGGCCCTATGTGAAAAAGTAATTGCCCCTAAATCTAATAGCTGTTGTGCCTCCCTTAGCAGCAACAACTGCAGTCAAGCGTTTGCAATAACTGGCAAGGAGTCTTTCACATCACTGTTGAGGAATTTTGGCCCACTCTTCTTGGCAGAAGTGTTTTAATTCAGCCATATTGTAGGGTTTCCAAGCATGAGCCACCTTTTTAAGGTCATGCCATAGCATCTCAATTGGATTCAAGTCTGGACTTTGACTAGGCCACTCCAAAACCATCATTTTGTTTTTTTTTTTTTTGTTTGTTTTTTTTAAGCCATTCAGAGGTGGACTTGCTGGTGTGTTTTGGATCATTGTCCTGCTGCAGAACCCAAGTGCGCTTCAGCTTGAGGTCACAAACTGTTGGCTGGGCATTCTCCTTCAGGATTTTCTTGGTAGAGAGCAGAATTCATGGTTCCATCAATCACAGCAAGTCGTCCAGGTCCAGAAGTAACAAAGCAGCCAAAGACCATCACACTACCACCACCACCATGTTTGACTGTTGGCATGATGTTCTTTTTCTGAAATGCTGTGCTACTTTTATGCCAGATGTAACGGGATGCACACCTCCCAAAAAGTTCAACTGTTGTTTTGTCAGTCCACAGAATATTTTCCTAAAAGTCCTGGGGATCATCATGATGTTTTTTGGCAAAAGTGAGACGAGTCTTTATGTTCTTTTTGGTCAGCAGTGGTTTTCACCTTGGAACTCTGCCAAGCATGCCATTTTTGCCCAGCCTCTTTTTTATGGTTGTGTCATGAACACTGACCTTACCTGAGGCAAGTGAGGCCTGCAATTCTTTAGATGTTGTTCTGGGTTCTTTTGTGACCTCTTGGATTAGTCATCGCTGTGCTCTTGGGGTAATTTTTGTAGGCCGGCCACTCCTGGGAAGGTTCACCACTGTTCCATGTTTTCTCCATTTGTGGATAATGGATAATGGCTCTCACTGTGGTTCGGTGGAGTCCCAAAGCTTTAGAAATGGCTTTGAAACCTTTTCCAGACAAATAGATGTCAATTACTTTGTTTCGCATCTTTTCCAGAATTATTTTATTTATATAAATATTTATATTTTCCAGAATTTCTTTAGATAGCGGCATGATGTCTTTTTTGGGACCTTCTGGCCTACTTCACTTTGTCTGACAGGTTCTATTTAAGTGATCTCTTGATTCAACAGGTCTGGCAGTAATCAGGCCTGGGTGTAGCTAGTGAAACTGAACTCAGCTTTCCCAAAAATGTGATTAACCACAGTTGCTTCATGATTTAACAAGGGAGGCAGTTACTTTTTCACATAGGGCCATGTAGGTTTGGATATTTTTTTTCCTTAATAAATAAAATCATCACTTAAAAACTGCATGTTATGTTTACTTGGGTTAGCTTTTTCTAATACTTGTCTAATATTTAAATTTAGCAACAACCAAATGAATGACAGTCAGACGCACGGCAACCATAAAAAACTTTAATAAACAAGTGCGAGTAGGTAAGCACTTTCACCACTACAAGTGGCTTCTTCAGACCATATAACTCACAAGAGCAAAGACAAACACTTAAATAGATGACATCAGCTACTCACTTTTTAAATAAACCAATAAAATGCACAGCAGTCACAGTATTTCATTCATTCAGTGCTAAACTTGTGCCCTTCCTTCATTATCAGCTGATAAAAATAGATAAAACATGCTACATCATCAAATTCAGGAAGCAAGCTCTTAAAACAACATCAAAATTCAGAGTTGCTACAATTATAAATACATAGCATAAACAAAAGCAGAGATAAACATTTAAATAAGTAGCATCAGCTACTCACTTCCTACTTTTTTTAAAATAAGCCAGTTCCTTTGTGAAGCTGGTAATGGAAGAAGACAGGCTCGGTACTGAGTGAAATACTGTGTATTTACTGGCTTATTTAAAAAAGTATAAAGTGAGTAGCTGATGTTGCTTTATTTAAATGTTTATCTCTGCTGTTATATGCTTCTATTTATACTGTGTATTTATAATTGTAGCAACTTTGAATTTTGATGCATGCAATATATGAATTCTGTTGTTTTAAGAGCTTGCTTCCTGAATTTGACGATGTAGCATGCTTTATCTGTTTTTATCAGCTGATAATGAAGGAAGGCACAAGTTTAACACTGAATGAATGAAATACTGTGACTGCTGTGGATTTTACTGGTTTATTTAAAAAGTGAGTAGCTGATGTTATCTATTTAAGTATTTGTCATTGCTTTTGTGAGTTATATGGTCTGAAGATGCCACTTGTAGTGGTGAAAGCACTTACCCACTCGCATTGGTTTATTGAAAGTTTTTTACGGTTGCCATGTGTCTGTCATTTGTTTGGTTATTGCTATACTCATATTTTACGTTCTTGGAAGTCCATTTAATCATTGGGTGATTTAGTATTTAAATTTGTTTGATGATCTGAATATATGTATAATGTTCAAAGCAAAAAAGGTACTCTACAGGTGAAGTGAAGTGTAAAAGCAGGAAATAAAGGCAGCAGAAATTTCTGTAACTGGTTGTTGTACATAAACTTCAGAAAAAAACTGGTAAATGACAGCTGACACTACTTTTCCCAATGCAAGAACTGCTGATAGACAATTCTGTTCTTCATGGTGAGAACTTTGTCGTCAAACATTCAGACAAAAAACAAGAAATCAGGGAGAAAGAAAATGCTCATCGGGGTTGTGTGTGTGTGTGAGACAATGTACTGTAGTATTAACATTCTATAAGCACATCAGTCAAAACCACTTTGAAAACATGAAGCAAATGTATACACTTTAAAAATGTAATCCGAGTTAAAGCAAGCAAAAACATTACATTAGTGCAAAGCTGTCTGATATCCCCCTGAATCCCACACCCCAAACTTAATTTCAGTTCCAGACCTAGACTGCGTGTAAATTAACTACTCTGTAACAGACAACCCTGGCTTTCAGCTTTGAAAATACAACACAAAAGATAAACTAAATCATACAGAGTCTAGTGAAATTACAAGATACACTCAATTAATTCATTCTAAAGAAATTATATGAAATGAATTCCCCTCAAAAACAACATATGTAAGTTGATGGGTGACTTACCTGGTTTCCCCACAGGTTGATAAATATGCTGATTGGCAGTCTACAGAATAAAGGAAATGAAAAATGCAGTTACTATGTTTCTAACACTGAACTTTCTTGTATCCTCCCCAAACACAGTCATCAAATCATACTAATACTGTTAATTACAGCAATGTAATACAGAGAACTTCTCCAACACTGCAATAATGTTTATCTGTTTTGGACCCTAAACATGTATACACATTAAAATCCTACTACATAAAAAGAATAAATAGAATACCTTAAGAGAACTTATGGATCTGACATCCAAATGCATTTTAATAAACATGTTTCATTTTTCTAATGCTTCAATCCTAGTCCAGGTCTCCCTGTGCTGTCTTTGGGCTCTGATGTACCCATCCATGGACTGACCCATTCATTCCCACCACTGCTCTCCAGTACACCATTATACATGAGGTAAATTCTTCCTCTTCAGAGAGGATTTTGTCTTCTCCAATGTTACTGGTGCCTAGAAATTAGACCTAATGGATGGCTCCTGCCTACATCATACCACAGACATGGTTGAATTCTGTTTTGTACTTAACCATCTCCCTATGTTGATGTGCAATGTGCTAACGTAAAGGATACATGCAAGCTCCTATTATCACTCTCATGTTCAAACACACTACTTCATGTTTAAAGATATCACTGCTTTTTAGGGTGGTTAGCTAATATGCCTAGGACTAGCCACCTGCTTCTTGCTTCCATTACATGCAGAAAATGTAGCACATGGGACAGCAAATGTATTTTATTTTCACAACTTAAGACAAAACATTTCCTTCATTTCAACAGTTACAGAACTGTAGTACTACCACAGCATGGTACCCATCACTGCAGTACTTCACTGTGCCAAATGTACGAAATGGTTGGCATAAAAATCGCAGACAAATTTTTGAACATTTTAGGGGGTAAAATAAAAATGTGTGAATTACTGTATCTTAAACTGGCATTTTGGCTACTATCAAGTGTAAACCAACAAACACAGTTTTGTTTCTCAGTTCAAATTACTTAATATATTCCAGTGTTCTACACTGCCAATGAAAACAAACAAGTCCATTTTAAAGGTGAAGAGTCTGAATTTCAGTCTGTAACCTCAGTGAATTGAACTTCAGGAAAAGATCTGGTTCCTGGGAGGGCCAGATGGGACCAAAGAAAACTACGGGTTCAATGGCTGCTGTCTGTTCCTAGGCAAAGGAAGATAGAATAGAGATAAATCAGCTTGCCTCCTCATATGAAAACCAAACAGCTACAAAATATGCATGTGAGCATGACTATGTCTATAAATTCCCAAAGAAAATGAGAAAATTGAGCTGTCTCTGCCTCATTCCAACTTAACACCCTTCTCAGACTAGTTGCCCATTCTATGAGATTGTTGATTTTAGGATAAATCTGGAGTTGTAGCAGGGTTGTGGAAGACCTCATCTGTTCTTTAAAATAAATGAAAGTTATGTACTCGCCATAACTATGAATTTGTGTTGTCCATTTTCATTCTTCCTCAATACAAAGGCCGTGAAGGCAGGAACACCTGGAGTTCGACTGGCGGCTGAGAAGTTCTGAGGGCTGGTGCATGCAGACGTCACTTTTATGGCTCACATTCTTTGAGCCACGTCAGATGTCCCATGCACCATACAGGGACTGAAAACTTTTATATACTGGCCGGATGTTCACGAAGCAAGAGGACCAAACCCATATGTTGAATACTGCAACATGGGAATAGAAAGACATCTATGAATTTATGTTGCCCATTTGCATTCTTCCTCAACAAATGGGTTTTGGATCTGACCCTCTGATCCAACTCAACTTCTTTTCTCTAGATTCTAGGATCAGAATCCCGAGCTCCTCCCTTTAGCCATAATGCCCCTGACAAGTGAAATACATCAGACTGAGTTTGCTGCTACCACACTACCTTAGAAATATAAAACATTATTACATTAATGCAGAAAAAGTGAAATAATAACATAACAAGATCTCAAACAGGAACTGTATTTCCTAACAAAAATCTTCATCAGATCACTCCCAAAGACATGGATAGGGGGAAGAGGGGTAGTTGAAGAAGAATGAAAATGGACTCACAGACTCATAGGTATGGTGAGTACATAACTTTCATATCTGAAGTTGTCATTTGCATTCATTCCTCAATGAATGGGACAGAGTCCCCAGCTGCCTTGGGTGGCCTTCATGGAAAGATACTCCGGAGAACCACAGAACCAAATGCGGCCATGTTTCTGGAGAGGATATCCAAACGTGTAATGAGCAATCTTTATTGCATTATGAGCATTAGATGAAGTGGCAGCTGCACAAATATCATCAATAGAAGCTCTGTCCCAAAAGATAGCCAACGTAGCCACTGACCTAGATGAATGTGCTTTTGGTTGTCTTGGCAAGGTTAAACCTCTCGCATAGTAAACATGAGAAATACAATCCATTATCCACTTGGCTATTGTAGTTTTTGAAACTGGTTTTCCCATTTTGTTACTGGTGACGGAAACAAACAAGTGATCAGTTTTTCTAAATTGTTTTGTCCTATGAAGATGAAAATGAAACTGCCTATGTACATCTAAAAGGTGAAGCATGTATTCTCCTTTATTGTGAAATTTAGGAAAGAAAACTCGCAAGTTGTTGACTTGACTGATGTTTTATTCTGAAACAACTGTGTAAAAAAGAGAAGGATTAATAAGTAAGGTAACCCTGTCTTTATGGAAAAATAAATAAGACAGTTTTGGAGAGAGCACTTGGGAGTTCAGACACTCACCTCACAGAAGTTATAGCCACAAGAAAAACTGTTTTTCAAGAAAGAAAACTGAGATCTGTTGTAGCCAAGGGCTCAAAGGGTGACTGTACTAAACTTTGTAATACAACAGTAAGATCTAAGGTGGAGTGGGATCCTTTATATGGGGTCTAAGTAAAAAGGTACCTTTAAGAAATGCCTTACATATTTTGGATGAAGCTAAAGGGAAAGCATTACCTCTGATGTGAAAGTTAGAGATGGCTGTCAGCTGAACTTGGAAGGTGGAGAAACTTGCCCAGTCTTGAAAAATAGAGGCAAGAAAATCTAAAACAGTGGGACTGGAGCAGTGAAAAGATCCGATTCTCTCTCAGTTGAGCCCAAAAAGAAAACCTTTTCCATTTACTTTTATAAATATTTCTTGTACAAGGCTTCTGAGATGAAAATAAAATTTGACAAACAGGAGAGAAAAGCCTGGTATGTTAATGACCACTGGAACTGGAGAAATTATGCGGTCAACCTGAGACCTGCAATGTCCAGATGAGTCCTGATGGATGTGAAAGAAAGTCTGGACTGAGGTCCACTGTCCAAGGAGGACATAGTAGATGAAACCATAGGAAGGGAAATCACACTTGCCAAGGCCAAAAAGAGGCAATGAAGATTACCTTGATCTTCAACTGGAGTGGCTTCTGAAGGAATTTGGGGATTAGAGGCAGGAGAGGATAAGCATAAAGAAGACCGGAGGGCCAAATGTGGACTACAGCATCTCTCACTGGCTGTCCCTGTGGGGGGAATTAGGGCAGAGAACCTGTTGCACTTGTTCAGGACAGAGACGAATAGATCGCAATAAGGTTGACCCCATTTGTGGAAGATCATGTTTGCTATTGACTGATTGAGAGACCACTAGTGAGGCATCAGGACAGTTCTGCTGAGCTTGTCTGCTAGAACGTTGGATTTCCTTGGTATGTGAATCACTACAAGAAAGCAGTTGGAGAAAGATGCCTACTGCCAAACTTTCACTGCTTCTCAGCAAAGGAGGTAAGATCTGGTTCCCCCTTGTTTGCTGATGTACCAAACTACTAACATATTGCCTGTTTGGAGAACGACTGTCCCTAGAGGAAGAGAGTTATGAAAGGCCTACAATGCTAAAAGGACCACTCTCATCTCCAACACATTTATATGCAATTTGGTCACTTCTTGGGACCACGTGCCTTGAACAGTCCATCCCAAGAAATGCCCCCCCAAGTCCGAATGGAAGGCGTCTGTGGTCAACATGGTGTTTGGGGGAAGAAGGATAAAGGGATGTCCTTGTCAAATCTCAGTGGACTGAATCTACTATAGTAGGGAGTGCAAACCCAAGACAGTTTTACAGGATGTTGCAAGGGCTGTCGAAGGAGGATCATTGTATTACCAGAGTCCACTGGAGGATTTGCATATGAAGATGAGCAGTAGGTATCAAGGTTAAGTGCAGCAGCCATGGATACTAGAGCTTTGAGAATCAGTTTTGCTGGAGGAGAGGGGTGAGAAAAAAACCTGCATGACATGCAATCTCAAGGTGAGAATTCTGTTTTGTGGTAAGAGAGCGAGATGATTGACTGTATCTAGATGAGCCCCTATAAACTCCAAGCCTTGAACTGGTTGAAGGTGGGACTTTGAAAGATTGATGGTGATTCCTAGAGATTGGGATAACTGGAGTAACTAATCCTTAGCTTTTTCTAGAGATGCCTGGTTGATGTGGTGAGGAGCCAGTCATTTAATAAGGAAATGCCCTGAAACCATGTAGCCTTAGATGAGCTGCTACCACTGCCATGCATTTGGTGAACACCCTGGGGCTGTGGTGAGATCAAAGGGCAGAGCTCTGAACTGATAATGGCTGTCTCCCAGCTGGAAGCGCAGGTATCTTCAAGTGTCTCTGTTCATTTTTATGTCATAGTACACGTTCTGAAGATCTACAGAGCACATCCAGACATCCTTCTGTAACAGAGGCAGAATGGACTGAACTGTGACCATCCAAAATTTGGAGTTTTTTTATAAACTGGTTCAGATAACTGAGATCCAAGATAGGTCTCAGGTTCCCTGTTTTCTTTTGCACTAAAAAGAACCTCGATTAAAATCCAGATCCTTTATGGTCTGGTGGGACCTCTTGGAAGACTCTTGTCTAGCGGCTTTTGAATCTCCAGAGCTGCTGACTCCAACTGACTAGGTGGAACATCGGGGGAGACATTTTCTTTTTATTGAGGGAACGTGTAAAAGGGGAATGAATATCCACTAGATATGATTCTTTGCACCCATGTGTCTTTTGTGATGGCTGCACAGGTTTTTGGGTGCAAAGACAACCCCCCCCCCAACTGTCTTCAGAGAAAAATAGTTGGGCAACCTTTCAGGAGCACTGAAAGGGTCTACTCTAGAAGGAATTTTGGAACCCTATTTCCATCTCTGCATCTGGGAGAAAAATCTCAGAGTGATTCTTGAAAAGGTTCTTGAGATTTCCACAACTACATCTTCTTACCACCGCGCTGATTTCTAGGAAAAGGTCTCTGCGGGTAGAAAAACGAATTCCCACAGCAGACAAGGTCTTTCCATTTTGCTCACTGCGGAAAAGTCTCTCTTTAACAGTGGGCCCAAACAGAGAAGATCCATCAAAGGGAGCACTGATGAATGGCACTTTAAAGAGCTTCTCAAAGGCACACAATCGCATACAGAGATGTCTCCTAATGGCTATGTCTGAACCTGTGGCTCATGAGAAACCTACAACTGCATGAAAGATTTGAGAAATTAACCTTACGGATGCATTCACTATAGATTGTATGGTGGCCAATTCAATATAGATTGCAGGGTGGCCAACTGTGAAGAAAACGTTTTCTCTTCCTCTGCTGATATGGACCCAGGGGTAGAGTTAGACATTTCCTTAATCAAGGTCCTCTGTTACCTACTAAATCATCTCAGGTAGTTTAGCGACCGTACGTCAAAGGTCGGTGAACATAAACTCATTTACTGTACCTGTCCAACACCCTACATTCTCTATTAGGGAGATGGACAGAGGAGATCTGCTTGGCCAGCTCCTTTTTTTGGCTTCTGCAACAACCATGGCATCTATGGGGATTCCCTTACTCCAATACTGTCTGTAGGTGCCCCATAAATCTTATCTGGGTACCTGGTTCCTTCCATGCTCGGCAGGAGACAAGCACTATAAGCTCATCCGCTGGGGGGTAATCCAAGATGTAGATGAGACATACTTAAAGGCTTCTAGGAACATCTACTCCTCCTGGGAAGAGGTATGGGAAGACCAACCACCTTTTTGGTGCAGGATTTCAGGAATGTCTCCAAAGACGATGTTTTCTGGTGGAGATCTAGGGGATCCTTCCCCTTCATCAAAATCTGTGTCTTCTGTCAAAGATTCCCAAGGGTAATCTAAATGCCTCCTTTTGCACAACCTCTTTTGGGGGAACTCTTCAGTGGGGTGCTCTGGAGAGGTGTCAGAAGAAGCAAGGAGTTTCCTGACTGGAACTGCCTGGAAGCTCTTATGGACTGGCTGTCCCTGTGGCATATGATGAAAATACTCTCACACAGGATCCAAAGTGGGAACAGGAATAAGATCCGAACAGGTAAGAGTCGAGACTTTTATTGGGTGAGAGAATACCCTTCTCCACCACCTCAAAGGCACAGGGACAAGGAGAATCCAAGGACAATCTGACCAGAGCTGAAACTCTGAGAGCAGACGAACCAGAGCGCCCCCTGACCCTCCACTGCGAGTGAGGAGTCAGAGCTCAGCTGTGCAGTATGGAAGCGACAGGTCCAAAAGCTTCAGAGTCAAAGTCATTCCCTCGGATCAGATGCTGATGCTTCATTTCTGAGATACATTCTGCTCAAGGGGAGTCAGAGCCAAACAGATCAGGGAAGTAGCTGGAGTTGATGATAAAAGCAACTTCGGATTCAACAAATTGACTCTTGGATATCTCAGATATGAGGGCTTTGAAACAGAAGGTCGGATCGGAAAAGGAGTAATGTTTAAGGCTCATAGATCTGATGGGAGCTGGAGCTGGTAAGACCCCCATCTGGATCTGTGTTCTGAGGAGTTTTCTCATTATCCTATCCACTTCTGCTCTGGAAAGACTTCAGGAAAACCTGATTGAAGAGGAAGTAGAAGGAGGTTGAGAAGAATTTCTAGCAGTCTCCTGTAAGAAAGGAGATCTTAGTCTAGGAGACAATGGCTCTGGAGAGAAGCAGGGGCTTCGGAGCTGAGGAAACATTGAAATAGCAGGCTTCAAATCAGAGGGTTTTGGATCCAAGGTTTGGAAATCTTAGTTGGTGGATCCAATGTCAGAGAATATGTGGGAAACCTGACAGAAGACCATTTTCTATGCTTTCTGGACTCCATGGACTTTGATTTCTGACCCCCTTAAACACTAGCTTGTTCCAATGATCACTGATGGCTCTGCCACTGAAACAAGAACAAATAGTACAAGAAATCTCAAGGTGGGAAGGGACTAAACAATAGATGTACTCCCTGTGGGCATTACAGCTGGGTATCTTGTGCCCACAGGAAGTGCACTTTTTAAATCCAGTAGGCTTGTCAGCCATAGTTGAGAACTAAGCCCAGTAAAGTCCAAACAGAGAATTAAAAGAAAGATTTTTTTTTTAAAATATACCAGTAAAGAAAAGTTTTATCAATAATGGTAATAATAATAATGATACCTTACACATAAGGTAAAGGAAAAAAATGGAAAATACCAGCGATGGCAAGAAAGAATACCAAAGGATGGTAAAGAAAGACAAATTAACCTAGTGGGTATAGAGCATACTATAAAAAGGTTATAAACAAGAAAGAAAGTTAAACTCTGAAGTTTTTACTCACTATCCCAAAAGAAATCAAGATGTTGAGCTCGAGAGAATGCAATCCTCACCGAATCTTTAGAGCAGCAGACATCTAGGGTACTGCAGTGGTCAGGGGTAAGGGAAGGAGCTCAAGAGTCATATATTAGAATCTAGAAAAATGCAGCTGAGTTGGATCCGGGGGTTGGATCAGAGACCCATTCACTGGAGAAGGAATGAAAATGACAACATCAAGCCTACTAGGATTCATTAGTTGAGAGAAAAAGGCAGTCATTCATTGTTTGTTAGATTAACAATGACACAAGTGGTGACAACATCCCATCATCCTGTGCAAACTGGACAGTGGAAGCAGGTACAGGGCAGAGGGCTTATGGAAACTAATTGCCCTCGCAAATGATCTGGTGCAGAAGTGCTTGGAAATGACTGACAGAGCACAAAGTGAAAAAGCAGACTGAATTAAGAACAAAGGAAAACATGTTGTTTTAACAAAGCTACTTTGAACAAAACATTTGTAAACAAGTTCTGCAATACAAAAAAAAATTAAACTGAAGTCCGTCCTTATCAAAGCCCCAAGTTTAACAACAATTAACTGCTATTATCAAACAGCACAGCTTATAAAGTTGCTGACCTTTCCATGGTTGTATTGCCATGGAGTTAGTATACATAAATAAGGGGGTGAGGGTAAGATACTGGTTGAATGGTTTCTTGTTCACTTTTGTGATGGCATTAATTCCTTCTGTTTTTTTCTCTATGTACAATGCTGCGAGTCTGTGATTTTTAAGTGGTTTTAGTAATACAGAAAGTTCATATCCATATGAAAATAGCAGGCTTAGAAGTGAAACTTTATGAAACACCACAAACATGCAGAATACAAGCTCAAGCAGCACTATAAAAATGAGAGCAAAACAGCCCTGGTTTATGCAGCATATTTAAAAAATGAAACTGTCCCCAAACATTTATAACCCCACACCTATAAATATTTTATCTCCAAGGTTCTTACTTTCACTGAAAAAAATAAAATGGCAACTTATGGAGTTTTTTTCAATCTACTACATTATTTTGCATTTTGATTCCCTATTCTTAAATCTTGTATTGATTAAGTAGGAAACAGTAATTAGATACTGATACACTAATCTCTATATTTACAGGTTTCTTATGTTTCTGTTAAACTTCATCAAGGTACGCAAAACAAACTTAACTATGTGTGTGTGTGTGTGTGTGTATATATATATATATATATATATATATATATATATATAAATATCGGTGTGTGTGTATATATGTGTGCATAATTTTTTTTTTTTACTTGGGCTGAGAGAGGAACGTTTATTATTATAGGTTCATAGGTGTGTACTAGGCTAATGGCCCTGGAGCCTTTACAAGCCTAGCCCATAAGATTACACTGGCATCGTGCCTTTATTTAATGGGACGGCCTGACTGGGTAGCTGCAGAGCCCATTTTTAGCAGACAATTATTGAGAAAAGCTCAAGAAAAAAAAAAAACAGGCTACACATACAAGGACATTACAATAATCATGCACACATATTACTGGAGCCACGAATGTCGGAACCAATATTTTAATAAGCGCATACAAAAACCGCTAAAAACACATTTTCGTTGATGGAAACATTAGTAATGATGAATGAAATTTTATTTAATGAAGAAGGGTATACTAATGTTTCCATCAACGAAAATGTGTTTTTAGTGGATTTTGTATGCGCTTAATAAAATATTGGTTCCGACATTCGTGGCTCCAGTAATATTTGGCAACTTTCTTCTTTCTTGGTTTGATAGCCAAATAATTCCAGTTTTTGTTTGTAATCATGCACACATAATATTAATTTAGGAAACGGAGAGAAATGATGATTTTATAGGTTCATAGGTAGGTACTAGGCTAATTAGCCCTAGGGCCTACATAAGCCTAGCCAAAAAGGTACCCTGGCTTTTGCCACCAAGAAAATTATTTTCCTGTGCCCCTGTTGAGCAGAGCCACAGAAGTGATCCCTGGGGTGAATTTCCTATTTCCCATCCAATCATCAAGATTTTTCTTGAAGAGTGCTAATGAGGAGCTCTGTTTGACATAGATAGGTAGTCTGTTCCAGAGTATGGGAAGTCTCTGGGACAGGAATCTATCCCTCCAGCATGTTCTGCTTATTGTGATGACAAGGTTTAGGTCCCTAGAGCGTGTAGCTCGGAGGGATTGGGATTTCTTTAAGTGGAGCATGTCCAACAGTCTGGGTTTGACATAGCTTTGTATGTTAGGCAGAGATCGCCTCTGAGTAGGCGATATGCGATGGAGTAAAGCTGTAGTTTTTTGAGATGGTCTGCATACGGCATCTGTTTGAGGCCAGTAATCCTCTTTGTGAGGTATTTCTGTGGCCTTTCCAGTTGTTGTAGATGTCTTGTGAGGCACATACCAAAAGGGGCATTGTACTCTATAATGGGTCTAATGAGTGATGAGTAGAGGGGAACAATGACCTCTTTTTTTCTGGATGAGAAACCTTTCATGATGAGGTGAGCCATGTAGAAGGAATTCCTGACCACTGTGGTGATGTGATTATCAAAGGAGAGACTACTGTCCACCTGTGTCCCAAGGTCTCATCACACGTTCGGCGTTAAGTAGACGACCAGTTATGTGGTAGTTCATGGGTACAGAGTTTTTACCAAAGGGGATGACAATACACTTTTTGTCATTGAGCTTCAGGCCATGGCTTTGACACCAGGCATCTGTTTCAGTGAGGCCCTTTTGTAGTATGTTCACATCGTTAGGAGCTGTGATTATGGCTCCTAGTTTGCAGTCATCTGCAAACTTTGTTAGCCAAAGACCTTCTGTGTTAGCCTGTGCTTCAGAGAAGTAGATACCAAACAGGAGAGGACCCAGAACTGTACCCTGTGGTACTCCACTTGTCACTGGTGTGCAGTCGGATTTGGAGTCTGCTTTCCCAGTGTGGGTTCTGTCCTTGAGCCAGTTGGCAACCCATCTTGTGACGTAGGGATTTATACCTAGTTTAGTGAGCTTATCTATAATTCCAGAATGGAGGATGGTGTTGAAAGACTTGGTGAGATCTAGATAAGCTGTGTGAACCACCTTACCCTCATCTATGGCTTTGGTGACTGCTTCAAAGAAGTCAATCAGGTTTAGGAGACCTGATCTGCCTTTTACAAACCTGAACTGGGTAGGGTCCAGAATTTGGAGATTACCAATGTCTTTGTTTATGAGTTCCATGATGATACGTTCCATGGCCTTGCAGACCAGGCTCATCAGGCTAATGGGGCGGTAGATCCCATGGTCCGTCGTGGCTCCTCCTTTGTAGAGTGGGATAACCATCATGGTGCGCCATTCAGTGGGCACAAAGTCTGAGGTGAGGCTATGATTGAACATGGTACTTGGGTAGGGTGCCAGTTCATTCTGTAGTTCGTGTAGCACGCAGCCTGGGATACTGTCAGGTCCCATGGATGCTGTGTTCTTGGCTTTGGAAAGTGTGTTTTTTTACCTGTGCAGCTGTGATTACAGGAACTATGCATTCTTCCGGTATAGAGATGGGCCCTCTAGGAGGTGAGTGGGAAGTAAAGTTAGCACTGAACCTATCTGCCAGGATGTTGGCAATATCAGTTGGTTCTGTATATTTAGTGCCATTGTGCTGTAACTCAGAGCAGATCTGAGTGTTGCCATTGAGATTCTTGACATAGCTATAGAATGTTTTGTGGTTGTCTTTAGAGTCAGTGGCAATTTTGTTTTCGTAACTAGCTTCGGAGGATTTTATGAGGGATCTCAGCATATTACTGAGGTTGAGCAGGGAGTTCCTCCAGTCAGGGGATTTTACTCTTTTTTGCAACAGTTTCTTTCTTCTGTTGTAGAGTCTGTTTATAGCAGAGGACCACCAGATTGGCTTCCTTTTATTGGAGGATAGCATCTTGGTTCTATTAGGGATAGCATGATCCATGCACTCGTGTAAGTGTTTATAAAGTGTATTTGTGTAGGATTCAGCAGTCGTACCTCTATTGTCCGTCTGCATGGATGTCATGAAGTTTGCCGCTTCTGTATTAAGAAGTGTGAAGTTGGCTTTGGAGAAGTTTTTTACGGTGGTTTCTCTAATTGGGGGTGAGGGCAGGATGTGGATGTCTAGAGTGATTAGCTTGTGGTCGGATCTGACCAACGAGGAAATGAAGATATTGCCCATGTTGGCAATGATCAGTTCTAGGATACTGCTGCTGGTGGGGGTGTGAATAAGTTGATTTTATATATATATATATATATATATATATATATATATATATATATATATATATATATATAAAATAAACATGGAGTAGAAGGTCTGAAGTCAAAAACACCACCAAAGAGATTTTAAAATGTATTTAGTGCTTTCATCTCAGTATAACAGACTTCTTCAGAATAAAAAGTACACATACTGAAACACTTAAATACAATCCCCTGCATTTCCAATGGTCAATTAATCAGAGCCTGCCAACCTCCCTTAATTAATACTTAAAAACATAGCTCAAAAATATTTCAACATATTAAAGTGTTAACATATTAAAATAAAACCTATAGGAATAAACTAAATATAATAAATATAATAGTGCATTCCTATAAATAACCAATACACATTAGATTTTACTATTGTTAAACAGCAGTGGATGTAATCAGATGTAACATAACTACACAGATAGTCATGGGTGCATTTAATTTTCTGGTTATGGAGAGAAACATATATACATAATGTGGAAGGATGAGTTAACATTGTGTTTATAATAAAGACATTGATAACGTTGAAAATGTGTCTTGTATTTGTATTTCTTTTAACACTGTCATTAAAAAACATGAAAGTAAAGGAAACATTTACAAATAGACAATTAAAAATAGATGTATTTAAAAGGTTTTAAAAATGCAGTGTTATTTATGTATGTACATTTGTTTTGAACATCCCGTTGTTATTGAATGTAGAAATGGTAGTGCAATATGTATTTAAAAGTGTAAGACTTTAAACAGTATCATACTTCAGTCTATTTGTTGTTCACTGAAGCACATTTCACTTTAAACTCTGGCTTAGTAGCATGATAATTATTTAACTATTAAATTAAGAAATGAAATGATTAATTGAAAATGAGAGGTGTATATATAGGGACACATTTGTAATGTTAAAATGTTCCAACAGAAGGCAAGGAGCCGAGGTACCAGAATGTATTAATAAAAGAAGCTTTTGTGTCCTATCAAGTGGTGCTCCAGTTTGTGTTCCTGCTCGCAAGTGTGTATTGGAGATTATCATTGATTTTTATGTATGTAGAAATCATTTACTTTTTGGGACATGGAGACCACTTAACCTCTAGTGATGAAAGCCAGCATTTCGTTTGCAGATTTAGTCGTTGATCGTGAACGTAGATTCGCCTTAATGGATCCCTGGGTCTCTCCATCTGAGAGTGGTGAGATGGACAAATTTCATTTGCTGGAGAGACTGATGGTCAGGGAAGTAACAATTTTTTATGATGTTAAACTGCTTGAAAAGTACATATCACTAAACATCACTTCGAGGGGTCTCCTAACTGACCAGTTGCCGGCCGGTGATTTTACCAATGACGAGAGTGATCTCCTGGCCGAGTGGAGGCAGGCCTCACTTCAATGCACTCTTTCTTGGTTGCGGGTCCTGATAAGAAGGAACTCATGAAATATGGAGAAATTACAGGGGGAAATTACTATGCTACAGGATACATTATCAAATGAAATCCCCCCACAAAGATACAAGCAATTGTTTGAACAGATTAATTCAAATGTACAAAAAGCAGAGATTAACGTCATTGAACACAATAAAAAAAAATTTAGCAGGGACATAAAAAGCTTCGAAAATGGTTTAATCTACACTCATTCACATAGAGGGTGTGCTAATAACTATTGGAAGAGTAAACGGTCAGCATCTGAAATCCGTGATTCGTCTGTTTCTTCAGGCGAACAATATTCAGGGAGAAAAAGTGTTTTTTTTGAAGAAGTCAATTCAGAAGAATCCCTGCACTCAAAAAACATGACGGAAGGGCAAGGACAGGTTCAACAACAAACCAGACCAAAGCCAGTAAGAGGAAAGAGTAACGGAAGAAACGGGAAGAAAGTAAGGCTGTTTAATTTAAATCAACATGTGTGCAATAGACTTGTAAATCATTCTCATGCTTCTCATAGTGCTGTCATTAATGTTAACAACATAAATGGTGTGCAAGATGGTGCTTATTTAACCTCTGAAATGCCTGGAGGGGCTCAAGAAATGAGGAATAAACATGAAGAAGTAAGACTGTTTAATTTAAATGAAAATGTATGTGACAGATTTTTTTTCATTTTTCTGTTTCTCACAGTACTGTTTGTAATGAAAATAATCTGAATGTAGTTCAAGATGATGTTTATTCAAAATTTGAAATGTCTGTAGAGGCTTATGGTACTGAAGCTGAAAATAATGCAATGAAAATTATCAATCTTACTGATGTTAAGATTTCTGATGCCGCTGAAAGAGTTTTACTTAGAGGGGCAAAATTTGTACCTACCAGAATTCCATCTTTGGCAGATTTGATTATAGATGTTAAGAAATGTTTGTTGCAAGTTAAATCTTAAAGTGTTTTTTCAAACTAGGCAGGATATGTTTCTTACTGATGAAGAGAATGTTAATGAATCTTCTGAAGAAGATGATTTATTGAATTTAAGTATCTATGAAAATGAAATGTTTGAAGCATGTATGGGTTTTGGTGATGGGAATCAAAGTGATGACTTACAATGCAATGTTCCATCTGAGTCATTTTTCACAGGATATGGGTGTTTAGAAATGGCTAAACTAACTTCAGATAGTAGTTTTATGCCCCCTAGAACTAGTCAAGCCTATTAATGTGTATGAAAATCTAGTGTGTAAAAAAAAGTGGAAAATAGTTATGGCAAGTTTGTAAAGAAATTTGATTCTTATAATTTAAGGAAGGAAGAATGGTTGGCATTGCAAGAGCTCAGGTCAAATTTATATGGGACAGCATACAAAACGGCTGATAAGGGAGCTAATTGGGTACTCATGAGTACAGTGCAATATGATGAAATGGTTTCAAATATATTATCTGAAGAAGCACATTATGTTAAATTACAACATAATCCTTTACAAAGATTTTAATAGAGTTAGATGATATACTGGAACGTGGAGAAAGAGTTGTTTCTTTGAAACATAAAGATGTTAAAAAATTGATTGTCAATAAACCTAAACATCTGTTTATGTATGCTATCCCTAAAATCCATAAAAGTTTGCTTAAACCCCTGGGGCAACCTATTATTTCAGGAACAGGATCTTTTTTGGAAAATGTTAACTTTTTTTGGATTTTCATTTCAAGAAATATCTGATTGCCATACCTTCCCGTGTTACAAATACTCAACAGATTTGTCAGGAATTGGTCAATTCAAAATGGAAAGAAGATTATTTTTGGGTAACAGTGGACGTCACTGCTTTGTATTCTAACACTGATAAAAGATGGGGTATGGAGGCAATGGCCAGAAAACTGGGGGAAGGGCCATGCCCTGCATTTTTGCTGAGCCTCCTTGAATTTTGTTTGACCCATAACTATTTCACATGGAAGAATGAATTTTTCTTACAAAAGAGGGGAATGGTGATGGGGGCAGCTTTTGCCCCATCGTATGCTATCATCCATATGGGTGATTTTGAAAGCCAGTTTATGGTGTTACAAGATTATTATGTGAGAAACGTAGTATACTACAAGTGATATATAGATGATTTGTTATTCATCTGTAAGGGTGATCAGTCTGAGTTTATGGAATTCATGGAAACTTTGAATAATAACCCACATGGATTGAAATTTACCAGGGACATTGATAGGGAGAGCATTTCAGTTTTGGATGTCACGTTTTATGTAAATAATGACAAGAAGATATAGCACAAACCATACAGAAAACCCACAGCTGTTAATTTCCTGCATGCTACAAGTATGCACCCTCCTCATTTGATTGAGTCATTACCATATGGAGAATTTAAAACAATCTTTATGAATACCTTTGAAGTTAAATAAATGACAGTTGTGATAAAAAACAACAATAAATAATACATATGAATATACATACAAAAACAAAAACATCACTAAAATTATATTTAAAACCCCAAGATAACTATGCCATCAAACACTGAATGGCATTAGTGTCTCAAAGGTTTATCCAAAAGAAATGGTTTCAGCGTGAACCTATCGTTCAAACCATGTCCTTTGTCTGCAGATAACTTGATCATCCATCTGGCTTCCTCCTTTTCAGTATAATTACCAATGTTCCCTAACCTATCTGTGGTGTATATAAATTCTAAAACCATGTTTTTATGTTGGCAAAACCAACAGGACATTAAGAGAACGGATTAGGGAACACCTATATGCTATCAATAGAGAGAATGAGTGTAATGCCCTAGCCAATCATGTCCTACAGAATGATACGACACATACTTTTAAGTTCATGGTTTTTTATCACAACTGTCATTTATTTTAGTGTGACAGATGTGAAGGTTTTTATGAATGTTTTTAAATTACACATTAGCTATATATCTTTAAGGATGTAACCTTGTTTTATCAGGTGTTTGATATGAGAAGTTTCATTGGTTTATTACGTGAGTAGTGTGGTATTTATGTGATTTGGAATGCTGCTGTTATTTTAAGTCTGATGAAGCATCCAGAGAGATGTGATAGTGCTTACTTTTTTCAACTTTCTTCAATAAAGAGGTCATCATTTTCTTATTTTTGTGGATTGTCATACAGATTGACTATCCTCCTGGCTTGCTTTGATTGTCGTGGAGTATTCACCTTTCTTCTCTTTGGCTTCCTGGTATATTGGTCAAACCACCAGGAAGGCCAAAGTACGAATTTTGGAGCACTTGGGTGATGTGAGTTAGAGTTTCCTGTTGCCATGCACTTTATGTCTAAACATCAAGGGTCAGATAAGAGTTTATTCTTTAGTATCATAGCACGACCGACTAATAGTTGTGGGAAATTTAAAAACAATTAAACAGATTAGAGAGTAGAATGATTATTAACTTCCACACTTTATGTCCTCATGGAATGCATTTTCAAAATAATTTGAATATCAAGATAAAATTAGTAAAATGCAACAGTTTATTTTATTGGAAAACATATATATTAGGATATAATTTATTTATACACATAAATATTTAATGTAATAAAGGAAATTTGAAAATATTGTAATATAACAATACAAGATTTTACTATTGTTAAATAGCAGTGGATGTAGTCAGATGTAATATAAATACATAGATAGTCATGGGCTCATTTAATTTTCTGGTTATGGAGAGAAACATATATACATAATGGGGAAGGATGAGTTAACATTGTGTTTATGATAACGACACTGATAACATGTTGAGAATGTGTCTTGTATTTTTATTTCTTTTAACACTGTCATTAAAAAACATGAAGAAAGTAAAGGGAACATTTAAAAATAGACACAATTAAAAACTAAATGTATTTAAAAGGTTTTAAAAATGCAGTGTTATTTATGTATGTACATTTGTTTTGAACATCCAGCTGTTATTGAATGTGGAAATGGTAGTGCAATATGTATTTAAAAGTGTAAGACTTTAAATAGTATCATACTTCTACTAGTCTATTTGTTGTTCACTGAAGCACATTTCACTTTAAATTCTGGCTTAGCAGCATGATAATTATTTAATTATTAAACTGTTTAAGAAATTAAATGATTAATTGAAAATGAGAGGTGTACATATAGGGACATATTTGTAATGTTAAAATGTTCCAACAGAAGGCAAGAAGCCGAGGTACCAGAACGTATTAATAAAAGAAGCTTTTGTGTCCTATCAAGTGGTGTTCCACTTTGTGTTCCTGCTCGCAAGTGTGTATTGGAGATTATCACTGATTTTTTATGTATGTAGAAATCATTCCTATAAATAGTAAGCAGATCTTAACCTCAAAAATGCACTTAAAGAAATTTGGCCATTAAGACCTGGCAACTCTGTAAGCATTAGTTTTAGTCTGCCATTTAAATGCTTTATAGCCTAAGAAGTCATCAACAGGACCCTCTCGGAGTCCCAGGTCCACATGACCAACAAAAATCTTAAAGGTGTGTGAAGGAAATGTACTAACATGTTTGAAAAGGGCATTTTTGTCATTTTTATTATTGATGTCATATATACATATATATATATACATACATATATATATATATATATATATATATATATATATATATATATACACACACACACACACACACACACATATATATATATATATATATATATATATATACATACTGATATATCTGTAGTTTAATAGCCCTTTTTTCCTACATAAAACTCTTCACATGACTGGCAAAGGGCAATATATATCACCCCTTTAGAGTAACAATAATACTTCCTAGTGGGTTTTATGATGCCTAACTTTTTAATGAAAAACTACTCGATCTAAAATATATTTACATTGTAGGCATCTACCACATTTGATACCCCCACCTTTTCCTGACTTTGTTGCATCTCTTTCTAACATTTCCTTCAGACAAATTTCTTTTTGTATATCACTTTCAGTTTTTCTCCTAACGGGTTACATATATCTTAGCCCAATCTAAAAATATCCCAGTGTCTTATAATTATGTCCCTGATGTCATAAAATTGTAAACTAAAGGGTAAAACTAACATCTGTTGGAAAACCACCTTGTTCTACAAGCTGCCCCATCTGTGCAGTGGTACCTAAAAGAATGCTGAATGTATCTATAACCTTTTTACTTTTTACTTCTTCCATGATGCCGACTAAGAGCTCCTCAAGGTAACCCCTGTTAATGAACATCTGCAATAAAACTAGACATTCATTAACAAAACAGTCTTGATCAGAAACCATCCTGGCAAGTCTGACATACTGACCCTTCACAAGTGCTTTCTTTTGGTGAATGGGGTGCCAGCTACTATAGTGTAACAATGAGGTAGAGTATGTAGGTTTCCTATAAAGGGAGGAAGAGAAAGTTTTGTTAGCATAATCTTTCCTTATAGTAAGATCAAAGTAGTCACCTTGTCTTTATCCTCGGTCATAGTAAACCTTAAAAAAGAAGTTGTGTTGTTCAAATAGTCAAAAGAATCTTGTAACTTCTCACCATCATTCCAAAACAGGACTATATCATCTAAATATCAACCACAGAGGGCCAAGGAGTTCTTAAATTCAGAGTCCAGCACACAGAGATCTTCCCATTGGGCCAAAACAATGTTTGCAAAAATTGGGACACAACATGCCCCCATGGCAATGCCTTGGGCTTGTTTGAATAACTGTCCTTCAAAACTCACAAAATTTTTGTTCAGAACAATTTCCATACAGGTTCTAATAGTAAGAACAGAGCCATGGTCCAATTGAGTATTTGAGCACAAACATTCATAGAACCATAAAAGGCCTTGCCCGTGCAGGATAACAGTAAAAAGATCACATACATCAACTGTCACCATTAATAAATTGTCATAATAGTCATTGGAAATTTTTGACAAACAAATCCCATGAGTAAGTAAAAATAAGTGATGGTCCAAGATATGTTTAATTTTATGGTCAGTGTATTTAGCAATACAGAAAGTTTTTGATGCCTTGGCATCTACAATCAGTCGAAGGGGGGGGGGGGGTTGCACATTTTTATGCATTTTCTGGATTCCAAATATAGTTGGAATCCGGGGATGAGGTACCTGTAAAAATTCATGTTCTTCCAGGGTTATCTTCCTATTTAACAATAGCTCATCCAAACTCAAATCACTGTTTCTGTACACTATGTTCAATACATTCCTAGAAACTTTTATATAGGTGTCAGTGTATAAAGTGAAAAACATTCCGTTAATGTGGTCATTTGAAGTCATTTGAATCCATAACTACAAGGCCCCCACCCTTGTTTCATGACCCTAATGTCTTTGTCTGATAGGATCTTTTGCAACAGTTCCCTTTCATTTGGTGACAAGATTCCCAATATTTGGGCTAGTGTTCCCCCTTGTTAATTCCCTAATATCCATTTCACAAAATTTGTTATAGATATGTACCATAAGGTGTACAGGGGGATTGAAAGTACTAGTTCTTTTTAAAATGTTCCTAGCAAAGTCTGCACTATTGTTTTGTTTAAAATGTATGGCTAGATTCAGTTTCACACACATTATATTATATTACACATACACACACACACACATATATATATATATATATATATATATATATATACATACATACATTTGTGTGCATGTGTGTGTGTCTGTGTGTGTGTCTGTATATATATATATATATATATATATATATATATATATAGGTCCACTTCTAAATCTTGAAAGCTCAAAATCTCAAAATTCAAAATACTGAGTTCAAAATCTTGAAAGTTCAAAATACTGAAAACTGAAAATACTGAATCTCATAATATGGAAAAAAAAACTACAGGATGCCAACACTTACTATACTCAACCAAAAGTACATAGAGAAACAAATAAAAGACAAAGCATATTAGTTTACTCCAACCATTAGCAGGGGGGGGGGGTAAGCATTCCTGCACCCCCCATGTGGGGGGTGCTCCCCCCACACCCCCTGTTACTTAAATATATCAACTCCGAGATCACACTTTACTACACTAAGATGAGATGTTGTAGAACAGCAAATTAAAAGGGAACATGACTAAGGTTACAACAGGCAGTCATGAAGCACGTAATGGTATGTTTGCCATTTTCTTCTGTGGAGTGCGATCTCAGAGTTGATGTATTTAAATAGCAGGGGGTAGGGGGCAGTCTCCTACAATGGGTGGTGCAGGGGGGGGGGCTTGCCTCCCTGCTAATAGTTGGAGAAGAGTAGTATGTTTCTATGGTTTACTATCATAAATTCGAAAGTAAAAATAAATAATGTCTTTATTTTCGAATTTATGCATCGAAAATGAACATTTTCGAATGATAGTAAACTCGAAAACAAGGGTGTATTGTCGAAAATGTCGCTTGCGACATTTACAGCGATACACAGCACGCCCACCCTTCCCATAATCACATACCTACATAACCGAACACACAGTTATGCAGGGGGGCTGCGCCCCCCTGCACCCCCTCTGTGGGGGGCTGTGCCCCCCACACCCTCCCTAACTTAATATTCCAACTCCGAGATCGCACTACAGTGAGGAAAGGGATGCATTTCCCTAACCGCACTGTACCGCGATCCCTCCCATGACCGAAAGTTAGAATTGCGAATGCACAGTTCATTCGCAATGCAAACCTTTGCTCATGTCACCTGCCGTAATATGAAGTATTCGAATATCTGATGTTTGAATACTTCATAGCTGTGCAAATGCACGTCGACATAATGATAGCAAACCTGTTTCTATATGTAGTAGTGCTGGAATATAGTAACTGTTGGTGTACTCTGTTTTTTCGATATTATGAGATTCAGTATTTTGAGTTTTCAGTATTTTGAACTTTCGAGATTTTGGACTCAATATGACTCAATATTTTGAAATTATGAGCCTTCGAGATTTAGAAGTGGACCTATATATATATATATATATATATATATATATATATATATATATATATATATATATATATGTGTGTGTGTGTGTGTGTGTGAGACACACACAATTAACACTAAAATAACCAAAGCAGAAAATAATAAATTTAGTGACTAAAAGAAGGGTTTAACTTAAGCATTTGTACACAGATAATTGGAGATTATAAGGAGACAACCAGACATCATCATCATCTAAGGATCCAAAAGAATGAAGGACCTTGCCAAGCTAGGACACCTCTCTTCTCCTGAGGTGCACAGTCGTATTAAAGCAGGACAGTTTTCTTAAAGTGAGTCATGCTAAATCAGGATTGTGCCTTCTGCAACAGGGTGGTGAACAGTGCTAATTTAGAGCATCAATTCTCTCCCTGTAGGTTGGAGGTCAGGCTGACTCTCTACTAATGGGGGAGATGCTTGCTACGTCACAAAGATTCCATACTTGTAAGGGGTAGAGCAGTCTTTGAAAGTGAGGATAACGGTTTAATCGCTGGGAATGAAAAGCCCTCCTATTAACAGACAGATGTCCTCTCCAAGAGGGTGGGGAATCCTTGTGGCCTCGGGACATTATTAATCTTTCTGTGGTAGGGGTTGCCTGCTGACTTATGGAGCATCTTCTCTCCAGTGTTTGAAGGGAAACCATGCTCTTCACAGTAGTTCTCCTCTTGCTAATTAAAAGCAACTTGCCTTTCTCAGGGTGCATGTGTGTGGTTGTAGGGGAATTAGATGCTTTATAAAGTACAGTTGTGTATACTTACCATAAATGTAGATGTTTGAGTGCATTCACTGTTGCAGTCATCACACTTGGGTTATCTGCCTGCAGGTAGCTCTCAGTTGGCCTGAATAATAGAGACTTAGTATTTCTGCGTTGGATGCTGTCGCTCCAGGACTGACATCGGGCTGGCTGAGGGCTACCTGCAGGCAGATAACCCAAGTGTGATGACTGCAACAGTGAAACACGAAGAACATCTAAGAGCAGACTTATTTTCTGAGAGTTCAAAAACAATGTTGAAATATGACTGCTCCTCTCTCACACTGTATGTGAAGCACTGTTAGTTCAAGAATTTGGGACAAAGAATGGGTGTATGGAGCACAGTAAAGTCAAAAAAATCAACTGCCACTTTAAGTGAAAAAGAGAGACATGACAATCAACTGGCTTTTTGAAAGTGAGTTTGTTCTGACGGTACCTTCCCCAAACCCATAATATATAGGGGACCATGCACTCAGAAGCTTACTTATTATATATTTATAATATTAGGTTACTGTACCTTGGGAGAAAATAAATTCACCCCACTGCAATGACCCTCTCTCCTTAACAGCTCCAATTTCTAAAAAGTGCACAAAACTGTGACATACTCACTGGGCACTCGTTCATTTTACCACCTACCACTCAGGATATCTATTGTCTCTTAAGGGATAAAAACTTTAGTATGAGAGGACTCCTTGCTCCGTCTTAGGACATTTCTCCTCTCTAGGGGAATGAGAAACTTTACTAACTTAGAACACTTCTCTACCAGGAAAAGGAATACCTTGCAAACTCATTGCAGCAGTCCTTTCCTAGGCATTGAGAAGCCTTCTAACTCAAAGCAGTTGCCTTCTAGTGTGAAGGAAGCTTTGATGAGTCCCCCCCACAGCAAGAATTTTGCTAACAATGAATACATGATGTTCTTTGTGTTTCACTGTTGCAGTCATCACACTTGGGTTATCTGCCTGAATACCAGAGAATTAGTATTTCTGTGTCAGATACTGTCACTCCAGTACTGACGTCAGGTCATCAAGGGTATAAAAACAGGCAGCCGACGCCATTACACCAGTCTTTCTTGCAGAGGAGCCAGAAGCAGTTCGCAAGTGCCGGTCGGCCGCTACCTGAATTTTCGTTTACAAAGTTAATAATCCTGAAGTCTTCTAAAGCTAAGTACCCCGTTGGGGATCCTTTTTTCTAACCGATGTCAGAAAAACAAGTCTATCTGACAGACTACTTCAAACAAATGGCCACCAGAACCCAGCTATCTGCAAGAAAAATACTGCAAGCCCTAGGGTTCATGGCCTCATGTATACTGCTGATTTCATATGCAAGACTGCATATGAGGAAACTCCAATGGTACTTAAAAAGCCTTTGGTGCCAACATTCTCAGGACCTGGAAACAGTCATTCCTATAATACCCTGTCTAAGGACAGAGTTCCTTTGGTGGGCAGAAGCATGCAACCAACCACAACAAGGGACTGCTGTTTACTCAACCCCAAGCCACCCAGACACTAACCACAAATGCATCAGACTATGCCTGGGGGGCACACATGGATGGAAAATGTATTCAGGGCCACTGGAGCCCATCACATTCATCTGCACATCAACCAAAAAGAGATGCTAGCTGTACAGAATGCCCTGACAACTTTCAGATTCCTAATCTTTCCAGGACAACTGCTAATAAAAACAGACACCACCACAGTTATGTGGTACATCAACAAGCATGGGGGAACCCATTCCTACCCAATCTGCAGGCTAGCCATGGCCCTGTGGAACATGGCCTTGGACATTCAAGTCCATCTGCAAGCTCAATTCCCGCCAGGCAAACAAAACTTACTGGCAGATGGCTTAAGCAGAAATCTCCTAAACCCAGATGAGTGTCAATTTGAGCACAGCACCTTCAACCTTCTGATTCAGGAATGGGGGACCCCAGAGCTGGATCTCTTTGCCTCCCCCTGAACCACCAGCTCAGCAAATTCTGCACCAGGAATCCGCACAGCAGGGCCTGGAAAGTGGATGCCCTATCTTTCTAGTGGGTAAATCTCTCAATCTATGCCTTTCCCCCTCTGTCCCTCCTTTCAAGAGTATTACTCAAGATAAAGCAGGACAGACCAAGGAAAATTCTGATTGCCCCAGACTGGCCAAGCCAGCACTAGTACCCACTCCTGCGCAGCCTGACATTGGTGCCACGTTGGCACCTACTCCAGAATCCAACCCTCCTCGCTCAGCAGGAAGGACAGATTATGCATCCATAACTGCAAACCCTAAATCTTGCAGCCTGGTTTATTCCTTGAATTCTCCCCCAGCAACCTTAAGCAAACAGGTGCTGGACGTCATTCCTGAAGCCAGAAGACCCAGTACAAGAAAATCCTATGCTAAGTGGAAAAGGTTCTGCTCATGGATTCAATCTAAAGGAGAGGACACAACACTGCCCTCTCTGCCTCTTATCCTGGATTACCTAGCAGATCTACTCCACAAAGGCCTGTCCTTCTCCTTCATTAACAGTTCCTGAGAGGGGCAAACAACTTAAGGCCACCAAGGAGAGCACCTACCCCTGCTTGGGACCTTAACTTTGCACTGGAAAAGCTCATACTTCCTCCTTTGAACCTGCTGCATCAGCAGAGTTAAAATTCCTCTCTTGGAAAACAGCCTTGCTTCTAGTTATCACTTCAGTTAGAAGACTGTACAAGCACTCATGGCTGTGGAACCCTTCATTATTTTCCATGCTGACAGGGTTTCCCTCAGGACTAACCCTTCATTTATGCCCAAAGTGGTGTCCAGTGTGGCTTTCAATCAATCCATCCATTTGACAACTTTCTTCCCTAATCCTCAAAATAAAGGGGAAAGGATCATGCACTCCTTGGACATGCACAGATAGCCAAGATTCTACCTTGATAGGACTAAACCCTTCAGAAAATCTGACCAGTTACTAGTCAGCTTTGCAACAGGGGCAGAGGGCAAGGCCATTTCCAAACAAACCATTTCCAAATGGATAGCACACTGCATCCATTTCTGCTACAAGCACCATGGGAAACCAATCCCTCAGGGAGTCAAAACACATTCCACTAGGGCAACATCTACCTCTACAGCATTTCTCAGGGGAGTCCCTACCAGGGATATCCTGGAGGCTGCTACCTGGAGTTCTGTACACACCTTCACCAAGCATTATCACCTGCCTATCTTTTCCAAATCCAAGGCAGGATTTGCTACAGCAGTCCTGCAAGGCATACTAGCCAGCCCTAACTCTTCTTGACTGCCTTCACCCTTCTTCAGCTTTGGGAATCCACCCAAGTGTGATAAGTGCAACAGTGAAACACTAAGAACATAGTACAGTTGTGTACACTTACCATAAATGTAGATATTTGAGTGTCTTCACTATTGCAGTCCTGGTTTCCCTCCCTCCAGCCCCCTGGTTCTCTCTCTCTCTTTCTCTCATCTATGGTTATTACTAACCCCTTCTGGGATATTGGTATTTACTTTTTACTGGTGGTGTGTTCCCCACCATAACCTAGCTCCCTATTAGGGGGATTCCTGACATTTGAGGCAAGAAAAACGGATGTAATGGCATCGGCTGCCTGTTTTTATACCCCTGACGACCTGATGTCAGTCCTGGAGTGACAGCATCCGACACAGAAATACTAAGTCTCTGGTATTCGGGCCAACTGAGGGCTACCTGCAGGCAGATAACCCAAGTGTGATGTCTGCAACAGTGAATACGCTTGAATATCTACTTTTATGGTAAGTGTACACAACTGTACTTTTCTCTTCCATTCTTCTCCCACTCCATGCCCAATTTATGATGAATTGGAATATATCTATACTTTATTCAGAAACAGTGCCTCTCTACCCTCAGTGCATGGACAGTCTTGCTAACTCACAATCTCCTTCCTTTTCTACGGTTGTAGATTTTGTGAACTTAAGACAAATCTTTTTTTTTTTTTTTTTTTTTTTTTTTTTAGGGGAATGGGATCCCCTGACAATTAATAACAGTTCTCCTCTCCTGGGTGTAGAATACTTTCCTAACCAAGAAGAGCTACTTTCTCCTAGGAGACAAAATATCTTGCTAACTCAGCATAGTTCTTCTCTCCTGGGGAGAGGTAGCCTTGGCAACATGTAACAATTCTCTCTAAGGTCAGCTTAGCACTCCCAAATGGTGAACAGCCTTGCTAAAGCAGGACCGCTCATTTGCCAAAGTGCAAGAAATCTTACTATGTTAGGATAATTCTCCCTTGCCACTGACTAGGGAACCTGGCTATCTTAGGGCTCGATTATCAAGGGGTGGGAAGCCTATTTAGTCAGGACAGTGATTTTTTTCAAAAGGGCTGCAAACTTTGATAATTTCTCCTCTCTCAGGGCAAAAAAAATCAGTATCTCAAGTGTAGCCTTCTAATGCAATTTAAGTTTCAAGTCATACACAGACTGCCAGATCAGGGCAGCTCCTTTTCTCCTGATTATGTAGCTTGCTTACTCAACACAACAACTGTTAAGAAGTGGCTGCAGTGATGATTAGACTGACCTCCAAATCCCTTGCAGACTCCTGGGACACATTAATAGGGACCCATGAAGAGAAAGTACACAGACTGGGTCAGGCAACTGCTGTCTAAATAGTTCAAAACATATTCTGGAGATTCCAAGTCAGTGGCTGCAGAAAGTGCCACAAAGGGACTGAACTTCATGTGAAAAAAATAAATTAAAAACATGATGTGGCAGGCAAGGAGAGAGTTGTTATTACATGGGTAGTGGGGGTACATACTCCATTCACAACCCTGCCCCAGACATAACATTTGTCACACTAACAAAATGAATGATAAAAGCATTTCTAGGGACTGCTGCATGTTGCTTGGGAAACTTAACAAAAAAAAAAAAAACGCTGTACAAATGTTTAAGTAAAATAAATGGAGAGGCTGTTCATGAAAATAAGGCTTCAATTCACAGTGGCTAGCTAGTCACATAACTGTCAAACAGTATACTCTATCTTGTATTAACATAAAAAGTCGATCATATCATTTTTTTTGCTCTGCACAATGTAGGTGGCAATAATCTGTAAGAATACCTAACATTTTCTGTCATGTACTGCAGTATTCATGGGATCATAAAGGCTAAATTTATAAACAGTGAAATGACGTAAATGAAAAAAATGTACTCCACTAAGTAGTGATTTATTTAACCATTTCACTCCTGGTCAATGGAAAAAAGGACTACATGGTGGCACTGTGTGTATGTGTGGGCGTACGCAAGTACATGATTTCTCAAACTTTGCAGTTATATTCCATACTGCAACACACATATCTTCATATTGCAAACTTTCAAAAGTTAATTAACTTCTGTCTAAATGTAGCATGCTGACAAAAACATTGCTGTGTCAAATGAAGCCTCACTACTGCTGCTATTTCTATACACATACAGTAGCACTTTGACTCTAATAACTTCCTGTATCCAGCTTGTTTTCCCAATGGAAATACAAAGCTAACTGTAACCAGCTACATATGTTGAAACTGTCAAGCAAAGCATGAGAAAGAAAGGCTATCTTAAGTGCTGGGAAAAAAAGAATGTGTAATGGAGATAAAACTCACTGGCCCCTGGAGACCCCCATCCTCTCGGTCAATACTGCTCCTGGACAGCCTTCCATCTGGTTTCTAAAGAGGAAGGGAGAGAGTGGAAGCAAAAAAACACATATCAGTATCTCAAATGTAGTCTTCTGACGTAATTTAAGTTTCAAGACTCAATCAGCACAGTATACAAAATATTCCACTTTAGAAATAAAGGAAAACAAGAGAGGAATGTTAAGTCAGTGAAAATGGGAAAAACAAAACAAACAAAAAAAAAAAACCAAAGCATCAAAAATAATGCATATTTGTTACTGTATATTTTGAAATGCAAAACTATCACCATAAAGGAGAACATAAGCAACATCAAAAATGCACATTAAACAGTCATCAGAAATAGTTATCAGTGCTGTACAATTAAGTTTTAATACCCTGCTCAGAAATCAGTTCCAACATAAAAAAGTGCACAAACTATAGCTGTACCATCTTCTTTATACAAGAGCCGAAAACCTGCATTTCAGTTTTCCGGACAGGACCAAGCTTGTACGGTTTACTCCTAACAGCAAAAGCAAGACAAATTTTCAGCTGCAGGATGAGAAGTGCTGTGCATTAGTTCCGGTTTCCTGCAAAAGGAAGCCTTATAAGTATTTGGCTACATCCCACGACTTTGCAAATGCAGCCAATTACCACTCCTCTAAGTGAAGTACTGAAAATATTCATCTAAGAAACAAATGAAGACATGGGAATTTTTTTTTACTGAATGGTGTTGCTAAAAAATTACTTCCCTTAAGGCATATCAGAATAATGTGGCTGAAACATACTACACAGACGTACTTGTATCCTACTATAGACAAGTAATGAAAGATTCTGTAATTACAAGGACCACAAAGGTATAACAGGAAAAGTTTTACTAAAACATAATGGGTGAGATATTACACCTTTCCAAGCATGCAATAATAGAGAATCACAATCATTTCAATATTTAAACACTCTTGAACTGCCTTAATGAGCCACACTCGTAGCTGTAACACATAAGCTAGCATCATACTAGAAAGGGTAAAAAGTACCTTTAGGAAGGTGGCCTACATTTTGGAAAGAGCTAGGATAGCTGCTGAAATAATGCATGGATTGCACACTTACTGCTATGTAACATAGACAATTGTGGAAAAACGGCCGAGAAATATAAGCACCTGTGTCTACTGATGTACTGCAGCATTAGCTCTAAAGATTCTCAATCAAATCCTTACAGTTTGAATATTATCATCTTCACACCCGTCCACCACATGAACAAGTTCCACAGAACCCTCTTTCAAGCATTTTCCCACAATGGGAATATAGACATTTTTTGTACAACTTGCTATCAGAGGTTAAGATAAGCCTAAGAGGGGATAACATTATACCTTTTCCTTTACTTCCTACCACAAGTCTAGGGTAAGGAAAAGAATCAGCAAGTATTTCAGAGATATCTTTGAAGCACTACAAAAACTGAAGCAGTCCTGGCCTGTCTCTCATATGATAAACAAAGGCATCCATGCAGTCATCTCTGAACGAGATAGGTTCCTTCAAAGGTCTGGCTGCTTATTGTGATGCTGGCCCTGATATCAGCTCAAGTTCACACTGTGCACTGCAATGCACAGCCTAGGAGTTGAGGCTGCAAAGCTATTTCCAGATGAATCAAAATGCATGGAGTCCAAAACACTACTGTTGTTGTTGGGTCTTGATGTAGAGAAAGCATATGACAGAGTAAGCTGGGATTTTATGAGCAGGGTAATAGAAGCATTTCTATTCCCCTGATAAAATTATAAGGCTTGATTAAGAGAAAATAAGAGGGATAGGAAGCAAAAATTAAAGTGGGTGGGTTCCTCTCTGATAAGTTCTGTTTGAGCAGAGGAACCATGTAAGGGTATCCTCTTTCCCTTTGTTACTGGTGTTATATTTAGAACTACTGGCATTGGTACTGTAGTCAAATAAATATAGCTTTATTTGAAGATGATATTATTTTATACCTGACGAAACCAGACAGTTTCAAATCTTTTGGGGGTACATAATTAAAGAACACAAAAACAAAGGCAACAGATGCAAACTATATACCCACATACAAATTGGTTCAGCAATATCCATATTTATAGGGACATAATAAAATAAAGTACTTAGGAGTATGAGTGAAAAAGTATTCTGTTATGGCAGCTAACAATATGTGGGAAGAGGCTAAACAAACGATAATACAAAAACTGAGAAAATGGAGGCTCTGTTTTGTGGATATGGATAGCAAGATACAAGCAGTCAAAATGTTTTTAGTCCCTTTAGTATTATACACAGGTCAGGCATACTTTTATCAACCAGAAGAAAATTTGTGGATAGCAACTGATAAAGAGTTGGAGGATTTTATGTGGCAGAGGAGGACAACAAGGGTCAAGTGGGATAAGCTGATCCTTCCAACATAACAGGGTGGTTTGGGACTTCCTGATTTGAAGGGATTTTTCCTGAGCTACAGAGTTAAGGCTCCTGTACACAGCTGAAGCAGAAAGGCATAATTCAAAGTGAAAAGGAATGATGATGAAATGGGGAGAAAGCTCAAGAATCAAGGAGAGGCTGGGATTTTGTATGTGGATTCTTAAGGACAATAACAATAACCATACATATTATTATATTCATAAAGTAGCAGAAAGTATTTTAAGAACCAAGGCAATACATGACTGGAGAAAGGAGATTCTGTCAATGGGGATGACTGCAATTAGGGACACAGGCAATAGTCAAGAGGGGGCTGGAATTTATTGGAGAAAATTGGCAAAGGAACCAAGGTATTGGGAGCAAATAATTAGAGATGGAAAAGTAATAGAATGGGAAGAGGCCAAGAATTTATTTGGGCTGCAGATTAGAAAGAAAGAAATAGGGCGATCCTAAGTGAAAGACAAGCATTGACAGAGTTTTTAATAGAATCTAGAATAAAGGCTGCTGTTAAAAAAGGGATAATTTAGTACAGCATATAAAACATTGCATGATGACTGTAAGAATTAATCAGAGGAGGTTAGAAGGGATTGGGAAGAGAGACTGGATAAGCATTTCACAAAATTAACAATGTATGACTCCAAAATATGCAACAAAGTGTAGAAGATTTAGGATCTTTGCTTGGAAGTGTTTATATAGGCATTTTTTATACCCCAAGCAGACTCCAAAGAATTTTTCCTCGGGTAGACTGCAAATGCTGGTGGTATGATGGGGAAGAAAGAGGTAACTGGGAACATATTTGTGGGAGTGTAATGAGCTAGCGAACTTCAAAAATTCCCTGCACACTACTCTATCAGAAATACTTGGTAAGCAAACTGCTATAAGTAAGGAAATGATTTTTTGAGCTATGATACAAAACCGGAATTTCCTAGACACAGTAAGATCTTGCAGAGTCTAATTATGGTGGCTGCCAAAAAACAATTACTAAAAAGTGGAAATCAAAGTCTAAACCAGCTGTACTAGAAACAGTGAATATAGTAACAGAGTCAAAACAACTGGAAATGGGATATTTAGAAAAGGGTAGGAGCAAATTACACAGAAAACAAATACGAACTGTGGGAAAAATACATGCAGAATAATGTTTTGGAGAAGGAATGAGGTTTAAAAGAAGGCAGGATTTGAATGAGCTATGTAATGTTCGACTAACAATGACTGGATAGATTATAAGTGATGTAAAATGTTTGCAACTAAAAATATATCAATATGGTTTGTTTCAGTTATATAAATGTATGATTTCCTACGTTAAAAGGGATAATATAATAAAGATGTTTCTTGTTTAAAAAAAAAAAAAAAAAAAAAAAAAAAAAGATGCCTGGAGACCTTACTGGGAGATCATCATTCAGGATGAAAGGTGTTCTTTGCTGTGCAGGAACAACCAAAATTATAGAATAGGTAACTAATGGCTTCTGTGCCAATAAAGAATGTAATGCAGGAACTCTGTTACGGTATTGCTTGTTCCACGAGCTATCCACATCCCCTGAGAGCTGTCATTGAGATTAAATTCTAAAATGTTTACCTTAATGTAGGAGATGTATATATGAATGACAAAAGGTAAGAAGGAAGTTGCTAAATACTAAAAACAAGAGTTGTAGTTGGGAAGATAGAAAAGTGTGGAGTAATAGCTCAGCAAAACATGCTGACGGCTTCATGTCTGCAAGAAATAGAAAAGGAACTGCATATTGTTAGAACTAATTTTCTCAGAACTGCAGAAAATTAATTTGAAGTTTACTAAACTAAAGAATTACAGAAGTATGACTAGCCTGAATCAAAAAGGAGTTGAACAAATTTTGTCAACAAACTTGAGTACGAGAACAACAAATGGAAGAGAAGAGAGAATAAAAGCAAGTGAAAGACAGAATGACAGCTCATGAAGTGAAGACTGAGGGAATGGATGAGCAATTAGTAGACTATGGAGACAGATCAAGAACATTACGTTCACATTCATGGTTTCTTGAAGAAAACAGAGGGTCCAAATGTGCTCTATTATGTGAAATAAACTTTTTTTTACTGATGTAGACAGCAGACTTGAAAGTGTGTGGGACTTTTATGCCAAGAAGAGATCTACAAGCTAGTGCATCTTGAATGTAAGTGATGAAAGAGACAAAGTACAGTTGTGTACCTACCATAAATGTAGATGTTCGAGTGTATTCACTGTTGCAGTCATTACACTTAGGTTATCCTGCTGGCAGGCTACCCGCAGTCGGCCTGAATTCCAAAGTCCTGGTCCGGCGTCGGTTGCTGTTGCCTCTTTCCTGACGTCAGAGCGCCAGGGGTATAAAAGATGCAGCCGACGCCATTTTCTTCAGTTTTTCTTGCCCCAGATGTCAGGTGCCCCCAAAAGGGTAGGCTAAAAAAATTGCTTATAAAAGCATGCACTAAAATAAACAATACCTTCATCTACAAGCAAATACACCACATAGGTTGTATAGGATAGAGAAGTACAGATAAGTCCCAGCAAAAAAAGGGGGATGGTGGGTAACCTGGACTGCAACAGTGAATACACTCGAACATCTACATTTATGGTAGGTACACAACTGTACTATATTCACTGTGTTTCACTGTTGCAGTCATTACACTTGGGTTGAATCCCAAAGCTGAGGTTGGGCGGCTGGGTCTAAAAAGAATTAGGAGTGGCTATAAGGCCCTGCAGAACTGCAGTGGCAAAGCCTGCTCTGGATTTAGAGTAAAGAGGTAAGTGGTAGTGCTTAGTAAAAGTGTGCACTGAAGTCCAAGTTGCAGCCTCCAAAATATCCTTGGTTGGTACTCCTCTGAGGAAGGCTGCTGAGGTGGCTGCTGCCTTGGTAGAATGTGGTCTAACGCCCTTAGGCACTGACTTGCCATGTTGTGAATAGCAGAAATGAATGCAGTGTCCTATCCATTTTATAATAGTCTGCTTTGAGATAGCCTTTCCTTGTGATTCTGCAGCATATGCCACTAAAAGTTGCTCAGTCTTTCTGAAAGCTTTAGTTTTGTCCAAGTAGAAGCATAGCTGTCTGTGTATGTCCAAAGAATGCAGAAGTCTCTCCCCTTTATTCTGTGGGTTTGGGAAAAAAGTAGGCAAATGAATGGTTTGGTTAAGAGCCACACTGGACACTACCTTAGGCATAAAAGTTGGGTTTGTCCTTAAAGAAACCCTGTCCAGATGGAAGATAGTAAAAGGTTCCACAGCCACTAATGCCTGTAACTCTTCTTGCTGAAGTTATTGCTAGGAGCAGAGCTGTTTTCCATGATAAGAATTTTATATCAGCTGTATTGGCTGGCTCGAAAGGAGGCAGTGTGAGTTTTTCCAAGACAAAATTGAGGTCCCATGCAGGTATTGGTGCTCTCCATGGAGGTCTTATGTTTCTGGCCCCCCTGAGGAATTGTCTAAGTAATGGATGTGAAAAAATAGGTGGGTCTGTATTGTAATGAGCTGAAATGGCAGAGGCATGGATCTTAATTGATGAGAAGGATAGGCCTTTGTCTACCATCTCAGTTAGATATTGTAAAATCTGAGGAATATTTGGAACAAGCGTGTCAATTCCTTGTGCCTGGTTCCAAGCACAGAATCTCTTCCATTTTTCTGCATGAGATTTTCTGGTGCTGGGCCTCATGGCCTCCAAAATAACATCCATAACCGCTTTACAGAGAGGTGTATTCTGAATGGTTACACTATCCGCCATGCAGCTAGATTTAGGGTTCTGAGTTGGCGGTGCAGGATCTGATTGTTTTGTTGGGTCAGTAAATGAGGAATTTGAGGCAATGTCCAGGCTGGGCCTTGGGACAAGCTTCTTAGGATTGGGTACCAGTGTTGGCGTGGCCAATCTGGGGCAATTAGTATCATTTGTGGCTTCCCTTGTCTGACCTTTAGGAGTACCTTGGGGAGGAGAGGCAGTGGAGGAAAGGCATATACTGTACGGTTGTTCCAGGTGAATGACAAGGCATCCATTTCCCATGCTTGTTTGTGATAAGTCCTTGTGCAGAATCTCTGAAGCTGGCAGTTGTGAGGGGAGGCTGGCAGTTGTGAGAGGAGGCAAAAAGATCTATGTCTGGGCATCCCCATTTCCTTGTTATCATGCTGAAGATTTGTGGATCTAGTTTCCACTCATGAGGATCCATGAGGTTTCTGCTTAGTTCGCCTGCCAGAGCATTTGTTTTTCCTGGCAGGAATTGTGCTTGCAGGTGTACTTGGTAGGTCAATGCCGTGTCCCACAAAATCATTGTTTGTCTGCAGAGGGGGTAGGAATGTGTGCCTCCCTGCTTGTTTATGTACCAAATAACTGTGGTGTTGTCCGTCTTTATCAGCAGCTGTCCTGGATGAAGTAAGTCCTTGAAGGCTGTCAGGGCATTTTGTACAGCTAGCATCTCTTTTTGATTGATGTGAAGATGCCTTTGGCTTGGAGGCCATGTGCCCTGAATACATTTTCCTGCCATGTGGGCCCCCCAGGCATAATCTGATGCATCTGCTGTTAGTGTTTGCCTGGCTGCGGGTAAAGTGAATGGCTGTCCCTTGTTGTGGTGACAGGCCTGGGTCCACCATCGAAACTCATGTTGCAGGCAGGGAATGAGTGAAATTAATGATTCCAGGCTGTGGCAATGTTGAGTCCAAACACTTTTTAGATACCATTGTAGTTTCCTCATATGCAGTCTTGCATATGGAATTAGCAGAATGCAGGATGCCATGTAGCCCAGAGCCTGTAGAATTTTTCTTGCAGATAACTGGGTCTTTGTTGCCATGTTTTTGAAGTAAGAAGTCAGTTGTCTTTGTTTGTCTAGCGTGAGATAAGCCATCTGGGCAGTTGTATTTTAAGCTTGCACCCAGGAATATTATCTCTTGAGAGGGTACTAGTTTTGATTTATTTTCGTTTACTATGTACCCTAGGCAAATTAGTAATCTTTTTACAAACGCCAGATGCTTTAGTAGAATGTCTTTGGTCTCTGCTTGAATAAGGCAATCGTCCAAGTAGGGATATATTTGAATTCCTCTTTGAGTGCAAAATGCAATTACTGATGCCAGGCATTTTGTGAAGACCCTGGGCGCAGTAGATAAGCCAAAGGGCAGTGCAGAGAATTGGTAGTGCATTGAGCCAGCTATGAATCTGAGGTATCTTCTGCAAGATTGTCTGATTGGGACATGCAGGTATGCCTCTTTGAGGTCCAAAGTTACAAGCCAAGCCTTCTTGCCCAGCATGGGCAGAAGCTGCTGCAGAGTCAACATTTTGAATTTCGGAATGTCCAGAAAAGTATTTAGAATAGACAGGTCCAGAATTGGTCACCATGCTTTGTCCTTTCTTGGTACTAAAAGTCTCGAGTAAAATCCTTGTCCCTGCTCTTGTTGTGGCACTGGCTGAATAGCCCTCATGTTCATGAGAGATGAAACCTGTTTTTGTGCTTCTGTCTATTGACTGTGTGGCAGGTCTGGCATACCTTTTGTCTTTGGAAGGGTGTGAAAGTGGAACCTGTAGCCCTGAGAGACTATATTTAGGACCCATTTGTCCTGGGTGATCGTGTGCCAATTTTGTGAAAAAAAGTGCTAGTTTTCCCCATAAGGGTGCTGCCAAAAGATAAATGCTTGACACTGGCAGAGGGAAGTCATTGGGACTGTTTCCTATATGGCTGTGATTTCTCTTCTCTGCTTTTGGAGGTAGAAGCACCCCATCGTTTGGGCCTGTATGAGCCCTGGGGCTGTTGTCTGCCTCTAGGGCATCTGTATCTGCCTCTTTGTGGCCTGTCTGACACGGGAAAGAACCAATTCTTAGAAGGCCAGTTCCTGCTAAATCTGGGTGGCTGTACCTGTAAGAAATCCTTCACTGTCTGCATAGATTTAGCTTTATCCTCCATTTTCTTCAACACCTCTTCTGCCTTAACACCAAACAAAGTATCATGCTGTAATGGAGCATCCAATAATTTTGCTTTAACATGATCAGGCAGAGTCTGTTCCTTTAACCAAGCATGCATTCTAATAACAGAACCTGTTACAGCGGCCCTGCAAGTGGCCTCCAGTGAATCATAACCACATTGCAAAGTATGTTTTTCCACTTGTTCAACTGCATGCAATAAATCCTCAATTCCTTGTTCTCAGAACATTCAGAATTTGTCAACATTTTCTGCTTTAACAGAGACATTAAGTATTGCTGATATTTAAGAATATGAAACTGACAATTTAAAGCCCTTACAGCCAAGGTAGCAGAAGTGTAAACTTTTTTCCCCCATCTGTCCAGTGCCCTAGAATCTCTATCTGAGGGGACAGGGTTTTTTGCAGTAGCAGCCTTGACCCCTCTGTGACCCTGAGAAATAGTTTCTGGGTCAGCAGCAGGGTTTTTATATAGAAATTTATGAGAATCTGGAACCCTGTAGTATCTGTCTGGCTTAACAGGTGCAGGAGGTAAAGAGTCGGGAGACAGGCCGGAATCTGAAAATACATCATCTGCAATGTCTAGAACAGGTGGAATAGCAAGAGGTCTGTGCTGAGGTAGAAGAAGAAAGTCTCTGAGCCTTTTCTTAGAATCTGAATAATCTTGGCTCTCCCAGTGGAAATGCACCCTCATGGTAAGCAGGGTTTCCCCAAATGAGTAATCCTCAGGAGGAGAAGCTGAAGGAAAAGATTCTTCAGCATCAGAATCCTCATAGGGAGGAACAGAGTATCCCTGTTCTGAAGAGGAGTCAGAGGAAATGGAAACCTGATCAGAGAAATCATATTCAGTATCTTGCCTAGGCCTCTTATCAGGAGGGGGATGGGAACCACTGATCAAAGTAATTAGGTCTTCGGCCATTTCGAGCATCTGTTTTTTAGGCATGGAAGTCTGTCCTGGAGAATGCTGTACTTGTTTCCTTGTCCTGAAAACTGTTTTAGCCTTTGTCTTGGATGCTGAAGTTGGCTTGATATAAAGCTGTGTAGGTCTGAAAACACCCTCAGAAGCCGATGCCTGCTCAGTGGCTCCAGACCCATCTGAGGGATTAGTTTCCAAAGGTCCAATACCTTGAGTATCCCAGAGGCCTAGTTGTCTCCACGTGGGAATCGGAGGCGGCCTGTGGCTCTGAGGTAGCAGGTGTCAGGGGCTGCGAAAGCGCCTCACTGAGAACCGGCGACTGGCCTAGAAGAGACTTCATCGTCTGTTTTGGACCTCAGATGCCTCTCCTTTTCTTTTTCCTTGCACTTTTTATGAATTCCAGTTGTCGGTTGTTCCGACGGCATTATATAGTTAAACCTTTGGCCAAAGTAATGAAAAGCAAAACCGTACCGACGCTTAAGAGTGCGTTGGTTAAATCTAGCACAAAACCGACATCTAGCAACATCATGATCAGGGCCTAGGCAAGGAATACAGTAAGAATGAAAATCCTTATGAGGTATTTGCTTCCCACAAGAAATATAATTGTTAACGTTTTCTGACATCGGTCTGGAGTAAGAAAAAAAGTTTCCCCAACGGGGTACTTAGCTTTATAGAAGACTTCTGATCTGAAATTCAATTTTGAAAATCTCAGGAGTCGGCCGACCGGCACTTGCGAACTGCTTTTGCTTCGGGCACCACGTGGCAAGAAAGACGGAAGAAAATGGCGTCGGCTGCATCTTTTATACCCCTGGTGCACTGACGTCAGGGAAGAGGTGACAGCAACCAACGCCGGACCAGGACTTTGGAATTCAGGCCGACTGCAGGTAGCCTACCAGCAGGATAACCCAAGTGTAATGACTGCAACAGTGAAACACGATGAACATCATTACCAGTATCATGGAAACTAGGAAAGACGTTGGAAGTTAACAGATTGTACATCTGCACTGAGCAAGAATATTGTCTCACTACAAGTAGTAGATGACAGCTTTTCTATGCCAGTTGAAAATATTAAATTTGACTTCTTTATCCTACCACCTTTAAAGTGCACTTCCCCAATGGCACTAATATTTCTAGAGGCTGAAGAAGCAAGAAAAATATTGCAGGAGAACAAAGTCTCAATGTAAGGGTCAGACTGTTATGTTCTGAACGCCTGAGCACTCTGGGGATGACAAAAAAAAAAAAAAAAGGAATCAGAAGCCACTAAGGAAACTTATCAAACTCACTTCCAGTACGAAAGGCAAAAAAATGGCTTAGCAAAAGACAGCAACTCTGGCTCTTGGAAAGCTGCCTGCAAACTAGAGGAATGGTGTTAAACCAGACATCAAGATCTTGAGCCTAAATTCAAAATTACTCTTTAAATAGAAATGTTACTTAAAAATAACACCTAGTACTGCCAATCAAACTTAATAGTGTGGACCGCAGCCTCCAATCATACATGTTTGTGGCTTTTAGAACAGTGGGACTGATGGGTAACCTGAGCATCCATATTACAGAGTGGGAAATCAAGCAGAAATCAAAATGATTGTTAGCTGTGCAAATTGGGTGAAATGTAGTGCACCATGGTAACTGATGACTTCAGATGAGAGTGGTATTAATTATGAGTAAACTGTTCACATCCTAAAATTATTTTAGATGTTTCTGTAGTTTTCTTAAACCTGTTGGTGAGTAAACAAATGTGTTACCATGCGATTAGTTCCAGGTTAGAGGCTTGTTTGGAATTTTGTTCCTTTTTATTTTTAAATAATCTGTTCTGGAGTCTGGAGGACACTTGACACTTTTGAGTCCCCCCACGCAAAAGAAACATGTTTGACATAGAAAAAATGGAATGGTGCTTAGAGTTTGCTAATGAATGAGACAAGATTTTTTTTATGTAATGTCAATAGTTCTACTAACCTTGTTAATATTGATAAGCTTTCTGGTTTTGTGCAGACGCATATATCTTCAATATCAATGCTTCAGGAAAAATCTGAATGACACTGAACATTCAAAACTAAACAGGGATTTAGACAGTGACATTTTGCAAGCCAAGAGAAACTAAAGTGTAATGGGACTATTATTCAGTCTTTCAGGTTACCTCCCTTTTAATATCAGGTGAATTTACTGATCCCAAAGGGAGGTTTGCATGTGGCTATCAAAGGAATATTGGTTGGGGAAAAAAGCAATTGTGTGTGTGTGTGTTTGTGTGTATATGTATATATATATATATATATATATATATATATATATATATATATATATATATGTATGTGTGTATGTATGTATATATATATATATATATATATATATATATATATATATATATATATATATATATGTGTAGGTATGTATGTATGTATGTATATATATATATATATATATATATATATATATATATATATAGGTTTACTATCAAAATGTGGAACAGCACTTACACGAAAGTGGGATGGTCAAATGCATGTTTTCCAGTTTCCATAATGCCAATTCGGAAATGTCCAAATCCACATTAGCGAATGGTAAATGTGCATAACATGTTACTGGTAACATGGACTTTAGACACTGATTAGAACTTCCAGTTACCATTTCCGACCCAATTCAGTCAAAAATCTAGAAACCACATTTTGATAGTAAAACCATATATATATATATATATATATATATATATATATATATATATATATATATATATATATATACATACATACATACATACATACACACACACACATGCATATATATATATATATATATATATATATATATATATATAGGCAGACAACATTGCTTTTTTTCCCCACAATAATCGATAACAAAATAAGGGCTACTCTACATCAATGATAATTACTTTTTGTAAAGGAGGCTTGTGAAGGACTAGACTGTTGACAAAAATACATAGATTACAAACAGTTGCAATTAGAAAATGTACGGCAGGAGTTTCTCCAATATCTGGAAAAATAATAGTAAATTTAAGAAAATAGTAGTGCATCAGCTATAATATGACAATTCCTCAACAGCAAGTAAAGCATTGCTAATTAGACGTCCACAGCAGCAGGTTCAGCAAGCAGCATAAAGTTAAAAGATATTAAAACAACTGGTTCCCAGTGAGTACCTTGGAAATGTTTAACGAATATTATTCCCAGCTACTGGCATAAAGAAAGAGAAATTAACAGCAATCAAGCAAGTCCATAGTTATTCACTTATCCCCTTCCCAAAATTAATCTGTGAACAAACACCACAGTTTTAATGGTATATATATATATATATATATATATATATATATATATATATATATATAAACTGGGGAAGAAATTCTGTAGGCAATAAGACATCAGAAAGTTAAAATGTGTTCCAGCCCTGATGGGTTGCCAGTTGGCCTCTAGAAGCTAGCAGAACCCAGAATAGTTATTTATATATATATATATATATATATATATATATATATATATATATATATAAATGGATGATAATAATGATGAATGAAGAATTAAATACAAAAAAATTCAGCAGTCTTGAGAGAAGTGGTAATAAGTGTGATCCCCCCACAAATTGAGTAAAAATGTTCTTCTGTTCTCCTATAGACTCATATCTGTTTTGAATTGTGATTATGAAGTATTTAAGACTACTTTTGGCTAGCTAGCATTACTGTCAAACTAATAAAAATGGACTGGTTTGAGTTTGTCTGCACATGCCTACTGGAGGTGGGGTGGCTAGGCAGTAGATGTATGGCAATATTAGGAAAAGACCCTCCTACAAATACATGAAGTGGAACACATGAAAACATTCCTACTACTTGTCAGTCTGGATGCAAAAATGCATTTGTATGGACTGGGGATTTCTATTTAAATTTCCAAATCAGAAGTGTTTGCCTGATAATTTTATAAATGTACCAGGAGATATTTACAGAGATTTGTTAAGGTATCGGCTTTGCTATCACCAGGGTTCTAGCTGGTCTAGTTTTCCCCAGTGTTGTTCATGTTCTACTTAGAACTGATTGCTATACTGATATGACAATCTACTTGCATTGGATTTTGGTGGGAGATAAATCAGATTAATCTACAGCTGTTTGCAAATGGCATCAGTCTCAATAATGAAACCCCATGAAAACCCAGAATAGCTACCACTGTGGAAATTTCACAGTATCCCTACTAAAACACATCTATAACCTTAGCCTCAGAGCCAATACCATGCCCTCTATCTGGAAATCAGCCTCTGTTACCCTTCTCAACCTCTCAGTTCCATCCCAGCTCAATACTTCCCCCCCCCCTTGGTAAAATCCTTTATAAGATAAATTATAATTAACTCACAACTTGCCTTAGCAAATACCACTTACTTTCTTGGAAGCAGTATGGCTTTTGGGCAGGTAGAAGTACCATGACTGTTCTCTGGACACTCATTGATGGCATCCTCACCAACATGGATAAAGTTAACCTCACTGGGGCAGTATCCATTGACCTTACCCAGGCTTTTGACCTGGTCGACCACCTCATCCTATTATCCTACTTACAAGATATCAGTGTATACTCTGAATCTAGCCAAGGGTTCAAAGATTTCCTGCCTACCAAACACTCACATTTAAAAGTGGGCCTGCCTTATCAGATACAGATTTTTCTCTTTCAGGATTTCTACAGAGATCAACTCTTGCATCAATATTATTCTCTATTTTTATACATAAACTGCCTTTTGACCTACCTCATTTACATCTCTCTTACACTGACATGATTTTCTACAATGCCAACTCTTCTCATGACATCATCCAAAATCAACTTCAAGCTGACCTTCTACAACTAAACAATTGGCTTTGTTCTAAAAATGTATTTCTCAACCCTAAGAAAAGTCCACTCTGGTACAAAGAAAAGACTCACTAAAGCCACTAGCCCTCACCATAAAGACCTAGGCAACAACTTAATTGAATCCACCACAACATTTAGATATCTTGACATGTGGCTTGATCAATCCCGCAACTTCCACAACCACATTCAGAAAGCAAGATCCAAAATCAACTACCTGCTATTTTGGGCCCAAAAAGATATCTAATTTCCTCTAACAGCCTTCTAGAGTAACCTTAAGCAAAGGTGTCCTACTTGCATAACTAGAATATGGCCTATCCCGATTTTTCACTACCTTACACGAAAAAAAAACACCACCTTATAATCTCTTTATAATAAAATCTGCAGTTGCATCACTAACTCCCTTAGGTGTGAACATCACTGCAATACCCTGGTAAAGGCAAACCGGCTACCCATTCAAGGCATAGCCACTGTCTACCCATTCAAGGCATAGCCAACCTCCTTCTTGGCTTTCTTTTCTTCACACTCCTACACAAAGACATACCATACTCGTTACTATGAGACTAACTATATCCAACCCACACTACAACCTAAGAAATCAATCCACTAATGAACTTACTCTAATTCCATCCATTAAACTTTATTCTACAGGCTACAGATTCTCTGTTCTTGTCCCTAAACTATGGAAACCATTGCCACTTGATCTTACTGAAGTCAGACACTAACAGTTCAAACCTCAGTTCAAACAATGCCTAAATGAAAAATACATGTACACATACAAGAACACAGACCATGTCATGTAACTTCCATGGCTGCACTATTACATTCATTTCTGAAAACCTTGGCTGCTTAATCTCCTAACTTCTCAAAGATAAAAATTCATACCCACTGCTTCCTTATTTGCTCTATCCATTCCCTACTATATATACCTAATACCCACTTCTTCTATTAGTTCTTCTCTTGCAGCTCTTAGCATTCTACAATATCTACTGTCTTCACTACTAAAATTTCCCTGCATACTTGTATATACCACGTCTGCTCTTTTGGCTGGACCACATTTACCTCTCCATATAACACCTGTATTATGCATTGTATACTCCTGATCCTACTTCTTTTTAAACCTTCTTGTAAATATGTGTATATTTTTTACATCTATGTCATGTTATGCCACCACACTGTATAATTTAGTTCTATTTTGATCTTACTTTACTGCTATTACTATGTATGTAACCTGCGCTAAATCGGCAAATGGTCAAATGTGATCAGTGTGCTACTATGGAAAGTAAAACTAACAAACAAACAAACAGAAATATGGAATATATTCTGGTTACAAAACTAGCAAAAACAAACTAAGTCAGTAAGAATAAATTATGCCCTCCTTTATGAGTTTAAGGCAGAAATTCCCTTGCTTATAGCACAATAACAAATTAAAATATTTGGTGGTAACTAGTTGACAAAATACAGTGCATGTGATAAACTGGTGCTTCCAAAAACAGTGGAGGACTGTGGATTCCAGATTATTTTAATTGTTATAGGACCTCTCTGCACTAAAGTTTTATTTGTTGCACAATTCGTATGAAGCATTATGGAAGACAATGGCAGTGACATCCTTAAATGATAGTCAACTTAACACATTTTATATTTTTGCATGTTATTATGACCAAAAATATGAGATGCCTTCTTAATATGTTCTGAATAATCTGAAATTGCTTTTTTCAGGATCAAAAATATTTGGTGTGGCTTAAAGAATTATCATCAATAGGCTGTGACCAAATGACTTCCAAGATAGCTGCGCACTGATCAAAACTACACTGCCTAGATGTCAGCAAAGAAGAAATATGGATAAAGCAAGTTAAAATCAATGAGAAAAAAGAAAAAAAACATTCTAGTGGGGAAGAGCCTTACTGTTGGGAGCTGTTATAATGGTTAGTGTTAACTTCACAGACACAAAGGACAGGGTTTGATTCTCTCACCTTTGGAAGAGAAAATGGCTAGGCTTAAAATAGCCCACAAGGGCAGCAAGCCTTGTAATTACCTATGCCAAAAAAAACCCCTCTGTTGGGGAAGAGTCTTGCAGTTCTTTGGCAAAAAAAAAAAATAGTTCAAGTTTCAGCCTCAGTACAGGAATATGGTTTCCAGTAATTTAGAGGAAAAAAATAAATTAAATAGATGCAGAGGTGTTTAAGACAAGTGACAGACTGGACTAGGGAAATACACACAGTCAAATGACAAAAAGGCTGGAAAGAATAAAAGCAGCTTTAAGTAGCTACTCAGATGAGATGATAAAACAGCAGAAATCAGAGGATGAGGGGATCAGGGATTCACTGAATACGAGGCTTTCAATAAGAATCTTTTAAAAAAAATAGTACAGCTAAAAACAAAGCATGCAGGGAAAACATGATATTCTCTACTGTACCATAAAACTGGAAGAAATAGATTGTGTAAGTTATATGAAAGTAAAATAAGCAGCTGGACTGTTATTCCACACAGGATTTGTTAAATGAAAAGGCACATTGTGCCTATGCTCCAAATTTGGCCATGAGAAAGAGCGAAGACCTACAGTAGTAAAGATGCCGTCATATCAGCAGAAGGAGCTGCCCCAAACAAAACTGTGGCAGAAGGGTAAATTTATGCCAGCAGAAGGAGCTACTTCTGACAAACTTGTAGCAAAAAGGTAAAGTATTATCAGTTGTGGTCACCAGAGTGTTCCTAAAAATGATTACTCACTTTAGACCAGGCAGAAGAGAAAATTGTTCATCCCTGCAATCAAAAATGTTGAGGCAGGTGTGAGACTCAATTTGCTATACCCAGCAGTCTTCAGAATATTTTTTCAAAAGAAACAAAGACAAAGGAGGAAATATAACAGTTAATCTAGCAAAAAGCAAGCCAGGAAGTTGAAGTGGATTATGCTTTTCATTCCTCTAGCAAGGACACAGCCCACATACAGTGCTTGCCAGTAACATCTTTTTCAAGTGTGAACAATAGAACAAAGGTCAGGAGCTGACTAGAAAAAAAATGGCATTAAATTAGAGACCAGTGTTGGGTGGTCAAGATACTGGAACAAACGGCCAACAAAGATCCCAGTAGCTCGAGCAAAGATGTAAAGCTGTATCCAAGAATCAAGACCACATAGACAGTATAACCTTATTTATTGCAGATAAAAATCACACGGAGCTCCAAAAGGAAAAAAACAGGTTTAGCGCTTTCATCTGCCAACAGCAGACTTCTTCAGAACCACATGATATCAGTTAATTAGTTCAATAAAAAGCCTGTTTGGCGCCAAAAAAGCTATCCAATACAAACTTTAAAAAAGTATAAAAGTGTAAAAATACTAGGATTACACTAGTAAATGTGGCACTTGTAGTCAGTGTCAATATGTGAATGTAAATAAGATCACTAAACTCCAGAATGTCAATAGAACAGTTTGCTATAGTAGAAAGGGGAACTGCAATACTAAGAGAATTGTTTACTTAGCCACCTGTTCTTGCTGTCAAGCCTTCTATATTGGCAAGACTGAGAGGAAGTTTAAAACTCGCATATATGAACATATTTATAAGATCAAGAAAGGGGACATGAAAAATGCACTAAGTAAACATGTTAGTGATAAGGGTCAAGATCACTCTTAAATTCACTATTATTGATTCTATTGACACAGTTGCATGTGGAGGTAATTGGAAAGTTGGTCTGTCTTGTATGGAAAGCAAATGGCAGATATTTTGTGATGCCACCACCTGGCCAGGTCTCAATGATAGTATCAGTATTAAACCATTTTTACTTTTAGACCGTGGTTAGTGTGTGGCCAATGTATATAGAATTTTATATATACATTTTTCATATATTGTCATGTATTTTACAGGGAGGTCTTGTGGTGGACACACATTTGATGTATTGTTACATTTGTACATGTGTTTATTGTTATCAGTGTAACATATTTATATTTATATTTATAATGTATATATTGTTATGATCTTTATGATTTATAATATTTTTTGGTCATGTGTATATTTTAGAATTATATACATTTTCATTCATTCCTTGACATACATTTTAAATAGCCACTTCCAAAAGTTTCCGTGGAGTTCCAGGCAGAAATACTGGTAATTACAGCGACCAAAAGTGCTTGAAATAAGATGCAAGTATATATATAGCAAGTAACAGTTCTGGAAACGTTCGTACTGATAAAAACTAGTTTATTTGGACACGTTAGCGCTTTCACCTACTGGCTTCTTCAGACGTACAAAAAACACTACAAATCCATCAATTAAATAGTCATCCTGTAAATCCAATTGGATTAGCCAGATAATACATTTAAAGGTGTACTAACCCTTAACACAAAAAATCACAATTCATCAGTAGCCAAAGGCAAATCTGATTATGTACCTAAACAAAACACTTATGCCTAGAATGTTATATATAAAAAACAAAGACTATCTAACAATCTATGTGTATAAGATTAGATAATAAAATATTAAAAATATTAATATCTATTTCATTAAAAGTAATAATGCCTACAACGTAACTGCATAGCATAATTAAAATTTCTGATATTTACATATCACATAACAGATAACTAAGTAAAAACAATGAATGTGTACACATATCTATAAAGAAATACACAGAGAAAACTATCTATATGTGCACTTGTACACCTTAGTATATAGGGGCAGAAGTACAATAGTATAATCACAATATATTAGCTGCTAGCTTAATAAATAAATACAATGTCAACACACACACTAACCTAACTGCCTCTCTAATAGATCATTAACAATTCTTAGGTTTCTTAATGATACACTAGAATGTGAAATGAAATGGATTATCAGGTGTAAATCTGATAAATCACCTGGTCTGAATGAAAGAGTGAACATTAGACCTATACTTAGAAAGAAGAGGTGTAGGAAACCTAAGAAACCTAAGAATTGTTAATGATCTATTAGAGAGGCAGTTAGGTTAGTGTGTGTGTTGACATTGTATTTATTTATTAAGCTAGCAGCTAATATATTGTGATCATACTATTGTACTTCTGCCCCTATATACTAAGGTGTACAAGTGCACATATAGATAGATTTCTCTGTGTAATTTTTTGTAGATATGTGTACACATTCATTTTTATTTATTTATTTGGTATGTGATATGTAAATTTCAGTATTTTTAATCAAGATATGCAGTTACGCTAGGCATTATTATTTTTAATGAATTAGATATTAATATTTTTAATATTTTATTATCTAATCTTATAAACATAGATTGTTAGATAGTCTTTGTTTTATATATAACATTTTAGGCATAAGTGTTTTGTTTAGGTACATAATCAGATTTGCCTTTGGCTACTGATGAATTGTGATTTTTTGTGTTAAGGGTTAGTACACCTTTAAATGTATTATCTGGCTAATCCAATTGGATTTACAGGATGACTATTTAATTGATGGATTTGTAGTGTTTTTTGTACGTCTGAAGAAGCCAGTAGGTGAAAGCGCTAACGTGTCCAAATAAACTAGTTTTTATCAGTACGAACATTTCCAGAACTGTTACTTGCTATATATATACTTGCATCTTATTTCAAGCACTTTTGGTCGCTGTAATTACCAGTATTTCTGCCTGGAACTCCACGGAAACTTTTGGAAGTGGCTATTGTGATTATTTTCTTTTATTTCGTGGGTTCCGTGCTCCGTTGGCTTGGTGCACTCATCTGTGTGTTATACGTTATACATTTTAAATAATTTGCAAACAATTTGCATATATTTTTTATACTTTTATAAAGTTTGTATTGGGTAGCTTTTTTGGCGCCAAACAGGCTTTTTATTGAACTAATTAACTGATATCATGTGGTTCTGAAGAAGTCTGCTGTTGGCAGATGAAAGCGCTAAACCTGTTTTTTCCTTTTGGAGCTCCGTGTGATTTTTATCTGCAATAAATAAGGTTATACTGTCTATGTGGTCTTGATTCTTGGATACAGCTTTACATCTTTGCTTGAGCTACTGGGATCTTTGTTGGCCATTTGTTCCAGTTTTTTGGTTTCTCATTTGGGTGGTCAAGATGATGAAGGCACAGCCAGCAAGAATGTGACAGTATGAAATAAACAGATAAAAAGCTAAGTGTCATTCCCATAAGATGCAGTTTGGACATGAAAACTGTGTTTCTGCAAAAAGTAAGGGAAAAAGACAGGATGTATGTGGACTGTATTAAGCTGTAGGCAGGAGTACTTTCTCATTAATGTTTAGAAGAATAATGAAGGTATTATTTTTCTTCTTAGTAATATGCTTATAATCATTTTTTTTACTTCAAATGAGTGTTACCTGTTAAGTAGTTTTCTACAGTATGCAGAGGGAATTTAATTGTGGGGTATGTGTGTGTGTGTGGGGGGGCCTTATCAGTGCCCACTATTAATATCAGTTAAAGTAGGGAAGTACTTTTTTGACTGTAACTGGGGTTTATACTGTAACAAAATAAACTTAGCTGTTAAGTATAATGTTATGATTTCAGGCTGCCAAGGGGATGGATGCCACATTACGATGTTTCCCCGGGTGTTATGCATGCAAGCAGGAATGTACACTAAAATCACATACAAACAGTTTTCTAACATATGATATGAACATGCAATTGCAGAACTATTATCTACTAGCAGAGCTATGCAGTTCCAGATGAACTGTCTGCAGCCATAGGCAATAAGTCAGGAAATGAACGAGCCATGAAATTTGAGGCATCTGTATAGAGAAACACTAAAAATGGTACTTACAGGAGTAGTAAGGAGCAGTTCACTGAAAATAACTGAAATCTGATACATTGTAGGGAATACCAGCAGAAGCATTCCTAGTAGCAGGAATGATTTCAGTACAAATCACAACAATGCAAAATCTGTTTACTTAATGGCAGCCATGGCACTCTTTCTTAAGGCTAAAAATCAGTCAACTAAGAGTATGCAAGATGTTTTTCACATATGGAGAAGTTTTGATGACACAACAATGGACGGTATGGGTGCAAAATGGAAAACAGGCTCCAACATGTATTTTCAACATGAGTAAACCTAAATTTAGAACAGCCAAAGCCTGTAGGTATGTCTGTCTATTTGGAGCATTTGACCATATACATATATAGAGGGATACATCTCCTTTTTGTAAAGTGTATATAGTTGTGTGGGTTTGGTTTGCCTTAAGATGGGTTTTTGGTTAAAATGCAGATGTACATTTTTTTGTTTCATGAGTATTTTTATTGGAACAAAATACCTGGGAAAATGTGCTTTAGGCACAAACAGAGAAAATAGTTATAACTGCATAATGATCAGCATGCCAAGAGTTAATGTGTGCATGTAAGCTGCAAGTTAGGAACCCACATTCAAAAAAAAATGTCATGCAAAATATCTGAAAGTAACAGTGCCTTATCAGAATGTCTACCTTATCAATCATTTCACTGAATGTGCACGTCATTATAGGTATGGATAAGAAGCAAAGAATATCAAATTATATTTAGTAGTACATAGTACAAATAGCTACAGTGGATATAAAAAGTATACACACCCCTGTTAAAATGCCAGGTTTTTGTGATATAAAAAAATGAGACCACAATAAATAATTTCAAAACTTTTCCCACCTTTAATGTGATCTATAACCTGTACAATTCAATTGAAAAACAAACAAATGTGTTAGGGGAAAACATATAAAAAATAAAAAACATACAATAAGCTGGTTGCATAAGTGTGCACACCCTTAAACTAATACTTGGTTTGGTTCCTATAATGCTCTCCTGTTCTTCCAGGAGTCATCAAGAGAAAAGGGGTAGGGGCTGGATGGGAGTTGAAAAATGGAGACTAGTTTGGGGGATGTGGTGAGACCAAAGGTCAATACTTTGAACTGGTAGTGACTAGCTCCCAGCCGAAGTGTAGATATCTCCTGGACCATCTGTTCATTTTTAAGTGATAGCATGCATCCTGAAGCTCTACTAAGCACATCCAGTCGTCCTTGTGCAGAAAGGGCAAAATGGTCTGAACAGTGACCATCCGCAACATGGTATGCTGAACTGATTTGTCCAGAATGTTGAGATTCAAAATTTGTCTCCACTCCCCTGTTTTCTTTGGCACTAAAAAGGATCTTGAGTAAGTTCTGGATCCTTTCTGCTCTGGGGAGAACTCTTGGATGACTGTTTTTTTTTTTTTTTTTTTTTTTTTTTTCCTAACAACTTTTGTATTTCCAGAGCTGCTAAGTGACCCCAGACTGCCTTCAATAGTGGGCAACCGGGCCTCCTTTTAGGAGCGCTGATAGGGTCTCTCAGAGAAAGTCTCTCTGGATCCCTGGTTCTGCAGGCCTCCTCTGCCACGAGGGTGGCGCCTCCCACTTGAGTTCCCCCCTCTGCCCCTCAGGGAACTCTCTCCACATGGATCATGGAAAGGACCTTGGGATTTCCTGAGCCCCATTTTCTGACAACCTCACTGATTCCTAAAAAAGGATCTCTGAGGAGTCGAATAATGTAAGCCAACTGCAAACATGGTCTTACCATCTTGCTTGCACCTGGAGTGTGTGTACTTCAACTTAGGGCTAAATAACAAACTTCCGTCAAAGTGAGCATTGATGAAGGATGACATGAAGAGCTCCATAAAATCAAACAGGTGCATCCAGGAATGCCTCCTAATAGAAATGCCTGAACCCGGCGCTCTTCAGGCTCTTTCAGCTGCATGTGATATGAGCCTCACAGATGAATTGAAAATAGATTGAAGGGTCACCAACTATATAGCAACAGAAGTCTCTTCCTCAGAAGTATTGGTCACTGAGAGAAATTTTGAAATTCCGTTGATTAAATCCCCCTGTAATCTGGTGAAGTGTGCCAAGTAATTCAGAGACCTGAGTGCAAAGGTCAGTGACTCATACAGCTTCCCAAATCTGTCCAATGCCCCAGACTCCCTGTTAGGGAGATGAACTGAAGAACTCTGCTCCACAAGTTCTTTCTTGGTGGCTGCCGCTATGACCATAGCATCCAATGGTACTCCTTTGTTCCAGAATTCCCTTCCCGAATGTCTTAATGAACTGGACTATAAATTGTTGAAAGTGAAAAAGCTGCAACTTGAAAATGCGTACTTCTTGGACTCAATTAGGGTCAATCGAATCCTAAAAGGATGTGGCGCTATCCTACAGCTATGGAAAAGAATTCCCTTTTACAAAATGAATTGTCATTACTATTTGACAAACAAGGTTGTGAATATAGGGAGGTAATTATCAAACAAAATACCAAAATTAATTGAAAAATTGTCCACTGAGGTTAGCTCACTTGATAACCCAAGACTTACAGTACAGGGAATTTAAACTTGAATATGCCAACATTTTTTCTAGTATCAAACAACAATTACAGTATTTGAAAACGACAAAAATGAAAAAACGGGAACGTGACCGAGTTGATTATTCCCAAGTGGTAGCATATCCTAATCCACCGGAGTCCCAAGTGTGGGGTAAAAGGTCTTTCAAGCAGTACAATAATAATGGTAGTAATTCCAATGATTTTCAGAGAAATAACAATCTTCATGGGAATATAAATAATAACTATAGCACAGAAAATGAAAAATATTCATAAGAGCCTAAACCTTTGGACTTTTCCCCCCACTGTGGAGATTGCAGCATATAAGGTACAGGTACTGCATGAACCAATGGGAACAGAAGAACCTCACACACACAACCATTGAAGGAAAAACTCATACTTTCAGAACCGCTCTCTGGTCGTCAGCAGCACGGACAAAGGAGATATGTTCCATTCATGAAAATGAGAGCACAACCCAAGCTGATGGTAATGGCAGTTCAAATGTAACATTTTAACGAACACTGAAGGTGACTTTAAAATTTATAGTTTTTCAGCAGCTGATATTGATGTTAGCTGCACTGACTTGTTTTCTATGGGGACTACCTTTGTGCCGACTAGAAGGGCAAAAGTACCAGAGGTCTTAATGGACATTAAAATATATTTAAGGAAACCTAACCATAGTTTAATGTTTAACGAATTAGCTCATGAATCTTTTTTCATATATCTACTACATTTAACCCACTCCTTCATACAGTTTTGGCCTTGTCTGAGAAGATCTGTGAATTGGACATTATAAGTGACTTAGGTAATAAGATACACTATAAGTAACCTAATGTATCTAAGGATGAGTTGAAACAAACAGAATACATAAAAAAACAAAATGTGAAAATAGGGGGAGGTTGGTAATTATGGAAAAAATGAATTATAACACTATAATTTTTGAGATACTTAATATAAAAATGCTTATGAATTATTGAGCAGGAACCAATTGAACATGTCATATCAAAACTTTAGGGTGCAACTTAAAGACATGTTCATAGACGGGTGCTTCAAAATTGAGGAGTATAAGTACTTAAATATAGCTTCCCCAGTGGCACACACTATGTTTGCAGTACCTAAATTGCATAAGAACATGCATACATACATAATCCACCTATTCACCATATAGTAGACAGGAGAGGCTCTATTACTAGCTCATTTGCCCAATTTTTAGATCATAAGTTAAAATATCCAAAAAAGCACTTATGTCATTGCAATAAAAAGGTTTTGGTTTAGCAGACGGACCTGAGTGGCTTGATGTTTTTACTCTGAGTTTTCTTGGTTTGTTGGCACCTTTTTGGTCTTTTTTGGTCCTAGGATCTTATCTGGTCTCTTGGGAACTAGCTCAACAGAATCAGGTTCCTTCCATGTGTGCTAAGAGATCAAATCAATGAGATCATCAGCAAGCAGAGTCACCCAGGAAGGAGATGGGCCAGTACCAAATGCCTCCAGGAATACAGATTCCTCTTGAGAAGAGTTATCGGTAGATCAACCACCCCTTTGTTTAAGGATCTAAAATGTCTCCAAATGAAACATCATCAGGTGGTGATCTTGAAGACATTCCCCTTCAATGAAAACAGTATCATCTGTGACTGATCCTGAGGGGAGTACAACTGCTTTCTCCTGCAATTTGTCTTCCTAGGGACTTCTTCAGTGGGGTCTTCCAAGAAGTATTGGAAGTAATAATTACACCCTGCAGGGTAAGACTGAGACCTTGGGCTGGCTGTACTTGTAAAGTAGAATGTTGAGTCTCATGACACAAAAACATCTGAGATCAAGAGGGAAGATTTGAGGGGGGAGGCACCATCTGACCTCTAGAAGAGAATACTCTTTCTACAAAGGCAGAATGCCCCGTCGAGAAGGAAACCATCAGATCCGAGACAACATGCTTCTCGACCAATGGCTCTCTCTGACCTGAAGGCACACCACCCAAGGCAGAAGTTGGAACTGAGCCATCAAATGCCAAGGTTCCAAGGGGTCGAGATGGCACCAACAGCTCTGGAGTTGATTCTAACTCCTTGGATCCGACACCAAAGCTTCGAGTCAGAGATTTGTCCAGCTCTGACACACTTGGAAATGGAGCACTCAGTGAAGATAGTGGATCCAAAGATAAAACCATCTTCGGATTCAAGGGCTCTGAAACTGAAGGACGGATTGGAGAAGGAGCCAAAACTGGTAGGGTTGTACTAGTGAAGGTCTCCTGACATATCGGGGTAAGAACTGGGAGAACTCCCATCTGAATTTGTGTCTGGAGAGACTTCCTCATCATTCTGTCCATGTGGGCTTCTGTGAGACTTTTGGATGAATGGGAAGACTCTATAGAAGGTGGTCTTGAATGATGGCATCTTTCCAAGAATGGGGATGAGAGCCAAGATGGTACAGGATCCAAGAAAAATGCTTCTTTGGTTCAGAATGAAGTGAATCTAAAGATAAGGATCTGGTATCTGAAGACGCCTGAACCAAAGACTTGCCTTTCGGATCAGAATTTTTTTGAATTTTCTTATACGGTTAAGAAATCAGCTCCAAAGAGGATTGCAAGGAACCTGGTTGTTCAGAAGATCTTTTCTTGACTTCTTTCTTATCAGACTTCAAGGACTGAGCTCCAGTAAGTGATTCTCCAAAGGCCAAAGGAAGAAGGCCCTTGAGAATAAGTTTATTCTTCCCGTCTATATTAACGCGCTATGGTTAAAAGCCTTACAAAGTGAATATGAAGGCTGCAAATGGTCAGGACCTAAAGAGTAAATGCAGTGATCATAAACATCCGACAATAGAATTTTATGCCCACATTTGTGACACTTTTTAAAACCTGTTTGTCTGCCATTTTACAACTCTAAATATGAAGGAAACAATCCCATTTTAAGAAAAAGAAGAGAAAAACAAGAGGGAAGTTAAAATCAGAAAAGGGGAACAATATTTCTATAAAAAAAAGTGTGTGTGTGTGTGTGTGTGTGTGTGTGCGCATAAAAATATATATAATTTTTTTTTTTTTTTTTACAGTAAAGAGAAGAAAGGGATACCAGCAATGGTATTAAAGAATTACCAAGAAGCAGTATGAGGAAAAACTACTATATATATATATATATATATATATATATATATATATATATATATATATATATATATATATAAATATATATATATATAAAACACACACATATAGATATATATATATATATATATATATAAAAGTAACTTATCTTTCAAACTAACGCCCAAGAGCTGCTGCATCAACCATGTCTGTACACAATGCCAGCAAATGAGATCTGGGGAATGAGGGGGACTGCTGCATTGTAGTTAAGGGAGGAGCTCGGGAGCCTGTAGTTTCTATAAGATGTAAAACAATGGCCGAGTTGGATCTGAGGATCGGATCACAAACTGTATGTTGAGGAATGAACACTGACAACATCAGATCTGCAGGGTAATCAAATAAAAATAAAACACTGGCACTTTCCAAGTTACCTACTAAAATGAGAGGAATTTTAGGAATGGGTAGTGTAAATGAGTCAAAAGTTGTTAGGGAAGATACAAACTTCTTAAGAAAGAGGAATTTAAGGAGTGGGTAGTGGAAACATTTTAAGATTTGTTATGGAAGATAATTTATTCAAAAGGACTAACTGAGGAGTGGGCTAAAATAAAAATGGACTTTAAGAAATGACAGAATCAAATGTTAAAAGGACTTTGGAGAACTTCCAAGATGGCTTGCGCACTGATCAGCAGTTTAACTTCGGCTCTCCCGGTGTGCAAAAAGAAAATGAGAGAGAAGGGGTATCAATTCTTTAGTAAAATTCAGTTACTGGCTAGTAAGTACATTGCCTGGATACCAACACAGACGAAACTTAGAAAGCCTGAAGGTAAAGAGAAAAGGCGGACTGGGAAGAATCCTGCAGCTGTTCAGCTAAAAGTAATTCAAACTCTTTGGTACAAGACTTGGATTCTAGTAATTTAGAGGAAAAAAAATCAAATGTGCTCAGAGCTGATTAAAACAAACAAAATATTGAAGAAGTATATCAACTCAAATAAAAAAGGAAGAAGCTTTAAATATCTATTCAGATGCACTGATAAAACGACAAAAATCAGAGGTCAAAATGAAGAAAAGGCTCACTGAGTATGAGACTGCATTAAATAAGCCGCGTCAAAAAATAGTCAAATAAGTCAAAGGTCCATGGAGATCAGTGCTTTCTCTGGTAAACAAATGCAAATAAAATAATCGAGGAGTCAGGTGGGTGTCTAGCCTCACTGGTACTACATGAACATATTATTAGGGTGGGGGGTTGGCATAATGGTTAAGGTGTTTAGCTTACAAACACAAGGTGCAGGGTTTGATTCTCACATGGGGTAATTGGCTAGTCTGGAAATGGCCCACAAGGGCAGTTAGCCTAGTACTAATCTATGAACCTAAGAGGACAGAGTATGCACAGAAAACCTGAAATTTTCTGCTATACCAGAGAAAATGGAAATAACCTACTGTACTAATTTTATGAAAGCAGAAACAAGCAAATGGCCTGGTATTCCATAGCAGGATTGGTTAACTGAAATGGTACATCATATGTATGCTCCAAGCCTGGCCATCAGAAAGCAGGAAACACCTATATTACTAAAAATGCAATAATACCAGCAGAAAGAGTTGATCATGACAAAACTATGGCAGAAGGGCAAAATAGCAAAAATTGGAGATGATAGAGCATTTGTGAAAAATGATTACGCTCTGTACACCAGGCAGAAGAGAAGCAAATTCATCCCAGCAATCAGGGAATGTTCATAGGTTCATACTAGGCTATCTGCCCTAGGGCATTTATAAGCCTAGCTAGAATGTGTTTGGCTTTCGCCACCCATTTTAAATTAATTTTGCTATGCCCTTTTTTTGAGGTTAGTATACTGTGCCTCTGTCTAACAGTGACACAGAAGTCATACCCGGGGTAAACCTACGATCTCCCATCCACTCATCAAGATTCCTCTTGAAGAGAGTCAATGAGGGACTCTGCCTAACCTGGACTGGGATTTTATTCCAGAGTGAAGGGAGCCTCTGGGATATGAATCTGTCCCTCCAGCATGTCCTATTTATTTCAGTGCTGAGGTTCAAGTCTCTCGAGCGTGTAGCTCGATAGGATTTGGATTTTCTGAGGTGCAGCATGTCCATTAATTCCAGGTTGGATATGGCTTTATAGGTCAGGCACAGATCGCCTCTGAACAGGCGGTATGCCACTGAGTAGAGCTGGAGTTTCTTTAACCGGGCAGCATATGGCATCTGTTTGAGCCCTTTGATCCTCTTGGTGAGGTACTTTTGGGGTTTTTCCAGTTGCTGCAGGTGTCTGGTAAGGTACATCCCAAAAGGGGCATTGTACTCAATTATGGGCCTGATGAGGGATGAGTAAAGAGGCACGATGACCTCCCGTGATCTAGATGTGAATCCCTTCATGATTAGGTGGGCTATATAAAATGTTTTTCTAACCACTTTGGCCACGTGGTTGTCCAAATGAGAGATTGCTATCAACTTGGGTCCCCAGGCCCCTAATTACTTCTTCTGTACTTAACTGATTACCACCTATGTGTTAATTTGTGGGCACTTTGTTTTTGCCAAAGGGGATGACTATACACTTTTTGGCGTTTAGCTTGAGGCCATGGCTCTAGCACCAGTTGTCTGTTTCTATGAGGCCCTTTTGGAGGATGCTTGTGTCGGCTGGAGAGTCGATTATGGCGCCCAGTTTGCAGTCATCTGCGGACTTGGTCAGCCGCAGTCCTTCCGTGTTGGCCTGTACCTCCAAGAAATATATACTGAAGAGAGGTCCCAGGACTGAGCCTTGTGGGACGCCACTTGTAACTGGTTTGGAGTCTGACATGGCTCCAGCAATTCTAATCATGTGGGTTCTGTCCTTGAGCCAGTTTGCAACCCATCTAGTGACATAGGGGTTTATATTTAAGCTGGTGAGCTTATCTATAATGCCCGAGTGGGGTATTGAATCGAAGGCTTTTGCGAGGTCCAGGTAGGCTGTGTGGACCTCCTTCCCCTCGTCAATGGCCTTGGTGACTGTTTCAAAGAAATCAACCAGGTTTAAGAGGCAGGATCTGCCCTTAACAAAGCCGAACTGGGTAGGATCCAGTGTCTGTAGGTCCCCAATATCTTTATTTATGAGGTCCATGATTATCCTTTCCATAGCTTTGCAGACCAAGCTAGTCAGGCTTATGGGGCGATAGTTTCCAGGATCCGTTGAGGCACCACCTTTGTGGAGAGGGACCACAGTTGCTGTACGCCACTCTTTGGGTACATATCCTGTAGTAAGGCTGAGATTGAACAGTAGTTTTATGTTTGGGTTTAGCTCTTCTTGGAGTTCATGTAGGACGCAGCCCGGGACACCGCCTGGTCCCATTGATGCTGTGTTTTTGCTTTGGAGAGGCGGCTCTTACCTGAGCATCCGAGATGTCAGGGGCAGCACTCTGCTGGAATAGATATTTGCCCTTTGGTGGGGAGGGGAGAAGTTTGCGCTGAACCTTTCAGCTAGGATGTTGGCAATGTCTGTGGGTTTGGTGTATTTTTGTCATTTTGGACTAATTCTGAGCATATCTGGGAATTACCACCCAGGTTCCTAACATAACTAAAGAAAGCCTTGTGATTATCCTTAGTGTCCTGTGCAATTTTTCTCTCGAAGCTGGCCTTAGACGATTTTATGAGTGCCCGTAGTTTTTTGCTAATACTGATCAGAGATGCCTTCCCTTTTTGGAATTTTGCTCTATCATTTAGTAGCTTCCTCCTTCTATTGTATAGCTTGTTTATGGCTGGGGTCCACCAGACAGGACGTCTGCCTTTGGAGGATTGGCTCTTGGTTTTATTTGGGATCGCATGATCCATGCATTCCTGAAGGTGTTCATAGAATGCGTTTATAAAGGATTCTGCGGTCTGGGCCGTATTTTCCACAGGCCCGGAGGCTTTGAAGGATTCCACCTCAGTTTTGAGGAGTGTGAAATTTGCTTTAGAGAAGTTTTTCACTGTGGTTTTCTGGGCAGGGGGTGGTGTCGGGATGTGAACATCCAGTGAGATTAGTTTATGGTCTGATCTTACCAGTGAGGGATACACTTCTTGTCTGGAGCATAGAGTCCCCATGTTGGTGATGATCAGGTCCAGTATGTTTTCCCCTCTTGTGGGAGTGGTAACAAGTTGTTCCATAGCATTTGAGTTTATAAATTCTAGGAACCTTTGGGCTAGGGTGTTGGAGCTAGAGTAATGCTCCCAGTCTATGTTTGGGTAGTTGAAGTCGCCAATATAATGGTGTTTGGAGAGACCTTCATATTTTCCAGTATTCTCATGAAGGCCGAGTGGGGTTCCTGGGTTAGGGAGGGTGGTCTGTAGCAGGCTATAAACTGGAAGGCAGTTTTACCCACTGTTAGTTGCACATGGATAGTCTCTGATGCTTCGTGCTGTGCCACCAACCTGGAGGTGTGGGTATCTTTGACGAATATTGATACTCCCCCTCCTTTTGTGGGTCGGTCCAAGTTTTGGGGCCGAAAAGCATGGTATGAGGTATAACCTGGTAGTGCTGGGGTGCTCTTGGGAGCCTTAAACCAGGTTTCTATTACTGCACAGATATCGATTTTCTCCATGCTAAGGAGAGTTTTGAGTGTGTGCATATTGAGGTTTAGACTTCTGGCGTTGAGTAGCATTACTCTTAGTTTCTTATCCCTTGTGATACCTATGCAGGTGGGTTTGTATTTTGAGCCTTGCCTAAAAAAAGGCACTATGGGGGTAGCAAGAGCCTTTGCCAATATCTGAAAGCCCAGGGGTGACAGGTGCAGGCCGTCCCTAGCGAAGCATCGTGGCTTGTCGAGCATGTCATCCCAGGCTGACAGGCATTGGATCCCCTTTGAATGACACCAATAATTAAGCCAATTGTTGAAATTGATCATCTTGTCTTCATATTGTGGCAGCATTCTTGGTGAGGGTAAGATGCTACTCAAGGTCAGGGTCATACCGGCCTGGGCCACATGCTCAGAGAGCTCCTCTATGTCTCTTTTCATGTAGTCCAGGGAGGTACGTCTCAGGTCATTCACACCAGCATGGACAATGACGGAGTCATATTTGTACTTGCCTTGGAGTGACCTGAGTGCTTGAGTTATGTGGCGGATCCTAGTGCCCGAAAGGCAGCTCACCGTGACCTTCTCCTTGTTCAGCCTGGTGAGCGGGACGTCAGTGTGCCTGATGATAGAGTCACCTATTACAAGTGTATCAGGTGTGTTGTTTAGCCTTAAGGGCTGTGACTGTTCGGCACACTGGCTTTGTGAGCTATGTGTTGCACGTGTTTTGTTTTGGGGTAGTGATTGCTTGGGTGTCTGCTTTGGAGGTCTCTGCTGCTTAGGCAGACTTTTATTTAGAGCCTCCGAGTATGTTTTTGTGTGTTTATGTGTTTGGTCTGCTGTCGTGGTAGGTCTATGTGAGACTGGAATTGTACTGAGTGTGGTTTCCTTCTCCTCCTGACTGGTTATGCCAGTACTGAGTTGAGAGAGCTTAGCCTCCAGTTTGGCTATATGGATGCATCTCTCACATGTGTTGGAATTTATTGGGAGGAGGAGAGGGTTGTCTGTGTACATGAGGCAGTTGTAACATTGCCTCAAGATTCCCAGATTCACCAGCAGGACCGGAGAGAAGATTGACAACTGACCTTTGGACATGCTAGAATAGTATTGGGAATTCCTTTATAATTGAAAAAAAAAGGGCCAATGGGGAACAAGGCACTCGAAAGGACTTTGTGAGAGTGTAGTGCTTTTAATTTTTTAGTGCTGACTTATATAATTGCTTTAGTGAGCAAGTGCCTTTAGTGAGCAAGTGCCAGGTAACTTAAATGCAATGTGTTACAGGTAACTTAAATGCAAAAACGACAAACAGTAACTTTCTTTTAAGTGAAACAAGGAAATGAGTACAGTAAGCAATGCAGATATCACTAGGGATCCACAGAAACGCTGAAAAGCCGCGTTTTAGGTGGTATTAGCATTTCAGAGAAATAACAAGCAAACAAACAACACGCATACAAACAGAGCTAGATTCAGCAGGCCTGGATCTAGTCTATGCTACAGCAAACAAGGTGTACCAATTTCAGTAAGAAACAGTTGAAATATGCAGGCACTATAAGCCTTTAACCAGAAATTTCCAGCTCAGAAGGGCAGAGTCCAGCCTCTCCTCCCACAAGAGTGCAGACCACGAACCTTCTTAATTTAAAATAACTGGCCTGAAGCCCAAGTCCTTAAACCAGAACTAATACACTTTTAGAATAACTGACACTGAGCCCTCAATCAGCAGTTCCCAATTTAGAAGGATGTAAGCCACCTGTCCTGCCACCACAGTGCAGGCCACAAACCTTCCTAATGTAAAACAACTGGTCTGAAGCCCAAGTGCTTAATCCAAAAGACTTAGAATGATAGCTACACTTTAATCAAGTTACTATCAAGCAGTAATAAATACAATTGAATACTTTGAAGAATGCCTGGATTAGTGCTCAAATTATACAAACAAAGCTAGATTCAGCAGGCCTGGATCTAGTCTACGCTACAGCAAACAAGGTGTACCAATTTCAGTAAGAAGCAGTTCAAATATGCAGGCACTATAAGCCTTTAACCAGAAATTCCCAGCTCAGAAGGGCAGAGTCCAGCCTCTCCTCCCACAAGAGTGCAGACCACAAACCCTTTTAATGTAAAATAACTGGCCTGAAGCCCAAGTACTTAAACCAGAATTAATACACTTTTAGAATAACTGACACTGAGCCCTCAATCAGCAGTTCCCAACTTAGAAGGATGTAAGCTACCTGTCCTGCCACTACAGTGCAAACCACAAACCTTCTTAATGTAAAACAACTGGTCTGAAGCCCAAGTGCTTAAACTAAAAGGCTTAGAATGAGTTGCACCAAGAAGTAATAAATACAACTGAGTACTTTTAAGATGACGCAAAAGCAAAATAAATTAGGAAGAAACACAAATACAGTAAAAGCAGATAATTTTTTTTTTTCCCAGAAAAGTAGCAAAAACAGTAGTAAAAAAATACAGTTTTGTACCTACCATAAATGTAGATGTCCGATAGATATGCAACTGCAGTCCTGACATATGGGTTGTCCTGCCTCAGGCAGCCCTTCGGTCGGCCGGATTCCAAAGTCTGGGTCCGGCGTCGGCTGATGTCGCCTCCTCCCCGACGTCAGAGCGGCTGGGGTATAAAAGCATCAGCCGATGCCATCTTCTTCAGTGTTTCTTGCCCCAGATGCCAGGTGCCCTCCAAGGAAGGCTAAATTTAGTGAATGGATAAAAATTCCAGACATGCAAAACAGTAATAAACAGATACACCATAACAGATATCCCCAGCTAATTTGAAAAGGGGGAGTGGACCCTAAAAAAGAGAATTACAGAGGGGTAGGAGGGAGGGAAAACCTGACTGCAGTTGCATATCTATCGGACATCTACATTTATGGTAGGTACAAAACTGTACTATGTCCTTCAAGAATGCAACTGCAGTCCTGACATATGGGTTGAATACCATAGCCAAGCTGGGGGTGGTAGGATCTAAGATAAGGATGGTGTAGCTAAAATGCCCTGCAGGACTGCAGAAGCAAAGCCTGCTCGGGATCTGGAATATAAAGGCAGGTTGTAATGTTTGGAAAATGTATGCACGGAGCTCCATGTAGCAGCTTCTAGAATGTCCTTTGTAGCCACCCCTCTTAGAAAAGCTGTGGAGGTGGCTGTAGCTCTGGTGGAGTGTGGCCTGATATTGGCTGGCACACCTTTTCCATGTAAAGAGTAGCAGAATCTGATGCAGTTTCCAATCCATTTTGAAATTGTTTGTTTGGAAATTGCCTTTCCTTGTACTCCAGCAGCGTAAGCTACAAATAACTGGTCAGACTTTGTTTTGGTCTTTGTCCTGTCCAAGTAGTAGCGCAATTGCCTGTGTATGTCCAAAGTGTGCAGAAGCTTTTCTCCTTTATTTTGAGGATTGGGAAAGAAAGTAGGCAGGTAAATTGCTTGATTTAGAGAAACCCTGGATATCACTTTTGGCATGAATGAAGGATTGGTTCTTAAAGAGACTCTGTCCTGATGGAAAATTAGAAATGGAGGTACTGCCATGAGGGCCTGTATCTCCGAGACTCTTCTTGCTGAAGTAATTGCCAACAGGAAAACTGTTTTCCAGGAGAGAAATTGCAATTCTGAAGATGCTGCTGGCTCAAAAGGAGGAAGAGTTAATTTTTCCAAGACGGTTGAGGTCCCATGCAGGCACTGGTGGTTTTCTTGGAGGTTTAATATTCTTTATCCCTCTTAGAAACTGTCTTAGCAAAGGATGTGAAAACACAGGTGGATCACAGTTGTATTTTGCTGAAATTGCTGAAGCGTGTATTTTATGGAGGAATATGAAAGGCCATTGTGAAGCATTTCTGCCAAGTATTCTAGTATCTGTGGGATGCTCATTACTGATGCATCCTGACCCTTGTTGGCATTCCAGATGTTGAATCTCTTCCATTTGGCTGAATAAGTTTTCCTGGTGGAAGGCCTGCGTGCTTCCAGTAAGATCTCTTGAACTTTTTTGGAGAGAGAGATAAGGGGAGAAGTCATGGAACCCTCCAAGCTGTCAGTTGCAATGTTTGCAGGTTGGGATGAACAGTCCTGTAATTGTGCTGAGTTATAAGCAGAGGCCATTGAGGCAGGAGCCACGGCTTGGTGCGAGTTATGCTCCTTAGTAATGGATACCAGTGCTGTCTTGGCCAGTCTGGAGCTATCAAAATGCCTTTCGGTTGTTCTGCTTTTATCTTCAGTAACACCTTGGTCATTAATGGTAGAGGTGGAAATGCATAGATTGTTAGAGAATTCCAGCTGAAGGAGAGAGCATCCATTCTCCAGGCTTGAGGGTGGTGTGTCCTTGAGCAGAACTTCTTCAGATGATGATTGAGGTGTGAGGCAAATAGATCTATGTCCGGCCTTCCCCATGCATGAGTTATTTGTGAAAACATGTCTGGATGCAACATCCATTCGTGCGGGTCCATAATGTTTCTGCTTAGACTGTCCGCCAGAACATTGTCCTTGCCTGGGACAAACTGGGATTGCAACTGTATGTTCAGTTTCAGGGACTTTTCCCAAAGAGTCATTGTTAGTCTGCAGAGGGGGTAAGAATGGGTGCCTCCCTGCTTGTTTATGTACCACATGACAGTGGTGTTGTCTGTCTTTATTAGCAGATGACCTTGCTGAAGAAATTTTCCAAAGGCCTCGATTGCATGAATCACTGCCAACATCTCTTTTTGATTGATGTGCAGATGCAATTCTCGGGGAGCCCATTGCCCTTGAATGCATCTGCCCTCCATGTGCGCTCCCCATCCATGATCTGAGGCATCTGTTGTAATGGTTTGGCTTGCTTGAGGTTTGTTGAAAGACATGCCTTTGTTTAGCTGGCTTGCTTGTGCCCACCACAAAAATTCCTTTTGTAGACATGGAATGAGTGGAATAATTGCTTCTAAGTTGTGGCTGTGTTGAGACCATAAACTTTTTAGGTACCATTGAAGTTTTCTCATGTGTAGTTTTGCCAGTGGAATCAGAAGAATGCAAGATGCCATGAAACCCAGGGCCTGCAGGATTTTCCTTGCAGTCATCTGGGTGTGCTTTGCTAGGCTTTTGAAGTAATCTGGTAATTGTTCTTGTTTTTCTTCTGTGAGGAAAGCCATTTGTGAGTTTGTGTCCAGTTTGGCTCCTAGAAAAATTATTTGTTGGGATGGCAGTAGTGTTGATTTTTGAATGTTGACTGTGTATCCCAAAGCCTGTAGTAAGTGAATGACATAGTCCAAGTGTCTTATCAAGGCTTGCTTGCTGTCCACTTGTATAAGGCAGTCATCCAGGTAAGGATATATTTGTATCCCCTGAAGTCTGCAATGTGCAATTACTGATGCCAGGCATTTCGTGAATACTCTGGGTGCAGTAGATAAGCCAAAAGGCAAAGCTGAGAATTGATAATGCTCTGACCCTGCAAGAAATCTGAGGTATCTTCTGCAGCTGTGTCTGATTGGGACATGCAGGTATGCCTCCTTGAGGTCCAGAGTAACCAGCCAAGACCCCTTGCCCAGCATGGGAAAAAGTTGCTGTAACGTCAGCATTTTGAATTTTGGCACAATGAGAAAAGTGTTTAGAGCGGACAAGTCCAGTATAGGTCTCCATTGCTTTTCTTTTCTTGGAACTAGGAACAGTCTTGAGTAGAATCCCTGGCATTGTTCCTGAGGAGGAACCTTTTCTATTGCTTTGATTTGTAGTAGCTTTGAAACTTGTATGAGTGCCTCTGCCCTTTGATTTTGTGGCAGGTTTGGCATGCCTTGTCTTGTTGGTAAGGTATGGAAGTGGAACCTGTAACCTTTGTCTATTATGTCCAAAATCCATTTGTCCTTTGTAAAAACGTGCCAATGTTTTGAAAATAAGGATAATTTTCTGCCTAAAGGTGCTTCTCTTTGAGCCTTGGTCGGCGGTGTCAAAGGCAAGTCATTGTGATTGTCCCTGCGGAGCAGTGGAATTCCCTGCGCCACTTCTCTGATTAGTTGGTTGCCATTGGCGGCCCCTGTAGGAGCCTCGGTATTGCCCTCTACCTCGAGCACGCCTGTTTTTTCCCCTTTGGAACTTGTCAATGTCTGGAAAGGACCAATTCTTCGAAGGCCAATTCCTACTGAACCTTGGTGGCTGAACCTGGAGGAAATCTTTGACTGTTTGTACTGATTTAGCCTTTTCCTGAATTGATTTCAACACACCCTGTGCATTAGCACCAAATAGCTTGTCTTTTTCCAGAGGTGCATCTAGAAGCTTTACTTTAACATGATCTGGCAATGTCTGTTCTTACAACCAAGCATGTCTACGTATGACGGCCCCTGTCATAGCTGCCCTACATGAAGCTTCCAATGCATCATAACCACACTGAAGAAAATGATTGCTAACCTGCTGAGTATTATGAACCAAATCCTGCAAGGCCTTTCTATCTAAAGGCTCAGGAGAGGCTAACTTTTTCTGCAAATCATCCATCAAGAAATCCTGATACTGAAACATATGAAAAAGACAGTTAAGTGCCCTCATGGCAAGGGTGGATGAGGTATAGACTTTTTTACCCCACCTCTCCAGGGACCTAGATTCCCTGTCTGCGGGCAAAGGATTTTTGGCAGTGGAAGTGGCCACTCCTTTGGGCCCCTGAGAAATAGTTTCTAGATCAACAGAGTGGGCCTTAAAGAGATGTTTATGAGTTTCAGGAACCCTGTAATATCTGTCTGGCTTGACAGGAGCAGGAGGGAGAGAATCAGGATAAGTACTGGAGTCTGAGAACACATCATCCAATACATCTAACACTAGGGGCATAGCTAAAGGCCTGTGCTGGGGTAACTTAAGGAAGGTCCGAAGCCTTTTTCTGGAGTCGGAGAAATCCTGGCCCTGCCACTGAAAATGCTCTCTCATGGAGTGGAGAATTTCCCCGAAAGAAATATCCTCAGGAGGAGAGGCAGAGGGAATGAATTCATCAGCATCAGAATCCTCGTAGGCCGGGAAGGATTCTTCCAGGGAATCTGAAAGGCCTGACTCACCAGAGGCTTCATCTGAGGAAAGGGTATCTGCCTGCTCAACCCTAGGCCTTTTGCTTGAAGGCAGCTGAGAACCTCTGTCCGGATGAGCCTGAGAGCCCCTGATTAAAGAAATTAGATCTGCAGCTAAAGTCATGACCTGTTTATCAGAAGTGGGACCCTGTGAAAAAGATTTAGGAGGGTGAGACTTAGCCTGGCTTGCAGCCTTAGCACGTGTAGGCCTTGATAGACATAGACACAGGAGGCCTAGCTGCCCCACGTGCTGGAGTAACTTTGTCCACCGGTATGGTGTCAGGCAAATCTTGGGCTTCGGTTTCAGAAGGAAAATCAACAACCGGCATCGGGGTGGCCTCCGGGACCGAAGTGTGCGGTAAAGCGGTGTCGTCGGCCTGGTGCGGTAGAATTACCGCCTCCGAAGAGACTGATGCACTCGCGGTAGGTTTTAGCGTGGTGTCGGAGGAAGTCGCGGGCTGCGAATGTCGGTCCCGGTCCTTCCGTTTTTTGGAAATATGTGCTGTCGGTTGTTCCGACGGCATGATATAGGAGTAAGTTTCCCCAAAAAAGTCTTCAGCAAATTCTGCCCGGCGCCTAAGTGTGCGCTTATTGAAGCAAGCACAGGCAGCACAGGCCGAGACGTCGTGGTCTGGGCCGAGGCAGGGAAGGCAGTAAGAATGGAAGTCCTTATGAGGTATTTGTTTACCACAAGACAAGCAATTATTAACTTTTGCAGTTTTATCTGACATCGGCTGAGGCAAGAAAAGGTTCCCCAACGGGGTACTTAGCTTTTTGATGACTTCGGATCTGAAAACACAGCAGCTGGCCGACCGGCACTTGCGAACTGCTTCTGCTTCGGGCACCGCGCGGCAAGAAAGACTGAAGAAGATGGCGTCGGCTGATGCTTTTATACCCCAGCCGCTCTGACGTCGGGTAGGAGGCGACATCAGCCGACGCCGGACCCAGACTTTGGAATCCGGCCTACCGAAGGGCTGCCTGAGGCAGGACAACCCATATGTCAGGACTGCAGTTGCATTCTTGAAGGACATCAATTCACATGCAGTGCAAGCTGGCACACTTGAGTATGTAGCAATATTAGTCCACACACAGTTTGAAAAAAATGTAATTAAATTAAAAAGGACTAAAAGCAAGTGCAGAAAGGGTTTATTAGATAGAATGCGGTAAAGAGATGGGACTGGGGGAGTGTCCTAGATCAAATCTACAGTGCGGCGGGCACTGCAAAAGCCACCAAATTTAAACTACGACCAAGAACAGGGAGGGGGAGTGGGGAAGACAGTTTCAACAGAGCTAGATCTGAGGAATCAGTCCAAATTATAAAACCACAAAAAATGCAGAAAATATACTTAAATCAGCTTATGTCCAGTTGATGTATGCAGACAAATCTCAGTAGCAAGCAACTCGATTTAAAATGATTACAAGAAATGTAACCAACACAGGTTTTAATGTTATCAGAAACCCCCCAAGCTAATTAACACTTAAAGGAATTTCAAAGCAGTCTAACAACTACTGCAGAGCTTCAGAGACACACACAAGACAGTTTCAACAGAGCTAGATCTGAGGAATCAGTCCAAATTACAAAACCACAAAAAATGCAGAAAATATACTTAAATCAGCTTATGTCCAGTTGATGTATGCAGACAAATCTCAATTGCAAGCAACTCGATTTAAAATGATTACAAGAAATGTAACCAACACAGGTTTTAATGTTATCAGAAACCCCCCAAGCTAGGCAGGTGTGAGATTCAAGCTGCTGTATCCAGCTGTGTTCACAATATTTTTTCCTGAAAGATCAAAATAATTATTTGATGCAGAATAATCTAAGGAAGAAACACAAAAGTTTGTCCAACAAAAAATGAACCATCAAACAGAAGGGGACTCTACTTCAACTTCTTCTGATGATAAAGCTCAGAGAGAGACTTTACCAGTGAAACCTTTTTCCAATAGACCAAAGAAAAATGCTTGAGAGAGAGAAAAGTAAAAGAGTTGATTAGAAGAATTAAGAGTACCTTGGAATAGAGCCAGGCTCTGGGGTTGAGAGATGGTGATGAACAGTAAGAAGACCAGAAACACTGAAATTAGTGAATAAATGTTAGACTATATAGTTATCAGTTGGCTCTCAATTGAAATGTTGGCAGTCGAAATGCCAAGTGCTGAAAAGCCATAAAGACTGGAGAAGAGCAAACTTTGAAAATCCTTCTCCTTAAATTTCACTTTGCAGGTATGGCAAGCCCCCCCATACCCTCAAACTTACATATACCAACTCCGGGATCCCCATGCATCAGAGAAAATGGAATATGCTGAGAAATGGCATCTTGGATTTAGTATACGTATGCCTGCTCTTTCGGCCATTCGGTCTCCTTATTTCAGGACTCGTTTTAGCCTATCCCGACATTTCAAATGGTTACAGTGTCAGTCACATTTGTGAAGTATGGCTTTACAAGATAAAATGACTGAGAAAGACTGAATTTTTGTTCACTTTGATAAACTTGTGGAAGGACTGAAAGGCATACATACTACTTCATGTCATTAATTTTTAAAAGTAAAAAAGGGAGAAAAATAAATTAAGATAAATTTTGTTCTTAACTGTATTTGTATACAGCATTTCATGATATAAATTGCTTGTTATATAGTAAAGTATTTTCAGTGATTTTTTATGTGATAAAGATACTGAAGTAAACAAGTACTTTTTTACTTTTAAGAAATGTAGGCATTACAATGTAAAAAGGATAAGAAAGGCTGGAAAAAATCATGTTTAAGTTAATATGCTGTAAATGTTGGGCAGCTGAGATGAGGGATGGGGTGTAAAATTGCACTGATTATAATACATGTAGAGATGAGATATTTTCTCTTACTTTTCCACAGGTGAATTCTATAGTAATGCACTTTGCTTAATCTAACATTTTTTGTGTGTGAACATAAGAAAATACTGTGAATGTGATGCAAGATTTTCCTTTAGCAAATGAATCTTCAGTGTGAGTTGAGAAGTCTGCAGCTGAAAAAAGCAGGACATTCTGTTCTTATGTTTCCATGTAGATAAGCTGACTATAGGTGCAAGCAATTAATCATGAGAGTTCTAGTCATTGTTTCCTGATCCAATCATAAAACTAAAAGATACAAGGGCAAGAAACGTAGTTTGGAATTACTGGATGTGAATAAGACATTGCAGCTATCCTGGTACCTAAATACTCCAATGCATTTACTAGAACAGTTAATAATTTAGTTTTATTTAAAAGTAGCTAATGCATTTTTTCTTACAGCAAAAAGTTAATGTTTTCTGAAAGCATACAAGCTATTTTTCACATCTGGGAGGAGAATAAAAGATAAGACAAAAACAGACAGCAATTAGATTAAATACAAGCACAAGCTGTAACGTGCCTCAGCATTGATAACCTCAATTTTAGGTTAGATAATGCCTGTGGGTGCAGCTGTCAATTTGCGACAATTGCTCCTATCAGGAGGGTTAAACTTTACTACTTGAAGCAGTACATAGTTTGTTTTCAAGTCAATATGTTACGGATGTGTGTGAGCGGTTTTTTTGAGGGTTTTCAGTAAAACAAAAAGTCTTGTAAAATGTGGCACAGCTTCAAATGAAGATAATAAAACTGTATAAAAGATCAACCTCTAAATATTAGTGAGTGCACGTAACAAAAGCTGGAAACAGATGTCATATAAAATAAATGGGAATAATAACTTCTTATCATAAGAGCTACACTATCTGTATTATTTTGAAACATGAATAGCCTCACAGGCATAAACAAAATGGCAAGGGTATTGAGTTATATTAAGAAATGCCTTGTGCAAATTGCAATGATGTACAAAGACACATTTGTAAAAAAGTGAGCATGTGAATTTGATAAAGAAAGGATTTCAGGATAAATACTCAACATACTATCAGGGACAAAGGAAATGGGGAGCACTTATACCAATTGCTAGAGGAGGTCCAATAACGATAAAAAGTGAAAAAAAAAAGATAATAAAGACAGATCTGTGGTAGTAAGGGGCTAGTGGCAAGGGAGGAGTACATTGCTGGCATGTATTTATATTCCACCTGAAACTGCTAGCAGTGAACTTAAGACAATTTTGGAAGTCAGCTTTCAGCAGGGAGCATTTCTTGTAGCAGGGGACCAAAACTTGATTTGCAGCAGCGAAGATGTACCTGGAGGACTTAGAAAGTAAAGGAAAATATAACAAAAGGGGGTAGATTACAAGAAATTTATTAAAGTATTTGGCATGAAATACATGAATTCAGTAGTAGGAAGTCAGGGAGAATTTACATGTTATTCCCCAAAGTACAATAACTGGGCTAGACTAGACAATTTGTATTTCACAGGAACATGTGCATTTAACTGAAAGCTTCAACACGCATCCAGTAACTATTTCAGATCAGGAGCAAATAAAGTATAGTTGTGTAAAATCTTACCATAATGGTATATGTCCTCCTCTACACTGTAGCAATATTTGTTACATTAGGGAACCCCTGCCAAGGGCTGCCTGATGTCCTGCCAGTATAACAAAGCCTATAGGCTGCTTTAAGGTACACCATATGTCACATGTATGTGCTCCTTGCAAAGCATAAAAGTGAAGTCTGGATGTACCAACCTCAGAAATGAAAACCCCAGAAGGAACACCAGGCCAAGGAAAAGAGAAGTAATCAGTACATCCAGAAGAGAAATGGACCAGGGGGAGGAAGGAGAGAGGCAGTACTGCAACAGTGAAGAGGACGACACCTACCGTTATGGTAAGATTTTACACAAATGTACTATGTCGTTCCATTTCACTGTTGCAGTATTCTTTACATTAGGGAGAATGCCAACGTGCAGGAAGAAACTTGGGAGGAGGAAGGAACAGCAGAGTCCTCTAGGAAGCCATGAAGGATGGCCCTAGCAAAACCAGCTCTAGCTCAGGAGATTCCATCCAACTTGTAGTGCTTGGCAAATGTATACACAGAAGTCCAGGTAGCTGCCTCAAGAACAGAGTTAGTATCCAAACCCTTGAAAAAAAAGCACCAGAAGAAGCTACAGCTGTAGTAGAATGAGCCTTAACAGAATAAGGAAGGCTCTTACCATGAAACAAATAACAAAAAGAAATAGCTTTTGAGATCCAAGAAGAAAGAGTTTGCTTGGATATAGCGAATCCTATGGACCTAGGACAAAAGGAAACAAAGAGCCGATCAGATTCCCTAATAGCCTTAGTCTTATCCCAATAAAATCTGCGGTGTCTATGCACATCCAGCATGGACAGCAACTTCCACTGGCAGATTGCAGAGAAGGGAAAAAAGTGGGCAAAACGAATAGACTGATCAAAGGACAACTCATTCACCACCTTGGGCATAAGAGAAAGATTAGTACACAAGGACATTCTGTCCTTATTTAAAAAAAAAAAAAAGACAAGCCATAACAGCTTGAATCTCAGACACCCGTCCGGCAGAAGTAAAAGGGATAACAAAAGTACAGTCTTCCACGAGCAATGTTGCAAGGAAGCTGAAGCTGCAGGCTCAAAGGGAGCCTGAGTCAATTTTTCCCAAACAAAATTAAGATCCAAGGGAGGAGGAACAGGCTTCCTGGGAGGTCTAAAATGAAGGATGCCTTTCAGAAATTGTTTAGCCTCAAATCTAGAAGCTACAGAAGGAGATAAAGGCACACAAGCAGAGATGACCGATAAATGGGCCTTAACAGATGAATAAGCCAACCAAGCATTGAGCAGAGATAAGACAGAACCAAAGGAGTATCCACAGAAAGTGGATCCAGATTTCGAGAAAGACACCAAACAGAAAACCTCTTTCATTTTGATAAACAGGATCTCCTAGTATTGGGTTTCCTGGCCTCCTGCAGGACCATGCGCACTTTCTCAGAAAAAAAATATGTGGACTCAAAATCCTATCACCGACAGTGTCACTTGAAAAATGGACAGGTGGGGATGGATGAGAGATCCCTTGTCCTGTACGAATAGGTCCACCCCGAGAGGTAACTAGTGATGACTGCCCTTGGCCAAATGCAGAAGAACAGGGAACCAGTGCTGTCTCAGCCAAAAGGGAGTCACCGGCAGATTTTGGGAGCATCCTGTTAAATTTTAAACAGCAGTTTTAGAAAGAGGGAAAGGGAAGGGAATGAATAAAGAAATACCCCCTTCCAAGAAAAAGATAGGGGGTCTACCTTGTCCAGAAACAATTCCTTGTGAAACATCCATTCGTAGGACTGAGTTAAGGACCTGCTCAGAATATCTGCTACAATCTTTTGACTCGAGGGAATGCAAACTGCCTGAAGAGTCGACTGGATACTGGACAGCAAGATCCCACACCAGGAATGCCAACTGGCAAAGAAGATAAGATCTTGCTCCCCCATTGGTTTACATACTGTAAATACCTTGAGAGGTCCTGGGGAGAAAAAGAGGATGAAAAGCCCGAAGTGCCAGCAGAAGAGCTCTCATCTTCTTTCTGCTGAAGAGGCATCCACACCCCCTGCACCTTTAGGGGGCCAAAAGCTGCTCCACATCCCACGTCTAAAGCACCTGTGAACAGCTCCTGAGAAGGAAGAGGGGGACAAAAAGGGAGTGCTGGATTTAGAGACATCTGCTGGATCCACCAGTGAAGTTCTTCTTGAGACAAGGTAGAAGAGGAACAACAAATTCTGGGGGCTGCACATGTTGAAGCCAAACTGACTTCAGGAACTACTAAAACTTTCTCATGTGGAGTTTGGCTAGAGGGAGCATAGGGATGGTGGATGCCATGAATCCCAGAGCTCTCAGAACCTCCCTGGCTGTAATAGAGGCCAGAGGAAGAAGTGTTTGAAAAAGAAATGAGTGTCAAGGCCTTGGAAGGAAGTAGGGATGCCAGCACAGTCACCGTATGAATCCTGCACCCTAGAAAAACATGGTCCTGAGAAAGAGTCAGAAGAGATTTTTTGAAGTTTACTGTGAACTCCAGGCTTTGCAGACGTAAAATGGCAAAATAAAGATTTTGCAACAGGATCTGTGGAAAGGATGCCTGAAACAGGATGTCATCAAAGTAAGGAAATACTTTCATCCCCTGAATCTTGCAAAAAGCAATCACAGGAGCGAGGCATTTCGTGCATACCCTTAAGACAGTAGAAAGGCCAAAGGGCAAAGCATAGAACTGAAAATGCCAGGAAGGAACAGAGAAATGTAAAAACTTCTTGAAAAGGGGATGGATCAGAATATGGAGATAAGCGTCCTTGAGATCCACAAGCAACCATGTAAGCCTGAGGAAGCAAAACAAGAGAATAAAGTCTGAAGGGATAACATTTGAAAGGATAACATTCGAAAGGAGTGCACCTTCAGAAAAGTATTTAGATGAGAGACGTCTAGAATTGGTCTCCAAGTACTCTATTTTCTGGGCACTAGAAACATCCTGGAGTAAACCCCACTCCTTGGGACACAGGCACCTCTTGAATAGTACCTTGGGTCAAAAGATCCTGAAACACCTCTGGAAAGGAGGAGAGTTGTTCCTGAGGGGGATAAACAACATTCATAAAAGGGGGAAGGGATTTCCAAACCATGAAATAATGGACAGGACCCAGGAATCCTGAGTAATCTGTAGTTAAACAGGAAGAGAGAGAGAGGTGAAGAGAAATAGGAAAGTGCCTGGGAAGAATAGGATAGACAGCACCTGGTTTATCTGGAAAAGGAAACTTCTGAGGCACTGCAGTCTGAGTAGCCTTAGCAAGAGAAGCCCGCTTGCCACCCTTTTTGCCCTTAGGAGGAGGGCAAGATTGTCTGCAAACAAAGGCTGGCTTATTGGGGTAGTTTCTCTTAAATTTAGGTACAGGAGAAACAAACACGTTTAAGTTCCTGTAAAGCCTTGCCTTCTTCATCCTGAGGGGGCTTAAACACAGCAGCAGCAGCTTCACCAAACAAGTGTTTATTATCAACAGGGGCATCCATCAACTTAGCCTTAATATCATCAGGTAAAGACTGAAGCCGAAGCTGAAGCCAAAGCCAAGAATACCTCTTCATCACTGACCCAAATGCAGCAACCCTAGAGGAAGCATCTGCTGCATCATGACTACACTTGATGGAATGATGAGCCACCTGGGAAGAAGCCCCTAACAGGGAAAGAGCAGAAGTTTTACCCTCACAGTCTGGAAGAACAAAAATAACCTGACAAACCTGGGATACCTGTACATATGGGTCTGATAATTAACAGCCCTTAAAGCTAAGGTAGCAGAGGTGAAAACCTTGTTGCCTAGTCTTTTCATGGTCCTGCTATCTTTATCAGAGGGCAATAACTTGGGAGAAGGAAGCAACTGAGTGGGCTTGTCAGGAAGCTACAGATACCAACGAGGGGTCAGCAGAAAGACACTTGTATAAAAATTTGCAATCCTCAGCCACCCAGTAAAATCTATTGGATTTCTTGGGAGCTGGTGGCTGAGAGTCTGAAGCCTTAGAAGCATTGGAAAAAACATCCAACATGGCAGCCAACACAGGAGGTTTAGGAGAATCCATCTGCAGCAACTCATAGTATCTTTTATGTACCTCAGATACCCGAGCACAATCCCATTTAAAAAACTCCATCATCCTGGAGGTGGTGTCCCCAAAAGAAATCCCTTCAAAGGGAGTATCAGGACTGGTAAATTTCTCTTCCTCTGATCCTTAGTCCACAGGAAAAGGAATTTGAGAAGAGTAAGCAAAGGATTCCTCATCTGAATCCAGCTCCTCTTCGGAGGAATATTGTTCCCCTGGGTCTTTTTAGGGGAGTGGAAGACCAGGGAGGTTGCTGGAAGAGAAACTCCCTGAGGAGGTTTCAATGCCATCAAAGCACTAAACAAACCCTGAGTGAAGGTCTGCAATTCACTCTGTGGATCCTTAGGAGCAGGAGAAATATGTTTAGTCTTTTGCTTTTTCTTCAGTGGGATGTCCACCTTATAAAAGTTGGAATGCTCTAATATAGGACAGCATTCAATGATGGTAGTAGGGCCTTCTCAGACTAATATCTGAGGAACACCCTTATGGTCCTTGGAAATAATCAGCAGTGATTCTCCCTGAGCATTCGAAATGGAAGTCTGCAAAGCCTCCTCAGACATGCTGAAAGTTGGATCCTGTTATGGCAGAGGAATCCAACGACAAAGCCGGATGAACCTCCAGAATTTAATTTGCCTCAGGAGAGACATCTGGTGAAGGCTGAACAGCAAAAGATTCCAGCCTAGGCTTCTTGGTCTTCTTCACTGATGGCTGTCCCTTGAAGTGGGAAGTAACCTCTAATGTGCCTTTTGCAAGAAGCTTAAGATGCTGACTTTCAAGATAAAAGCAACAAAGAAGATAGTCTCCTATAAAGGATTTTAGATACAAAAGCCCGAAAAATGGAACAGGACGTATGGTTGTGAGAGAGGCACCTCAGCAAAAAAAAGACACTGGTCATGGTGGTCTTTATGGGGAATCTGTCACCCACACTGCATTTACCCTACCTGGATGACATGAAACCCCAGAAGCAACAATAAAAAGGCTAAATAAAAAAGAACCCCAACGGGGCACTTATCGCAAAGGCTTGGTGAACCAGCAACAGAACAGGGGTTCAGACTGACAATCAAATGATGGCGCAAGGACTGACAGCAAACAAGTTCTGAGACTAATACATCCGGACATCACCTTTATGCCCTATGCTATTGCAAAGAGCATACATGTGATATACAACATACCTTAAAGCAACCTGAAGGCTTTGGTATACTGGACGGATGTCGGGCTGCTCTTGGCAAGGGATCCCTAATGTAAAGAATATTGCAGCAGTGAAACGGAAGGATATCAATTAAGATAAAAATGCAGGGTAATGAAGCTTACTTTTCCACCTACCTGCCAAAAAATAGGAATTTACGAATGGGTAGTGAAAATTATTCAAGCGTTATTAGGGAAAAAATAAATTTCTTCTGAAGTTATAGACAGTAAGTGGGATAAAAAAGACCAATTTAAAAATAGGATAGAAATAAAAGAAAGATATATGGTTAAGAAGTAATGGGAATCACTTAGAGGAGCTGACAAAGGTTAATAAGGGGAGTTTCACAGAACAAGAGGTGGGGCAACTGCAGAGTGCTAAACAGAAAATAAGGGATCTAAATAATATGCACGAGTTTAGAAAGATTGCTGTTAAGCAACTGCTTTTTTGATAACTCCAGAGCACAAAAACTTTCAGCACAATGACTTAGGCAACAGAAAATAGTAAGGGTTGTTGCCTACGACAAGAAAAATAACCAAAGATTCTGTAGAGGTATTACGTGGCATTTCATTAATTTTATGAACATTTGTATAAAGCAGAGAAATGTGGAAATCAAGAAAAAGCACAAATGGAAATATTCACGGGAGACTTATTAAATTTAGAGGTAGAAGACGCTCAACAATTAACGGTTAAGAAAGGGTGTGACGAGATGAAAACTGTGATGTACAATCAATCTGCAGGAAAGTATCCAGGAATAGATGGTATTCCTTTGGAAGTTGGGAAACTAGAAGGGAAGAAAGTGATAAAGATCTAGAAGGTTTTGTTTAACAGTATTTTAAAAGGAGAGGAGGCACATACATCATGGAAGAAAGTATGCTGGCTGCAACACATAAAGATGTTAAAGACCCATCAGACCCAGCTTCATATACGCCCATTTCAATTTTAACCCATATTATAAAGTGCTTAAATCTTTAACAGCTAAACTGTCAAAACTGACAGGTAAGAATTAATGTGGTTTTGTTGATAGCAGGCAAACATCTGACAATATTAATAGAACAATGATGATCCACAGGGAAGCAGAACATAAGAGAATACCACTATTGTTGGTGGGCCTTAATGCAAACAAAGCATTCAAAAGAGTAAGCTGGGACTTTGGGTAGGGAAACAGATGCATTTGCATTCCTGATACAGTAAGATTAATTAAGAACACATATGAGGGATTGGAGGCAAAAAATAATGTGGGAGGGCTCTTTTCTGATGAAGTTGCATCTGAAGAGAGAAACCAGGCAGGGATATCCTCTTTCCCTCTGTTGCTTGATTTATATTTTGAGTCATCAGCAAAAAAAATAAGGGATTCAGAAATACAAAGAAATAACTAGTATGGTAATCAAGAAAAGTTAGCTTTATTTGCAGATATTATTTTGTACCTAAGAAAACCAGATAAAGACATCTCAGTGCTGTGAACATTATAAGACAGTTTCAGTTCTTTTCAGAATATAAAATCAATAAACTAAAACAAAGACTATAGCGTACCCACACATGAATTTGTTCAGCAATACCCACAATTTTACAGCTACATGATTAAGGCTTATATACATAACAGAAGCAGAAATGTATAACTCAAAGTGGAAAGGGATGATGATGAAGCAGGGGGAACTTCAAAAAATAAGGACAGCGTAGGACTTTGGATGCAGATCCTTAAGGAGAATAACAAGAGCCATACAGAATATTAAATTCATAAACAAGCAGAAAATATTTTAAGAACTATGTCAACATGAAAATGGAGAAAGGAAATTTTGCTGATAAGGATGCCTGCAATTAGGGGTACAGAAAATAGGCAAGAGGAGACTGGAATTTACTGGAGAAAACTAGCAAAGTAACCAAGGTACTGGCAGCAAATAAATACAGAGGGAAAATGTAATAGAATTGGAATCCTTAGTGAAAGACCTGCTCTGGTGGAGTTTTTAGTTGAAAAGGCTGTTAAAAAAAGGATAATTAGTAGGGCATACAAAATACTGCACAATAACTAAAGGAATCGATTCGACAAGGTTAGAAAAGATTCAGAAGAGAGACTAGATATGCAATTCAAAAGGAAACAACAGGATGACATATGTACGGCTCCAAAATATGCAAAGTCTAGGAGATTTAGGCTTTTACTTTGCAGTATTTGGGGTTTGCATACAACCCAAGAAGACTAAAAATAATTTTACCTCAGGTAGATGCCAAATATTGGAGGAGTGATGGAGAAAAAGGAGGTAACTGGAAAAAGAAGTTATGCACTTACCATAATGTTCCATCTGTGTTGTTGATCTTCATTCTTCTCAACAACGGGGTTCGGATCCAGTCTGTCAGATGCGACTCTGCAGATGCTAAAGCTCGCAGCCACCAAATCTCTTGAGCTTCTCCCTGACCCACAATGCACCTACCCAGTTACCTCAGATCTTGCTTGCTGCTACATAAGCGTAGGAAGATTAAGGGAATTACGGAAAAGCCACATCCAGAAGTCACACATATAACTAAATATATATAGGGGTGTGTGTGTGTGTGTGTGTGTGTGTATGTATATACACACACACACACCATATGATATATATATATACTTTGGCGTGTGTGTGTGTGTGTGTGTGTGTGTGTGTATATATATATATATATATATATACACACACACACACATATATATATATATATATATATATATATATATATACACAGACACACACACACACACACACACACACACACACACACACACACACACACACACACACACACACACACACACACACACACCATGTAAATACTTGTTCCTCCAGAAGCCATAGAATGGGGGTTGGTGGGAGGGATGTTGAGGAAGAATAAAGATCGACAACACAAATGCAACGTTATGGTGAGTACGTAACTACTTTATCTGATGTCAATCTTCATTCTATCTTCAACAAGTGGGACAGCATCCCTAACTACCTGTTATCCAGGGTGGACACAAGGAAGGATATTCCTGAGCACCACAGAACCTGGTGAAAGGACCCCCTGCAAACAAATCCAACCAACTTCTGTATAGAAAAAAGACTTGCCATCCTGCTTAAGAACCCAGTTCACTAGAAAACAAGAAAGTTTGAATTATCTATCCTACACTAAAACTTTAAGAATCTACCTACCTGATGAAAGGACCCCCTGCAAACAAATCCAACCAACTCCTCTATAGAAAAAAGACTTGCCAACCTGCTTAAGAACCCTGTTCACTAGGAGGCAAGAAAGTTTGAATCATGTATCCTACACTAAAACCTTAAGAATCTAACTATCTGGTGAAAGGACCCCCTGCAAACAAATCCAACCAACTCCTCTATAGATAAAAGACTTGCCGTCCTGCTTAAGAACCCAGTTCACTAGGAGCAAGAAAGTTTAAATCATCTATCCTACACTAAAACCTTAAGAATCTACCTACCTGATGAAAGGACCCCCCCCCCCGCAAACAAATCCAACCAACTCCTCTACAGAAAAAAAGACTTGTCGTCCTGCTTAAGAACCCAATTCACTAGGAGGCAAGAAAGTATGTGTTATCCAACAGAGTGGTAATATTTGAACACTTGTTTAATATCTGGTGTATGCATGATATGCTACCTAGCCAGGATACCCCGCAGCCATACTCCCCTCTCTATCTCTAAATACTTATACATTTTTTTCTCACTCCTGTGCTGTCTCCTGCAACTATCTACAGGAGCCCATGCAAACCCTTTACCATTTATCTCCACTCTCTTGTGTCTGCTGCAATACAATATCTGACCACTAGATGGCAATCTAAACTAGGATAGCCCCTAATACATCTGTCCTTCCCTGATTTCCTTTTGAAATTTAAGTTCTGACCCAGGATTGAGGAATTTCTTCCTGACCTATCTTTCCACTCTACCTGCTACTTTCCACTAGCTTTGCTCTCAGCAACCACTTACTTTCACTACATTGTTTCCTCCTATCTTTACCTATCCTTCCCAACTAAAGTACCAAGTAGTTAGCTGTTTGCGGATTGCTTTTTTTCCTGACTTTCTCAGTTACCTGTCTTACTCTGATTCTAATTCCCGTTGTCTATCTGCCACTTTGATCTTACTTTCCACCTTCACCTCTACTCTCTACTCTACCCCTGTCCGTATCAGCTCGTTTCTCCCCCCCCCCCTAACATATCACCTTAAGACAGTCCATGTTGGTGTAAGTAACCTTCTAGGGAGTGGCCCCTCTTGATCTATGTCCCTTCACACTTCACATCCTTTCTAATCCTATATATCCTTCTGACCTGGCAAGTCGCCATCTTTATTATTAGGAACTGACCTCTGGCTTGTCATGCACATAGCTAGCGTCTATTATTCTGTAAGCTGCTGCAAGTTGGTACTACTGCTTATCTATGTTGTCTGGTTAATCTGTTCGGCTTTGCTGTTGAATAGTTGTGTGGATTTTTGATTTATTGATGTCTAGCGTGTATAAATAAACATCTGATGCATGTTTTTAGTAACGGCCATCTGTTTTGTTTCTGGGCGCACCACGTTGAGTTATATTAGGTCATTCAACTTCTGCGAGTTAGAGCTGTCCTTACCCGCAGTGTACTACCATAGTATAGACGGTTAGTACTGCTCCATTCTTGTCCTAAACAAAACTGAAGGTTTTTGTAACCAAACAAGCCTGCTGAATGGGCATACCCATGTTAACCTCTTAGTTTGGTAGCCTTTTTGCGTGCCCTTAGGATATCGTGTGTAAGCTATAGAGGCTTAGGATACTTGTGAGCAACTTATCGCAAATCCAACCTCCCCAGGTTGTTGAGCATTTGGCTCACGCATGTTTTTCCCCTATGCTACTTTATGTGTTTTTTACCAGAGCAAATCCAAGCATATAACCATTGCTTGGAACTGAAGAAAACCATATTTTTATTTTGTTGTATTTAGCTAATGCCAGTTGACCGCATGCTATTGCCAAAGGTGCAGTATATAAATATTGCAATAAAGCATATAACCACTGCTTGGACCTGAAGAACGCAACATATTACCATGCTGTATTTAGCAAAAGCTAGATAATCAATGTGCTACTGCCAAAGGTTAAGGAGCACAGTAAAGTAGACATTGTCTGTGAGCCATATCACTCAGAGCCTCCTTTCTTAAACTAATAAGTGGCATGGCATACTTTTGGCCTCGGGGCTTGCCAAAGGTTAAGAAGCATCGTAAAGGGGACATTGTCCATGAGCGATATCACTCGGAGCCTCCTTTCTTAAACTAATAAGCGTCACAGCATATTTTTTGGCCTCAGGGCTTGCCAAAGGTTGAGGAGCGCCATAAAGGGGACATTGTCCGCGAGCGGTATCTCTCTGAGCCTCCTCTCCTACACTAAGTAGCGGCACGGTATACCTTTTTGGCCTCAGGGCTTACAGTGTCTTAGCTTTCATGCTAGCCTGGATTGGCGCTTGGGCAGGAACTACGGTTAGAGCGAACGCTAGAGAACAGCGTGGTATTTTGTAATGTTTAAGGAGAGCTATTAAGTTAACATTGCCAGAGTGCTAAAGAACTTAGCCTCCCCTCCAAATACACATTAATGGTATTACATACACTATTTGGCTGCATGGCATACAATGTCCTGGCTTTTATGCTAGCCTGGATAGGTGCTTGAGCAGGACATGCATTTAGACTACTTGAGCATACTCTAAGCTCAGTAATACACCTATAGAGTGGGAACTAGCCTTTAGCACCACTAACCAATGTAGGTAGTATTACACATAGCCAGCGCCAACTGTTTGATTATATTGGTGTCACCTTAAATTAGCATAAGCTACTATTTTGTCAAGCTTTATTGAATTGCTGTATATAACCTGCTTAGATACTACCTAGTCCTGTTCTTAAAGTGATACCATTCTGGACCTAGCTCAACACTGCTGCATCTATTCCTAGCTAGACTGCTGTACACTACTTGGACATTTTCCCTTACTTTGTTAGATTACTCGGAACCATTGTTTAAGTTTGAATAATGCCAGTATGCCTTGCTATGTGTCTGTATACTCTGTAATGAATGTTTTTCGTCTGTTTGTTTGAACTGGAAAGCTCTGAGTACTACCCAACTGTATTTAATGTCTGTCTGTTTGAATTGAATGCTCTGTGTACTACCCTGTCTTGTAAATGTCTGCTTTCTTACACCTTCATTGAGTCTCTTGTCCCCACTGTTCCTCGGTTTGAATCATCTATCCTACACTAAAACCTTAAAAATCTACCTACCCGGTGAAAGGACCCCCTGCAAACAAATCCAACCTACTCCTCTATAGAAAAAAGACTTGCCGTCCTGCTTAAGAACCCAGTTCACTAGGAGGCAAGAAAGTATGTGTTATCCAACATAGTGGTAATATTTGAACACTTGCTTAATATCTGGTGTATGTATGATATGCTACCTAGCCAGGATACCCAGCAGCCATACTCCCCTCTCTATCCCTAAATACTTCTACATTTTTTTTCTCACTCCTGTGCTGTCTCCTGCAACTATCTACAGGAGCCCACGCAAACCCTTTACCATTTATCTCTGCTCTCTTGCATCTGTTGCAATACAATATCTAAACTAGGATAGCCCCTAATACATCTATCCTTCCCTGATTTCCTTTTGAAATTAAAGTTCTGACCCAGGATTGAGGAATTTCTTCCTGCACTATCTTTCCACTCTACCTGCTACTTTCCACTAGTTTTGCTCTCAGCAACCACTTACTTTCACTACATTGTTTCCTCCCATCTTTACTTATCCTTCCCAACTAAGGCACCAAGTAGATAGCTGTTTGCTGATTGTTTTTTTTCCCCTGACTTTCTCAGTTACCTGTCTGAACCCACTCCGTTCGCCCTGCGGGCTCACTCCGCTCCCATACCCTACCCCCAAATTCCACCCTCCCCCAGCAGTCCTAAGCATATACCTCCAATTGCCACACCCCATTCCTTCACAACCATTCCCATCCTCCTCCCCATTAAACTTCTAACTACCCTAGCTCACCACTTACTGATACTGATTACATCACTAACTACTTAATAACCAATTTTCAAACTCAATATCCCATCTTACTACAATACCTTGTATAACCTCCCCACTATTTTCCTCTTTAATATACCATACCCAAAATACGTATTGACCTTTCCTTTCACTATGACCATTATACCCAGATCCAAATACCCAATACTATTTCTATTAATTGCACTCCTACCTTTACTATCTATACCCTATGTCCTAACTAAATATGAACATCTAACCTTGACTAACTTCAACCATCCCCTTAAACAACCATCCCAGACCAGCCTGCCACCTTATCTAAACTACTTTAATATTACCTCAACACCCTCCTATTTAGTGCCAAAGTTTCATTGTTTAGTCCACATTAACTATACCCAACCTAAGAAAACAAAAATCACACCCTACAAATTCCTGTATATCATACATATGATAAAAAATCTTACACTTCTAGATGGTGATATTCATCCAAACCCCGGCCCCAACACCACCACCACCACTAGCCCCCGTACACCTAGTCCCTCTACTTCTCAAACCCTCACTAATGCATCCAACTCTCTCCTTATAGTTCACCTCAATATACAGAGCTTAAACAATAAAGTTGCTCATCTCCATGCACTCTTAGATGTTCACTCCTTTGACATCCTTTGCCTAACAGAAACCTGGTTAAAACCTGTAACACGGGACAATGAAATCACCCCACCAGGATACAATATCCTGAGATTAGACTGAATAGCCAAAAAGGGTGGGGGCGTAGCAATACTATATAAAACAGAGGTGCAAGTAACACCAATAGATGTGCAGCCACCTTCTATTAGCAGCACTGAAATCATTATTTCTAAACTCCAAATCAACACCTGTAAATCCATCGATATAATATGCATCTGCCTCCCTCCGGGTAACAATATAAATACCCTAGAAAATATCCCTTCCTGGCTGTCAACTAACTACCCACAAGAAACCATTGTACTGGGTGACATTAATATTGACTGGAACACCTGTATCTCAGTCATCCAGACTACCCACATAAACCTTTATGTTTTTTCCCAAACTATTACCTCCCCCACCAGAATCCATAAACCTAATAACAAAGAAACTACTCTAGACTGGATACTGATAAACAGTCGCCCCCCCCCTCTTTTATGAAGCAGGTACCCTTCCTGATATCAGTGACCACTCACTGACCTACATAATCAGGCAAAAGATCAACACTCATAATCAAACCTTATATAAAACCATTCGATCCAACAAAAACTTTAACCCTATCAACTTCCAAACGGAACTGAAAGCATGTGACTGGTCACCCCTAAGACACCTCCAATTAGATGAAGCAGTATCCTACTTTAATACCAAATTCTTAGAAATCCTGGACTATCATGCCCCATCCTGCTCATTCAGAAATAGGACTAAAACTGCTCCTTGGCTAACAAAAGAGACAATGCGCAAAATTCTACTAAGAAATAAAATCTGGGCCAAATGGCGGGCGTCTAAAAAAACAAGCTGATTATCTAACATTTAGACAGTTGAAAAATGCTACCAAAAAAGCTATACTCCTAGATAATAGAAACTTTTACCACAACAACCAACAAACCCACCAATACAAACATCAAAAGTTCTGGGCAGGAATAAATAGACTCCTCCACCCAGGTCAGTCCAAAACTCCCACCCCAACAGGTTCCACCTATGAAACTCCCAAGCATATTGCTAATGCCTTTAATATCTTCTTTACTGATACAGTTCAAACTCTTGCTAATTCATTACCTCCTGTTAGCACTTATTTGTCATCCTCCTTGAGTACTTTAACCCCCTCATTTCACTTACAACCAGTCCCAACATCCCTCATCTGCACTCTTCTTCATAAACTAAAACCTTGTACACCCTCAGCTGACCTTCTACCAGCAAAATATCTACAGACAGCTGCATCAGCAGTAGCCTTTCCTATTTCCATCCTATTAAACAGTACCATTACCGAAGGCACAATCCCATCTGGAAAGTCTCCCATATTATCCCAGTGCACAAAGGGGGCAACTCAAATGAACTCTCAAACTACCGCCCAATAACCTTACTCTCTCCTTTAGCTAAAATAATGGAGAAATGTATCCACCAACAACTACTAGACCACCTACTGCAAAATAACTTACTAGCTAACTGTCAGCACGGCTTCAGGCCTCACCATAGTACCACCACAGCCCTCTTATCCTTTTCCAACTGTATCAACAATAATCGAAACAGCAATACTCTATCCTCAGCCCTCTTTATTGACCTATCAAAAGCCTTTGATATGGTCAACCATCAGCTTCTTTTAAGTACACTTAAATCTCTCTCACTAGATATGCTGGCTTTACAATGGTTTAAATCCTACCTTGAAAACAGGCAACAGGCTGTGCTTTGTGAAAACAACTTTATCCTCTCACCTTCCTATTTCCCTAGGAGTCCCTCAGAGTTCTATCCTGGGTCCTCTTCTTTTCTCAATTTTCATCAATGATCTTAATCTAATAATCCCTCAAGCTACATGTATCCAATATGCTGATGATTCCACACTAATATGCTTGGCTACCTCTACACCTAAACTCCAGTCCATTACCCAGGCAGTGCTAAACATAGTAGAAAGCTGGTTCTTACAGCACATCCTCCTCCTGAACCCTAAAAAAACAAAACTACTGCTCTTTACTCCCACACATAAGTCCCCCCCAATTGACTTCAAAGCTACATCCAATGATGGCATCATATCTCCTGACCCTACTACCAAGCTCTTAGGGGTAATAAAAGACCATAATCTTAACTTTGACACACATATTAACACAGCTATAAAAACAGTAAACAGAAAACTAGGTTCCCTCTATAGGATAAGACCCTTCCTTACTCCAACAGCTAGAACAACTATTGCCCACACCCATCTAATTTCCACCCTCCTCTACGCCTCACCCATCTATACCAACCTATCCAAAAACAACCTTAACAAACTAGCTACCTCCTACAACAATATTGCCAGATTTACTACTGCTTCCTCTTTTAGAACTCACCACTGTCAAAACCTAAAGCAACTAGGTTGGCTGGAACTACATAATCAACTACAGATTCAGCAACTTACTATTACCCATAAGATCCTCTATCTTCCTAAAAATACTCCTATACTTACTAACCTTCTAACCCCCTACAGTAATTTGACTACCCTTCGTTCAGCCAATAAAGTACTAGTATCTACAGTCAAATCCAAAAATAAGGCTGGTGATTCTCTGTTCTCCAACACTGTAGGCAAAACCTGGAACTAGCTTCCTAAGGAGCTCACATCTCTCTCCTCAGTGAATTTGTTCAAAAAACAACTCCGAGAACACCTTAATAACCACTGGTTATGTCCATGTAGTAACCCAGACTAATCATACCACTACTTTCTCTGAACTTTACCTAAACAACTATTTGTATTTAATTCCACCTCACTCTTTGCCTCTTACAGTAGACCTACCTAAACAAATTTAGTCTTTACTTAAGATCCACTTCTAATTATGTTCTGGTAAAGTTTTACAGCTTGCAGTATGAACTTGTTTTCACATATAAATATCTATAAAGACATTCTTTATCTCTCTTATTACAGGCTACTTTACAGTTGTTATATTATTATAGGATAAATTGGATGACTCACTGTTAAATACTGTACCTGGAGCTCCTCTATTTCTGTTAGTGTGTTTTCAGTTTTTCTTTTCTTATTGTTGCCTACTTTATAATTATTTTTTTGTTCAATCTCTTTCTTATTATCTGCTACTTTACATTGCTATGTTGCTATATAACATTTGTATTCTTCACCTCAAAATAGCACTGTACCTAATTTGTTAAAATTTTACTTATCTGTACCTGAAGTTACTAAAAATCTTGCTTATGTGGAGCTTTTCTCCCCGGGCCTCTACTGAAAATGGACATATATCCAGTTAGACCAGCCCGGCCAACAAATGTAAAATGATAAAATAAAAATAAATGACGCCCTACCTCTGGAGACCAGATCCAACTTGTAATGAGTGACAAAGGTATGGGGAATAGCCCAAGTTGCTGCTGCACAAATACTGTCAGTAGACATTCTTGACTGAAAAACCTTGGAAGTAGCCATGGATCTAGTGGAGTGTACTTTCAAGGGATGTGTTAGAGAAATGCCCAATTTAGCACAGGCAAATGAAATGCAATTTGTCAACCACTTTGATGGGGTAGCACTGGAAATTCAAGGAAATAAACAACTGGTCACCTTTCCTGATTTTTTTCCTTTCTATGGAAATAGAATTGCAATTGTCTATGAACCTCAGTAAATGTAAAATATATTTGCCTTTGGAAAAAACACTGGTAGATTAATAGCCCTACTGATGCTGTATGTTGACACCACCTTTGGAGGAAAGGATGGGCTTGTACACATGGTCACTATCTTTATGGAAAAACAAGTGTGGAGGTTTAGAAGATAATGCTTGGATCTCAGAAATTCTTGCGGAAGTAATGGCAACAAAGAAAATTGTTGTAAGATATTTAAGGTCACATGTAGCTGCTGGTTCAAAGGGAGGCTGTGTAAGAGACTGAAGCATCAAATTTAAGTCCCATGGAGATGTAGGGTCTTTAAAAGGAGGCTTTACAAGAAGTGTCCCTTTTAAGAAGGCCTTGCTCAATTTATGACAAGCTATGGATGCACCATTAAAACCTGTACTGTAATTTGAAATTGCTGCTAGTTGTACTGTAACGGTTGAAGAACTAGCACCATTTTGAAACAGGTGTGCAAGGAAATCTAAAATGTGATTGATAGGAGCAGAAAAGGGGTCAAGATTGTGTTGCTGAGCCCAAAGAGCAAATCTTTTTCATTTACTGGAACATGTTTTTCTTGTCGAGGGTTGATGGGAAGATAAAATTATACACTGGACAGGGGATGAGAGCATAGAATGTCTGACTGCTAGGGGAACTGGAGAAGCCAAGCAGTCAGCTTGATGTTCGTTATATATGGGAGTGACATGCCTATTGGGTGAGATAGGAGTCCAGAGATGGATCTAAGTTCCATGGTGGTTGAACCAGGTGAGGCCAGAGGAAAGGGTGCCAAATATGTCATGGCCAATATGGGGCAAGGAGGATTACTGTGCTCTTCGACCTGGCAGCTTTTTGCAGAAATTTGGGAATCAGTGGGGTTGGTGGAAAGGCATAAAGGAAACTGGGGGGCCCAACTGTGAAGTACACCATCCCTCAGTGCCTACCCCTATGGGAGAATCAGGGCAAAGTAGTTCCTGCACTTGTTGTTTAGGGGTGAAGCATAAAGATCGCAGCATGGCTGGTCCCACTGACAGAAATCTTGTCTGCCACCTTCTCACTGAGGGACCACTTGTGTAGAAGAAGAATGCACCTGCTCAGTTTGTCCGCAATTACGCTGGATCTCCCCAGAATGTGAGTCGCTAAAAAAAAGTGGTCGGAAAAGATCGCCCACTGCCAGACCCTGAAAAGCTTCTCTACACAATTCATAAGATTTGGTTCCCCCTTGTTTGTTGATGTATCAGACGACTGACATTTTGTCTGTCTGAACTGCAATCGTCCCAGAGGAAAGAACATCTTAGAAATGTTAGCAAGGCCAAGAGCACTGCTCTTATCTCTAGAACATTTATATGCAAATTGGCCTCTTTGGGGGATAAGTACCCTAGACTGTCTTCCCCAGATAATGACTCCCAACCCTATCTGGGAAGCATCTGTGGTCACTATGGCCTTGGGTTGCTGGGAGATGAAGGGACGGCCATGGAGCAGTTGATCAGACTGGATCCACCAATAGAGATCCCTTTTGCAAGTGTTGGCAATTTTTATCTGATGAGACACTGATTAATGGAAGACTGACCACTGAGTACCCAACATCCACTGAAGGATCCGCAAGCAAAACCTGGCTAACGGCACAAAGGTTATCACTGCTGCCATGAGGCCTAGTGTTTGGAGAACTGTGTTGGCTCAGCTTGATGTGTTCTCTATAGTCTTCTTGACTTGTGATCTTACCGTTTGAACTTGGTGTGGTGGAAGGGAAGCAATGGCAGTCTTGGTTGAGCAGTGCTCCAATAAATTCCAATGTCTGAGTTGGCTGAAGTTGTGATTTGCTCTAGGAGAACAGATTCCTTCTGCATAAGTTTGGAGGGAGTCTACCACCTCTCTGTTTAAGGATTTCTAGGATGTCTCCAAAGGGGACATCTTCAGGAAGTGACCTTGGGGACACTTTGCCCTCACTGAAATCCATGTCTTCTGTGACAGTGGGAAGTCTAGGTGCTTCTTCTTGGGCACTTCCTCAGTGGGATGGGGATGTTCTGGGGAAGTCTTGGAAGAGCAAATCAAAATTCAGTGGGAGAAAACCTGAAGCTTCAGTACAGGATGTCCCTGTGGAGAAAGGTGGTTAGGCTCCAGCCACTGGGACATCATGGTGGAATATGTACAATCCGAGGGGGAAGGCTCCATCAGGTCTGCCAAGGCAGAGAACACTTGCTTTGCAGCTTCAAAGGTAGAGCTCAAAGGGACTAGAGAGAGGCTCTGATCTGAGAAAGCAGGTTTGCGAATTATCCCCTCTCTCTGTTCCATCGGCACCACCCCTGAGGACGAAGCCAGAGCTGAACTGTCCTGCTCTGAGGTGCCGAGGAACAGAGATGGCTCCGAAAACTTTGGAGTTGAATGCTGCACCCCAGACCCAGCAGGCAAGCTTTGGCTCTGACAGCTTTCCAGATCTGAATGAATCAGGGGTCTCAGAGACAATGTTGAATCCTAGGATACAGAGATCCTCAGATCTGAGACTGATGGATAGCTGGGATCCTGTGACGCTAAGGCAACGGAAGGTGTTAGAGGAGGAACTTGCAGAGGGGGGGGGTGGACGGGTGGGTAACCTGACCCAGAGGGGTAGGCACCGAGAGAAAACTAATCTGCCCCTGTGCCAAGAGAATGTTACTCACTATTCTCTCTACATCTTCTTCTGTGAGGCTTCTGGAAGAATGAGTAGAGTAAATGGAGGGGAATGCTGATCTCTGCAAAAAAGGTGATGGGGGTTTGTCAGGAACTGGGTCCACTGATGGAGAATATCTGGTCCGAGGACAATACATAGTCTCCAAAAGTTCTGTCCAGTAAAGTATAATCTGATGGTTTAGTTTTCTGATCCAACATAGCCAATGTCGGATCTGTAATGCTTGATTTGGACTTTTGTAAGATCCAAGGGAGTAGTCGAATCCTGAACTCTTATTTTCTTCTGATCTGGGGTTAAGACCAGATCTTTTGCACTTCACTTCTGAGAAAAGTCCGAAGAAGATCAGGATGACGTAGAAGATTTCGACTTTGGAGACTGGGCTATGGCTTCTCCAAAAGAGGAAGGAATGAGGCCTTTTAATATCAACTTGTTTTTTTGTTCAGTCAAAGCTCACAGATTAAATCCATGGCAAACAGAGCAGTTCTCTTGTAAATGCAAAGGACCCAAGCAGTACACATAAAGTGCATGCATCCGAGAGCAGCAACTTATGTCCACATTTAGAGCACTTTTTGAAACCCACAGGTTTGTCAGCCATCGTGCAGTATCTGATTAAGGAAAGATAGCAGACAGGTGATATACAAGGCCAATCAAAATACAGTAAGCAATTTTTTTTTTTACAGTATAGAAGATGAACAGAGGGACAGAGGGGGGGAAGGGATACCAACAATAGTATACAGAAAGTATGGCTAGTTCATAAGTGGAGGGAGATACTAAGCGATCGTATCCAAGTGTACCAAGTACGAAAACAAGAAAAGGAACAAACAGGAGCAGCAGCAAAAATGAAAAGCTTATAACTGTAACACTTTAGAAACAGTAGGTAAGAGAAAAGAGGCAAGGGACTGCCAACAATGGTCGGAGAGAATTTACAACAAAGTTGTAAGGGCAAAGGAGAGTAAATAGAATTGGAAGAAGAACAGGAAAGATATTAACCACAAAAAATTAAACTACTTAATGGGGGAAAAAACACATTTTTACTTATCTAAAACAGCTCGAAAGATATAGGTAGACCACGTCTGATAGCTAGAAGTGGCAAACAAGATCTGAGGTAATTGGTTAGGTGCTTTGTGGGTAAGGGAGAACCTCGAGAGATTTGGTGGCTGTGAGCTTTAGCATCAGCCAAGTCGGATCCGATGGATCGGATACAAATCCACTTGTTGAGGATAGAATGAAGACTGGCAACATCAGATCATATATTTTGGGAGTACGATGAGTTAGCAGACTTTAAAAATTTCCTAGAAATATTGGGTGAGCAAACAGGTGCAACTATGAAAATTATTTTTGCTTGTTGTGTTTATCAATGAGGAAATAGCTTGTCTATATTTATTTTAGGTGAAAAGACACTAAAAAACAGAATGTAATGAATTGAGTGGAGATGCAAATGAGCAACTGAGGGGGATGCAAATGTCGGGTGTATGCAATGTTGATCAAGGCAGAAAGAAAAAGGTTGCTTGTTTTTCCATTAAATATTTTTTTTCAAATTTTTAAGTTTCAAATAACAAATGCTATAAACACATCAACAAGTAACAAGCAAAACAAACTATGAACATCTCAAAAACTTCACAGCAAATTATTTGCACAGCTCAGTTGCTTACACATCAATGCTACCTATGCATCAGTAATCGTAGAAATTATATCACTGCTTCTTCAGTTGATATCCATAATAAGATTTTTTTTTTGCCCTTTCCAAAGGTATTCTCCTAAGAGGTCCAGTGTCTTTAAAAGAGAGTTAAGAGATGTCTCATTTGCATCAAAATATGGTTGTGTAATTTAAAAGAGATATCATGTACTGAAGTCTTCCAGCTTTTTGCCAAAGGCAGTTTTATAAGACTGGCCAAAGTCCAGCCCACTCTCTATATCTTTTTATTTGTTTGCCCATTTTGAGGCACTACCTCCCATAATAAAAACTTTCGGCCCATTCTTGCTGTCTGGAAAAAAAATTCCATTTAGGTCTTTGTTAAGGTCATCCCACCTACCTTTTGCCACTGAACAATACAAAAATATGTATTTTAAGCCAGTCCCTCTCACTTCCAGATATCCAATAGTTTGAATTATGCTTCCTACCATCTTTACACAGTCGTTTAGGCATTAAATGCCAGTTATGAAGAAATCTCATCTGTTGATCTTTCAATTGTGACCACTTCCTCAATTGTATCTTATCTTCCTATTTCTCTTCATCTATCTGCACTTCTTTCCCCACTGTCCACAATGTCTGGATCCTTGTCTGGATTGTTTTTCATTTTACTTCCCCTAGATCCTTGTATATTAAGCTTGTTCTTCATTTTTTATACTTTCCTATTTCCGTCATGGTACAACTTTCTTTTGAATGCTCTAAGTGCCATCTGTATGTTTAAGCTACTGAAATGTGAAATGTGAACTAATACCCACTGGATAGATAATACTCCAACAAAGTATTTCAAATGTTTGTAGAGTTCCCCATCGAAGGTCTTAATATGGGATCGTTTCACAGGTTCATAGATAAGTAATAGGCTAGCCTTGCAAGCCATTTTAAGCCTAGCTAATTTCCCTTCAGTGATGAGATGCAAACCCTGTACCTTGTGTCTGTGAGGTAAACAGCTTAACCATTATGTCAACCCCAACCCCTATGCCAATTCCTGCACTCTAGCTGCAATCGTGTGACATACTTCTGGATACTCCCACATGTCGCATGTAGGCTCAAGTCCCTAAACCAGTCCTCCTATTCTTTTGAGCCCATCTTCACATGACAGCAGCCATTTCTAAATTATTCATTTCTTCCTCTCCTAGAATTGTTGCCTGAGTCTTACAACTTGATTTGGTTCTGTTCACATCTAAATTAGATGGGCAAGTTGAAAGGCTAGTGCATACCTACCTTTACCTTGTAAAGATTTGTGCTTTTATGGCAGCAAAACTCCTACATGAACTTCCTAATACACCCTAATTTATAACTAATTGTAGCTCTACTAACTTTTAATGGAAGTCTGAAACTAAAACAGTACATGCGGTAGCACCATCACCTCATTAACCTTTATTTTCCTTCAAATGGTCTGAAAGGTGACTACCCCCCCCCCAAGTACTTCTTGGACCTTTCAAGTAGAAGGGATAAATTTCTGTTACAATCATGTCCAGGTTTCCCCACCAAATGTCCTAGGTATTTTGGAAACATTTTCTCTTGGAATCCCCCACAGGTGTCCATTTCTTGTTTTTCCCAAACCTTCAGTATAAAAAATTTACAAGCATTACATTGAAGCCGAGAATGCATCCCAAACTCTTGGACTATGATTAATGTACCCTCCACTATACCTCTTTATATCACTACTTTAGTGTCAGCAAACGGACATCTGCAAATAAATAAAAAGTATGTTGGGCACCTGTATTTTGTTGTCTTTTCTCTTAAAAAAAAAAACTCACACTCTACAGGCCTACTCTTCCATAATAATGCTGGGGACATCGGGCAAACCTGTCTGGCAGTCCACCTTGTTATGCTTCCCTGTTCTGTGAAGCCCACATTTATTTATCAAGCAGGCTTTGTATAAAGCCACTCTAGCTATTTAAAGAATATGTTTCCCAAAGTCCCTTTCTTTAGTACTGTAAACAGAACGTTACAGTTTACAGAATCAAGTGCCTTTTTAACAACAAACAAAACTATCCCTGCTCTACTCCATTTCCTACCATATGGCCTAAAAAGGCTGCAAAGATCCACCAGTTCACAGCTATCCCTCTTGTTTAGACAAGTTTCTGGCGAAAGTAATTTCCATCTTCTACTTTAGTATCATGTATAGATGTCCAGCTATCACACTATCCCCTTGGTTTGAGTCAAGCATTAAGTACCTGTTGTACTTTTCAATTAGGCTCAACTTTATTATACAGTCTATCTAATGAAGCTTGTAAGACAAGAATAAAATCTCCCAACAGTATAGTGGACTGTACATCATTAATTAACTGCTCCCATGTCTTCAGCATATTTTCAAAAAAATGTTGGATCATTTCTGTTTGGCACTTAGACATTCCCTATAGCCTATCTTTGATTATTTATTGTACCCATCCATAAGCTCCACCTACATTTTCCACTTATCCTAACCGATAATCTGCAACAGTAAGTGAACTGTGGAATATTAGTGCCACACATTTATGCTCCCTTCTCGTTTATAGTCTACAAGCACTTTATTATACTGCTTTGATTTAAGGCGATGAGTGTGTAATTTTTAATTTAGTTTCTTGCACTCCTATTACCACAATACCCTCTCTCTGTATCAACTGCAAGATTTTCTTATTTTTACAGGGTGTGTGTGTGTGTGTGTGTGTACCAACTCCTACATTCTAGACAGCTACTTTAAAGTGGGGATGCTACCCTATCTGTCTAGATGCATTACTTTTGGTCTCTCAAAGATCATACTGAACTGTACCCCCTCCATTCCCACTATGCAGAGTCATCTCCTGGGCTAAGAAACCCCCTGGATACCTTTGTATCACTACCCAGATAGATGAATTTGGAGGACAGTTTAAGTGAAAGGGGACTGCCTTGTTTTCTTTCCCACCATAGGGATTACCTAAGAATTAACTGCTTCACTATCACGCTTAGATTATTAATAAATCAATTATAAGTTTCACAAATCTTAAAAAAATAACATGCAAATTAAGACATATTGTTTGATTGCAGATATTATAACTTATCTATGCTTCAAGATCTTGTACAGTTGCACACATCTTACCTTTACAGCTGTTAATAAACATGTTGTAAAAGATACTTTATATTATGAAAATACTCTTAGCAGGGAAACAAAACTCTACATACACACTTGTTTAACGTACATAACTGTCACATTGGTATACCCCATGTAGTTCAACTTATCACCCTACCAAATCATTGTGGGCCTCACAATGCGAGTCTTCCCTTACTTTAAACATGCAAGACAGTAGTTCCCTGGAATCCATGGACCATAGTCTGTAAGACATATCCACAACATTTTCAGCAAAGCACAGAAAAAGATGCATGTATTTCTGGGCTGCAATCATCAGAAAACTGTCCCATAAGTATAAAATAGATTCATCTCTCATTTGTACATCTATCAAGCCTGTCCAAGCCTCAAGGTGATCAGCAGCATTATCAGAAAAGCTGTAACCAAGACTTTTGGCTCCCTCTACTGGATTTCTTTGGAGAAGTCCCTCAAGCCAATCCTGGTATCAGAAAGGCCTTTTCTATATCCCTCGTTAGTCTATCTCCTGTATTTTTCTTCTCCTTTTGTGATATTTTACCATGCTATCTGCTGTTTCTAACTTGCCATTTTCTAGTGCATGCTGAAGTCATGGCCATTACCCATGTGCCTGAGGATTTACTTTGTGGTATGTGCATTCTGCCCTTTTTTCCACACTCTATGACTCCTTTGAATTAATGGGTTTAAACATTTAAGAATAAGAGTGACATGCAGAGCTGTAGTACCTACAGAGGGATAAAATTGATCAGTTACAGCATGAAGTTATGGGAAAGAGTAGTGGAAACTAGGTTAAGAAGCGAGGTGCAAGCAGTAGTATGGTTTCATGCCAGGAAGGAGCACTACAGATGTGATGTTTGCTCTGAGTGTGTTGATGGTGAAGTACAGAGAAGGTCAGGAGAAGTTGCACTTTGCCTTTGTGGACTTAGAGAAAGCATAATGACAGGGTGCCTAGAGAGGAGTTGTGGTATTGTGTGAGGAAGTCAGAGTGACAGAGAAGTATGCAAGAGTGGTATAGGATATGTATGAGGGTAGTGTGGCAGTGGTGAGGTCTGCGGTAGGAGTGACAGATGCATTTAAGGTGGAGGTGGGATTAGATCAAGGATCAGCTCTGAGCCCTTTCTTACTTGCAATGGTAATGGACAGGTAGACAGACAAGATCAGACAGGAGTCCCCGTGGACAATGATGTTTGCGGATGACATTGTGATCTGTAGTGAGAGTAGGGAACAGGTTGAGGAGACCCTGGAGAGGTGAAGATATGCTCTAGAGAGGACAGGGATGAAAGGTCAGCAAGACTAAGAATGCGTGCGCACGAATGAGAGGGAGGATAGAGGAATGGTGAGGATGCAGGGAGTAGAGTTGGTGAAGGTGGATGAGTTTAAATACTTGGGATCAACAGTTCAGAGTAATGGTGAGTGTGGAAGACAGGTGAAGAGAGTACGGGAAGGGTGGAGTGGGTGAAGCAGAGTGTCACGAGTGATTTGTGATGGACAGGTACCAGTAAGAGTGAAAGGGAAGGTCTACAAGAGGGTAGTGAGACCAGCTATGTTACATGGATTGGAGACAGTGGCATTGACAAAAAGGCAGGAGTCAGAGCTGGAGGTAGCAGAGTTAAAGATGTTAAAGATTTGCACTGGGTATGACAAGGATGGACAGTATATTAGAGGATCAGCTCAGGTTGGACAGTTTTGGAGAGAAAGCCAGAGAGGTGAGAAGTCTATTGGTTTGGACATGTGCTGAGGAAGAATGCTGAGTACATTGGGAAAGGATACTAAGGATGGAGCTGCCAGGTAAGAGGAAATTTGCACTATACCACAAGGAAAAGAGGAAAGCCTAAGATAAATTTTATGATGTGGTGAGTGTGAACATGCAGGTGGCTGGTGTGACAGAGCAAGATGCAGAGAACAGGAAGAAATGGAAATAGATGATCTGTTGTAGTGACCCCTAACAGGAACAGCCGAAAGAAGAAGAAACATGAAAGAATATGCATTACCTCCTTAAATAAGTATCTCATTAGCAATCTTAATTTTATACCTGGGATGGTTTCAGGTGTTCCTTTTTTTCTGACATTCACTCGACAAGACATATTTTCTAGATCACCTATTTCCTCTATTTGCTTTCTGAATTCCTTATCCAGTTCATTTATTTGTGTTTATACTGTCTCTTGAGTGGAACTAAACTTCTGATGACTGCTGTTAAGCATTTCTATAGCACTTTCTAGATTACTCGTCTTTTGTTTGTTGAGTCACTGCATTCTTGTGGTAGGCCATCATTTCTGCTGCAACTACAGATATTTTCTCGAAAGAGAATAAGTGTTCTTTCATCTGTTGATGAAATGTTAAGCCTTTCCAGCTGGTATTCTGGATCTCCACCACCTTCGGCCATTCTGTTGTAAAGGACAAATGAATCCTTTGTATCAACAGTTAGTAGAAATGAATTAAGACTCAAACAAGCAGAATGTTACAACTCAAAGAGAAAAAAGATGATGACAGAATGGGGAGTTCAAGAAAAAAGGGCAAAGTAAGGGATAGTATTCCAAGAACTAATGCAACATGGGAATGGAGAAAGGAGATCGTGCCAATAGGGATGACTTACAAGTAAGGTGGTACAGAAAAGAGGGAGCTGGAATTTACGAGACAAAATTGGCAAATGAACAAAAGTGTTGGAAGCAAATAACTAGACAGGAAAGTGGAAGATAGCCAAGTGGGATGACACCCCACAGAAGCTTGGACTGCACATTAAAGACTGCCTTCCTTATTAGGGATTAATAGAATACACGCAAAGCGAAGGGGGTAAAGGAGTACTAAGTGAAAGACCAACTCTAGTAGAGTTTTCAGTTGAGACAAAAACAGAAGCTGCTGTTAAAAAGGGATAATAAGCAGGGCATATGAAATACTGCGTAACTATAAGACAAAAATCAGAGGAGGTTAAAAAAGATTGGGAAAATGACTGGAAAGGAAATTTACAAAAGAAAAATAAGAAGACATCTGTATGGCTCCCAAGTATGCAACAAAATCCAAACTGTGAACAAAAAGAGCTAGAACCAAATGGACCAAGTAAATAAAGTAACCAGCTGAGTGTAAGATGAGCACCACAACACAAAGGTAATAGCGTAGTCAAAAAGTTTAATATCGTCAGTGGACTTCCTCAGAATACACAACTAACACAGTTTGAAACATTTAAATATCCCAACAATTATTGTATTCATTAATCAATCACACCTTAATTAAATAATTAAAACACATAAAATACGTAAAAAAACAGGAATGTTGATGTTTAAGAAAAGAAATCTGAAGGAACAAGTTTTTTATTAACCTGTAGTTTCCTGTATTTTAAAAAGCATTTAATGTTAATGTAATCATTTAAGCCTGGAGATTTGTCAGCGTTAAGTCTAATTTGCCATATTGTTTCACGCTGCTCTAGAAAATTTTTGAAATCTCCAGCTCTGAGATCAGAATGTGCCACCTCTAAGACAGACAGACAAATCTCTCGATTTAGAGAACTGTTATTTTCAACATTGTATTGACATAGGAATAGTCCCTAAGGGACTTAGATTTTTTAAGTGCCCCAACGGAGTAACCATTACTTCACCTTTTTTCAGGACACTGATTGATTTTTTTAACACTGCCGGCATTAATTTCTTAACTTTATTGATTAAGAACAATACTGAGAAAATGACAGACTTAAAAGGTGAAATTACTCAGGTGGAAAGCGAACTGACAAGCTTGTTAGGTTCACACAAATCTGGTGAATTGTTTTCAACATTGAATGACGATTTAGAGCAACACACAGCTGAAGTAACTAACAGAAAACGGGCGAAGTTGACCCGTGATACCATGGCTTATGAAAGCAATACTGCTTACAACAACTTTGCAAATAAAGGTTACTTTACGGAACGGGGAGGTGAAATTAATCGAAATAAAAAAATTTTTCAAACAAAGAGGCTTTGACATGTACAATGACAGCAGTAATAGATTAAAAGAATCAGGGTTTACTGTAGCTGACGACAAAAGGGGCTCTAAAAGTAAACAAACGGAGAGCCGACAGACTCATCACGAGTCCAATGAAGTATTGAATGAAGAAACTAGCCGCATTACCAAGGAGGACGGTGATAACACTTTAGGTAAAGAAGTTATTGGCTGTGACAATGATGAAACAACTACTAATAGACATAGTAGTAACCCTGATGTGTCAGTTCGACCCAAAACTATGACTGGTAACAACATGACAGGGAAGGCTGGAAATGGTATAACCTCTGGTTCTGTTTTTTTAAACAAAAGAGGAAACCAGAGCAACAAGAACATTGTCTTAACACGCAGTCGAACCTTTTTGGGGTCCAATTCTTCGGGGGACGAAATTTAAACAGGACATTTGATGAGTTTAAAGTGATTAATTTAACTGAACACAATTTTTCTGACAGTGAAATTAGTGTTTTAAAACGTGGTTTGAATTTCATTCCCACCGTTAGGGCAAATATTTCTACCACCATTATTGATATTAAGAAGTTTTCTAGAAAACTGAATGTAACTTATATGTTGGATTTTTTAGCAAAAACAAATCAACAAAGTAAGTTTTTAATAAAACCTTCTGTTTTCACTCCTCATTTACACTACACAATTAAGACATTTGAGGAACAATGTATAGCGGAAGTCAACAAGGTGTTAAGCAAACACAGGTATACATTTGATAACCTCACAAAAGAAGAAAGACAAGCCTTGAGGAATCTGAGGTCAATAAACAACGAATTCAGGTTCATGAAGAGTGATAAAGGGGGAAACATTGTGATAATGAATCAGAAAGTTTATCAGACCAAAATGTTAGAAATTATCAATAACCAAGACGAATATGAAACTATCAGTCTTTGGGATTTTAACAAAAGGGTCCGTTTCATACATTCTGAACTATATGCCTTATTTATGACAGGGGAAATAACATCAGAAGTATATGAATTTTGTGTAGTGGTTGAGCCACGTATAGGGGTAATCTTTGGGATACCTAAAACTCACAAGAACACCAGGGATCCCCCTTTAAGACCTATCGTGTCCAGCCCCCACTCTGTAACTGAAGGCATTTCTTTGGTTATAGATGCAATACTGGGCCCCATTCTATGTGAAGAACTTTCCTATGTTAGGGATTCATGGGATTTCTTAAGTAAGTTTGGTAGATATGTTCAAGAACAAGGATTTAACCCCTCTAAACATATCATTTTCACTATTGATGTTATCTCCCTTTATACTTGTATTCCACATTATGAGGGAGTAGAAGCAGTTTGTGATTTTTTAACAAGGAAAGGTGGTAGATTTACGCCCAGTTTTGTTTCCACAATAAGATTGTTCTTGGAATTAATTTTAGAAAATAATATTTTTCTTTTTGACAAAAAACACTATAGGCAGAAGAAAGGGGTGGCGATGGGGTCTCCATGCTTTAATTTAGTTATAGAACACGAGGTGATACCTTTTTTGAAGCTCAAGTTCAATATCAAGTTTTTTTGCCGATATATTGATGATTTATTTTTTGTCATCGAAGGCAATTCATCTGTTGTCAATGACTTGTTCACATACATCAACAACACTTCAGAGTTTTTGAAGTTCACCATGGGGGCTGTGGGAACGAAGGTGAACTTTTTGGATATCCTCCTGTACTGGGACAGTGAAGATAGACGGTTACATAGTAAGATCTACCGCAAGGAGACCTTCACCAATGGTTACTTACACCATTCCAGTAACCATCCCCAGCATGTTATCAAAAACATCCCACGTGGACAGTTTATTAGAGCAAGCAGGATGACATCTAAACATGAAGACCTACTTGAGGAATTTTACACCATTGTTTCATTATTTTATGACAGGGGGTATGGATTGAAAAGTTTATGTACCACTATGGATGAAATTTTACAGAAACGGTCCAGTAGTTTCAGATCCATTATTGACTTCCCCACTCTCAATACCCAAAATACTGGGGAAGTTGATAGTAAGAATAATATGAAAACATCACTTATATGTTCACTTGAGACAAGTTCCGACAGTTTTTTAATCAGACAGGTGATTGCTGAGAATTGGAAAATCATTGAGGGGAATGAGGAGATGAAAAGGACATTTGGTAGTACTCCGTCTTTTATCTTTAGGAACCACAATACCTTAAAGGGGATTTTAGAAAGTAAAACTACGATGAACTTAAACATTAACAATAAGCAAACTGGGATGCATTGTTGTCACAATTGTAATATGTGTCGATTTATTTCAGAGGGGCCATATATAATGATAGAAAACTTTGACAATACGTTCAAAGTCCCTGGGTATGTTAACTGCAAAACTAAAGGGGTAGTTTACATCAGTCAATGTTCTGGTTGTTCTGCCTTTTACATCGGCATGACCACCCGTAGTTTGAACGTCAGGATCAGAGAACATCTTTATAGTATCAAAACTAATGATGAGAACAACGCCCTTTACAAGCATACCAGAATTTGTAGTTCATACAAAAAATTTTTATTTTCTGTCTTAGAGGTGGCACATTCTGATCTCAGAGCTGGAGATTTCAAAAATTTTCTAGAGCAGCGTGAAACAATATGGCAAATTAGACTTAACGCTGACAAATCTCCAGGCTTAAATGATTACATTAACATTAAATGTTTTTTAAAATACAGGAAACTACAGGTTAATAAAAAACTTGTTCCTTCAGATTTCTTTTCTTAAACATCAACATTCCTGTTTTTTTACGTATTTTATGTGTTTTAATTATTTAATTAAGGTGTGATTGATTAATGAATACAATAATTGTTGGATATTTAAATGTTTCAAACTGTGTTAGTTGTGTATTCTGAGGAAGTCCACTGACGAAAGCGGATATTAAACTTTTTGACTACGCTATTACCTTTGTGTTGTGGTGCTCATCTTACACTCAGCTGGTTACTTTATTTACTTGGTCCATTTGGTTCTAGCTCTTTTTGTTCGTGGTTGGTCTTTTTACACCATGTCTGAGGTGGGAGATGATGAACTTTTGAATCTCACGGTACATCCTACCTCTCTAAGTGAACTGTTAACAGCTACACTACTTGATATACAAAGTTCCTTAAAGATTCTTGTCTCGAGGGCTGATCGGAACGAAGGTTCTAATGTGTCGAGACAAAATGATGAAGTGACATCGAGTCCCAATTCATCCTTTATAGAATTGGACACAGTCGTTGAAGCACAACATCAACGTGAAAAGGATTATTGCCGGGCAGCGGCGTCTGGTTCACGGATAAAGACTGCTTCAAACAACATCATTGGCGGTAAAACCATACAAACATTCTTGGACGGAGTGGCGAATCCGTTTGAAAGGGCAGGTAAAGATTTTCACCGATTCAATACTAATGAAGTTAACACCAAACGTAACTACCTTGTGAAGTTATTAAAAAGACACCGCTCTCTCGATTTAGAGAACTGTTATTTTCAACATTGTATTGACATAGGAATAGTCCCTAAGGGACTTAGATTTTTTAAGTGCCCCAACGGAGTAACCATTACTTCACCTTTTTTCAGGACACTGATTGATTTTTTTAACACTGCCGGCATTAATTTCTTAACTTTATTGATTAAGAACAATACTGAGAAAATGACAGACTTAAAAGGTGAAATTACTCAGGTGGAAAGCGAACTGACAAGCTTGTTAGGTTCACACAAATCTGGTGAATTGTTTTCAACATTGAATGACGATTTAGAGCAACACACAGCTGAAGTAACTAACAGAAAACGGGCGAAGTTGACCCGTGATACCATGGCTTATGAAAGCAATACTGCTTACAACAACTTTGCAAATAAAGGTTACTTTACGGAACGGGGAGGTGAAATTAATCGAAATAAAAAATTTTTCAAACAAAGAGGCTTTGACACGTACAATGACAGCAGTAATAGATTAAAAGAATCAGGGTTTACTGTAGCTGACGACAAAAGGGGCTCTAAAAGTAAACAAACGGAGAGCCGACAGACTAATGACGAGTCCAATGAAGTATTGAATGAAGAAACTAGCCGCATTACCAAGGAGGACGGTGATAACACTTTAGGTAAAGAAGTTATTGACTGTGACAATGATGAAACAACTACTAATAGACATAGTAGTAACCCTGATGTGTCAGTTCGACCCAAAACTATGACTGGTAACAACATGACAGGGAAGGCTGGAAATGGTATAACCTCTGGTTCTGTTTTTTTAAACAAAAGAGGAAACCAGAGCAACAAGAACATTGTCTTAACATGCAGTCGAACCTTTTTGGGGTCCAATTCTTCGGGGGACGAAATTTAAACAGGACATTTGATGAGTTTAAAGTGATTAATTTAACTGAACACAATTTTTCTGACAGTGAAATTAGTGTTTTAAAACGTGGTTTGAATTTCATTCCCACCGTTAGGGCAAATATTTCTACCACCATTATTGATATTAAGAAGTTTTCTAGAAAACTGAATGTAACTTATATGTTGGATTTTTTAGCAAAAACAAATCAACAAAGTAAGTTTTTAATAAAACCTTCTGTTTTTACTCCTCATTTACACTACACAATTAAGACATTTGAGGAACAATGTAAGTCAACAAGGTGTTAAGCAAACACAGGTATACATTTGATAACCTCACAAAAGAAGAAAGACAAGCCTTGAGGAATCTGAGGTCAATAAACAGTGAATTCAGGTTCATGAAGAGTGATAAAGGGGGAAACATTGTGATAATGAATCAGAAAGTTTATCAGACCAAAATGTTAGAAATTATCAATAACCAAGACGAATATGAAACTATCAGTTATTGGGATTTTAACAAAAGGGTCCGTTTCATACATTCTGAACTATATGCCTTATTTATGACAGGGGAAATAACATCAGAAGTATATGAATTTTGTGTAGTGGTTGAGCCACGTATAGGGGTAATCTTTGGGATACCTAAAACTCACAAGAACACCAGGGATCCCCCTTTAAGACCTATCGTGTCCAGCCCCCACTCTGTAACTGAAGGCATTTCTTTGGTTATAGATGCAATACTGGGCCCCATTCTATGTGAAGAACTTTCCTATGTTAGGGATTCATGGGATTTCTTAAGTAAGTTTGGTAGATATGTTCAAGAACAAGGATTTAACCCCTCTAAACATATCATTTTCACAATTGATGTTATCTCCCTTTATACCTGTATTCCACATTATGAGGGAGTAGAAGCAGTTTGTGATTTTTTAATAAGGAAAGGTGGTAGATTTACGCCCAGTTTTGTTTCCACAATAAGATTGTTCTTGGAATTAATTTTAGAAAATAATATTTTCTTTTTGACAAAACACTATAGGCAGAAGAAAGGGGTGGCGATGGGGTCTCCAGCCTGCTTGAACACGAGGTGATACCTTTTTTGAAGCTCAAGTTCAATATCAAGTTTTTTTGCCGATATATTGATGACTTATTTTTTGTCATCGAAGGCAATTCATCTGTTGTCAATGACTTGTTCACATACATCAACAACACTTCAGAGTTTTTGAAGTTCACCATGGGGAAGGTGAACTTTTGGATATCCTCCTGTACTGGGACAGTGAAGATTTACATAGTAAGATCTAAGGAGACCTTCACCAATGGTTACTTACACCATTCCAGTAACCATCCCCAGCATGTTATCAAAAACATCCCGTGGACAGTTTATTAGAGCAAGCAGGATGACATCTAAACATGAAGACCTACTTGAGGAATTTTACACCATTGTTTCATTATTTTATGACAGGGGGTATGGATTGAAAAGTTTATGTACCACTATGGATGAAATTTTACAGAAACGGTCCAGTAGTTTCAGATCCATTATTGACTTCTCAATACCCAAAATATTGGGGAAGGTGATAGTAAGAATAACATGAAAACATCACTTATATGTTCACTTGAGACAAGTTCCGACAGTTTTTTAATCAGACAGGTGATTGCTGAGAATTGGAAAATCATTGAGGGGAATGAGGAGATGAAAAGGACATTTGGTAGTACTCCGTCTTTTATCTTTAGGAACCACAATACCTTAAAGGGGATTTTAGAAAGTAAAACTACGATGAACTTAAACATTAACAATAAGCAAACTGGGATGCATTGTTGTCACAATTGTAATATGTGTCGATTTATTTCAGAGGGCCATATATAATGATAGAAAACTTTGACAATACGTTCAAAGTCCCTGGGTATGTTAACTGCAAAACTAAAGGGGTAGTTTACATCAGTCAATGTTCTGGTTGTTCTGCCTTTTACATCGGCATGACCACCCGTAGTTTGAACGTCAGGATCAGAGAACATCTTTATAGTATCAAAACTAATGATGAGAACAACGCCCTTTACAAGCATACCAGAATTTGTAGTTCATCCAAAAATTTTTATTTTCTGTCTTAGAGGTGGCACATTCTGATCTCAGAGCTGGAGATTTCAAAAATTTTCTAGAGCAGCGTGAAACAATATGGCAAATTAGACTTAACGCTGACAAATCTCCAGGCTTAAATGATTACATTAACATTAAATGTTTTTTAAAATACAGGAAATTACAGGTTAATAAAAAACTTGTTCCTTCAGATTTCTTTTCTTAAACATCAATATTCCTGTTTTTTACGTATTTTATGTGTTTTAATTATTTAATTAAGGTGTGATTGATTAATGAATACAATAATTGTTGGGATATTTAAATGTTTCAAACTGTGTTAGTTGTGTATTCTGAGGAAGTCCACTGACGAAAGCGGATATTAAACTTTTTGACTACGCTATTACCTTTGTGTTGTGGTGCTCATCTTACACTCAGCTGGTTACTTTATTTACCAAAATCCAAACTGTTTAGGATTCTCGCTTGGAAATGTTTGCTTAGGTATGTTTATACTCCAAGCAGTCTTCAGTGACTTTTTTCCTCAGAAAGACAGCAAATGCTTGTGGTGTGATGAGAAAGAGATAAGTAATTTGAAACATGGCTTTTGGGGAATGTAAAAAACATCAGATTTTAAAAACTGCACTGAAAATACAATGTACTCATCAAATTTTGTTAGCACGTTTGTCTTTATTCATAGACATCTTTAAAAGATTGTTTTAGTGCACTATGCTGTCTGGACTTTTATTTACATTTTAAAAATTCACAACAAAATAGAGTACTTTATGGAGATATGTTGGGGGGCAAATGGTTGTAATTAAGAACATTATTTTTAAGAATTGGGATACAGGATCTGACTTATCTAGGCATTGTAAGCATTGTAAGCTTTACTACATTTAATGCTACTGAATACCAAAAAGGTAATTGCTAGAAAATGGAAATCAAAATCTACACCAACTGTAACTAAAGTACTGAATATTACAAAAGAAATCAATGAACCAGAGGCAAGATGATTAGAAAGTAAAATAGTCAAATTACATTTTGGGCCACATTCTACAGAGTGGTCAAAGGAGTCTTCAAAGTTTGTGAAGTACTGTGACACTCTCCTCCCCCATGAAAGACAATCTTGAACTTAAGCTCAATTTATTTGCAAAGGCTGATTGCCAGAAGAAAGGGTTTAGGGTTTTCTTCTTTGCTTAGTTACTACTGAGTAATTATTACCAGTGAAAATTCTAGTGTCTTCAATTTTTAAAGATTTGCCCAACTGCTACAGAAGGACAAAGCCCCCTCTTTCAAAGAATAAGTTTCATAACAAGCCAACAGCAGTTATGGCTGCTTGCTTGCATGTACCCTGATGTCCCAAAGCATATACACCCTATAAGCTGCTTCTATTGAGTTTCCCTAGCAGAATATCAGTCCACTGATGCAGAATACTGTCCGTGGCCTTTATGTACTTTGTGCTTCTAAGTGCTGGGGTACTGCAGCAAACCTTATTTTTTTTTATTCTCACACTATCTTTTGAACCATCAATTTCTCCTATAGCACTTTATAGTTTGCTTCCAAAATAGCTTTTCTTGCTTTGTTTTCTGTTGACTTGACGACTACCAGCTGAACCCCTCACAGCATAGTGTCAGAGTTTATCTACATTTACCCTGTAACAGACAACCTTGCCAAAATAATCAAACAGCTTATGAATTACAAGCAAAAGTTTGCCTCATTATTAGACCCCTCTGAAACCCAGACATAAGTTAAATATGATGATCAGGAGTATATGGAAACGGGAACTGTTGTTCCAAGATCTTTCCTTTTCCTTACCAGCAGCACAGTTTCTTTTTTGGAAAGCCGTTACATAGGAGACATTTTGGAATAAAAATGAAGGTATCTATAATGTGGGACAGAAGATGGCAATGGCAAAAAGAGGTGCATAGCTCGAGGCAAGATCTTACAGATAAGCTGTAGTGTCCTTCTAGTTAGTTATAAATTAATTGTAAGTCTCATACTATTACTAGGAAGACATTATAAATGCCAAGTAGATATGTCCTTCTCTGAGGGCCTTCCCTTCCTTCCCTACCTTCACAGGAAATAAGTTGATCAGAATTCCTGAAGGTTTTTGTCCTAGCATTGTTGTATCAGAGTTCCCTGTGGACATCCAGAGTGTGCAAAACCCTTTGACCTGTATTTTTTGTTTCTGGACAGAACAGAGAGTTGTATAGCCTAGCTCAAGGCAAACTCTGAAACCACTTTAGGCATAACTGAAGGATTTGTTCTCAAAGTTACCCCATCATTGTGAAAGATTAATTAAGGTTTAATCACAAGCTCTTGTAACTTACATAATCTTCTTTCAGAAGTCAAAACAATGATTTTCCAAGACAAGAACTTCAAATCTGCCTCATGAGCAGGTTCAAAATGTTTCTCCAGTACAAAATTAAGATCCCATGAAGGAGCGACCTGTTTTCTAGGTGGGAGGATATGTAAATCGCCTTTCAAGGCCTGTTCACTTGAGGCAGGGCAGAAATGGGATCCATGGGCAGACATACAGAGATGGCAGAGAGGTGAATCTTGAAAAAAGATTAAGAAAGGTCAGAGGATAATGATCCACACAAATAATGCAGAGCTAACGGTGTCTGTGTGAAAACGGTATGGGTTCTTACTCTAGCACCAACAAGAAAATCTTTTCCAAATAGCCAAATACAATCTTCTAGTACCTGTTTCTTAGCCTATTTTAATGTCTACTACACATCCTCAGAATACAGGTGCCCAAGTGAGTTGACGAAAATGAAGCCTAGGGTGCATCAAACAAACCCTGTCCTGTGATCAAGTCCATATTGTGAGGAAATGTGTGGCAAGTATCCTTGGCCACTTTCAAAAGAAAGAACCACCACTGCCTGCCTGGACCAAAAGCAGGTTATCAAATTTTTTTCTAGGAGAGTCTTTTTGAATCTTTAGAAATACCCTAGTTACCAGGAAAAAAAAGACTGCAAAGTCATAAAGACCCATGCCATCCATGAGAATAAAAAGACATACATTTTTCATGCCTTGGTGTAAGGAGTACTGATCCATAATTTTTTTAATTGTCTGCTGTGAATGGAGACAAGCAGATCTATTTGAGGAATTTTCTCACTGCTGGATTAATTCCTGAAGACCCCCCCCAAGTTCAACTTCCATTTGTAGGGGTCTATCACTGTCCTCTTCAGCTTGTCTGTGACTATACTCTGCTCTAATGGAATAGCAGTCTAGAGGGATAGATTGTGCTGAGTTGCTAGTTCCCGAGCTACCACAGCTAGTCTGCAAAAAGGTTAGGATCCGATTCCCCCTTGTTATACACTACACCACTGTGGTGCTGTACTTGATTACTAGCAGAGGGCCTGAAATACAAAGGTGATCAGACAGCATTTATTACAGCCATCATTTCTTTGACATTTACGTGCTTCAGTCTGCCCTGCTTGTTCCACAAACCTTGAACTTTCACCCCTCTGGATACAACTCTACAAAATCTGATGCATCACTCATTACAGACTGAAATCTGAAAATATGTGGGGGAGTGCTTGTGTATAATCTAAAGACTTCAGGAAACACTGAATTTTCCTCACGGTAAGTCAAGCCAAAGGAATCATGAAAAATTGTAGAGGCCTTGAAATGCAGAGTTCTGAAATATTTCCTGGCAGATGTCCAAGACTGTTTGGAGAATATCAGAAATCATTTCTGTAAAACTACTTTGTCCTGTGGAACCAAAGCCATCATGAGGAATGTATTCAGGAGACATCACAGAAACACTGTCCCATGAGAAGGAATAAGTGAAGATCTATGTTCACCTGAATTGAGAAAAAAAGATTCTTTATCCAATCCAGAGACTCTTGACAACTTGTAAAATAATCTGCAAAAATAAGGCAGTTATATAAATATGGGAAATGTGAATATCCTGCAGTCTGCTATGGGCTAACACCCTTGGAAATGTAGACAAGCCAAAGGGTAAAACAGCAAGATGAAAATGTAAACCAGACTCACAAAAAATATTAAAAAAAATGAAATCTTTGAGTACTGGAATATGATAAGCTTCTTTTAAATCTAGAGTTACTAGAAAGATGAGAGGTGGAATGACAGAGAAGAGAGACTATAAAGAAACCATTGTGAATTTTAGGATTCTGATGTGGAGGATTAGAAAAGAAAGGTCTAGGAAAGTGCACCAAGTTCACTCTTTGCCACCAGAAAAAAAAAATTTTTGAATAGAACCTTTTCTTTATTTGACCTGGGGGAACAGGCTCCACAAATCCACAACATTTGGTCTAGGATAGGAAGAAAAAGGAAAGTTTGATTGGAAGTATGGAAAGGAACACCATGAAAGAGAGGGTGGAGTCCAACTACCAGATGTGATCTTTTATGAATAACTCTCATAACCCAAGTGTCTGAGGTTATCTGTTGCCGCACAGGGAAGGAAAGACCTAGACTTTGGGATAGCTTTACTGAAATGCCAGAGTAGGGAGGGGAAATCACATGAACAGGCATACAGTCAGTCTGCTTTGGGAGGATCCTCCTCCTCTTTTTTTTTTTTTTTTTGGAACCTCCCTGCCATAGCTTTCTAAAATTTTGCTTATCTACTCCTTACTGTGACTATTTATTTTGTTTCTTGTTTCTTATTAAAGGAACCTGAACTGGAAGGAAAGGTTTTGCCATAGAGAGCTGAAAAATTTGAGTAAGCTCATGAATTAATTTTCCTTTTATCACATTTTTAAATACATTAACAGAGGAAGATTCAAACAAAATCTCTTTAAATACCTCCTAACCTGGAGACAATGAAAATAGAAACAAAGGCTCATGAAAAGTAGGCATATCCAGACAGAAATCTGGACATCTAATTAGCATAAAAATTGAAAATCAAATAGCACATAACTCTTCAAGGAAGAATGTGGGATAATACTCAAAAAGCATATTTAAAAACAGAGAGTGACAAAAATCCAGGAAAAATATAAGCACATTAAAAAAGAGACAGTTAAAATATATACATTTTAATGACCTGTACTGCAAAATACTTTCAAACAAGGTCATTTAATTTGCTTCAGAAAAATGGAGATGTAAGATGTGTGCCCTCTTTCTTTAAATTATTGTTGCCACTAGTGTTGGCCATGTTGTGGTTTTCTGTGTACTAGACAGCTTTAAAAATAGGAGATTCAGAAAATTGTGTGAAAGGGGCAAATCACACCTGAAAACAGGAACATACCTCAAAAAAGGGACATCTTCTGCAGGAGTAAATCATGCTTGAAAATCAAAACTTCCCTCCAAAACAGGGACAGCTGAGATATCTGCCTTTTATCCAGAGGGACATTCAACAGATTAGCTTGGACATCCTCTAGTAAACTCGTAGTCAAGCAAATCTTCCCATTAAGGCAGTGGCATAGGTTCATAGGTGTTTACTAGGCTAATGCCCACAAGGGCCTTTTTAAGCCTAGCTATGCGTCCAAACCTCTGACAAGTTCTGACACCCTTGATAAATGTAAACATGGGCCTGGGAGATGAACCATTTACAGATTACCTGTGTCCATTTGAAACACAGATGCCAAACCTGGGATGAATTTCCGGTTTCCCATCTAATTGTCCAAGTTGCACTTGAATTGGGTTAGGGAGGAACACTGCTTCACATTGATGGGGAGCCTGTTCCATAGACGGGGTAGTCTCTGGGATACATACCTATCTCCAGCTGGTCTTATTTATATCATAGGCAAGGTTTAAGTCTTTAGAATGGGTAATTCTGGTGCTGTTTGCTTTGTGTATATACAGGAAGTCCATCAGAGTGGGGTCTGACAGTGCCCTGTATGCCAGGCATAGATCTCCCCTCAAAAGCCTGTAAGAGACAGAATACAGGGATAGGGCCTTGAGGCGGTCGACATAGGACATTTTACTTACTCCCTTGTATTCTTTTAGTGAGGAACCTCTGTGGATGTTTCATATGTTGGATATGCCTGGTTAGGAACATACCAAAGTTGGCACTGTACTCATGATGAATGCCAAATACAGTGGAACAATGACTTCCTTGGACTTTGATGCCATACCTTTGTTTATAAGTTGCTCAACATAAAATGATTTCCTCACCACTGTAGACACATGATGGTCAAAGGCTAGATTACGACCTGTGTGTGTCCTGAATACTGGGTCAACTCTAAGGGGTGTGTTGTCAATATGATAGTTACCAGGGATGGATGACTTCCCAAACTATACTATTATGCATTTCTTGGCATTTAGTTTTAGTCTATGGCTGCTACACCAATTGTTTGTCTGTGTCAGTCCCTCCTGGAGAACATTTGTGTCAGTGTGAGATTCAATGACAGCTCCTAATTTGCAATCATCTGCAATTTCATTCAGCCAGAGACCACTGACATTGGCCTTGACTTCTCAGAAGTAAATGCCAAAAATGAGTGGTCCAAGGACTGATTCCTGAGGGACTCCACTTGTGAATGGCCTCTTTGTGGAGGTGGCGTCCCCAATTCTAAATTCTTGGGTCCTATCTGTGAACCAGTTGGCTATCCACTGGGTGAAATACTGGTTTGTACCTAACCTCTTCAGTTTGTCAACAATGCCAAATTGGGGTATTGTGTCAAATGCCTTCTCCATGACAAGGCAGGCAGTGTGAATGATTTTGCCCTCATCCATTGCTTTGGTGACCTTCTCAAAGACGTCCACCACGATGAGTAGACATGATCTGCCCTTGACGAAACCAAACTGGGTTGGGTCCACTGCCTGGAGGTTTACTATATCTCTTTTGATCATCTCTATGATAATTCTTTCCAAGGCTTTACATATAAGACTAGTGAGACTTAGGGGGTCTGTAGTTTCCTGGGTTTGCAGATGGCTCATCTTTTGTAGAGAGATGACTGTTGCCTTTCTCCATTCATGAAGCCTGTTTGGAGGCTACAGTTAAACAGTAATTTCAGAGGTCCTGATATATCATGTTTCATGCTATTTAGAAGGCATCCTGGGATACTGTCTTGGCCCACTGATAAAGTGTTCTTGGTCTTACAGAGAGTATTAAGGGCCTGTTCCCTAGTGATTGTAGGGAGGGTTATATTTGATAATATTTCCTGAGGGAAAGTTGAGGGGAGAGAGGGGTAAAGTTGGAGCTGAATTTATCAGCCAGGAGTTTTGCTATATCTTCTGGCTCAGTACAGGTGACTCCACTTACAATGAGCTCTGCACACAATTGTGAATTGCCTTTCAGGTTTCGGACATAGCTAAAGAATGCTTTATGGTTGTCCTTAGCCTGGGATGCCAAACTTACTTCAAATTTGGCTTTGGAGTCAGCAAGCAGAAGTGGACTCTCATTCTTCTTACGGTAAGGTTCATACAGAAACTCTGCCAGTGAAATCTTTTCCAGTGCTGCAAAGGAACATGCTTCAGCAACAGAAAAAAAAGCACAGGAGATGACTAGAAGTATCAGGAGTACCTTGGACTTGAACCAGAGTTGGGAGATGGAGATGAACAGGAAAAATACCAGCAACTCTGAAATTGATGAATAAACGGAAGACTATAAAGCATCTTATCACATTTGAGAAATATGGTTTTGCAAGGAAAAAGTGGATGAATGCCACTGGACTTTTGCTGACTTTGCTAAACTTGTGGGTGGACTGTAAAGCACATACCCCACTTTATATCATTAATGTTTAGGATGACACAAAGGGGGAAACTAAGTAAAAATGTTAGTATTTGTATAAAACATTTCATGATATAAATGGCATGACATGTAGAGTAAAACAGTTTTGTGCAATGTGCAGTTAGGGATATTTTAAATGTTGGGGGCTCTTTTCAGTGACTGTTGTATGCGTTAAAGATATTAAAGTAAGCAAGTACTTTTTAAGATGTAAAAATATAGGTTTTGCAGTAAGTTTAATGTTCATATGTTGCTTGTGGGCTGGTGGGGTGGTAAAGTTCAATGATTACATTATATAAAGAATTAAGAGTACTTTCTCTTTTACAAGGGTGAATGTCTAGATCATTACCTTTGGCTTAAGCTGTAAACATGTGCTTTTTAAGCATGTAAGTTTAAAAATAAGACAAAATGATAAAAAGCAATCAACATGCTAAGCTTCTTACAACTGTAAAGATATTAGCGTGTTTGTTTTCCACTGGCACGTGTTCAGTGGAGTTGAGATATCTGCAGCTGACAGCAGCTGTGCATTCTTTTCTCAGTGAACTTTAAAAGACTCATTACATTTCCCCTGAGACAAGCAGTCTGCAGGTAGAATCTGTTAGTCTTGAGAATTCTGAATATTCTTTGCTGAGGAAAATGTAAAGGTACAATGGCAAGCAGTTCAGTGAAAAAAATAATTCTGAAATTATTGGAAGTGAATAAGAGGCAAAAACCTCCCTAGTAGCCTTAATATTTTAATACAGTTAATAGAACGGTGTACAATTCAGTTTTATTTAAAGAAAGCCAGTGCACTCTTTTCCTTAGTGCTAAAGTTAATGTTTTCTGAAAGCATACAAGCTGTTTTTCATATCGCGGGGGGGGGTATGAAAAATACTGCGCAATCAGTGTAAGTGGGAGCACAGGTTGTAGCATATCCTTTAGCGTGGGCAACCTTAATTGTAGTATAGATAATGTCTGTAGGTGCAGTAATCAATTTGGGACAATTGTTCCCATCTGGATGGTTAAACTTCATGTTTTGAATATGTAACTAGTTTTCTGTGTTTGTTCCAAGTTAACAAAGGATGGGGATATTCTATATCAAATTCTTTTGCTTGAGGGTTTTCATTATAACAAATAGTCTTGAAAAATGTGACATAAGTTCATATGGAGAAGAGAAGAAACAACTATACAAAAGATCAGCCTTCAAACATTATTATATACATGCTGAAAATATACATAACAGTTTTTTGAATGTGTAATAGGTAAGAACAACTGCTTTTTATCATGATGGCTATGCTGTTTGTATTATCCTGGAATATAAATGGCCTTACAGATGCTCATAAAAAGGAAAGTGTATTGGATTACATTAAGAAATGCAGAGTGCAAATAGCAAAGATACAGGAGATGCATTTAAAAAGAAATAAGCATGTGAATTTGACAGAGAGAGAATTTCAGAATGGATATTCACCAAAACATCAGGTTCAGAGGAAAAGACAAATTATTACACTAATTGCTAGAGGAACCCCAATAGTAATAGATGAGGAAAAAAAGATAAACTAAACATGGTAGATTTATGGAAGTAAAGGACTATTTCAAGGGAGGTGAATTATAATGGGATGCATTTCTATTTCAGTGAAAACAGTTACAGGGCTCAACAAATTGGGAGGAATAAACAGCTTTCAGCAGGGAATATTATTTGTAACTGGAGACTGGAATTAGATTTGCAATAGTGAGGATGTATCAGGGAGACCTAGAAGGGACAATATAACAAAAGAGGGTAGATTTCTGAAGAAATGTTAGAAAATATTTGGTATGGAAGATGTGAATTCACTAGTAAGAACCTGGACAGTATTTACATATTCTTCCTCACGATACAATGACTGGGCTAGACTAAATAGAAATTATATTTCACAGGAACATGTGCATTTAATTGAAAGTGCCAACACACATCCAATAACTACTTCTGATCACGTACCAATAAAGACTAAGATAAAAATGCACGGTAATGAAGTAAAAATAAGGCATTGGCGCTTTCCCACCTACCTGTTAAAAACAGAGAAATTTAAGGAATGGGTAGTGGGCAATATTTGAGAGTTATTAGGGAAGACAGAAATATCATCAGAAGTCATAGCTAGTGACTGGGATAAAATGAAAATGGAGCTTACAAACAGAGTCAAAATAAAAAAGAAAGACATGGTAAAAAGTAACAAATTACTTAAAGGGGCTGACAAAGGTTGAAGTATTGCAGAATAAGGAGAACCTCACAGAACAAAAGGAGGAGCAAATGTAGAGTACTAAAGAGAAAATAAAGGAGCACTGGATAATATGTATACATTTAGAGAGACTGCAGTAAAGTAACCACTTTTTGATAACTTTTACCACAACTTCAGTAAAAGAATTTTGAAATGGTTGTCACCAAACTTAGGGAATCTATAACAAGAAAAATAACCAGACATCCTGTAAGGTTTAAGAGATATTCTGAAAATTTTATGAAAATTTGTATAAACAAATAATTATGTCAAGTTTAGAGGCAGATGAGACTCAACAACTAACAGTTAAGATACAAGAGGTGATGAGATAAAAACAGTAATGTATAATCAATCTTCAGGAAAGTCTCCTGGAACAGATGGTATTCCTGTGGAGGTTTGGAAATTAAGAGGAAAGAAAGGGATTTAAGATGTGGAAGACTAACAGTATTTTAAAAGGAGGGGAAGCACCAACATCTTAGAAGAAAGCTGTGGTGGCTGTGTTACCTAGAAATGGCAAAGACCCTTCAGACCCATTTCAATTTTAAACCATCAGTCTGAAATGTTTATGTCTATACTAGCTACAAGAATGGCAAATGTTTTGCTAAAACTGATACATATGGATCAGTGTGGTTTTGTGGAGGGGAGGCAAACATTTGACAACATTACCAGTACAATGATGATCCACAGGGAAGCAAAATATAAGAAAACACCTCTTTTGTTGGTGGGTCTTGATGCAGAGAAAGCAGGGATTTTATAAGCAGGGCATTGGAAGCATTTGTATTCCATGATATGATAATAAAGTTAATAAGAACGATATATGAAAGATCGCAGGCAAGAATTAAAAGTTGGCAGGATTCTCTCAGATAAGCTGTGTTTGAACAGCTTATTTGCAGATGATATTTTGTGAGTTACAATCAAAAGGTTGAGATTTACATGCACGACAGCATCCTCCTTGAACATGGTAGGAGCGACAGTCAGAATATCGACGTTTATGCGTACGTCCGTTTAGAAGGACGTACACAGGGCAGGGACTCACAGCATGGTTGTCAATGGGAGATTTACACATTAAGATCGACAGAAATTGTCGACTTTGTTGTGTCGACCATACAACCTAATTAATATGTATAAGTCAAACTTATTTGTCGCGGAAATCACCGTTCGCGAAAGTGATTTTCGTGTTTTTGATAGCAAACCAATATTCTGTACCTGATAAATCCAGAAAAGTACATCTCAGAATTGTGGAACATTTTGAGACAGTTTCAAGTCTTTTCGAGATATAAAATTAATGAAGACAAAACAAAGGCTATAACAGTAAATTATGTACCCACACATAAATTGGTTCAGCAATACCCATATTGTTTCTGTTATGGCAGCTAAGGATATATGGAAAGAGGCTAACAAAAGATAATACAAAAACTGAGAAACTGTAAACTCTTTATTAGGTTCATAGGCAGATACTAGGCTATCTGCCCTAAGGCATTTATAAGCCTAGCCAGAGTGTATTTGGTTTCCCCCTCCCTATTAGATTAGCCTACTGTGCCTCTGTAAAGTAGGTCACAGAAGGTACCCTTTTAAGATTAGTTTACTGTGCCTCTGTCTAGCAGGGACACAGAAGAGATCCCAGGGGTGAATTTGATAGGTTCATATGGATGGATAGTAACATACAAGCAGTGAAGATGCTTTTAGTCTCTTTAGTCTTGTATACAGGTCAAGCAAACATTTATCAAGCCAAGGAGAAGTTGTGGATAACAGTTAATAAAGAACTGAAGGAATTTATCTGGGAAGGAAGGAGAGCAACAGTTAAGTGTGACAACTTGATCCTTCCAATACAACAAGGTAGTTTAGGTTTACCTGATCTGAATGGATACTTTACAGCTACACAGTTATGGCTCATATACATAATGCAAGCAGAAGGTTATAATTCAAAGTGGAAAGGGATGAAGACTGCAAGTCAAGAAAGTCTCTCTTGGTTGGGGCAACAGAAACTCCTGTCTAAGGGCTTTTCTGTTCCTTTAAAGTTTTAGAGGTGACTGAAGCCACCAAGAAGGTTCCAATTACCCATATCACTGGGAGCAAGAAAAATTACCAGAATCCCAGCAAAGATATTCTGTTCTTCATCTTGTTGGAGATCTATTCCTTATCACATTATAGAGGACATTGGTTGCTTAAGCAGTTTCTTATGAACATCATCTATGACCTTGATAAGCCCTTGTCCTGCTAGAGATGTGAACTTCATAATTGGCAAGCCAGTTCAGAAATTAATCCAAACTCGAACCATATGCCAAAAGCATTTATTTATCCTTTGCTAGCCAGGTTAACCCAAATGAGCTAGAGGCATCTCTTCAGGGGAGACCCAAGGTGGTATTTATACATCTAGGGGGAAATGTGACCATGGCATTAGGTAACTTCCCCAATTTTTGATGGGTACTATGGGATTTTATACATCCACCTCAGTTACCACCAACTCAAGCAGCTGAGACCTCTGTTTAATGTCTCATCCACCCTCCCCCAATGCTGCACTTCAGTGCTATCAGTTCAGAAATTAATCCAACCACTTAGAGTTTTAATAGAACCCAAAGCCTTCTGATCTTTCAGCATGAAAGGTGCATATGCTACTTGTTAAGCCACTGACACACTGCTTCTATGATTTCTGTGCAGAAGGCAGCCATACCCTTTTGTCAGAATGGTCTCTGCCAGCACCATTTTTGTGAGGAAGTACGAGTTAGTCCTAAGGCATACTCAAGTCTTGAAACAGACCAAAAGGGATTCCCACAAGATAAGGGCCTGCAGCTTGGAGATCTTGTTGTCAGTTGTGATGGCCATCAACAACAGTATCCTCCAAAAGACGAGTTTCGGACACCATTTTGAAGTTCAGGTATCAAGCAAGACAAGGGTTCATCAATGCTGGTGAGGATGCAGTCTATTAACAAGCTTTTAAACACCCAGTGCTGTGAAATGAACCACGGAGGATATGACAGGCAAACTTACATGTATGGAGGTGCCATAAACATTGTTGAAGACATTAGCAGCATAGTCCTCTCTTCTGCCATTTTTCTGTCCTCATCCAAAAAGACTGTGGCACCAAACGAAATATATGCATTAACCCTCTATGTAAGTTGCACCACAAATAAGCACATGCTGCTGGATCTACTCATAAGCACTTCCATATATTCTCCACAGATTTCCATTATATCAATTTTGTCAGTCTTTCAAAAAATTGTTCCACCATTGGGCCAGCATCTTTAAAACTCCTTTATTGCTGAGCACATCCTTCTATACCAGTGCATAATTAGTCTTGGCCTATTGAAAGATTACCACCCCCCATTGATTAGCTGCACCTCTCTGCTTGGCTCTCCATATACCCATGTCATCAGCCTTTACCTACCAAGCACTGCATTAATCTTGTTCCCATCAGGGAAATCAACCACAATCAGCAGAATGTTTTCTTACCATTAACAATGTGTTCTTAACGTCATGATCTTCATTTTCTGACTTGCTTGTCCTGGTGTTGGTCATGATGGTAGCAAGCTCATTAGTGTAAATCAGACTTCTCTAACCTCATGTAAAGACTCCAGCTCACACTGGTTGATCACCAGGCATTCCCAGATAAGCTGAAAAACATAAACCCTCCAACATGTCATGGGCCTGTCCTGGGGCCTTCTTCTAATAGGCCGTATCTGGTACACATCTCATTGGAGGCAACCAGGGGGTATCCTAACAGAGTGCTCAGACTACCTCAACAGAGTCTCTTCAACACAGAGGAACAGTGGCTGTACTCCAGAGTCCTTCTGAATTCCTAAGATGCTCCTCCATTTGTCATGAAGGGTGAGACCAACTACCTTGCAAAGAAACATTTGTGATGCTTGTAACTGATATGTTATCCTTTTGGTTACTACCCAAACCTCATGGCATAACTGAGGATGGGTCATAGACAGAAATGTAAATTGGTATCTTCACCCCAAGACTGAAATCTCACTTCATCACCACAGACTGGTATATTTGAAGTACTGCTTGCTGCCAGTGCACCCATAGGTAGGTTAGTCTCCTTGACTCTGCCATCTTCACTCATCATCAAGACCCCAAGATATGGAAACTCTCACCTTACTTACAAAGATCAGTCCACTGTGATGATTTAGAGGTGCATAGTTCATCCTGTCTACTTCATGGACAGCAGTGAATTCCTCCTGTGCACACTGGAGATCACAGTGACTTGGGGCTAAAAAGCACATCATCATCTTGAAACAACAGAGATGCATTCCTCAAATTTCCAAACTATATACTCCTTAGACTATAATTTCATAACTTGTCCATGAAAGTCACAAGCAAGAAGGAAGTCAAGCACACCTTTGGTAAAATGCCCTCCTTTAATGTATTTTAATTTACTGTTGAGAATGCAGATAAGACCCTCAATCCTCAAATACAGGGACTGAATGTCTAGCATCAGTGACAGTGGGACCCCATTCTGCTGTAGCAAGTCTCACAAGGCATTCCATGGTGCATGGTCATATGCCTTCTGGAAGTCCACAAAACTCATTTAGACAAACTGCAACCTCCCATTATCCTTCCAATACATCTGTAATCACAAAGAGTTGTTTGTGACATTCATCATTAGATCACTACTGCAGCAGCCTAAGCTCTACAAGTTATATCCTGCCAAGAATATGACAGACAGCCACTTTCCAAAGCTTGAATGCTTTTCATGTGCCCCAACCACTGGACAGGTTAAGGAGCACAGTGTAAAGTCAGTGGTTAGTGTGCCAAACCTTCAGAACGTTCTTGCTAAGTGTGCCAGGAACACCCGCTCGGCTAGTAGTGTTCCATGGCTGGGAAGATAAGTACTCCATTAGGGGAATAATTTCCAGTTTAACAATTTTTGTCAAAATATTTTATCTTTTCTGTAGAAAAAAAAATATATATATATTTGTCTATGACTGGTGTTTCTAGCGGCCATCACTAAAAATTTTACTGTAAAGTTTCCATTTTTAGTCAAGATTCCCTTTGTGGGAATTCCTTTCAAATTTTTATTTTTTGTCAGAAGTAGGGGCTAGGACTAACGATGTCTGAACAGTTTACCTCAAACCATAATTTTTCCACTCAGGCTATACCACTGACTATCCAGGGCTCTGCTACCTGCTTTCGGGCACTTTTTTCAGTAGAGACATGAATCAGGCTTCAGGCTGTTCACCTCTTCCTTCCCCAGTCTGCAAAAGGACGTAAACTGTATGCGAGTGTCTTTGGTCTTCTGGCTTCCTCCTTGCCTCAGCTACTGATGAGTGACTTTGCTGTCGCTGTTTCTGGTATTTTGGACTTCTCATTGCTTTCTCTCAAACACTCTGCTCTGCTCCTCAAGAAACTGCTAAGGACCTAAAGACAGGCATGTACTCTACAGCTGTTTTGTTGTCCTCTTCAAAGGAGAACCATACTTGGTATTTAAAGAGGGAGCAGAAAATACCAGGAAGCTACAATGAAGAACTTGATTCCCAAGGAAGGAGTTGTCTTTTGTTTTTTTTGGGGGAGGGGGGTCCAGAAAAAAAAAACACAATATTTTTCTTCTCCTGTATCACACAGGCTAGACAGGAAAGATTAGCTGGGTTTTGCTAACAGTTTATTTCAAGACATACAACCTTAACATCCTGAATCTTCCCTGAATTTAAAAAGAAAAAGATTTTCTTGTCTCTCAGATTTTGATTCTAAGACTGATGGATAGGAAAAAGAAGTTATGTACCTACCATAACGTTCCATGTTAGTTGTCTTCATCTCGCCTTCCTTTTTGCTGGTTGGGGATCGGAGCAGATCCTCGACTCCGACTCGGCCATCTTCAATAGCTCGAGAGCTGTTTACTGGCTTGAGGCTACTCCTTATCCCATAATGCCTAGCGATAGCTACCCAGATTTCATTTGAAATAGCTAACCCCAGACATAACAACATAATAATTCAGTCAAGAACCAGTTGACTATACTTGCCATATTCTCTTAGGTCAAAGAGAGGACACAAGAGAACACACAGCCAGTGAAACAGAACAAAAAACTCCTCTCGGTCCCCTAGGACAGGGGGATGGAGGGTGGGATGCAAGAAGGAAGGTGAGATGAAGACAACTAACATGGAACATTATGGTAGGTACATAACTTTTTTAAGTTAAGCTGTCTATCTCGCCATCGCTCTTGCTGGTTGGGACAGCGTCCCTAGCACCTATCATCCTGGGTGGCTCAGTGGAACAGACTCCTCAGAACAGTGGAACCAAAGTCAGCTCTGCTCCTGGAGACCATATCCAATTTGTAATGAGAAATAAAGGTATGACGGTTTGTACACGTGGCAGCTGCACAGATAGAATCCATAGGCAACCTAGACTGGAAGGCTACAGAGGTGGCCAAGGCCCTAGTAGAATGACCTTTCGGTTTAATATGTAACTGGTTTGTTCCTTAACTGATAAATGAAAGTAATAGTGTGTGACAACCATCTGGACAAGGTTACCTTGGAAACTGGGAGACCTTGTTTGCCCAAGGTGTAAGAGAGGAACAATTAGTCCGATTTCCTTACTTCTTTAGTTCTGTGCAGGTAAAAGCGTAATTGCCTATGAACATCCAATTGGTGTAGTTTGTATTCTGCCTTGTTGGTATGATTAGGGAAAAACACAGGAAAATCTATAGATTGGTTTAAGTTACTTTCTGAGCAGACTTTAGGGAGAAACGAGGGATTAGTTCTCAAAGCAACCCTGTCCTTATGAAAAACCAAGTAAGGAGAACGAACACATAGCGCCTGAAGTTTGGAGACATGTCTGGCTGAAGTAATAGCTACCAGAAAGAGTGTCTTCCAAGATAGGAACTTGATAGAGCAAGAAGCTGCCGGTTCAAAAGGGGGCAGAATTAAGGAGGTTAGGACTAAATTAAGGTCCCAAGGAGGAGGGGGATCTCTCACTGGAGGCCTAAGAAGAGTTGCCCCTCTCAAAAAAGCTTTACATAGCTTATGAGACATAATGTTAGAGTTCGAAAAACCAACATGAAAGTTAGAAATGGCCACCATTTGTACCCTGATCGTAGAAGCAGCGGACCCGGAATAAAACAGCAGAGCTAGGAATTCCAAGATTTCGTGGACTGGGGCTGAGAAGGGATCCACATTCCTAGTCTCTGCCCAATGAGAAAAACATTTCCATTTGCTAGCATAAGTTTTCCTCTTTGTAGATTTGTGAGAGGACATGATAATTTCACGAACTGCGGGGGAAATGCTGGGAAGCCTGGCTAAGGTTGGAAGTGGAGCAACCAAGCTGTGAGCTGAGGGGTTTTAGGGATTGACTCAACCCGTCTGATTGATGAACCAGGAGGTCTGGAATTGGGTCCAGAGTCCAGGGTTGATCGAGAAGGTAACGGTGCAGGAACGGAAACCATATCTGTCGAGGCCAGTAGGGAGCAATGAGGATCATTTTTGAACCCAACGATATTGCTTTCTGTATAAGTTTGGGTATCAGAGGGAATGGAGGAAAGGCATAAAGAAGTCCCCTGGGAAAATCGTGGACTACAGCGTCTCTGGGTGTGTGACCCGGAAGCGGGAGAAGGGAGTAGCAGTTGCTGCATTTGCTGTTGAAGGGGGTGGCAAAGAGATCGCAGCAAGGCTGTCCCCATTTGTCAAAAACAAGATTCGCAATATCCTGATTCAGAGACCACTCGTGAGGCATTAGAATAGCTCTGCTGAGCCTGTCTGCTATGACGGTGGATCTCCCAGGGATGTGCACTGCAATCAGAAAACGTTGGGAGGAAATCACCCACTGCCAAAGCTTGAGTGCTTCTTGACATAGGGGGTAGGACCTGGTTCCGCCCTGCTTGTTGATGTACCACACCACTGACATGTTGTCTGTTTGAATAGCAATGGTCCCAGGAGGAAGAGAGCCTTGAAGGGCTTGCAATGACAGGAGCACGGCTCTCATTTCCAGGACATTTATATGCAGATGGTACTCGTGAGATTGCCACGTGCCTTGGACTGTCCTGCCCAGATAATGCCCCCCCCCACCCTATCAGGGAGGCGTCTGTCATCACTGTGGCTGCCGGAGTGGGTTGTATGAAAGGTCTGCTCTGAGTAACTAGTGGGGAGGACCATCCACCAAGAAAGATGCCTTTTGCATGTGTCCGTGATCATGATCTCATACGTCATGGGTAGCTCTTGGAAAGACCACTGCGTGAACAGAAGCCACTGAAGAATCCTCATCTGAAAGCGTGCCAGTGGGATTAGGAGAATGGCTGCTGTCATGGAGCCCAGAGTTTGAAAGATGTACCTGACTTGGATCCTTTTGCTCTGCATCAGAACCTGTACCTGCTGACAAATTGCGGACACCCTTTCTGGTGGTAGCCTTGCAAACATATCCCTTGTGTCTAAGTCTGCTCCTATATAAGTGATAGATTGACAGGGCAACAAGGCAGATTTTTTCAAAATTTATTGCGATGCCGAGCTGTGAGCAGATTGAGATTGTGTAGTCCCATGTTTGTATGAGTTGATGCCTGGTGGTAGCGGTAAGGAGCCAGTCGTCTAGATACGGAAACACCTGGAATCCTTGATGCCTCAGGTGAGCCGTGACCACTGCCATACATTTGGTGAACACCCTGGGGGCTGTGGTGAGACCAAAGGGCAGAGCTCTGAACTGATAATGACTGGCCCCCAGCCGGAAGCGAAGATATCTTCTGGAAAGTCTGTCCATCTTTATATGGTAGTACGCGTCCTGAAGATCTATAGAGCACATCAAATTGCCCTGACCCAGAAAGGGTAGAATGGACTGTAGCGTGACCATCTGAAACTTCGTTCTTTGTACAGACCTGTTTAGTCTGCTGAGATCCAGAATTGGTCTCCAGTCCCCTGTCGTTTTTGGTGCTAAAAAGAACCTTGAGTAAGTTACGGATCCATGCTGGTCTACTGGGACTTCCTGGATGGCTCTTTTTTCTAGCAGTTTTGAAACTTCTATTACTGCTTGCTCCCTCAGATTGGGTGGAACATCTGGGAGGGTCTTCCTTGACTGCAAGGGGGGGTTGAAGGAAGGGAATTTTGTAACCTCCGGATCTAACGGACCGTACCCATCTATCTTGTGTTAAACTTCGCCAGGCTTTTGGGTACAGCGAAAGTCTTCCCCCGACTGCCTCCAGAGATGAGCAGCCGGGCAACCCTTCAGGGATGCTGAAAGGGCTTATCAGAGAAGGATTCTCTGTTGCCCTGGTTCTGTAGACCCCCTCTGCCATGAGGGCGGCATCCATTATTATTGTTTCCCCCTCTGCCTCTGGAGGAAAAATCACTATGTGTGTCAGGCAAGGCTCCCTGAGATTTACGGAACCACATCTTTCCACTCTTCTGACCCTTGGGGTATGGTCTAGAGGGAGTGGAAAAACAGACTCCCATGACAGAGAGAGTCATGCCTTCTTGCTCACACCTAGTCAAAGTGTCTTTCACCTGTGGTCCAAAAAGAAAGGAACCATCAAAGGGAGTGTTGGTGAAGGACGCTCGAAAGGGTTCCGCAAAGTTACACAGCCGCATCCATGCATGCTTCCTAAGGGCCACCCCGGTACCTGTGGCTCTACTCTCCCCATTGGCTGCATAAGAAATGAGCCTCATGGAGGAGTTAACAGAATTAAGCGTCGCTAGCTGGGAAGCTACCCTGGCTTGTGCTCCCTCAGCTGTTGGATCTTGGAGGGTATCTCCAAGCTCTTTAAGGAGAACCCTTTGAAGGCGAAGAAAATGACACAAGTAGTTCAGTGACCTCATAGAGAAGGTCGCTGAAGTTAACATTCGCTTCCCATATCTGTCCATCGTCCTAGACTCCTTGTTAGGGGGATGGACAGACTAAGAGATCTCCGCTAACTCTTTTTTTGTGGCTGCTGCTACCACCATAGCATCAACAGGGACACCTTTCGTAAGGAACTGCTTATCCTGGGGTGCTGTAATAAATTTACCAGGTCTCCTCGGAGTTGGTTCCACTGTATCCGGAGCTGACCAACCCTTTCCAGCCACCATTGTCATAAGTGGATTGAAAGGCGGAAACATCCAGGAGGTGGAAGGTCGGGAACCGAAGGCATCCAGAAATACAGACTCATCCTCAGAAGGAGCTAGGGGATTCCAGTTCCCCCACTGCTTGAGCATTTCCAGGATGTCCAAAAAGGAAACATCCTCAGAGGGGGATCTCGGGGACCCTTCTGATTCATCTAAGACTGTATCAGAAGTGACAGTCTCAGGGGAGTCAATGTGCTTCCTCTTGCACTTCTTCTTCCGAGGGGGCTCCTCTGAGAGATCGGGGAGGCCTCGGAAGAAGAGGAAGCACCCAATGGGGTGGCCTGGAGCATCAGTTCCCTACGCTTGGGCCTGGAGGAGGAGCAGAGGTTGGCACAGGTACTATAGGGGATGGAGCCAGTGGGGCTGATAGTGAAGCTGACTCACTGGCCAGCACACTCTGCATGACATCGAAGGCGTCCCTGCCACAATGCAGAGAAAGCTCTGGTTCTGAAGAAATAGGAATCTTTCTCCGCACCGAGGGAGACGGCACTGAGGCCGATGTAGGAGCCGAGCTCACCTGCGCCGAAGCTCCGAGGGGGAGAACGGGGTCGGACAAGGGTCCGATGCCACTCGCGCCCTCGGAGCCGACGAGGGAGCCCCGGTGCCCAGATCCCTCAATAGATGGCACCACCGAGGGAATCGGAGCCGATGTCAGAACCGAAGGAGAGTGTTATCGGAGCGGACGGTTCCACTACTCGAACCCCAACGAACTCCGGCTCCGAACTCACTGGAGTCGGAGGAGGAACATCGAGAGAAGTGGACGGAGCCGATACCTGTTGAGGAGGGCTGGGCAACTTGTGTAGTGTCTGTGACTTCAGCAACGTACTGACCACTCTCTCCACATCGTGATCCGATAGCCTAGAGGACAGAGAGGAGTGAGAGGATCGGTGACTGGGCTCGCTCTGAAGTAAAGGAGACCGAGGAGCCGAATGCACCATTTCAAGTGAGGGGGACCTTAGCCTCTTGTAGCTCCGCGACGGCTCTGAAGCCTCTGATGGAGCCGACGGGGAGACTGTCTTGTCGGTGCCAGCTGGAACCGACGTGGAAGGTAAACCCTGACCCGAAGACGGCTCCGAACTTGGAGCCGATGGCTTAGTGGGTTTAGGGGATTTCACAGGCTGTGAGCTCTTGGCCGGTGTATCCTGGGGTTTTAACAGACCCCTAAGGATAAGCTTATTCTTACGCTCCTGCAGGACTCTTGGACTAAAGGCATGGCAGACAGAACAAGAGTCCTGCAGTTGCACAGCGCCTAAACAATAGACGCAAGAAGTGTGCCCATCTGTCAGATACAATTTCTGACAGCATAAGTCACACTTCTTGAACCCAAAAACCTTGGATTCCTTTGACAGTCTTGAAAGTAAGAAAAAACAATTATAACAATAACAACCAGAAGCCAAATACAGTCTCTACAAAAAACACACTACTATAAGGACTATAGCTAAAGGTTTTTTTTAATTTTTTTAGAGAATAGGAAAGCCTCTAACTGAAACGGCTAGCCTATAAGAGAAAGGTAGAAGGAAAAGCCTCTAACTTAAACGGCTAACCTGACAAGAAGAGGTAGGGGGGAGGGGTGGGGGAGAACTCTCCAAGTTAAACGAGTTCTACAAGAAAAAAGAGGGATACTACAAGCTAACTATCACAACACAAGACTATCATTAACAATAAAAAACTAGAAGGGTTGAAATCTAGTGAAGAAAGTTATACAAAAAACTTTATATAAGCCTGAGCCATAAAAACAACACCTCGCAGCTGAAGCGGCAAACGAGATCTGGGTAGCTATCACTAGGCATTATGGGATAAGGGTAGCCTCGAGCCAGTAAACAGCTCTCGAGCTATTGAAGATGGCCGAGTTGGAGCCGAGGATCGGCTCCGATCCCCAACCAGCAAGAACGAAGGCGAGATAGACAACTTAACATGTAGATTTACATTGTAATTATCAAGTTCCTACCCCACAAGAGCGGAATCTAACTCTGAGGAATTTTTTTCTTCAGATTCCCACTGAAGAGTTATCCTTTTCTGATACTATTACCAAAATAGAAGAGTTATTCCACCGGCAGCAAGAAGAAATACCAGAATCCCAGGAAAGATATTATGACTTACTATAAGTGGATTTTTCTCAGCTTACATTTCTCTTGTTTTGCCAGCATTAGAGGATGCTTTCTTTGCAACCAGTATTTTGCCTGACAGTCAGCCACCTGCCCTCAAGAAGTCTGTTAAATTACATCAGGTTCCTCAGACTCACAAATTTCTTTTTCCAACCACAGATCAGTCTCTATACTGATTTCTCTGTCACAAAAAATCTGCACATCTTTTGACAACTTAATCCTATTGCTTCAGACAAAGATAGAAAAGCCTTTTTAAATACCTTTATTAAGTTATCACTTAAACATCGGGATTTTTCATACAAAATACATCATGATCAAGACCTTGGAACAAATATGACTGACTGTATCCCGTTATTGCCATATAAATCAATTGGCACAGTACATCAATCAAAAAAATTACCTTCAATACTACACCAGTTTGAACCTGGGGGCTCCAGAAAGATCAAATTTGAATAAATGCCAAATTACGCAAATATATCTTCTTAATTTCTAACACAATGTGCTGAAATAATTACACATTTCCTCCTAACCGAACTAAACAAAATGGTCATACTTGGTTCCTGCCTACAAGAAAGAAAGACTGAATCACCTCCCGTCAACAGCTTTTTTTAACTTTGCATTCATCAATTTTGCAGGCAGAGTATTATACAGGCACCAAAACCTAGAGGGTATAACAATAAATTGTGACCTGCAGTTCCAAGCAGACTTGCTTGGATATTCACAGTTGCAGTTAGTACCATGTGGCTCTAAAAAAATCAATAATCCTTTCCTCCTTTATTCCATGAGTATCTATATGCTACATATGGGAATATAAGAAATCAAAATTTCTAAATAAATAAAGCACCACAAAATTTACTTTATTCCCTTGTAATCCAACACTTAATTGCAAGGTTCACTTACCAAAAATCTTTCCTCTTTCTCCAGCCAACGCTGATCTTCCTCCATTTCTTGTTGTTGGCGTATCAACTTCTCCTCTATCACATGGGTTGGTAATGCCTGTCCCATTCCTCGCATGTCCAAATGTCCTGATTCCTAACACAAAAGAAAGCACATTTCAAGTCCTCAGGCTTGGTTCACAATGCCTAAATATACTGGTCAAGTTTGACACACATTTTTCTTCTTTCAGATTATGATATCCAAAAATGCCAGTAGCCTGTATCACTATGCAAAGAATACTTGATTTGAAAGGAGGTAACATAATTTTACACACAAGGACCAAAACACAGGCTGACACATGAAATTTAAAAGTAACATCTAAAGGGCACATAGAGACAACATGCAATATGAGGTTTGTATCATATTTTAAATTTTACCCCTTCCTCATTGCTATTAATATACTTCACATAGTGCTAACTTCAATTCAAAAATCATCTCAAAGACCGTTATAAATCTAATTCAGATGAGATCCCTTTACTATAATATTTAAAACAAAAACATTTAAAATGCGACTACTGTACTTAGATTATGACTTTATCAAAAGGTTTTATGTATGATCACAATGATCTGATAGTGGGATTCAACACTGAGGTGCTGTAAATGACTCTCACAATCTGTTTGTTTTTAAATGAGTAGCTTAATGTAATTTTGAGGCCGCGGTGGTGCAGAGGTTAGCGTTGTCACTTCAAAGCAAGAGGTTCTCCCATTCGATTCTAGGCTGGAGCGCCTTGTGTGTGGAGTCTGCATGCCCTCCCTGTAGTCGAACGATGTTTAAAGACATGCAGGTAGGTGTGTGAGTGAAAGGGTGTGCCTTCTTTGAAGGTTGGGTGTCAGGCTGGCAACTCAGCACCGTAAAAATCCACTGCCAATCATTAGCATACTGGAGTTCCGCTGTGGCAATCCCTAACCGGGAAAAGCCGAAAGACTTTTTAGCTTAATGTAATTTTGATGCGTTTGCATAACTGCCAACTTACTTTTCATATCAGTCTTTCAGTATAGCCAAGTTATACCAACTGAACTACAACCAGTCTCTCTACAAATCCCTCAGGACTAATGTTCAGATTTGAGTTCATCGCTGTCTGCACCTACTGTAATGTTCTTTGACCTCTTCAACCATCTTACAGAAAACAGAGATGCATTTCTGCATGTCTTCGTTGGGCAACTACTGCATCAAACTAGTATAATAATTGATCATCTTCTTCTTTGCATTTTCTAGCATGATCAGCCATCAGTCTTACCCCAGCTGATTCCAGCCATGGAAAAAAACACCATATTGAATGCTCAAATCTTTAAATCCCTTGCCCAACAAAATGGTAATGGCCACAACTTATTCTCAAACCCTGGTTGTAGACAATTGCACTGACAGTGGACTAGCTCAGATGTGTTCCACAACACTAAAATTAAAAACAGGCTTCCCTCAAGCAAAATAAAGAAGTTAATACATCATAACCACGGATCCTGAGAAGCAACTGCCCCAACTGATTGCAGTTAATCTATTTGTGGTGACTGGACCAGCCCATACAGAACATAGAGGATTATGAGCAGGTTGCCAATCATAACCAGCTTTTTGTGTGTTCAAAACACATCTCGAGAGTGAAGCTCGAGAGGTGAATCTTGGAATCCATGTAGAGAACATATGACTATGGGTTATGATCAGAGACCCAATCATAATCCTTTGTCGTGCACAAAGCTTTATTTGATCCATGTACTACTAATTACAGAACAAGAAAAGTGACAAGTGTTTTTCTGGTTTTTCAAGCTGTAGTGCACTTAGCAAGTGCTGTCAGAAAGACAATGCTTAAAATGTTACTTATGTTTATTTTCACCTTGTCATGCCTCTTAACTCTCAAGATTTTTGCAAAATGCCCAGACTTTTGCATCATATGTTTGGTCTGTTCCTCATAAAATTTGTGGTTTTATGGCAAATCACTAAAGGCTGAGTCACTAAATAATGACATACATTTGAGTTTCAGACTTCATATCCTTCAGAAAATGCAGGCCAACAAAAAACCTGTTATTCTGTTTTTATCTTCCCTCTGTCATTTGCTAGTCAGCACTGGCATATTTGACTACCTAGTGTGAGACCTGACCTTAACATGTCAAGCAGGGTGTGCTTAGCATTTGCTAAGACTGGGTATTACTCTACAGCAGTGCTTAACTGATTTGTCTTTTTCCAGATACTGGAGCGTAATCACATCACTCTGTGTACTACATGATGTTTATGCATGAACCCAGTGAAGAAAGTGAACAAGAAAGCACAAAAAAATTCATCTCTCAAACGCCAGCAGAGGGAAGTAAAACATTGAAACAGTAGTCTTTACAGACACCTGTATTACAAAACAGAAAGTACAGTTGTGTAAAATCTTACCATAAAGGTATATGTCCCTCTCTTCACTGTTGCAGTATTCATAACATTAGGGATCCCCTACCTAGGGTAGCCTGACATCTAGCCAGTATACCAAAGCCTTAGGTTGCTTTAAGGTATGCCGTATGTCACACGTATGATCCTCACATAGCGTAGGGCATAAAGGTGACATCTGGATGTGCCATCCTCAGAACTGAGAGCCCCAGTAGGAATGCCAGCCCAAAGAAAACCAACATGTAACTAGTACATCCAGAATAGAAATGGACCAGGGGGAGGAGTGAATACTACAACGGTGAAGAGAAGGACATCTACCATTAGAGCAAGATTTCACACAACTGTACTATGTCCTTCCATTTCACTGTTGCAGTATTCATAACATTAAGGAAGAGTGCCAATGCTCAGGAAGAAACATGGGAGGAGGAAGGACCAGCACAGCTCTCTAGGGAGCCATGAAGGATGGCCCTAGCAAAACCAGCTCTAGCTCTGGAAATTCCATACAATTTGTAGTGCTTGGTAAAAGTACACACACAAGTCCAGGTAGCTGCCTCAAGAATACAGTCAGTATCCAAACCCTTGAAAAAGGCACCAGAAGTCGTCACAGTTATAGTAGATTGAGCCTTTACAGAAAAAAGGAAGGCTCTTACCATGAAAAGAATAACAAAAAGAAATCCAAGAAGAAATAGCTTGCTTGGATACAGCTAATCCCAAAGACCTGGAATGTAAGAATACAAACAGATGAACATATTTCCTAATAGTCTCAGTATTATCCAAATAAAATCTGAGTTGTCTATGCACATCCATCGTGTGCAGCACCTTCTCACTAGCAGATTGTGGAGAAGGGAAAATGTATGCAAATGAGTAGACTGATTAAGGGACAGCTTACATACCAATCTGGACATAAAGAAGGATTAGTACGCAAAAACACCCTGTCCTTATGTAACACCAAAAAAGGAGAACAAGCCATAAGGACTTGAAGCTCAGACACCCATCTGGCAGAAGTAAGGGCTAAAAAAAGAACAGTCTTCCAAGATCAATGCTGCATGGAAGCTGAAGCTACAGGCTCAAAAGGAGCCAGAGTCAATTTCTCCAAAACAACATTAAGATTCCAGGGAGAAGGGACAGGTTTCCTGGAAGGCCTAATATGGAGGACGGCTTTAAGGAATTGTTTAGCTTCAAACCTAGAAGTTAAAGGAGGAGATAAAGGTAGGCAAGCAAAGATAGCTGATAAGAAGGCCTTAACAGAAGAATAAGCCAACCTAGCATTGAGCAATTCACACAGATAAGAGAACCAAAGGAATATCAATAGAAAATGGATCCAAGGTTACAAGAAAGACACCAAACAGAAAACCTCTTCCATTTAGAAAAGTAAGATTTCCTGGTATAGGGTTTCCATGCCTCCTGCAAGACCCTAAGGACATCCTCAGAGAAAAGATGTCTATGTGGAATCAAATTCCTACCACCCACAGAGTCAGCTGAAGAGTGGACAGGTGGGGATGAATGAGAGATCCCTTGTCTTGTGTGAATAGGTCCACCCTGTGAGGTAATGTGATGACTGCCCTTGGCTAAATGCAGAAGAGGAGGGAACCAATGCTGTCTTGGCCAAAAGGGAGTCACCAGCAAGATTTTGGGGGTGTCCTGTTGAATTCTGAGGACTTTTGAAATGAGGGAAAGGGGAGGGAATGCATAAAGAAACGGGCGTCCACCTTCCACATCAGAGGAGCTGGGGCTCTGGCACACAACAGAGGAAGCTGTCTGTTCCGAGGGGATTCAAACAGATCTATTTGAGGAGTACCCCAGTGGTGGAGAATGTCCAGGAACTCATCCCTGTGAAACATCCATTCATGGGAATGAGTTAAGAACCTACTCAGAGTGTCTGCCACAATGTTTTGACCTGCAGAATGTAAACTGCCTGAAGAGTCACTTGATACTGGACAGCAAGATCCCATAAAAGGAGTGGCAACCTGGACAGATAAGATAAGATGCTGCTCCCCTGTTTGTTTACATACATCACTGTAGCATTGTCTGTAAACACCTTGAGAGGTCCCAGGGAGATAAGAGGATGAAAAGCCTGAAGAGCTATCAGAAGGGCTCTCATCTTTTAGACAGTGATGTGCTCCTTCAGTTGAAGAGGAGACCAGACCTCCCCCCCCCTGCATCATTAGGGAGCCAAAAGCAGCTCCCCATCCCATGTCTGAAGCGTCTGTGAACACTCGAGAGAAGGAAAAGGGGGATGAAATGGAAGCCCTGGATTTAAGGACAACTACTGGATCCACCAGTGGAATTCCTTCTTGAGCCAAGGTAGAAGAGGAACTACAAATTCTAGGGAATCAGCATGCTGAAGCCAAACTGACTATAGAAGCCACTGAAACTTCCTCATGTGAAGTCTGGCCAGAGGGAGCATAAGTACGGTGGATGCCATGAAACTCAGAGCTCTCAGAAACCCCCTGGCTGTAATGGAAGCCAGAGGAAGAAGAGTTTGAAAGAAGGAGATGAGGGTCACGGCCTTGAGAGGAGGCAGGGATGCCAGTAAAGTCACAGTCTGAATCCTGTAACCCAGAAAAACATGGTCCTGAGAAGGAGTCAGAGAAGACTTTTTCAAGTTTATTGTAAACCCAAGGCTCTGAAGAACAGAGATGGCAAAATGGAGATTTTGCAACAGGATCTCTGGAGAGGATGCCTGAAACAGCAGATCATCCAAGTAGGGAAATACATGGATCTCCTGAAGCCTACAAAAAGCAATCACAGGAGCAAGGTATTTGGTGAATACTCCTGGGGCAGTAGAAAGGCCAAAGAGCAAAGCAGAGAACTGAAAATGTCAGGAAGCAAAAGAGAAACAAAAACTTCCTGAAAAGGGGATGGATCAGAATATGGAGATAAACATCCTTGAGATCCAGAGACACAACATAAGCTTGAAGAAGCAAAACGGAAACAAAGTCTGAAGGGACAACATTCAAAAAGTGGGTACTTTCAGAAGAGAATTTAGATGAGAGAGGTCTAGAAATGGTCTCCAAGTACTCTCCTTTCTGGGTACTAGAAACATCCTGGAGTAAAGCCCTCTCCCCCTTTGGGACACAGGCACCTCTTGAATAGTACCCTGCATCAAAAGGTCCCGAAGCACCTCTGGGGAAAAAGGAGAGCTGTTCCCGAGGGGGCTGAGGAATACCCATAAAAAGAGAAAGGGATTTTCAAACCATGAAATACCCATGGCAAATAATGGACAGAACCCAAGAATCATAAGTAATCTTTAGCCAAACAGGAAAGGGGGGGGGGTGAAGAGAAAGAGGAAAGTGGCTGGGAAAAATAGGATAGGTGGAAACCTTCTTACCTAGCCTTTCCATGGTTATGCTGTCTTTATCAGAGGGCAGTAACTTGGGTGAAGGAAGCAATTGAGAGGGCTTGTCAGAGGCTACAGACATCACTAAGGGGTCAGTAGTAGGACACTTGTACAAAGATTTACAGTGCTCAGCCACCCTATCAGGTTGCTTGGGAGCAAGGGTATGAGAATGTGGAGCTTTAGAGGCATTGGAAAACGCATCCAACAAAGCAGCCAAAACAGAAGGAACAGCAGAAGGGTTAGGAGATTCCATCTGCAGCAACTCATAGTACCTCTTATGAATCTCACAGACCTGAGCACAATTCCATTTGAAGGACTCCATCATCCTGGAGATTGTATTCCCAAAAGAAATCTCTTCAAATGGAGTATAAAGACTGGTGGATTCCTCTTCCTCTGACCCACAGGCCAAAGGAGAAGGAACATGAGAACAGTAAGCAAGGGGTTCCTCATCAGAATCAAACTCCTCTTCACAGGAATCCTGTTCCCTGGGTCTTTTAAGGGAAGTAAAGGACCAAGGGGGAACTAGAAGTGAAACACCCTTTCAATGCCATCAAAGCAATAAACAAACCCTGAGTAAAGGCTGTGGATCCTTAGGGGCAGGAGAAACTTGTTTAGTTTTCTGTTTTTTCTTTAATGGGAAGTCTGCCTTATACAACTCGGAAGGCTCTGACTAAGGACAACATTCAATAACAGTAGTAAGGACTTCTTCTCTGACTAAATTCTGAGGAACACCCCTACGACCCTAAAAATGATCAACAGTGGTTCCCCCGAACATCCGAAATGGACGTCTACAAAGCCTCCTCAGACATGCTTAAAGCTAGATCCCTGCTGGCCTCCAGACTGGTAATGGCAGAGGAATCAGACAACAAAGCCGGGCAAACATCTGGACATTCACTCACCTCAGGAAAAACGTCTGGCAGAGTCTGAACAGTGGAAGATTCCAGCCTAGTCCTCTTGGCCTTTTTCTTCCCTGAGGGCAGTCCCTCGGTGTGGGAAGGTCCCTCCACAGTATTTTTTGCAAACAGTGCAAGTTGCTGATTCTCAAGATACAGCACCAAAGAAGAAGAAAGTCTACTTTGCAAAATATTAGGTACAAAAGCCTGACAAGATGGAATAGGATGTATGGTCTTGCAAGGTACCAAGGCAAAGCACACACTGTTCGTGGCAGTCTTTATGTTGCCCAAACTGGCATTTATCCTTCTTGGATGACATGAAACCCCACAAGCAACAAAAAAGACAAGTAAAAAAGGAACCCCAACGGCGCATTTATCTGCAATAGCTCTGTGAAACCAGCTACGGAATGTAGGCTTTCAGACTGATAATCAAGAGATGGCATTTGGACTGGCAGAAAAGATGTTCTGAGGATGGTACATCTGGACAATGCATTATGCTACGTGAGGAGCATAGGTGTGATGTATGGCACACCTTAAAGCAACCTAAGGCTTTGGTACACTGGCTGGACATCTGGCTGCTCAAGGCAGGAGATTCCTAATGTTATGAATATTGCAACAGTGAACTGTAAGGACATCTGCTATTTATGAAATTTTCTCTCTTGGAATTAAGTTGTACTATCTTTTAGTTCTCCACTGTATGGTGCTGTATTGAATTTGTACTATGCATCACATTTGTAATGCTTATGTTTATTGTTTGTCACACAATATACTATATATGTACTCTATAATACTTGTACTTTGTTTGTGGAGCTTTTCTCCCTGAGCCTCCACTGAGAAAGGGCTCTCTCTGGCCCAGTGGACTATCCTGGTAAACAAATGCAAATAAATAGATAAATAAGTTATTTTCCGAGCATGTTTGTGCATATGTTTCACTTTAAAGTCACAAATGAAACAGCTACTGACTGCAAACAAACTACATCCCATTTTATTTTTTTATAAACAAGAAACATCTTTATTGAATTATTACAAATGACATAAGCAATCATACGTTTATATAAAGGAAAACAAACCATACTGACATTTTCAGTTGCAAACATTATATACCCTTACAATCTTCTATACATTGTCAGTATAATCTTCTCTATATTGTCAGTTAAACATTACATAAGGTCATTCAACATTCAGTTCCTGCCTTCCCTTAAACCTCATTCCTCCTCCAAAACATCATTCTGCATGTACTGTTCCCACAATTCCAATTTTTTTTATGTATTTCGCTACTACCCTTTTTCTAAAGATCCTGCTACCAGAACTTTTCTCTCGGTCACTACATTCACTGCTTCTAGAATGGTTGGTTTAGACTATGATATCCATTTTCTAGTAATTGCTTTTTTGGCAACCACCAGAATTAAACTCAGCAAGTCTTTAATATGTCTAGGCAATTCCAATTCTGTATCACAGCTCAAAAAATCATTTCCTTAGTTACACCAATTTGCTCACCCAGTATTTCCTGAAAGAGTAGTCTGCAGGGGAATTTTTAAAGTCTGCCATCTCATTACACTCCCAAAAATATGCTCCCAATTACCTCTTTCTTCTCCATCACACCTCTAACATTTGCAAGCCTACCTAATGAAAAAATCCTGGAGTTTTTTGGGATATAAAAATACATATGCAAACATCTCCAAGCAAGATTCCTCAATTTTCTAGACTTTGTTGCATATTTGGGAGCCATACAAATATTTCTCCATTGTTGCTTTGTGAATTGTTTATCCAGCCTCTCTTCCCAATCCTTTCCAACCTCCTCTGATTGACTGCTATAGTTATCATGAAATATTTTATATGCTCTACTAACTATCTTTTTTTAACAGCAGCTTCTGTTCTAGATTCTACTAAAAGCTATACCAGTGCTGGTATTTCACTTTGGATTCTCTTATTCCTTTCTCTTTGCCTATATTTGGAAATCAATTCTTGATAGGAAAGGCAATCTCTAGCCTGCAGTCCAAATAAATTCTTGGCCTATTCTTATTCTATTAGCTTTCCCTCTCTAATTATTTGCTCCAAATACCTTGGTTACTTTGACAGTTTTCTCTGGTAAATTTCAGACGCCTCTTGCCTATTATCTGCACCCCTAATTGCAGTCATCCCTATCAGCAGAATCGCATTTCTCCATTTCTGTGTTGGCTTAGTTCTTGGAAAACTTTCTGCTACTTTATGAATATCATATTCTGTATTGTTATTGTTTTTCTGCTTAAGAATCTGCATCAAAAATCAGTCTTTCCTTATTTCTTGAGCTTCCCCCGTTTCATCATCCTCCCTTTCCACTTTGAATTATAGGATTCTGCTTGTGCTACGTATAGCAGCTTTAACTGTGTAGTTCTGAAAAAAACTTCAAATTAGGTAAGTCCAAAACCTTGTTACTTTTGAAGGATCAGCTTGACTCTTCCTCTTCTCTTCCCAGATAAAATCTTTCAAATTTTAAATGCTATCCACAACTTCCCCTCTGGTTGCTAAAAATATGCCTGTCCTGTGTATAAAACTAAAGGGACTAAACACGGTTTCACTGCTTGTAGTATCTCATTATTGATATCCATAAAACAGAGCTTCCAATTTCTCATTTTTGTATTATCTTTTGTTTAGTATCTTCCAACATATCCTTAGCTGCCATAACAGAATCATTTTTTAAACCCATAGTCCTAATTACTTCAATTTATCGTGTCTCCACAAATCTGTGCATTGCTGAAGCAAATAATGTGTTGGTACTAGTTTACAGCTATTGCCTTTGTTTTATCTTCATTAATTTTGTATCCCAAAAAAACCTGAAACTGTCTCAGAATGTTCTACAACACTGAACTGTCATTTTCTGGTTTTATCAGGTACAAAATTATATCTACAAATAAAGCCAACTTTTCTTGATTATCATACCAATTATACAGTAACCACTGAAATTTCTGAACCTGCTAGAGAGAATCCGGAAACACAGAGACTGAATGGCCGAAAGATCATACTTACATATACTAAGCACAATTATATCCCTGAATTTCTGATTTATTTTCTTTGACAGTGTTTCTAAATATAATGCAAATAACAAAGGGGAAAGAGGACACTCCTGTCTGGCTACTCTTCTCAAACAAAACTGATCAGAGAGGAATCCTCCACTTTAAGTTTTGCCTCTGATCCCTGTAATATATCATCCTAATCAATCTTACTATTTTATCAAAGAATGCAAAAGCTTCCGCTAACCTACTCGTATAATCCCAGCTTACTCTATCAAATGCTTTATCTGTATCAAAACCCACCAACAACGGTGGTATTTTCTTACACTCTGCTTCCCTCTGGTTCAATGTTCTATTAATGTTATCAAATGTTTGGGTCCCCTTCACAAAACCGCATTGATCCATATCTATCAATTTTGGCATCACCTTTGCCATTCTTTTAGCCATTATAGAAATAAACACTTTATAATCATGGTTTAGAATCAAAATGGTCCTATATGAAGCTGGATCTGATGGGTCTTTACCATCTTTAGGTATTACAGCCACCAGAGCTTTCTTCCAGGATGTTGGTGCTTCTTATCCTTTTAAAATACTATCAAACAAAACCTTCCGTACCTTTATCACTTTCTTCCCTCCTAGCTACCAAACTTCCATAGGGCTACCATCTGTTCCTGGAGACTTTCCTACAGATTGGTTATACATTACCATTTTTATCTGATCTCCTCCTGTCCTGTTAGTAATTGAGCCTTATTTACTTCTAACATTGGTATATTTAATTCTTTCATAAACATTTCCATTTGACTTTTTCTTGATTTCTACACTTCTCCACTTTAAACAGATATTCATAACATTTCTGAAACATTTTTAAAACTTCTACACGATCTCTAGTTATTTTCTTTGTTATAGGAGTTTGGCAATAACCCTTTCTACTTTTTGTTCCCTGAGCAGTTGTGCTACAAGCTTTTGTGCTCTGGAATCATCATCAAAAACAGCTGGTTAACAGCAATCTTTCTAAATTCATACATATTATCGAGGTAGTTCCTTATTTTTTCTTTAGCACTCTGAAGTTGTGCCTCTTCTTGTTTTGTGAGATTTCCCCTATTTTGCAATACGTTAACCCTTGTAAGCATCTCTAAATAATTCTTGTTACTTCTTAACCATATCTCTCTTACTTTTATTTCTAACCTATTTTTAAATGGTAACCATTTGAGAGACTGAATGTCCGAAATAATGGACTTACAGTGGATATAAAAAGTGTACATACCCCTGTTAAACTGCCAGGTTTTTGTGATATAAATGAGACCACAATAAATGATTTCAAAACTTTTCCCACCTTTAATGTGACCTATAACCTGTACAATTCGATTGAAAAACAAATCTATTAGGAGAAAAATATAAAAATATATAAAACATACAATAAGCTGGTTGCACAAGTGTGTGCACCCTTAAACTAATACTTTGATGAAGAACATTTTGATTTAATTACGGCATTCAGTCTTCTTGGGTAGCAGTCTATCAGCATGGCACATCTTGACTTGGTAATATTTGCTCACTCTTCCTTGCAAAAGTGCTCGAAATCTGTCAGATTGCGAGGGCATCTCTTGTGTACAGCCCTCTTCAGGTCACTCCACATATTTTCTATTGGATTTAGGTCTGGGCTCTGGCTGGGCCATTCCAAAACTTTGATTTTTTTTTCTGGCAAAGCCATTCTTTTGTTGATATGGATGTATGCTTGGGGTCATTGTCAAGTTGAAAGGTGAAATTCCTCTTCATCTTCAGCTTTCTAGCAGACGCCTGAAGGTTTTGGGCCAAAAGTGACTGGTATGTGGAACTGTTCATATTTCCCTCCAGCTTGACTGAAGACCCAGTTCCAGCTGAAGCAAAGCATGATACTGCCACCACCATGCTTCACTGTGGGGATGGTGTTCTTTTGGTGATCCGAAGTGTTGTTTCTGCACCGAACGTACCTTTTGGAATTGTGGCCAAAGAGTTCAACATTGGTCTCATCAGCCCATAACATATTTTCCCACATGTTTTTGGGAGATTTAATACATTGTTTTGCAAATTTTAGCCGGGCCTGGATGTTTTTCTGTGTAAGAAAAGGCTTCCATCTTGCAACCCTACCCCACAGCCCAGACGTATGGAGAATACGGGAGATTGTTGTCACATATAGTACACAACTAGTACTTGCCAGAAATTCCTTCAGTGTTGCTGTAGGTCTCTTGGCAGCCTCTCTGACCAGTTTTCATTTTGTCTTTTCATCAATTTTGGAGGGAAGTCCAGTTCTTTCCAAATTCACTGTTGCCCACATTTTCTCCAGTTTTTGATGACTGTCTTCACTGTGTTCCATGGTATATCCAATGCTGTGGACATTTTTTGTACCCTTCTCCTGACTGATACTTTTCAACAATGAGATCCCTTTGATGCTTTGTAAGCTCTCTGCGAACCATGGCTTTTTCTGTAGCAGGCAACTGAGTAAATGTCAGGAAAATCCTACCAGGACAGCTGAACTTTATTTGGGGTTAATCAGAGTCTCTTTAATTGATGGCAGGTGTGTACCCAAGAAGACTGAATGTTGTAATTAAATCAAAAGGTTAACAAAGTATTAGTTTAGGGGTGTGCACACTTATGCAACCAGCTTACTGTACGTTTTTTATTTTTTATATTTTTCCCCTAACAGATTTGTTTGTTTTTCAAATGAATTGTACAGGTTATAGGTCATGTTAAAGGTGGGAAATGTTTTGAAATGATTCATTGTGATCTCATTTTTTAAATCACAAAACCTGCCACTTTAACAGGGTGTGTACACTTTTTATATCCACTGTACATATTCTAAGTTCGAGATGACAGTTTTTGGAATACTCCCTTTTCTCTGAGGTATGTTAATCTTGGAATTGGTATATAAAAGTTTAGGGGGTATGGGGTGGGTGCCTGGTGGACTGCCCCCCTCCCCCCGTAAAAGACTTTTTAAGGAGAAGAGTGATTTTTATAATTTGCTCTTTTCCTGTATTTTCAGTCTTTCTTTTTTCAGCTTGTTGGCATTTGGCATTTCGAGTGCAGACATTTCAACAGGGGGTCTTTTTAAATTCCACTTTCATTTTATCCCAATTTCTAGCTATGTTTTCTGAAAAAAAAATCTATCTTCTCTAATAACTCCAGAATAATTGCCACTATCCATTCCTTACATTATTTTCTGTTTAACAGATAGGTGTGGAAGAGCCAATGTCTCATTTTTCTTTTATTACTCTGCATTTTTATTTTAGTTTAGTTATTACTGGCATATGATCTAAAACATTTACTAGATGTGTATCAAAACTTTCAATTAAATGCACATGTTCCTGTGAAATATAATTTCTGTCTAGCCTAGCACAGTTTTTGGACCTTGGAGAATAATATCTACATTTTCTCTGAGCACCTACTACTGAATTCACATCTTCCATATCAAATATTTTCATAAATGTCTTCACAAATCTATCATCCTTTGTTATATTTTTTTCCTTCTGGGTCCCCAGATACATCCTCACTGTTGTAAATTACATTCAAGTCCTAACCTACAAGTAATATTTTCTGCTGAAAGCTGATTTCTCCCAGAATATTCTTAAGCTCCACTGTAGCAGTTTTAGGTGGAATATAAATACATGCCAGAGTAAGTAGACATGTACTACTAAAAAATCTAACACTATTATCTTTTTTCTTCTTATTCCATCACTATTGGAGATACTTTAGCAATTAATATAAGTGCTCCCCTTTTCCTCTGTACCAGATATTGTATTGAATAACCATCGTGAAATCCTTTATTATATTCACATTGTTGGTTCTTTACAAATGCATCTCCTGCTCACAACTATTTGTACCCTGCATTTTTAATATAGTTCACTATTCTTTCTTTTTTGCATATGCCCGTGAGACCATTCACATTCAAAACTAATACTGAAAGTATTGTCATCACAATAAGAAGTTATTATTCCCCCTGCTAAGTATAATGGCTTTTTTGAAATGTCTAGTTTCAGTTTTTGTGTTACATGCATATACTGTTTGTCAGGTTGAACTTTTATACAGTTGTTTCTTGTAATATCCATTGGAACCTATGTCACATCTTACAAGACTTTTTGTTTTAATGAAAACCCTCAAGCAAAAAAAAAAAAAAAAAAATGCACACCCAGAACCTATTAACCTAATACAAACACAGAAAACTATGTACATCTTCAAATAATGAAGTTTAACCTTTCTAATAGGAGCAATTGTCCCAGAGTGACAGCTACACTCGCAAGCTTGAAATGACCTTTAATGAAGGTTATCCATGCTATGATGCATGGTACAGCATGTGCTTCTACTTATACTAAGTACTGTCTATTTTTCTCTTATCTTTATTCCTTTCCTAAATGTAGAAAATAATTTGAATGCTTTCAGAAAACATTATCTTTTAGCCATTGAAAGAAAATTATATTGTTTTTATTGCCCTTATCAGTTTGCCTCCATTGAAACATGAGAGCCAGATACTCAGTTGCCTTCAGCCACAAGCTTCTCGTGTTGCACTGTGAATATTTCAATTTTAAGTTTTACTTGTGCATAGCAAATAAATGTTCACAGTGTACCATGAGAAGCTTGTGGCTGAAGGCAACTGTGTATCTGGTTCTCATGTTTTTGTGGAGACAAACTGATAAGGGCAATAAAAACAGAATATAATTTTCTGTCAATGGCTAAAAAAGATAATGTTTTCTGAAAGCCTTCCAGTTGTTTTCTATATCTGGGAAAGGAATAAAGGCAACAGAAAACCAGGATTTCTTGTCTTTTTACACTGCAGTGCATACAGTATAAGTCATGTTGTATAATAATACTGTTAAGAATAAAAACTGCTTTACTTATAGTCACCTCTTTCCTTTCTCCTCCCCTCTCCTTAATGTTCTTCCAAACAATCAGGGATTTAGGATTTTTTTCTTCGAGGTAAGTAATCTTGGAGTGATCCTTGATGTTCTTGCTTCCACCAACTAAAGAATATCCCCCATACTGGTCAACTTATTCATTCTAAGAAGCTAACAGTGGTTACGCAAGGCTTGGTTATTTCTTTCCTGCAGTACTACAATGCCTTTTACTTGATCCTTTCTGATATTGAACATGACAGGCTGAAGCAGGTACACAACTGGGCGACAAGGCTTCTTATAAGGCCTTCCAGATGTAACTACTTCACTCAAATCCTTGGTTTTCTAAATTGGCTTCCAGTTAAGTATCAAATCAATGGTAAAGTCGTCCTGCTCATGGTGTTAAAATCCCAACAGCAGCAGGATCCTGAGTTGTTGGCGCCCTCCCAGACATCTTAAGCTTTCTGCTCAGCAGGCCTAGCAATTCCTACACTTAAGTTTCATTCATCTAAACTCAGATTTTCCCTTCCTTTTCAATGACCTATGGAATTTACATCCAGTGCAGTTCTGTAAGGGAACTTCTTTACATTAACTTAAGAGGTGCTTAAGACTTACTAATTTCGTAGTGCATTTTGGGACTCATTTTATTTTATTTTTTTAATTTAAATAGTGTTTTTTTAATCTATCTACATCATCATTGGCTGGTTGGTTGATCTTTAGCTAGACTTATAATTGTATGTGATGTGTTTCATGTTTGCCTACTGTAATGCAAATGATTACACTCAAAGATTTATTGATTGACTTGGTTAACCAATACACTATAACAATAACATACATTAAAGGATGACTAAGCATTTTACAACAGTACAAGATTTAAACAGACAATGGCTGCTGTGTTTGATTTCATACTGTGCTTTCTTAATCTGAAATTGGGACAGAAACTAATCAGGCATGCATACATCTGATATGAATATAACGTTTTTTAACTGGAATATTAAGAGTAATCACTATTCCACTGTCTAATTTCAGGCAAATCTTGAAAATTGAGCATCGCTCACTCTTCATCTCTAGTAATTTGTTACTTTTCATGCCACCCTGTGTCAAATATTGTTGAATACTTAATTAGCCATGGTGTCCCATAGTTAGGGAAACAGAACAGAATGCAAAACCAACCCTAGTCTCCCCTACTATCTCTCTCTCTCTCTGTGTATATATATATATATATATATATATATATATATATATATATATGTGTGTGTGTGTGTGTGTGTGTGTGCAATCCATAACAGCCATTTGTTGAGAGCTCTCTTGCTGTCTTTATCAGTCATAAGTGCCTCCTGTGGTTAGTAGGATTCCAGCATTATAGGTCTGAGATTTTCTAGTCATGGAACCTGCTGTAACTTTCATTTCTTCTTATAAATTCTTTTGTCACTACTGTCAATAATGGCAACAGGTCACCCTTGTGCGTATTCCAGCCCCACCAATGCCACATCTTACCAAAAGCAGGGCAGACAATAGCCGTATTCTCCATAGCTACAGCTGATTCAAAACCCCATTCAACTCCCTGTTAGACACATCCAAGAAATTCCCCTCCAACAACCATGTTTCCCTATACACTATTTTGCTGACAGGGCTGTTTAAGTATACTGTAGCCTACTTTTACAGAAATATTTATAAGGTACTTCCACTCAAATATTTTGAGCCTTTGAGGCTGCTGCATATTTAGGGAGCAGACAAAACTGATTTAATTTATACTGGTCTACCTCTACTTCCAACACATTCAACTACATATAGCTGTCAGAAAAAAATACCTCTTTGTATAGGTTCATAGGTAGGTACTAGGCTATCTGCCCAAAGGCATTTATAAGCCTAGCTGGAATGTGTTGGCTTTCGCCACCCCCTTAGATTAGTTCCCTGTGCCTCTGTCCAGCAGAGCCACTGAAGTGATCCCTGGGGTAAACTTTCTGTTTCCGATCCACTCGTCAAGGTTTCTCTTGAAGAGTGTTAGTGAGGAGCTCTGCCTAATGTAGACTGGAATCTTGTTCCAGAGCATGGGAAGTCTCTGGAACAGGAATTTATCCCTCCAGCATGTCCTATTTATTGTTGTGGTGAGGTTTAGATCTTTAAAGCGTGGCTCGAGGGGATATGGTTTTCTTTAGGTGGAGCATGTCCATCAATTCTGGGTTGGACATGGCCTTGTATGTCAGGCAGAGATTACCTCTGACTAGGCAGTATGCGACTAAGTACAGCTGGAGTTTCTTCAGTCGACTTGCATAGGGCATCTGTTTGAGGCCAGTGATCCTCTTGGTGAGGTACTTCTGTGGTCTTTCCAACTGTTGCAGGTGTCTTGTAAATTACATCCCAAATGGGGAGTTGTACTCAATGATGGGTCTGATGAGTGATGCACAGAGGGGCACAATGACCTCTTTTGATCTGGATGCAAACCCTTTTGAGATTAGGTGGGTCACATAGAAGGATTTTCTAACCACTTTGGCAATGTGATTATCAAAGGAGAGATTACTATCTACTTGGGTCCCCAAATCCCTTATTACATCTTCCGTATTTAGGGGGCTACCACCTATGTGGTAGTTTCTGGGTACTTTGTTTTTTTCCAAAGGGAATGACTATGCACATTTTGGCATTTAGCTTGAGGCCACAGTTTTGACACCAGGCATCTGTCTCAGTGAGACCCTTTTGGAGGATGTCTGTGTCAATTATAGCCCCTAGTTTGCAGTCATCTGCGAACTTGGTCAGCCATAGTCCTCCTGTTCTTGCCTGTACCTCTGAGAAATATATGCCGAACAGGAGGGGTCCTAGGACTGAGCCCTGGGGAATGCCACTTGTAACCGGCTTAGAGTCAGACCTAGCTCCCGCAACTCTTACCATGTGGGTTCTGTCCATGAGCCAGCTGGCAACCCATCTCATGATGTAGGGATTTATGTTCAGGCTGGTGAGCTTGTCTATAATACCAAAATAGGGAATGGTGTCAAAGGCATTTGCTAGGTCTAGGTAGGCTGTGTGGACCACCTTTCCCTCATCTATAGCCTTGGTAACTGTCTCAAAGAAGTCCACCAGCTTTAGGAGGCATGATCTGCACTTAACAAAGCCGAGCTGGGTAGGGGTCCAGTGTTTGGAGGTTCCCAATGTCTCTTTTAATGAGATCCATGATGATGCACTCCATAGCCTTGCAGACCAAGCTAATCAGTCTTATAGGGTAATAGTTCCCGGGATCTGTTGTGGCTCCACCTTTGTGAAGTGGAATAACCGTTGCTGTGCTCCACTCTATGGGCACGTAGCCTGTGGAGAGGCTGAGTTTGAGCAGTGTGTTTAGGTGAGGGGTTAGTTCACCTTTAAGCTCGTGTACGAAGCAGCCTGGGACACCGTCCGGTCATATTGATGCTGTGTTTTTGGCTTTGGAGAGGGCTGTTTTAACCTGAGTGTCTGTGATTTCAGGGGCACTACATTCTTCTGGTATGGTTATGGGCCCTTTTGGGGTGGGAAGGGGGTGAAGTTTGCACTGAACCTGTCTGCCAGGATGTTGGCAATATTGGTCGGTTCAGTGTATTATGTGCCATTCTGCACTAATTCTGAGCAGATCTGAGAATTGCCACTTAGATTCTTGACATAACTAAAGAATGCCTTGTGGTTATCTTTGGAGTCCTTGGCAATTTTTCTTTCGAAGCTAGCCTTGGATGATTTTATGAGGGATCGTAGTTTCTTGCTGATACTTATCAGAGATGTCTTCCCTTCTTGGGATTTTACTCTTTTTTTTTTTTTTTTGTACTAGTTTCCTCCTTCCATTGTATAGCTTGTTTATGGCACTGGGCCACCAGACGGGTTTCCTTTTCTTGGAGGAGTGAGTCGTGGTTTTGCTTGGGATAGCACGATCCATGCAGTCTTGTAGGTGCCTGTAGAGTGCATTAGTAAAGGATTTTGCAGCTTGGGCAGTGTTATCCTTTAGCATGGGGGATTTGAAACTTTCCACCTCGGTCTTAAGTAACGTGAAGTTTACTTTTGAAAAGTTTTTCACGGTGGTTTCTTTGAGGGGGTGGAGGCAGAATGTGGATATCCAGAGTGATTAGTTTATGGTCAGATCTAACCAGCGAGGGGTTGACCTCCGGTGTGGAACACCGGTCGCCCATGTTGGTGATGACCAGGTCCAATATGTTGTCACCTCTGGTGGGGGTGCTGACCAGTTGATCCAGGGTGTTTGAATTTATAAATTCTAGGAAATGTTGGGCAAGGGCGTTAGTACTTGAGTAGTTCTTCCAGTTAATGTTTGGGTAATTGAAATCACCCAATATCAGGGTGTTTGGTAGGACCTTTATGTTTCCCAGTGTTTCCAGAAAAGCAGAATGGGGGTGATCTGTAACAAGCTACAATTTGAATTGCAGTTCTGCCCATTGTTAGTTGCACATGGATGATCTCTGAAGCATCGTGCTGTGCCACTAACCTGGAGGTGAGGTTATCCTTGATGAATATGGATACGCCCCCACCTTTTGTATTTCGGTCCGGGTGTTGTGGCCGAAATGTATGGTATGAGTTATAGCCTGGTAGTGCTGGGGTGCTCTCTGAAGCCTTAAACCAGGTTTCTGTTACTGCACATATATCGATTTTCTCCACACTGAGGAGTGCCTCAAGTGCATGCATTTTGAGGTTTAGACTTCTGGCATTGAGTAACATTACCCTCATTTTTTTGTTACTTGTGCTATTTACAGCGGTGGGTTTGTCTTTTGAGCCTTGCCTAAAAAAGGCACTATGGGGGTGGCAAGAGCCTTGGCTAGTATTCGAAAGCCTAAGGGTGACAGGTGCAAGCCTTCTCTAGCGAAGCAGTGTGGCTTGTCAAGCATGTCATCCCAGGCTGACAGACACTGGATCCCCTTTGAATGAGACCAGAAGCTTAGCCAATTGTTGAAATTTATCATTTTTTTCTTTATAAAGTGGTATCATTCCTGGTGACGGCAGAATGCTACTCAGGGTCAGGTTCATACCGGCCTGGGCTACGTGATCAGAGAGCTCTTCCATGTCTCTTTTCATGTAGTCCAGGGAGGTATGGCTCAGGTCATTCACACCAACATGGACAATGACAGAGTCATATTTGTACTTGTTCTGGAGTGACCTAAGTGCTTGTGTTATGTGGCGGATCCTGGCACCCAACAGGGAGCTAACAGTAACCTTCTCCTTGTTCAGCCTAGTAAGTGGGACGTCAGTGTGCCTGACTATAGAGTCACCTGTTACTAGTGTGTTGGGTATGTTATTTTGCCTTAAGGACTATGATTGCATGGCACACTGGTTTTGCGAAGTATGTGTTTCATGGTTTGTGTCGGGGGTGGAGGTTGCTTGGATGTTTGCTTTGGAGGTCTCTGTTGCTTTTACAGATTTTTATTTACAGCCTCTAAGTATGCTTTTGTGTATTTATGTGTGTTTTTTGCCGGTGCTGGTTTCATAAGTCTATGTGAGACTGGTGGTGTGATGCAAGTAATTCCCTTCTCCTCTTGACTGTCTGGTCCAGTCTTGGGTTGAGAGAGCTGAGCATCCAGTTTGGCTGTATAATTGTATCTCTCGCATGTATTAGTGTTTGGTGGCAGGAGGAGAGGATTGTCTGTGTACATGAGGCAATTGTAACATTGCCTCAAAATGCCCAGATTCACCAGTTGGACCAGAGAGCACACCTGAAATTGCCCTTTGGAAATGCCTGGAGAGGTACAGTGAGCTGTTTTACTGATTGGCTGGTAAGGTCAAATAGAGAGCCTTGTCCTTCTGTACAGTATAGGGGGGGGAGTCTAGTGCTAAGGTTTATTAGTGCTCGCTATGAGTTTTGAGCAAGTGCCGGGCTGAGAAGTGAATGGTTTGAATGCTTAAGTTGAAAGTTTGTCTAGTTCTAAGGGAAAAATTGAAGAGTGGACTTTGTGGAGCCGGGAATAGTTATAGCCTAACTAACCGGCGCTGCCCGGTGTGCAAAACTGCGCTAATGTGGGTTTTATGGCAGGGAAATGAAAGAGATAGAAATTAGCCCAAAATGGCCAATAAACTACTAATTTCTGGGCTGAAACCACTCTCCAGGGACAAATAGGCTGCTCAAAGCTCCCCTCTCACAGGTGAACAGAGAAACTTCCTTCTAGCCAAGTAAGGTATGGGCAAACAGAGAAAAGTACAGTTTTGTACCTACCATAAATGTAGATGTTCAAGTGTATACACTGCTGCAGTCATTACACTTGGGTTATCCTGCCATCAGGCGGTTCCCCAGTTGGCCTGAGTTCCAAAGTCTTGGTCCGGCGTCGGTTGCTGTCGCCTCCTCCCTGACGTCAGTGCGACAGGGGTATATAAGATGCAGCCGACGCCATTTTCTTCAGTTTTTCTTGCCCCAGATGTCAGGTGCCTCTAAATAGGTAGGCAATTCAAACTGCTAATAAAACATACATAAGAAAAGCAAACAACTTACAGCTACCAGCAAATACTCCCCATAGGTAGTAAAGGGTAGAAGACATAGGTACGTACCAGCAAGTAAGAGGGGAAGGAGGGAGGGTAACCTGAACTGCAGCAGTGTATACACTCGAACATCTACATTTATGGTAGGTACAAAACTGTACTATGTTCATCGTGTTACACTGCTGCAGTCATTACACTTGGGGTAGAATCCCAAAGCTGAGGTAGGGCGGCTGGTTCTATAAGGCATTAGGGGTGGCTATAAGGCCCTGCAGCACTGCAGTGGCGAAGCCAGCTCTGGATTTAGAGTATAGAGGCAGATGGTAATGCTTGGTGAAGGTATGTACAGAACTCCAAGTTGCTGCTTCCAAAATATCCTTGGTAGGTACTCCTCTGAGGTAGGCAGTTGAAGTTACTGTTGCCCTGGTGGAGTGAGATCTAATGCTGCTAGGTACAGGTTTCCCATGGTGTGTATAGTAGAAACGTATACAATGTCCTATCCATTTTGAAATAGTCTGTTTTGAAATGGCTTTTCCCTGCGGTCCTGCAGCATATGCTTCCAATAATTGCTCAGATTTTCTGAAAGCTTTGGTTTTGTCCAAGTAGAAGCGTAACTGCCTGTGAATGTCCAAAGAATGCAGTAGTCTCTCCCCTTTATTCTGTGGGTTTGGAAAAAAAGTTGGCAAGTGAATAGTTTGGTTTAGAGCAACACTGGATACCACCTTTGGTACAAACGTAGGGTTAGTTCTTAAAGACACTCTGTCCTGGTGGAAAATGAGGAAAGGTTCCACTGCCATTAGTGCCTGTAATTCTGAAACTCTTCGTGCTGATGTTATTGCCAGGAGCAGAACAGTTTTCCAAGAGATATATTTTAATTCTGCTGTGTTAGCTGGCTCAAAAGGAGGTAAAGTTCATTTTTCCAAAACAAAGTTGAGGTCCCAAGTTGGAGTAGGTGCTCTACGGGGCGGTCTTATATTTTTAGCCCTTCTGAGGTACTGTTTTAGCAAAGGATTAGAGAAAATTGGTGGATCCGTGTTGTAATGAGCAGAGACGGCAGAGGCATGGATCTTGATGGATGAGAAGGAGAGGCCTTTGTCCAGCATCTCAGTTAAGTATTGTAGTATCTGAGGAATGTTTGGGACAAGGCTGTGCGCATGGTTCCAGGCACAGAATCTCTTCCATTTATCCGAATAGGCCTTCCTGGGACTAGGCCTTCTGGCCTCCAGAATGACATCCATAACAGCTTTGGAGAGAGGCATTGCTTGCTTGACTAAGGAATCTTCCATGCAGCTAGATTTAAGGTCTTTAGCTGGCTGTGTAGTATTTGATTGTTGTGCTGAGTCAGCAGATGTAGGATTTGAGGCAAAATCCAGGGTGGTTCTTGTGCGAAGTTCTTTAAGATTGGGCACCAGTGCTGGCGTGGCCAGTCTGGTGCAATCAGGATCATCTTTGGCTCTTCTTGCCTGGCTTTTATGAGTACCTTTGGCAGGAGAGGTAGTGGTGGGAAAGCGTATACTTGTAGGTTCTTCCAGATGAATGAGAGGGCCATCCACTTTCCATGCTTGTGGATGGTAACTCCTTGTGCAGAATTCTTGTAGCTGGCAGTTCATTGGGGATGCAAACAGATCTATGTCCGGGCTCCACCATTTCTGTGTTATCATTCTGAATATTTGTGGATTCCATTCCCATTCGTGGGGATCCATGATGTTTCTGCTTAAGTCTGCCAGTGTGTTTTTCCCTCCTGGCAGGAATTCTGCTTGCAGATGAACTTGACAGTTTAGAGCTGTGTTCCACAAGGTCATGGCTTGTCTGCAGAGGGGGTAGGAGTGAGTGCCCCCTTGCTTATGTACCACATAACTGTGGTGTTGTCTGTCTTTAGTAGTAGTTGTCCTGGATGCAGCAGGTCCTTGAAAGCTATAAGGGCATTTTGTACAGCTAGCATCTCTTTTTGATTGATGTGAAGATGCCTTTGTTCTGCAGGCCACTTGCCCTGAATACATTTGCCTGCCATGTGTGCTCCCCGGTGTAATCCGATGCGTCTGTTGTCAGTGTTTGCCTGGCTTTGGGTTGTGTAAAAGGCTGTCCCTTGTTGAGGTGACGAGCTTGAGCCCACCATTGAAACTCCTGCTGAAGGCAAGGAATTAGTGGTATAACTGTTTCCAAACTTCGACAGTGTTGAGACCATACATTCTTTAGGTACCATTGCACTTTCCTCATATGCAGTCTGGCATATGGAATTAGTAGTATGCAAGATGCCATGTAACCCAAGGCCTGCAGAATTTTTTTTGCAGGGAGTTGGGTCTGGCTTTGTTGCCATCAACTGAAAGTATTGAGTTAGTTGTCCTTGCTTGTCTGGCGTGAGATAAGCCATCTGGGCAGTTGTGTTCAACTGACACCCAGGAATATTATCTCTTGTGAGGGCACTACTTTTGATTTCTTTTCGTTTACTGTGTACCCCAGGCAACTTAATAACTTTTTTACAAAAGCCAGATGCTTTAGAAGAATGTCTTTGTTCTCTGCTTGAATCAGGCAGTCATCCAGGTACAGATAAATTTGAATTCCTTTCCGTCTGCAAAATGCAATTACTGGTGCCAGGCACTTTGTGAAGAACCTGGGCACAGTAGATAAGCAAAAGGGCAGTGCAGAGAATTGGTAGTGCATTGAACCAGCTATGAATCTGAGGTATCTTCTGCAGTTTTGTCTGATAGGGACATGCAGGTATGCCTCCTTGAGGTCCAAGGTCACGAACCAAGCTTTCTTGCCCAGCATGGGAAGAAGCTGCTGTAGTGTCAACATTCTGAATTACGGAACATCCAGGAAAGTGCTTAGAGAAGAAAGATCCAGAATGGGCCTCCAGGCTTTGTCCTTTCTGGGAACCAGAAAGAGTCTTGAGTAAAATCCTTGTCCTTGTTCCTGTGGTGGTACCTTTTGAATAGCTCTCATATCCATGAGTGCTGTAATTTGTTTTTGAGCCTCTGCCCATTGATGTGGTGGCAGATTTGGCATTCCTTTTAACCTTGGCAGAGTGTGAAAGTGGAACCTGTAACCTTGAGATACAATGTTGAGAACCCATTTGTCTTTGGTGATCATATGCCAATTGTGATAGAAAAGTGCCAGTTTCCCTCCCAAGGGGGCTGCCAAGAGAGATTTGTTTGGCAGCTGTAGTGGGAAGTCATTGGGGCTGCATTTTATATGGTTGGGGCCTGTCTTCCCCTTCTTTCTGGCCTGTTGCAACCCATTGTCGAGGCCTGTAAGGACCTTGTAGTTGACCTCTACCTCTTGGACGCCTGTATCTTCCCCTTTGAGGTCTGTCTGTAACTGAAAAGGACCAATTCTTAGTTGGCCAATTTCTGCTAAATCTAGGAGGCTGAACCTGTAAGAAATACTTCACCGTTTGCATAGATTTTGCCTTATCCTCCATTTTCTTTAATACCTCTTCTGCCTTGACTCCAAATAACACATCCTGCTGCAAAGGAGCATCCAGTAATTTTGCTTTAACATGATCTGGTAAATAGAAGTTATGTTCTTACCATAACGTTCCATGTTAGTTGTCTTCTTCTCGCCTTCTTCTTGCTGGATGGGTTCGGAGCCGACCTCGGCTCCGACTCGGCCACTCTAAAGCTCGAGAGTTGGTTCCACCGGCTCGAGGCTCCCCTTATATCCCACAATGCTAGGCGAGAGTTACCTCAGATCTCGTTTGTAAGCTAACCCCAGCTTATAACAGAAACAGTATAACTGTAAAAAAAAACAGAATCCACCTCTAACAACAGGAAGAAGAGGGGAGACCTATATCCTGAAACTAGAAATATGCATAATAGCATATAGCTAAGAAAGAGGTGGTAGAAAGAGAGGTCACGATCACAACTCCTCTAGGTCTGTTCAGGCCAGGGGGAAGGAGGGTGGGACGCAAGAAGAAGGCGAGAAGACAACTAACATGGAACGTTATGGTAAGAACATAACTTCTATATGTTAAGTTGTCTATCTCGCCTTCATTCTTGCTGGATGGGACCGCGTCCCTAGCACCTTGTCCCGGGTGGCCTAACGGAACAGACTCCTGAGAACAGTGGAACCAAAATTAGCTCTATGCCTAGAAGCTAAATCCAACTTATAATGAGAAATAAAAGTGTGAGGAGTAGCCCAAGTAGCCGCTGCACAAATGGTGTCAATAGGCAGTCTGTCTTGGAAGGCTAAAGTAGCAGCCAAAGCTCTGGTGGAATGGGCTTTAGGTTTATTAGGCAGTTTTTGTTGTCTAATCTCATAAACAAGGGTAATCAGAGATGTTAGCCATCTGGATAAAGATACCTTTGAAACTGGAAGTCCCTTTCTGCTTTCCGCATAGGAGACAAACAGCTGATCAGATTTTCTGAATTGTTTCGTCCTGTCCAAGTAGTACCTTAATTGACGATGAACATCCAGACAGTGTAATTTTTGTTCAGACCTATTTGAATACTCCGGGAAAAAGACAGGGAGGTCAATGCATTGGTTTAGATTTGATGTTGAAACCACCTTAGGCAAAAGGACGGGTCAGTTCGTAAGGAAACTCTGTCCTTATGGAACACAAGGTAAGGAGAACGACAACTGAGTGCTTGAAGTTCTGAAATTCTTCTAGCTGATGTGATAGCCACCAGAAAGAGAGTTTTCCATGATAATAACTTTAAGGAACATGAAGCTGCAGGTTCGAAGGGGAAAGAATCAAAGAAGCAAGAACTAAATTTAGGTCCCAAGGGGAAGGAGGATTTCTTACAGGAGGTCTGAGAAGAAAAACTCCTTTCAAAACTTTGCAGAGTTTGTGGGACATTAGGGCGGATTCAGAAATACCCACATGGAAATTAGAAATAGCTGCCAATTGAACCTTAAGAGTAGATGGAGATGAACCTGCATGGAAGAGTTCAGCAAGAAAATCAAGGACTAGTTGGATGGAAGCGGTGAAAGGATCTATGTCCTTTCCTTGTGCCCAATATGAAAAGCGTTTCCACTTACTCAAATAAATCTTTCGAGTGGAAGATTTATGGGAAGCTATCAAAATATCTCTAACAGAGTGAGATAATTGAGGAAGCCTGGCTACGGTTGGAAGTGGAGGAACCAAGCAGTGAGGTTCAGAGAGGGAGGGCGATGAAACTGACCCGACTGATGGATCAAAAGATCTGGAACTAGGTCCAGATCCCACGGGCGCTCCAAAAGAAATCGATGCAGAAAGGGGAACCACACTTGTCGAGGCCAGTAAGGAGCAATGAGGATCAATGAGGCCTTCTGAGCGATAGCTTTCTGTATTACTTGAGAGATCAGTGGGAAAGGAGGAAATGCATACAGAAGTCCCGGGGCCAAACTTGGACTAGCGTCCCTGCTGGGTTGGCCTGGTAACGGGAATAGAGTGAAGTATTCTCTGCACTTGCTGTTTTGGGGAGTAGCAAAAAGATCGCAGCAAGGCTGACCCCACTTGAGAAAAATCTCTCTCACTACAGAGTCTTTCAGAGACCACTCGTGAGGCATGAGAATAGCTCTGCTCAACTTGTCCATAATGTGATTGGACTTCCGGGATGTGCGTTGCTATCAGAAAACGCTGAGAAGAAATCGCCCATTGCCACAGTCTGAGTGCTTCTCGACACAGGGGTATGATCTGGTTCCGCCTTGTTTGTTGATGTACCACACTACAGACATATTGTCTGTCTGGATTGCAATCGTTCCCAAGGGAAGAGAGTCTTGAAGGGCTTGCAACGCTAAAAGCACTGCTCTCATCTCCAGAACATTTATGTGCAAGTGGCATTCGTCTGGTTGCCATGTGCCCTGGACTGTCCTGCCCTGATAATGCCCCCACCCGATCAGGGAGGCATCCGTTGTCAGAGTAGCAACCGGAGGAGGTGGAACAAATGGTCTCCCCAACAGGAGCTGGGGGGAAGACATCCACCACATGAGATGCTTTTTGCACGCTTGCGTGATCATAATGGTGTGAGACATTGGAAGTTCCTGGTATGACCATTGAGAAAAGAGCATCCACTGAAGGATCCGCATGTGGTATCTGGCCAATGGAAGGAGGGGGATGGCCGCTGCCATGATTCCCAACACCTTTAGAACTAACCTGGCTTTGGCTCTGTTGTAGTTGAGAAGTAGTGATACCAATTTTTGAATGTCTGATATCCTTTGGTTCGTTAGTGTTGCAGACATGTTTACAGTATCTAAATTTGCGCCTATGTAGGTAATAGTACGACAAGGCGACAAAACAGACTTTTCGCAATTTATTGATATACCCAGATTTTGACAGACGCGAAAAGTGTAATCTCTGGCCATCAGAAGGAGATGCTTGGTGGGAGCTGTGAGGAGCCAGTCGTCCAAATATGGAAACACCTGGAATCCCTGTCGTCTCAGGTGAGAAGCTACCACTGCCATGCATTTGGTAAACACCCGGGGGGCAGTGGTGAGACCAAAGGGCAGGGCCCTGAATTGAAAATGACTGGTTCCCAGCCTGAAGCGGAGGAATCTTCTGGAGCGTCTGTTCATTTTTATGTGATAGTACGCGTCCTGAAGGTCTATAGAGCACATCCAGTTTCCTTTTCCCAATAGGGGAAGAATGGATTGCAGCGTGACCATCCGAAATCTTGTTTTCTTGACCGATCTGTTCAAGATACTGAGATCCAAAATTGGTCTCCAGTCCCCTGTTTTCTTTGGAACTAAAAAGAACCTTGAGTAGATTCCGGATCCTAGTTGGTCTGCTGGCACTGGCTGAATAGCTCTTTTTGCAAGCAGTTTTGAAATTTCCAAAGCTGCTATATCCCTTTGAGTGGGTGGGACATCTGGAAGGGATTTTTTTGACTGATTTGGAAAACGAAGAAAGGGAATAGAATAACCTTCGGAAATGATGGACTGTACCCATTTGTCTTGTGTCAAGGATAGCCAGGCTTCTGGGTACAGTGACAATCTTCCCCCGACTGCCTCGAAGATGGGCAGTCGGGCAACACCTCAGGGATGCTGAAAGGGCTTATCGGAGGACGTTTCTCGATTGCCCTGGTTCTGCGGACCCCCTCTGCCTCTAGGGCGACGTCTACCATTGTTGTTCCCCCTCTGCCTCTGGCGGGAACCGACTCTGTGTCAGGCGAAGTCCCTTGGGATTGTTTACGGAACCACATCTTTCCCCTTCTGGCCTTTGGGGTAAGGCCTAGAAGGAGTAGAAAACGGACTCCGACGGCAGAAAGGGTCTTGCCATCAGTCTCGCACCTAGTCAGGGTTTCTTTCACTTGTGGACCAAAAGAGATGATCCATCAAAGGGAGTTCGTGAAAGACGTCTTGAAAGGTTCCGCAAAATTGCATAGCCACATCCAGGCGTGCCTACGTAAGGCTACCCCTGTTCCTGCGGCTCTGCTCGCTCCATCGGCCGCATAAGAGAGGGCATGGAGGAGTTGGAAATAGAATTAAGGATAGCCAGCTGCGTGTTCATTTTTTCTTGGAAACCCGCAGCTGTAGGGTCCTTCAGCATTTCACTCGCTTCCTTGATCAAGTCCCTTTGAAGACGAGTGAAATGGCACAGGTAATTCAGCCGAGCATAGTAAATGTCGCTGAGGAGAACATCCGCTTCCATACTATCCATGGACCTAGATTCCTTGTTAGGTGGATGGACAGGCACTGAAGGATCAGCCAGTTCCTTCTTTGTGGCGGCAGCTACCACCATAGCATCCACAGAGACTCCTTTTGATAAAAATTCCTTGTCTGATGGAGCTGTGATGAATTTGGAGGGTCTCCTGGGAGTGGGGTCCACTGAATCAGGAGCCGTCCAAGCCTTTTTAGCAACCACCTGCATGAGGGGGTGGGGGGGACACCCAGGAGGTGGAAGGACGAGAGCCAAACGCCTCAAGATACACAGATTCGTCCTCCGAAGGGTTGAGGGCTGGCCAATTTCCCCTCTGTTTCAGGATCTCCAGAATGTCTGCAAATGAGACATCTTCAGAAGGGGAACAGGGGGAACCCTCAGAATCATCCAGATCTGTGTCGGAGTGATAGACTCAGGTGAGTCAATGTGCTTCCTCTTGCACTTCCTCTTCCGAGGGGGCTCTTCTGCCAAATCAGGAGAGGCCTCAGAAGAGGATGAAATCCGCAAAGGGAGTTCCTGAGGAGTTGGCTCTCTGCGGTCCGGGATGAGGGAGTGAGTCGATTTACCCTGAGGCAGCATAGAGGGAGGGGCTGGAGCCGACTGTGGAGTAGAGCCAGGCTCTAACACACTCCGCATGACCTCGAAAGCACCCCTGTCAGGCAGAGCCAGAGGTCCCCGCTCCGAGGAGCTAAGAACCCCCCTCGGCACCGACAGTGATGGCTCCGAGGCCGATGTCGGAGCCGAACTCACCAGCGAAGCACCGAGAGGGAGAGGGTCGGACAAGGGTCCGATGCCACTCACCCCTCGGAGCCGACGAGGGAAGTCCGGCCGAGATTCCTCCATGGAAGAAACGGAGCCGAAGACAATTGTCTCGGCTCGAGTGACTAATCTCGGTTCCGACGACCCGGCTCCGAACTCAAGAGAGTCGAAGGAGGAAAGAGTTGATGGACGGGCAGGCACCGACTGATGAGTCGGGCTCTGAAGCATCTGGGCTAGTGCCTCAGACTTGAGTAGTCGACTCACCACCCTCTGAAGGTCATGATCGGACAGCCTCGATGACCTAGAGGAATGAGACCTTTGGCTCCGTTCAGACAGCAGGGGAGATCCTGGAGCCGAATGAACGGAGCCAAGAGAAGGTGACCTAGACCTCTTTCTGGTTGTCGGCTCCGAAGATCTTGTCGGAGCCGACACGGTACTCGATAACCTCGGCTCCGGCCGAGGAAGCCACAGAAACTGTGGACTGAGTTTTATCGGCTCCAGCCGGAGCCGATAAAGGCAAAGGTTGAACAACCTGAGGTCTCGGCTCAGAAGCCGGAGCCGAAGACCTCGATGCCTTGGAGGGCTTCCCTGTTGAGACAGACAGGGAATCCTCAGGCTTCAACAAGCCTCTCAGAATAAGCTTGTTTTTTCTTTCCTGCAGGACCCTGGGGCTGAAGCCATGGCAAACAGCACAGGAGTCCTGCAGGTGCAAAGGCCCCAGACAATAGACACAAGAAGTGTGAGCGTCTGTCAGAGACATTTTCTGACAGCACGCATCACACTTCTTGAATCCGGAGACCTTTGCTTCTTTAGACATAGCCTAACTGGTGAACACAAACACACACTCACACACACCAGTTATACCCTGTCAGAATAACAAACTTTAGTAAAGATACTAAGAATAAGTACAATAAACAGTAGTGCACTACACAAACACTCCCTAGGGAAGGGAAGGCCTAAGGCCCAAGGGAAGAACTAAAAGTTCTTTTAACAAGAAACGGGAAAATTAGGTTCGGGGATAAAGTTCAAGGAACTACACTAATTTAAGAATAATTAAACTAAAAAAGGGGAAAAAAGAGTAACTTTTTATAGAAAAAGCTAAAACTCACCTGGAACCGGTAGAAAAACCAACCTCGAAGCTGTAGCGGCAAACGAGATCTGAGGTAACTCTCGCCTAGCATTGTGGGATATAAGGGGAGCCTCGAGCCGGTGGAACCAACTCTCGAGCTTTAGAGTGGCCGAGTCGGAGCCGAGGTCGGCTCTGAACCCATCCAGCAAGAATGAAGGCGAGATAGACAACTTAACATCGTATGTTCTTTTAACCAAGCATGTCTTCTAATGACAGAGCCTGTAACTGCTGCTCTACAGGAGGCCTCTAAAAAATCAAAACCACATTGCAAAGTATGCTTTCCCACTTGTTCAGCTGCATGCAATAAATCCTGCATTTCTTTAAAATTAGGAGGATTTGAATATGGAAGCATTTTTTGTTTCAACTGAGACAGTAAAAATTGCTGATATTTTAGCATGTGAAACTGGCAATTTAAGGCTCTCATTGCTAAAGTTGCAGATGTATATACTTTCTTACCCCATCTGTCTAATGCTCTGGAATCTCTGTCAGAGGGAACTGGATTCTTGGCTGATGAGGCCTTAACCCCTTTGGGTCCCTGAGAAATAGTTTCAGGGTCAGCTACAGGGCTTTTATACAGAAATTTGTGAGAGTCAGGGACTCTGTAGTATCTGTCAGGTTTAACTGGGGCTGGAGGTAAGGAATCAGGATTTAAGCTGGATTCAGTATACACATCATCCACAATATCTAACACTGGTGGAATAGCAAGGGGTCTGTGTTGAGGTAATAAAAGGAAGTCTCTGAGCCTTTTCTTGGATTCTGAGTAATCCTGGCCTTCCCAATGGAAATGCTCCCTCATGGTATGTAAGGTTTCCCCAAAGGAGTAGTCCTCAGGCGGAGAGGCTGATGGAATTGATTCCTCAGCATCAGAATCCTCATAAGGGGGTAAAGAATATCCTAGGTCTGAGAATGAATCTGAAGAGATGGACACCTGGTCGGATGAGTCATAGTCTGCATCCTGTCTAGGCCTTTTATCAGGAGGGGGATGGGACCCCCTGATCAGAGTGATTATGTCTTCGGCAATTTTGAGCATTTGTTTCTTAGGCATGGAGGCCTGTCCTGGAGAATGCTGTATTTGTTTCTTTGATTTTAAAGGAGGCTTAGACTTAGCAGAGGGTTTAATGCTCAACTGAGTAGGTCTGAAGACACCCTCTGAAGCTGTGGGTAGCTCAGCTACTCTGGATCCCTCTGAAGGGTTAGTTTCGGTAGGCTGAATAACTTGTGCATCCGATGGCCCAGCCATCTCCATGTGGGAGTCAGAGGCGGCCTGTGGTTCTACAGAATCGATAGTCAGGGGCTGCGAAGGCGCCTTGCTGAAAACCGGAGAACCAGCGACTGGCCTAGAAGAGGCTTCGTCATCAGTTTTGGGCCTCGGATGCCTATCCTTGTCTTTGCGCTTTTTATGTATTCCAGTCGTCGGAAGTTCCGACGGCATGGTATAATTGAATTTTCTACCAAAATAATGTCGGGAAAAATCAAACCGACGTTTAATAGTGCACTTGTTAAACCTAGCACAAAACCGACAACCAGTGACGTCGTGGTCTGGGCCTAGGTATGGGATACAATAAGAATGGAAATCCTTATGAGGTATTTGCTTCCCACAAGTAATATAGTTATTAACTTTTACTGACATCAGTCTGAGACAAGAAAAAGTTTCCCCAATGGGGTACTTAGCTTTGTAGAAGACTTCGGTTCTGGATTCGGAATGAAAATCTCAGGAGACGGCCGACCGGCACTTGCGAACTGCTTTTGCTTCGGGCACCGCATGGCAAGAAAGACTGAAGAAAATGGCTTTGGCTGCATCTTATATACTCCTGTCGCACTGACGACAGCAACCGACGCCGGAACAAGACTTTGGAACTCAGGCCGACTGGGGAACCGCCTGACGGCAGGATAACCCAAGTGTAATGACTGCAGCAGTGTAACACGATGAGCATCTTGTAACACAGCCCTGAATTCAGCACTAACCTGACAACTGGACTATACTAGCTTAGAAAGGCGGGAAAACAAGTTTTTTTTTTTGTTTTTGTTTTTTTTTTTTTTCAGAAAATAAAGCAGATACAATAAAAAAAACACTTTAAATGCACAGAAATGGCTATCACACTTGAGTGTGTAGCCTACAACAGTTAAACAGGTAATTTAAACACAAAAATGACTTTGTTGAAGTGCATTCAGTAAAATAAGTATAGTATGTAGCTGAAACAAGCTTTTTAAATCACAGAAACTCTAAAAAAAAAATCGGCATTTTAAGTGGAATTAGCTAAAGCCAGCAAGAAAATACAGGAAAATTATACTTAATCACTCCAAAGTCGCTCTTTTGTCTCTCTTCTGCTGTAGAACTCTGCAGGGCACCAGGCAGGAGCTTGCTGAGCTGTACACAAGCAACTACATGATCCCCATCTGCCATCTCTGTTCTTGCCCCAGCTAGAATACAAACCAATCTATACCATTGCTGCACTAGAATTATTACCCATTTAGTTCTCTAATTGCTCTCCACATGTCAACACTGGAAACAAATATTTGGCCTAAAATTAAATGTCAAGCTAAATTAAACCCAAAATAAAGCACAATGGTTATTTAAAAGCTGTTCCCTATGTTAAGTGAAGGTACTGACCTCGGATATTTTCCCAAAGTCTCATCATTCCTATGCCTTATTCTGTGGCAGTCTTTTGGGAGTGTCTCCTTTAACCGATTTCAACTTTCTCATTTGGCCCCTGACTACTAAATATAAGATTCTATGATCTCGGTCAAAGGAGAAAGCTGTCTTTGCTGTGCAAGCCAAACACATATGTCGCATCACATAATCACCAGGTCCCCAGAATGGTGAATCATTCCTTCCACTTAGAGCAGTAGATATCAATGAAGGACAGTTAAGGGCCACTTACAAGTCCATATCTCGTAGTCCAACAGTCCAGGTCCAGCTCTTCTTATTGGTAGAGTTAACTTATTTCACTCCCCCTGTGCTTTTAAAGTATATCTTCCTAAAAGGTTATGCAGAAAGGTCCTAATCTCTCTTTTTTATCTTTATCTATTTCAGGGGTCACATTAAAATAAATCACTATAACATTCTCTAAAACCCTCATATCTCCCTGAGTAAACTAGTGGAGAGGCATAGCCTCCATTCAATTTAAGCTTTGAGCCTATCCTATTGGCTTTTAACTGCTGAAGACTTAAGGCCAAGTAACTTTTTGCCCCTGTAGAATTTTCAAAGTAGTTTAGAATCAGAACACTTACCTGTAGAATTGCTCCAATATATAAATAATGTAAATATAGTTTTGCCATTTTTATAACTACTGACACTATTGTACTTGTACTCCAACGTATGTACCTTATACTTTACTGTACACTTCTTGTTCTTTGAGCCTGAGTCATGACTGAAAAGGGTCAGTAAACCAGTTCAAAAACTCAGTTAACAAATAAACTAAATTAAAAAAAAAATCAGAGCTCTCTGCCTAAATACAGCTTTCTTGACTAAAATGGACTAAACCTCAATCTTGGACTCCTCCTCAAGAATTGAGCTGCAAGATCAGAGATATGCAGGTAGGTTTTCCATATCTGCTACTAAATATACATTTCAACTAATATAATAACTTTTTCTAGTCAAGACAGAGATTTAAAAACTGCATGATAATAGGTTTATCCTTTCTGAGAAGGGTAATCTATAGGCAAGCAAACACTCATTAAGACCTTCCACATATTTTCTAAAATACTTGGCCACCACAGGAATTATTCACTTTAACTGTCCTGCATATTATGTCGTTGAATTAATATATTCGGTTTACCTAGTAACAGAGTCAAATACTCCTAAAATGGCACATCTCACTAATTTCTGATCTTAAGTCATTGCGGAAAGAGTCTGAACTGAACTGCCTGATGTCCAAAGGAATCTTCTGCAAGAACCCACGATCATCTTGTAAGTACCCTGTTTACCTACAAGTTAATCTTCACCTTTAACCTCTAGCTAACAATAAAGCTACTCATCTGTCCTACTAGATATTTCATAGATAATGTTTACCTCCTGACCAGGATGGTTAATCCATTAATTTTTAAAAATATATTTCATACTTGGATTAGTCAATAACAGAACTTGCCACCGAGAATGCTAACAGTAGAAGATCCCTTTGAAATGCAACATTCTCTCGCTCTCTCTCCAGTGATACACCTGGCTCTTGAATAAAAAACAGGTCTAATGAAATCTCTTCCTTCTGTCTTCCTTCAAGCATCTTTTATTACCTTTGAATAATGCATCATGCTGCATTACAACAAGTTCAGGCCAAAGTTGTTTTACAAATGGATCCTACAACACTGCTTAATAAATGAATCATAATAGTGTAAACTTCCATAAATTAGGAGAATAAGCATTGTAACTTCCTGTCCATTACCAAAAAAGATGCATCCATTTTGAATGCAAATAGCACAACCTTCCCAAGTTTTGAATAAAATCTGTGCAGCTTCACTGTCTGTTGACACATCCATTTTTATCTATTTTACTCAATGTTTTAAAGGATAAACTTTAAAATTTTAAAACATGTTACTTTCACATATGAAAACATTACATACACTTATTTTATTGAGACAAAATCACGTAGTTACTCCTGTAACATAAATCTTTAACCTTTCTATCTTCAACAAAATAGTTCCATAGCTATACAACAGAGCCACCAAAATCCAATTACTAAATGTTCCTGCCATTAAAACAGCAGATGACTACAGGTCATTAGCCAATTGGACCCACTAGCAAATCTCTGAAAAAATCCTCTATAAACAAAAGAAAAGCTCCTGACCCACACACAGCATGGTTTTAGACCTGACCATAGCACCACCATGGCCTTATTTACCTTCACAGATACTATTAACAAAGCCAGAGGAAAAGGCAAACTTGTTTTCCCAGTATTCCTTTACTTCTCTATAGCTTTTGATCTAGTGTCTCACCAAAAACTCCTTGGTCAGTTGTCTTCCTTGGGGCTATCAAAATCCACATTATTATGGTTTAACAACTCTCTAACCAGTAGTTACCAGTCTGTTAAATGGCTCTCTACCTTTTCTCCCTTAATTTATATCAACAGTGTTGTGACACAAGGCTCCATTCCCAGTGCTCTGTTCTTCAACATATTCACTAACAGTCTACATAAATCTTCTGAGTAAGCTTCCCTCCTACAATACATTGATTCTACCCAAATATGCACTTCAGATAACTGCATACTTCTTCAGATCATTACTCAAGAAGCCTTTAACTCTGTTGAAAGTTGGCTACAGGATAATCACCTGTACTAAATCACCCAAAAATAAATAAATTCTTTTTTCCAACAATCCCATTTCCATAAAAACAAAATAACTTTAAAATTTCTTCCTTAAATAATACCATGACTGAAGTTGCCTCACATACAAAACTAATTAGCAGGACAATCAATGACTATCTTAAATTTGATTTACATATCCACAACAGCATCAAGAAAACCCATCAAAAACTAAGTACCCTTCAGAGTAAAGAAATTCCTTACAAACTCTGCCAAGGTAACTCTGGCTACCACTTACTTCTTACCTCCTGTCTTGATCAACCTAGAGGTCTAACTTTGTTCTAAAGTTAAACAATGATACAACAAAGTTGACAGATTTGCTTCCATAAAACCTTACCAGTCCCACCACTGTTTAGCACTAAAAGCACTTAGCTGGCTCGAAATTCCTCACCACCTATCTTATATACACCAAATCAACCTACAAAATCATTTATACTGTATTTGCCTGCCCAGCAATTAGCCTCATTCCCAAATTTTATCTGTGAAACAGTTCCCTTTGATCAAATGATAAACAACTGCTTACCACATACAAACCACAAAGGGCTGCTGAGGTAATTCTCTATTCCAATAATGTAGCCAGAACTTGGAACAACATTCCTGTTTCAATCAGGTCTCTCTCTCACATTCATCTATTCAAACCATCACTAAAAACTTCCTCTCTGCCTCCTGGCTTTGTCCCTGCTCCTCATCTGGAACATAGCTTTTCCTAACTTCTATCAACTTCTCATGTCTCCCTTTAAAGCACTACATCACTTAACCTGCTTATCCCCTTCTAATACTTCACTTTATTACAGTATTTAAACTATCATACCTACTTCTAATTAGCGCAACTTACCATTCCATTGCTACTTCTCTGTTAACACTTAAATTTGCTTATCACATCTAACAATTCACTTTAATCTATTTCTTAAATTACTCTTACCTATGTTATACTCCACTCTTCTATCTATAACTTTTCAATACAATGCTTGTATATTAATGTTTGTGAATATCAATACAAACTTTATTGTACTATTATGCTATATATTCACTAAAACTGCATTATAATATTTTTGTTAATTTTGTAAATATTGATTGCATTAAAGTTAATATCTTGGAGCTTTTCCCTCTGGGCCTCTGCTGAAAAAGGGTACCTGTGCCCAGCCGGGCTTTCCTCGTACACAAATGCCAATAAATAAATAAATAAAACACTAGAATACCTATCTAAATATGACATTTTATCCAATAAGCAACATGGTTTCAGACCAAAATATTAGTACCCTAACTTCCATAATCTAACTTACCAACAGCATCTATAACAATATGGAGAAAGGTAAACCATGCTTTGTCTATGGATCTTAAGAGGGCATTCAACTGTGTCAGCTAAGGAAATGTCACTTCTCTGAAGAAGCCTGTAAACTATCTAACAGGCAAAACTTTCACTCTAGACATAGACAAAAATTATTCAACTCCATTACCAATTTACGTGGATATACCACAAGGGTCTGTCATTCTCCTTACTTATTATTGCTCTACCCTGGGAATTACCAGCCTCAAATATTACCTTAAACACCAATGACACTGTAACCATAACAGCATCTGCATCGCATAATGAAATTACCAATTTCTTACAAAGCTAACAAAGTAACTCTGAACACAATGAAATTTACTTACATGCTATTTGTGACCACCTAAATACTCCACAAAAATACTCCACATAGTTGACCTTACGCACATTACAATTTCATTTGTTAAGGAACAAAAAGTACCTTGGACTGCTGCTTAACCAGTTACTTTTTTCTACCACATATCAAAATCTAATTAATAAGGTCCTTACTTAAAAGTTGCATACAAAATATCACACCTACTTAAAGCAGAATAAAAAAATTGACTGCAATTAATATTCTGATTCCTAGATTGGAATACACACTCTCAATAATTTCACTGCACCCATGTAAAACACTCAGCTAGTATAAATGGCAGAAAATAAAATACTACAATTTACTCATCTATCTCCCTCCAAGAACATCAGTCTAAACACATTAACTTTCAAACTAATAAATGAACAAAAGGAAAATAAACCCAACCAGGGTTTAACACAAAAACTGATCAAGCAATTCGGACCACTGCACACTGAGGTTAAGGTAAAACAGGTGAACCTTTAATGCAAGACTAAGCGCTTTCACCATACAACCATGGCATCATCAGAGTCAATAGTTACAACATTCTAAAAATCTTATTAAGTAGCAAAACAATTAAACAATTATACTATAATTCAATTATCCAATATAAAATTGAAAATGAAAAAATAAAAAAATGAAAACTAAACCATTATGGCAAACCAATGAGTCCTGAATACAAATACTAATTATTTAAATAAATAAATAAACCACCACATCAATACTTAAAACACATATATTTTTTGACAAAAAATACAATTTACTAACCTAAATTTAATTAGACAATGTATGATTTCTGCTTTAAGGCAGGCTTAAGAGAAATAAAATCATTCAATCCTGGATATCTAGTTGCATTAAGCCCCAACTGCCACTCTGCTTCAAGAATGGCTACTTTATTACTGACATCCCCTCCCTGATCAGTATATACACGGTCAATAACAAAAAATAAAAACTTTTTAAAATTTGAACATTTACAGGAATGAGTAAACAGGGCATTATGTAGGTCTTTGTTCTTGATGGACCTTTTGTGTTCCATAACTCTATCCCTTAACCTACGGGTGGTCATACCAACATAAAATGCATCGCAGGAACTGCATGTGGCAACATAAACTAAATTCCTGCTATTGCAATTGCAAACCCCAGGGCATGCTAAGGTACATCATTTTACAAAATAATTTTATGAGATTCGAAGGGGAGTTGTTCAAGCAGTGTTCTGGAGTGGCGATGGGAGCCAAATGTGCCCCGGTATTTGCAAATCTTGTTCTTCTAGCTTGGGAGAGGTTGTTTGTTTTTCCGTGTAGATACAATTCTAAGATTGTCCAGTACAATAGGTTTTTGGATGATTTATTAATTCTTTGGAAGGGGGATGAAAGTGATGCTATTGAGTTCTTGGATTATTTTAATAGTACGAGTTTTTTTAAGGTTTACGTATGTTTGGAACAAAGATATTATTAATTATTTGGACATTACTATTGACAAGAGAGTTGGGGTTGTAACTAGCACTATATTCAGGAAAGAAAATTATTCAAATTCATTGCTCCATTTTGATAGCTGTAACCCCTTTCATCAGAGAAAGGGGGTAGCAAAAGGTCAAATGGTACGGATTTCAAGGCTCGTGAGTAATGATGAGGATTTTAAACAGAAAATATATAAATTAATTGGGTTTTTACTTGAGCATGGATATCCCTTGAAACTTTTGTTGAAAATCAAAAAAGAAGTTTATAAAAAGAGGAGGACAATTTATTTGCCCATTTTGAAGAATGGGGGTGTTAATATGACCAAATGCTGGAGACTGGAAATTTGAACGAGGTTGAAAGTAAAAAAAGTGGTCCTGTTTTTGTGTTGAAATACAGTGAAAAAGCCTCTGAAATGGGTGCTGTTTTGAGACATGCTTGGGATGATTGTTTGAGTTTAGGTATCAAGAATATAGTGGGTAAAACGCCAACCATTGTTTTTAGTAAAGGGGCTAATCTCAAGAATATTTTGGAGAAGAGTGTTAGAAATTCTAGGTCGTGGATGGGTAAATGTGGATCGTGTAATGCATGTAGGTTTATTGCTGATGGGGCATATGTTTGTGTAGTAGGGTTTGGACGTACCTTAGCATGCCCTGGGGTCTGCAATTGCAATAGCAGGAATTTAGTTTATGTTGCCACATGCAGTTCCTGCGATGCATTTTATGTTGGTATGACCACCCGTAGGTTAAGGGATAGAGTTATGGAACATAAAAGGTCCATCAAGAACAAAGACCTACATAATGCCCTGTTTACTCATTCCTGTAAATGTTCAAAATTTTAAAAAGTTTTTATTTTTTGTTATTGACCGTGTATATACTGATCAGGGAGGGGATGTCAGTAATAAAGTAGCCATTCTTGAAGCAGAGTGGCAGTTGAGGCTTAATGCAACTAGATATCCAGGATTGAATGATTTTATTTCTCTTAAGCCTGCCTTAAAGCAGAAATCATACATTGTCTAATTAAATTTAGGTTAGTAAATTGTAATTTTTGTCAAAAAATATATGTGTTTTAAGTATTGATGTGGTGGTTTATTTATTTATTTAAATAATTAGTATTTGTATTCAGGACTCATTGGTTTGCCATAATGGTTTAATTTTCACTTTTTTATTTTTTCATTTTCAATTTTATATTGGATAATTGAATTATAGTATAATTGTTTAATTGTTTTGCTACTTAATAAGATTTTTAGAATGTTGTTACTATTGACTCTGATGATGCCATGGTTGTATGGTGAAAGCACTTAGTCTTGCATTAAAGGTTCACCTGTTTTACCTTAACCTCAGTGTGCAGTGGTCCGAATTGCTTGATCAGTTAATAAATGAACAAAACTGCCCCTACTTAGAATTTACCTGCACTTCAAAGAAGCATCATACTATCTCAGAAGTACTGACACAAACCCTTTTGATTAGACCACCATACACTATAGCCAATGCCAAAAAAATCTTTCTCCAAAACATCCCCAGATCACTGGAACAATTTACCACAAGACGTTCAAATAGCTATATCTCTCTAGGAATTTAGAAAATCACTAAAAAAACATATAAAATATTTGCAATGCATTTGACAACATTAACAGAACAATGATCAAGAGGGAAGCAGAATGTAAGAAAATACTGCTATAGTTGGATCTGAATGCATTTGACAGAGTAAGCTGGGATTTCATGAATACGGCAATGGAAGCATTGCATTCCCAGACACAATAAGGTTAATTAGGAGGATACATGAAGGAGCAGAGGCAAGAATTAAAGTGGGAGGGTTCCTCTCTGATAAGTTGTGTTTGTACAGAGGAACCAGCCAGAGGTGTCTTCCTTCCCCTTAGTTATTTGCTTTATATTTAGAGCCATTGAGAAAGAACACAAGGAACTCAAAAATTCAAAGATATAATTGGTATGGTAATCCAAAAGTTGGCTTTATTTGCATCTGATATTATTTTGCACCTGATAAATCCAGAAAAGGGCATCTCAGTGTTGAGGTAGACTTTGAGACAGTTTCAAGTCTTTTTGGGAAATAAAATTAATGAAGATAAAAACAAAGCCTACAGCCATAAATTATGTACCCACACACAAATTGGTTCAGTAATACCATATTTACGGGGACATAATAACATGAAGAACTCAGGAGTATGGGCTAAATATGCTTCTGTTATAGGAGATAAGGACAAGTGGGAAGAAACTAAACAAATGATAATAAAAAAATGAGAAACTGGAAACTTTTTATTTAAGGATATGGATAGTAAGATACAAGCAGTGAAAATATTTTTAGTCCCTTTAGTCTTGAATATGGGTCAGGTATACTATTATCAACCTGAGGAGAAGCTGTGAACAATAATTAACAAAGCAGTGAAGGAATTTATCTGGAAAGGAGAGTTAAGTGAGATAAGCTGACCCTTCCGACAGAACAAGGTGGTTTAGGTTTACCTGATTTGAAGGGATATTTTATGTTACACAGTTAAGGCTCATATATATTACACAAGCAGAAGGTTATAATTCATACGTTCATAGGTAAGTACTAGGCTATCTGCCCGAAGGCATTTATAAGCCTAGTCGAAATATGTTGGCTTTTGCCACCCCCTTAGATTAGTTCCCTGTGCCTCTGTCCAGCAGAGCCATTGAAGTGATCCCTGGGGTAAACTTTCTGTTTCCCATCCACTCGTCAAGGTTTCTCTTGAAGAGGGTTAGCGAGGAGCTCTGCCTAATGTAGACTGGAATCTTGTTCCAGAGTATGGGAAGTCTCTGGGACAGGAATCTATCCCTCCAGCATGTCCTATTTATTGTTGTGGAAAGGAATAATGATGAAGCAAGTGGAAAGGAATAAAGATGAAGCAAGGGTGAAGTTCAATATGGTGTGCGTGAGATTCTGAATGCAGATCCTTAAGGCGAACAACCACCATCACATACAGAGTATTACATTCATAAAGTAGCAGAAAATTATTCTAAGAACTAAGCCAATACAAGAATGGAGAAAGGACACTTTGCCAATAGGGATGACTGCAAGTAGGGGTACGGAAAATAGGCAAGAGGGGCTGGAATTTACTGAAAAAAACTTGCAAAGGAACTATGATACTGGAAGCAAATAACTCAAGCAGAAAAGGTAAAAGAGTGGGATGAGGCCAAGAAGACATTTGAATTTCAGGCTAGAGACTGTCTTCCCTACCAGTGCTTTATCTCAGAGTACAGGCAAAGAGAATGGGATATGGGGATTTTAAGGGAAAGACCTGCTCTAGAGGGGTTTTTAAATGAATCCAGAACAGAATCAGCTGTTAAAAAAGGATAATTAGTAGAACATATAAAATACTGCACAATAACTATAAGAATCAATCAGAGGAGGTTAGAAAAAAAGTAAGGGAGAGAGACTGGAAAAGCAGTTTACAAGAAAAAAATGGGAAGACATACATATGGCTCCCAAGTATGCAACCAAGACCAGAAAGTTTACGATCTTTCCTTGGAAGTATGTGTATACGTAATTGTATGTCCGAAGCAGACTTCAAACAATTTTTCCTCATGTAGACAGCAAATTTTGGAGGTCTTAGGGAGAAGAAAGAGGCAATTGGGAGCATATTTTTTGAAATGTTTGAGTTGGCAGACTTTAAAAATCTAGCTGAAAAATACCAAAAAACGAAGGAGTCAAGCAGTAGGATGAAAGAAATAATCCATTTAATACATCCGTCTTTCATCCTACTGCTTGACTCCTTCGTTTTTTGGTGTTTTTCAACTTTTGGTCATTGCATTTACTGTTTTTTGCTATGGAGACTTTAAAAATTCCCTGCATAGTACACTATCAGAAATATTGGGAGAGCAAATGGCTGTAAGAAAGGAATGATTCTTTTCAGCTGGGATACAGGATCTGAATTGCCTAGACATAGTAAGGCCTTATTAAGTTTAATTCTGTTGGCTACCAAAAAAGCAATTTCTAGAAAATGGAAATCAAAATCTACACCAATTATATATCAGATATAGATGTAAAAAAACTGGAAGAGGGATCTTTAGAAAAGAGAAGGAGTAAATTATATAGAAGTAAATGGAAATTGTGGGAACAATACTTGCATAATGTTCAGAAGAAGGAGCAAGGTTTAAGGGAAGGCAGAAATTCAGCAATTTTTTGTAATGTTGGACTGATTATAGTGGCAAAGGAAATATATGTGATTTATATTCTACTTAAAAGGAAAAATGTTAAAATGTTTTTTTTCTTTTCTGTTAATGTAGGTTTGCCTATGCCTTAAGTGATAATTTAATAAAGGTGTTAAAAAAGGCTTCTGTTGTGGCAGCTAAGGATATGTGCAAAGTGACTAAAGGATATGTGAGAAGAGACTAAAAATATAATGCTAAAACTGAGAAACTGGAAGTGCTTGTTTGTGGATAAGGACTGTAAGATTCAAGCAGTGAAAATGTTGTTAGTCCCTTTAGTTTTATATACAGGTTAGGCATATTTTTATCAACCAAAGGACATATTGTGGAAGACGTATCTGGGAAGGGAGCAGGGCAACAGCTGAGTGAATAAGTTGATCCTTCCAAAAGAACAAGGTGGTTTAGGACTATCTGATTTGAAGGGATATTTAGAGGTACATAGTTAAAGCTCGTATAAAACACAAGCAGAAGGTTATAATTCAAAATAGAAAGAGAGGATGAAGAAAGGGAAGTTCAAGAAATAAGGAGAGAGTGTTTTTCTGGATGCAGATACTTAAGAAGAACCACCACCACCATACAGAATATTATATTCACAAAGTAGCAGAAAGTATTCTAGGAGCTAAGCTAACCTGAGAATGGAGAAAGATTCTGCTAATAGGGATGACTGCAAGTAGAGTACAAAATTAGACGAGGAGATGACATTTACTGGAGAAAACTGGCAAAAGAACCAAGGAAATGGCAGCAAGTAACTACGGAAGGGAAGGTAATACAGTGGGATGAGGCTACAGACTGCCTTCTCTACCAGGGATTGATATTAGAGTATAGTCAAATAGAAAGGGATAGGGGGAATCTTAAGTGAAAGACTTGTTTTGGTAGAATTTTTAGTTGACTCTAAGAGAGATGATATTAAAAATAGGGATAATTAGTAAGGCATACAAAATATTGCACAATAACTATAATAATCGATCAGAGGAGATTAGAAAAGACTGGGAGGAAATTAGAAAAGTAAAAGTAATTTACAAGAGGACAATAGTAGGACATATACAAGTCTGCCAAATATTCAACAAAGTCCAGAAGGGTTAGGATCTTTACTTAGAAGTATTTGCATAGCTATTTTTATTTTCCAAGCAGACTTCAAAGAATTTGTGAATGCTGGAGATGTGATGGGGAAGAAAGAAGTAAAGTACAGTTGTGTACACTTACCATAAATGTAGATGTTCGAGTGTATTCACTGTTGCAGTCATCACCTGTGGGTTATCCCTGCTGTGGTAGCCCTCGGTCGGCCCGAATACCAGAGTCAATGTTTTTGTGTGTTGGCTGCTGTCACCTGTAGTCTGATGTCAGGTCATCAGTGCTATAAAGCAAGGCAGCCGACGTCATTGCATCAGATTGTCTTGACATAACTCGTCAGAAGCAGAAGAGAAAAGAGAGAAGTGGTCCTGGTGGCTAAAAGCCATCTAGGGAAGCTTATGTCCCCCTAGAGGAAGATGTTAAATGGGGGATGGAGGGAAGGAAACCAAGACTGCAACAGTGAATACACTCGAACATCTACATTTATGGTAAGTGTACACAACTATACTATGTCCTTCATGTTTCAATATTGCAGTCATCACCTGTGGGAGGATTCCCAAAGCTGAGGAAAGGGGTGGAAGGATAGGTTGAGACCTAGGTATGAGTCAGGAGGCCCTGCAGAATTGCAGAGGCAAAGCCTGCCCTAGACTTAGAAAAGAGGGGTGGGTAGTAATGTTTTGTAAAGGTACAGACAGAGGTCCAGGTGGCCGCTTCCAAGATGTCCCTGGTGGGTACTCCTCTGAGGAAGGCAGTGGAAGTGGAGGTTGCCCTACTGGAGTAGGTACGGATAGACTTAGGGATGGTTTTCCCTTGTAGTCTGTAGCAGAAATGGATACAGTGTGAAATCCATTTGGAAATGGTTTGTTTGGAGATGGGCTTCCCCTCTGCCCCTGGGGCAAAGCTTACAAGTAGTTGGTCTGTTTTTCTGAATGACTTAGTACAGTCCAGATAGTATCTGAGTTGCCTGTGTATGTCTAATGACTGTAAGATTCTTTCTCCCTTGTTTTGAGGGTTGGGAAAGAAGGTGGGAAGGTGTATGGCCTGAGTCACATCAGATACCACCTTGGGCATAAAGTAGTGGTTAGTCCTCAGGGAGACTCTGTCTGCATGGAAAATGATGAAGGGCTCAACTGCCATGAGAGCGTGAAGTTCCGAGACCCTTCTGGCTGAGGTGATAGCTAGTAGGAAGACAGTCTTCCATGACAGGTATTTCAATTCTGTAGGAGTGGCAGGTTCGAAAGGAGGTAAGGTTAGTTTTTCTAACACACAATTCAGGTCCCAGGGTGGCATGGGAGGCCTGATATTAGAAGAGCTTCTGAGGAATTGCTTAATCAAAGGATGAGAGAAGAGTGGTGGGTCTGACTCATAATGTGCTGAAATAGCCAAGGCATGAATTTTAATAGAGGAGAAAGAGAGGCCACTATTGAGCAACTGAGCTAGGTAATCCAGGATGACAGGGATGGAAGTTTCGGAGGTACTGCCCCCTTTTGATCGTTTCCAGAAGCAGCATCTTTTCCATTTTCCTGCATATGATTTTCTTGTGCTGGGCCTTCTGGCCTCTGTGATGATGTCCATGACTTGTTTGCTTAACAGGGACTCCTTGTTAGTTCTTAGTGCATAAGCCATGCTGAAAGATTAAGAGTCTGTAGGTCTGGGTTCAGTACCTTCCCCCTCTCCTGGGTCATGAGGTCTGACATCAGGGGAAGCAGCTTTGGGGTCTGTAAGGTCAGGCTGCGTAACAGGGGGTACCAATGTTGTCTGGGCCCGTCTGGAGCAGTGAGGATGGCCCTTGGTCTTTCCTCCCTTATTTTGATCAGAACCTTGGGAATAAGGGGCAGAGGAGGGTACGCGTACACAAAGAGGGAGTTCCAGGGGAAGGTCAAGGCATCCACCTTCCACGCTAGGAGGTAGAATTCCCTGGTACAGAACCTCTGCAGCTGGTGGTTGAGGTGTGAGGCAAAGAGATCCACTTCTGGGGTCCCCCGCTCCTGAGTGATTTGCAGAAAGATTTGTCTGTGCAGCTGCTATTCGTGGGGGTCCAGTAAGTTTCTGCTTAGGTGGTCTGTCAGGGTGTTGTTGACCCCTGGAAGGTATTGGGCAATTAGGTGTAGCCCCAAGGAGGTGGCTGTAAGCCAGAGACTAATGGCTAACCTGCACAGGGGGTAAGATTGGGTGCCCCCCTGTTTGTTGATGTACCACATCACTGTGGTGTTGTCTGTTTTTATAAGGAGGACCCCTGGCCTGAGATGGGGTTGGAAGGAAGTCAGAGCCTTTTGTACTGCCATCATTTCTTTCTGATTGATGTGCAAGTGAAGCTGCTGGGCATTCCAAAGGCCTTGGGCATACCTGTCTGCTAGCTGAGCTCCTCAAGCAATGTCAGTGGTGATGGTCTGGCTGGAAGGGCGGAGGCCTCTCCCCACCAGAGAAATCCGGCCCTTATACATGGGATCAGAGGGAGCATGGTCTCTAGGGGCTGAGACCAAAGGTTCTTTAAGTACCACTGAAGTTTTCTCATGTGAAGCCTGCCAAGGGGGATAAGAATGATGCAAGATGCCATGTATCACAGAGCTTGCAGGAACTTCCTCGCAGTGAGGTGGCTTCTGGAAGCCAGCTCGGTGAAGCAGAGAGGCAGGATGTTCTGCTTTTCTTTGGATAGGAAGGCCATTTGGGATGCTGTGTCTAGCACAGCTCCCAGGAAAATAATTTTTCTGGTTGGGTTTTGTTTCGATTTTTTTCTTGTTGATGGTGAACCCTAGGGAAGTAAGGAAAAATTTGACAAAGAGAAGGTCCTGGAGCAACTTTTCTTTGCGCTCTGCCTGAATGAGGCAGTCATCTAGGTAAAGGTAAATCTGTATATGTCTCTGTCTGCAGAATGAAATAGCCAGGACCAAGCATTTGGCGAATACTCTGGGAGCAGTAGATAAGCCACAGGGCAGTGCAGAGAACTGAAAGTGTTGATAGCCTGCTCTGAAGTGCAGGAATTTTCTGCATGATTTCCTGACGGGGATGTGGAGGTAGGCATATTTAAGGTCTAGTGTCATAAGCCAGGCATTTTTTCTTAGCATAGGCAGGAGCTGCTGTTAGCATTTTGAATTTGGGGACCACCAACGAGGTGCTCAGTTTGGATAGAGCCAGGAAGGGGCGCCAAGTGCCCTCTTTTCTGAAAACAAAGAATAGTCTGGAGTAAAAACCTTTTCCTGTTTGATTCAGAGGTACAGGTTCTACTGCCCCCCTGGGATATTAAGAGTTTGAACCTGTTTCAATGTCTCTGCACACTGGTTTGGAGGGAGGTCTGGGTACCCTCTTGGAATTGGGAGCTTGTTGAAAGAAAATCTGTATCCCTGAGAAATGATTTTTAAGACCCACTGGTCCTTGGTTATAGAAACCCAATTGTTTTTGAAGAGGGTGAGCCTTCCTCCTAGTTTTTGATGAGTGAAGACAGGGCAGAGGGGTGAGGGAAAGTCATTGTGAGTGGTTGCCATAAAAGCTTGGCTTAGAACTCCCTGCCTCAGAGACAGAAGTGGTCCACTGTTTGCTTCTTTGCTGGCCCTGGGTGTCCCTGCGGAGCTTACCTTGGCCTTGTCTGCTGGGTGCAGGGAAGGCCCAGTGCTTAGAGGGAAAGTTCCTGCTAAATCTGGGAGGTTAAACTTGAAAAAAATCTTTTATTGTTTGCATAGATTTTGCTTTGTCTTCCATCTTTTTAAGCACTTATTCTGCTTTTTCCCCCAAACAGGCGCTCCTTATCTAGGGGTGCATCAACAAGTTTAGACTTGACATAATCAGGGAGAGGTTGTTCCTTCACCCATGCATGTCTCCTAATAACAAATCTTGTCACTGTTGCCCTGCTAGAGGCTTCTAGGGCATCATATCCACATTGCAATGAGTGCTTGGCCACTTGACAAGCAGAGTGTAGTAATTCTGCCAACTCCTTGGAGTTGGCACAGTCAGGGGAGGAAGCAATCTTTTGTTTTAATTGTTCCAAAGTGTGTTATTGATATTTTAGCACAACTGACAACTGAGTGCTCTGAAAGCTAAGGTTGCAGAAGTGTATACTTTCTTACCCCATCTGCCCAGAGCTCTGGAGTCTTTGTCAGAAGGAAGAGGATTCTTAGCAGAACTAGTCTTAGCTACTTTGGGTACCTGTGTAATGACCTCAAGGTCTGCAGCAAGATTCCTATACAGGTATTTGTGAGAATCTGGTACTCTGTAGTACCTGTCAGGTTTACTTGGCGCAGGAGGGAGGGCATCAGGGGCTAAGCTGGATTCATGGAAAACATCATCCACCCCTTCCAAAATAAGTGGGATGGCCAGGGGTCTGTGCTGGGTCAGGTCCAGAAGCTCTCTATGTCTTTTGTCAGACTGTGGGAAGTCGTGAGATTCCCATTGGAAATGTTCCCTGAGGGAATGAAGGGTTTTCCCAAATGAGAGGTCCTCTAGAGGGGAGGGAGAGGGGATGGACTCCTCTGCACCTGAATCCTCAAACAGTTAAGGGATGTTGTTCCTCTTCAAAAGCAGAATATTCAGATTCCTCTGACGTCTGGTCTGTCAATTTCTGGAGCAGGATGCTTTTTCCTTTTAGGAGTGGGTGCCTGAGTACCTCAGATAAGGGAGATGAGATCCTCCACCATTTTAAGCATTTGAGCTTGGGGTGGGGGAGCAGTAGCAAGATGGTGGCTAGAAGCAGATTTTCTAGGAGTGGTTTGGCTTCTAGGCCTGAGAGAATCCGTCGATCTCTGAGAAGTGGTAGTCGTATGCGAAGACTTTGTTTTTTGTCTAGACTCGCTAGTGCGAAAGGTCTCCTAAGAAGCTGGTGCCTGCATCGCGGCTCCGGTCCCAACCGAGGCAGAGACAGCCAAAGGCTCAGAAGACGAAGTAAATTTCTGCGGCATACCGGACTCTGAAAGGGTCTTGGCAGAGGCCTGCGTAGACAGCGAGTCGGGCATCAGGGGCTGCGAAAGTGCCTCACTGAATTCCGGAGAACTGACGACTTGCTTAGTGGTAGCCTCGTCAGAATTTGAAGACAGAATATGAAAATAATTGTCTACAAAAAAAGCTTTACAGCAAATGGTTCTCACATTAAAGAAGGCACAGAACCGGCAACGAGGGACGTCGTGGTCTGGGCCTAAACAAGTGATGCAGTAAGAATGAAAGTCTCTGTTGTGGGATCTGCTTTCCACAAGTGAGACAATTAACTTTTTCAGACATCGGTTAGAGCAAGAAAACAGGGTTCCCAATGGGGTACTTAGCTTTAGACGTTTTCTGCTGAAATTCAACTTCTGGTAGCGACCGACCGGCACTCGTGCGAACTGCTTCTGCTACGGGCTCGACGGCAACAAAGACTGATGTAATGACGTTGGCTGCCTTGCTTTATAGCACTGACAACCTGACATCAGACTACAGGCAATGGCAGCTAGAGCACAAAAACATTGACTCTGGTATTTGGGCCGACCAAGGGCTAACTCACAGGTGATGACACGAAGAACATCTGGGAACATGTGCTTTCAGAGTATAATCTGTTGGCAGATTTAAAAAATTCCTCAGGGAGTACTCTTTTCAGAGATACTGGGTGAGCAAATGGTTGTAACTAAGGGAATTATTATTCTGTGCAGGATCAGAATTGCCTAGACATCATAAGGCCTTATTAAATTTAGTTCTGTTGAATGCCAAAAAAGAAAAAAACAATTACTAGAAAATGGAAATCAAAGTTTAAACCAATTGCATCTGAAGTACTGAATATTACAAGAGAGACAAAAGAACTGGTAGAGGGATATCTGGAAAAGGGAAGGAGCAAATTACACAGAAATAAATGGGAATTGTGGGAACAATACATACAGAATAATGTTCAGGAGGAGAATGGTGGATGAGGTTTAAGGGAAGGCAGTAATTCAGCAATTTATGTAATGTTGGACTGATGACAGTTGGAAAGAAAGAAAAGATATGTGAACTTCCAAGATGGCTGCACATTGAGTAACAGCTTAACTCTAGCTTTTTCAGTGTGAAAACAGAAACTCAACAGAGAAGGCCAGTAGACTTTTCTGTTTATGGATACATTTCAGTAACTGGCTAGTAAGTGTACTTGCCTGGATGCCAAGGAAAAAAGAAATACAGAGCACCTGGAAAAAATCAGCTACAAATGGTGGGGAAGAAACACTGACTGGTGAAAGTTCTGCAGCAGTTCAGTAAAAATCAATGCAGACATGATCTCCAGTAATCTACTGAAAAAAATTATAATGCATATAGACCTGGGTAAAATAAATGAAACACTGATGGAGTACATAAACACAAACAAAAAGCTGGAAAAAATGGAAGAAGCTTTAAATAGATACTCAGATGATGTGATAATGCTGCAAAAATCAGAGGCTGAAATTAAGAAAATGCTGGCTGAATATGAGACTGCTCAGGAAGAGATATTTCAATAAATATTACAATTAGAGGACAAAACACATAGGGAAAACCTGTGATTTTCAGTTATAGCAGAGCAGCCAGAAGGAACACTGCATTAATTTTATGAAAGCACAAATAAGCAACTGGTATTCCACAGCAGGAGTTGTTAGTTAAAAGGGCACATCATGTGTGTGCTCCAAACCTGGCTATGAGAAAGCAACCTAGACCTTTAATAGTAAAGATGCAATCCTACCAGCAGAAGGAGTTGATTCTGAAAAAAAACTGTGGCCGAATGAAAATAATACTAAAACTGGGAGACAGCAATGTAGTCATTATACACCAGGCAGAAGATGAGGAAATTCATTCTACTGTTTAGGGAATGCTGAGACACAGGTGTGACATTCAAAAGTACAGTTGTGTACCTACCATAAATGTAGATGTTCGAGTGTATTCCCTGTTGCAGTCATTACACTTGGGTTATCCTGCTGGCAGGCTACCTGCAGTCGGCCTGAATTCCAAAGTTCTGGTCCGGCGTCGGTTGTTGTCGCCTCTTCCCTGACGTCAGTGCGCCAGGGGTATAAAAGATGCAGCCGACGTCATTTTCTTCAGTTTTTCTTGCCCCAGATGTCAGGTGCCCTCAAAAGGGTATGCTGTAAAAATTCTGATCATAAAAAAGCATGCACATAACCTTCATCTACAAGCAAATACACCACATAGGTTGTATAGAATAGATAGGTACAGATAAGTCCCAGCAAAGAAAAAGGGGGATGGTGGGAGGGCAATCTGGACTGCAACAGTGAATACACTCGAACATCTACATTTACGGTAGATACACAACTGTACTATGTTCATCGTGTTTCACTGTTGCAGTCATTACACTTGGGTTGAATCCCAAAGCTGAGGTTGGGCACTGGGCCTAAATAGAGTTTGGAGTGTCTATGAGACCCTGCAGAACTGCAGTGGCAAAGCCTGCTCTGGATTTAGAGTAGAGAGGTAAATGGTAGTGCTTTGTAAAAGTGTGCACTGAAGTCCATGTTGCAGCCTCCAAAATATCCTTGGTTGGTACTCCTCTGAGGTAGGCTGCTGAAGTGGCTGCTGCTCTGGTAGAATGTGGCCTAATGCCCTTGGGCACTGACTTGCCATGTTGTGAATAGCAGAAACGAATGCAGTGGCCTATCCATTTTGAAATAGTATGCTTTGAAATGTCTTTTCCTTGGGAACCTGCAGCATATGCCACTAAGAGTTGCTCAGTCTTTCTGAAGGCTTTAGTCTTGTCCAAGTAAAAGTGTAGCTGTCTGTGTATGTCCAAAGTATGCAGAAGTCTCTCCCCCTTATTCTGTGGGTTTGGATAAAAGGTAGGCAAATGTATGGTTTGGTTAAGAGCCACGCTGGACACTACCTTTGCCATAAATGTCGGGTTTGTCCTTAAAGAGAGACTGTCCTGATGGAAAATAATAAAATGTTCCACAGCCATTAGTGCCTGTAACTCTGAGACTCTTCTTGCTGAAGTTATTGCTAGGAGAAGAGCGGTTTTCCATGGCAAGTATTTTATCTCTGCTGTATTGGCTGGCTCAAAAGGAGGCAGTGTGAGTTTTTCCAAGACAAAATTGAGGTCCCATGTAGGTACTGGAGCTCTCCTTGGAGGCCTTATGTTTTTGGCCCCTCTGAGAAACTGTCTTAGCAGTGGATAAGAAAAAATAGGTGGTTCCGTATTGTAATGAGCTGAAATGGCAGAGGCATGGATCTTAATTGATGAGAATGATAGGTCTTTGTCCAGCATCTCAGTTAGGTATTGCAAAATCTGAGGAATATTTGGTTCAAGTGAGTAAACTCCCTGCGCTTGGTTCCAAACAGAATCTCTTCCATTTTTCTGCATAAGATTTTCTGGTGCTGGGCCTCCTGGCCTCCAAAATAACATCCATAACTGCTTTAGAGAGAGGTGTGTTATGAATGATTACATTATCAGCCATGCAGCCAGATTTAGGGTTCTGAGTTGGCTGTGCAGGATCTGATTGTTCTGTTGGGTCAGCAAATGAGGTATTAGAGGCAATGTCCAGGCTGGGCCTTGAGACAAGCTCTTTAGGACTGGGTACCAGTGCTGGCATGGCCAGTCTAGGGCAATCAGTATCATTTTTGGCTTCTCTTGTCTGACCTTTAGGAGTACCTTGGAGAGGAGAGGCAGAGGAGGGGACGCATATACTGTAAGGGCTTTCCAGCTAAATGAAAGGGAGTCCACTTTCCATGCTTGCGTGTGATAAGTCCGAGTGCAGAATCTCTGTAGCTGGCAGTTGTGAGGGGAGGCGAACAGATCTATGTCTGGGCATCCCCATTTGCCTGTTATCATGTTGAAGATTTGTGGATCCAGTTTCCACTTGTGAGGATCCATGAGGTTTCTGCTTAGTTCACCTGCCAAAGTATTTGTCTTTCCTGGTAGCAATTGCGCTTGCAGATGTACTTGATAAGTCAATGCTGTGTTCCACAAAGTCATGGCTTGCCTGCAGAGGGGGTAGGAATGTGTGCCCCCTTGCTTGTTTATGTACCACATGACTGTAGTATTGTCCGTCTTTATCAGTAGGTGTCCTGGATGAAGTAGGTCCTTGAAGGCTGTCAGGGCATTTTGTATAGCTAGCATCTCTTTTTGATTGATATGACGATGCATTTGGTTTGTGGGCCATGTGCCCTGAATACATTTTCCTGCCATGTGCGCCCCCCCCAGGCATAATCTGATGCATCTGTTGTTAGTGTCTGCCTGGTAGTGGGTAAGGTGAATGGCTATCCCTTGTTGTGGTGATAGGCCTGTGCCCACCATTGAAATTCCTGTTACAGGCAGGGAATTACAGTAATTACTTGTTGTGAGGGTGGCCTAATGGTTAAGGTGTTTGCCTTACAAACACAAGGTGCAGGGTTTGAGTCTCCCAAGGGATAATTGGCTAAGCTTAAAATGGCTCGCAAGGGCAGCTAGCTTAGTACTAATCTATGAACCTACTGTTTCCAGGCTATGGCAATGTTGAGTCCAAACAATTTTTAGATACCACTGTAGTTTCCTCACATGCAGTCTTGCATATGAAATTAGTAGAATGCAGGATGCCATGTAGCCCAAAGCCTGCATAATTTTTCTTGCAGAAAACTGGGTCTTTGTTGCCATATCTTTGAAGTAATAAGTCAGATGCCTTTGTTTGTCTGGTGTGAGATAAGCTATCTGGGCAGTTGTATTTAAGCTTGCACCCAGGAATATTATCTCTTGAGAGGGTACTAGTTTTGATTTCTTTTTGTTTACTGTGTACCCTAGGCAAATTAGTAATCTTTTTACAAACGCCAGATGTTGTAGTAGAATATCTTTGTCCTTTGCTTGAATAAGGCAGTCGTCCAAGTAGGGGTATATTTGAATTCCTCATTGTCTGCAAAATGCAATTACTGGTGCCAGGCATTTTGTGAAGACCCTGGGCGCAGTAGATAAGCCAAAGGGCAGTGCAGAGAATTTGAAGTGCATTGAGGCAGCTATGAATCTGAGGTATCTTCTGCAATATTGTCTGATTGAGACATGCAGGTATGCCTCTTTGAGTTCCAAAGTTACAAGCCAAGCCTTCTTGTCCAGCATGGGCAGAAGCTGCTGTAGAGTTAACATTTTGAATTTTGGGACGTCCAGAAAAGTATTTAGAATAGACAGGTCCAGAATTGGTCTCCAGGCTTTGTCCTTTCTTGGTACTAAGAAAAGTCTTGAGTAAAATCTTTGTCCCTGCTCTTGTTGTGGCACTGGCTGAATAGCCCCCATATCCATGAGAGATGAAACTTGTTTTTGTGCCTCTTGCCATTGATTGTGTGGCAGGTCTGGCATACCTTTTGCCTTTGGAAGGGTGTGAAAGTGGAACCTGTAGCCCTGAGAGACTATATTTAAAACCCATTTGTCCTGGGTGATCTTGTGCCAGCTTTGTGAAAAAAGTGCTAGCTTTCCCCCTAAGGGCGCTGCCAAAAAATAAGTGCTTGGCATTGGCAGAGGGAAGTCATTGGGACTGCTTTCTATAAGGCTGTGATTTGTCTTCTCCGTTTTTGGAGGTAGAAGCACCCCATTGTTTGGGCCTGTATGAGCCCTGGGGCTATTGCCTGCCTCTAGGGTGTCTGAATCTGACTATTTGTGGTCTGTCTGACACTGGAAAGGACCAATTCTTAGAAGGCCAGTTCCTGCTAAATCTGGGTGGATGTACCTGTAAGAAATCCTTTACTGTCTGCATAGATTTTGCCTTATCCTCCATGTTCTTTAACACCTCATCTGCCTTAACACCAAACAAAGTATCATGCTGTAACGGAGCATCCAATAATCTTGCTTTAACATGATAAGGCAGATTCTATTCCTTTAACCAAGCATGCCTTCTAATAACAGAACCTGTAACTGCGGCCCCGCATGAGGCCTCCAGTGAATCATAACCACATTGCAAAGTATGTTTTCCCACTTGTTCAGCTGCATGCAATAAATCCTGCAAATCTTTGTTCTCAGAACATTCAGAATTTGTCAACATTTTTTGTTTTAACAAAGACATTAAGTATTGCTGATATTTGAGCATATGAAACTGACAATTTAAAGCCCTTACAGCCAAGGTAGCAGAAGTGTAAACTTTTTTCCCCCATCTGTCCAAAGCCCTAGAATCTCTGTCTGAGGGGACATGGTTTTTGGCAGAAGCAGCCTTGACCCCTTTGGGACTATGTGAGATAGTTTCTGGGTCAGCAGCAGGGTTTTTGTAAAGAAATTTATGATAGTCTGGGACCCTGTGGTATCTGTCCAGCTTAATAGGGGCAGGAGGTAAAGAGTCTGGAGACAGGCCAGACTCTGAAAAAACATCATCTACTATGTCTAGAACAGGGGGAATTGCAAGAGGTCTGTGCTGATGAAGTAAAAGAAAGTCTCTAAGTCTTTTCTTGGAATCAGAATAATCCTGGCTCTCCCAATGGAAATGCTCCCTCATGGTATGCAGGGTTTCCCCAAAAGAATAGTCCTCAGGAGGAGAAGCTGAAGGAATAGAATCTTCAGCATCAGAATCCTCACAGGGAGGAACAGAATATCCCTGATCAGAAGAGGAATCAGAGGAAATGGAAACCTGATCAGAGGAATCATATTCAGTGTCTTGCCTAGGCCTCTTATCAGGGGGGGATGGGAACCCCTGATCATAGTAATTAGGTCTTCGGCCATTTTGAGCATGTGTTTCTTAGGCATAGAAGCCTGTCCTGGAGAATGCTGTACTGGTTTCCATGTCTTTATAGGTTCATAGGTTGGTACTAGGCTATCAGCCCTAGGGCCTATACAAGCCTAGCCATAACAATTCCCTGGCTATTTCTTCCCACACTATTTACTTCCCTGGACCCCTCTCTAGCAGGGCGATTGACGTGATCCCTGGGGTGAATTTCCTTTCTCCCATCCAATCGTCAAGGTTCCTTTTGAAGAGGACCAAAGAGGCACTCTGCTTGACATGCATGGGGAATCTATTCCAGAGTCTGACGAGTCTCTGGGTCAGGAACCCATCCCTCCAGCATGTTTTGTTTATTGTGATGACAAGATTTAGATCCCTGGAGCATGTGGCTCTGAGGGATTGGGATTTCTTTAAGTGTAGCATGTCCAACAGCTCTGGGTTTGACATGGCCTTATATGTTAAGCAAAGATTGCCTCTGAGTAGACGATATGCGACAGAGTACAGCTGGAGTTTTTTAAGGGGGTCAGCGTAGGGCATCTGCTTTAGGCCTGTGATTCTTTTAGTGAGGTATTTCTGTGGCCTTTCCAGTTGTTGCAGATGTCTTAAGAGGTACATACCAAACGGGGCATTGTATTCTATAATGGGTCTAATCAGAGATGAGTAACAGTGGGACAATGACCTCCTTTTTTCTGGATGAAAAGCCCTTAGTGATGAGGTGTGCCATACAGAAGGATTTCCTGACTGTTGTGGCGATGTGGTTATCGAAGGTGAGACCACTGTCCACCTGTGTCCCTAAGTCTCTTTAAAACTGTTTTAGACTTTGTCTTGGATGCTGAAGTAGGCTTTATATAAAGTTGTGTAGGTCTGAAGACACCCTCAGAAGCCAATGCCTGCTCAGCGGCACCGGACCCATCTGAGGGATTAATTTCCGGAGGGCCAATACCTTGAGTATCCAGTGGCCTAGCTGTCTCCACGTCGGAGGCGGCCTGTGGCTCTGAGGTAGCGGGAGTCAGGGGCTGCGAAAGCGCCTCACTGAGCACAGGCGAACCGGTGACTGGCCTAGAAGAGGCTTCGTCGTCGGTTTTGGACCTTGGATTGTTGTCCTTATCTTTATCCTTGTGTTTTTTATGAATTCCGGTCATTGGTTGTTCCGACGGCATTATGTAGTTAAACCTTCTGCCAAAATAATGAAAAGCAAAATCGTATAGACGCTTAATAGTGTGTTGGTTAAATCTAGCACAAAACCGACAACTAGCAACGTTGTGGTCAGGGCCTAGGCAAGGACTATAGTAAGAGTGGAAATCCTTATGAGGTATTTGCTTCCCACAAGAAATACAATTGTTAACTTTTTCTGACATCGGTCTGGAGCAAGAAAAAAGTTTCCCCAATGGGGTACTTAGCTTTATTGAAGACTTCGGATCTGAAATTCGATTTCGAAAATCTCAGGAGTCGGCCGACCGGCACTTGCGAACTGCTTTTGTTTCGGGCACCGCACGGCAAGAAAGACTGAAGAAAATGGCGTCGGCTGCATCTTTTATACCCCTGGCGCACTGACTTCAGGTAAGAGGAGACAGCAACCGATGCCGCACCAGGACTTTGGAATTCAGGCCGACTGCGGGTAGCCTGCCAGCAGGATAACCCAAGTGTAATGACTGCAACAGTGAAACACGATGAACATCTGCTGTACACAGCTGTCATCAAAGTATTCTTCCCCGGAGGGACAAAATCATTTTTTTGATGAAATACATGATAAGGAGGAAATATAAAAGTTTGTCCAAAAAAGTGAGTTGTGAAACAGAAGGGGATTCTGCCTCTTATTCTTCTTTTAATAAAGACCACTAAGACATTGCACCTGGCCCTCTTCAAGAGAAATCTTGATGAGTGGATGGGTAACCGTAAGTTGGCACCTGGGATCACTCCAGTGGCACTACTGGACAGAGGCTCTAGAAGTTAAATTATAAGGGTGGAGAGAGCCCAACACATTTTCGGCTAGGCTTATAAATGCCCCAGGGCAGATAACCTAGTATAAACCTATGAACCGTTTTCCACTGTTTCAACAGAAAATGTTGCAGAGAAGGAAGAGACCATAAGGACCGACTAAAATAATTGAGAGTACATTGAAAATGAAGCAGGGACAGGATCTGGGAGATGGAGATAAACAGTAATGAAACCAGTACCTTAATGTGGGATTACAATGCAATAATTATATTTGTGAATTATTACAGAGTAAGATAATCTGGAAATATTGGACTTTTTCAGAATCTGTTGGACTTGTTCATAGGTTCATAGGTTCATACTAGGCTATCTGCTCGAGGGCATTTATAAGCCTAGCCCATAGTTTTGTGGCTTACACCACCCCTTTAGTTTGGAGAAACTATGCCCATTATTTTGCTGTGCCTCTGTCGAGCAGTGACACTGAGGTAACCCCTGGGGTGTATCTGCGATCTCCCATCCATTGGTCAAGATTCCTCTTGAACAAGGCCAGCGAGGTGCTCTGCCTCACATAAACCGGGATTTTGTTCCACAGCATAGGGAGTCTTTGGGTGATGAATCTATCCCTCCAGCACGTCCTATTAATAACCATGTCGAGGTTTAAGTCTCCTGCCCTTGTGGCTCTGAGGGATCTAGATTTTTTGAGATGAAGCATATTCATCAAATCTGGGTTTGACATGGCCTTGTATGTCAGGCATAGGTCACCTCTGAGCAAGTGGTAAGCAACTGAATATAACTGGAGTTCTTTCAGTCGGGCAGCATAAGACAGATTTTTGAGACCCTTTATCCTTTTGGTGAGGAACTTTTGTGGCCTCTCCAGCTGCTGCAAGTGTCGGGTCAGATACATTCCGAATGGGGCACTGTACTCGATCATTGGTCTGATGAGTGATGAGTATAGGGAGACTATGACTTCCCTTGATCTAGATGTGAATCCCTTCATGATAAGGTGGGCAATGTAGAAGGTCTTCCTAACTAATTTAGCAATATGAGTGTCGAATGAAAGGCTACTGTCAACCTGGGTTCCCAGGTCCCTAATAACTTCTTCTGTATTCAGGGGATTGCCACCTATATGGTAGCTAGGGGTAACATTATTTTTCCCGAAGGGTATGACTATGCATTTCTTGGCATTTAACTTTAGGCCATGGCTCTGGCACCAGTTATCCGTTTCTGTGAGACCCTTCTGAAGGATATCTGTGTTGGATGTGTTTTCAACTACGGCGCCCAGTTTGCATTCATCTGCAAACTTTGTCAGCCATAACCCTCCTGTGTTTGCTTGTACTTCAGAAAAGTAGATGCCAAACAAGAGTGGGCCCAGGACTGAGCCCTGTGGGACACCACTTGTGACAGGCTTTGAGTCTGACATGGCGCCAGCAACTCTGACCCTGTGGGTTCTGTCACTCAGCCAGTTTGCAACCCATCTTGTAATGTATGGGTTTACATTTAAGTTGATGAGTTTTTCAATGATACCCGAGTGAGGTATTGTATCAAAAGCCTTCGCCAGGTCTAGGTAGGCTGTATGGACTGCCTTTCCCTCATCAATGGCCTTGGTGACTGTTTCGAAAAAGTCAACCAAGTTTAAAAGGCATGATCTGCCTTTGACAAAGCCAAACTGGGTTGGATCCAAAGTCTGCAAGTTCCCTATGTCTTTATTTATGAGATCCATTATGATCCTCTCCGTGGCTTTGCAGATAAGGCTTGTCAAGCTAATGGAACGGTAATTTCCAGGGTCGGTGGAGGCACCGCCTTTGTGGAGTGGGACCACAGTCGCTGTGCGTCACTCCTGGAGTGTATCCGGAGGTGAGACTAAGATTAAACAGCTGTCCTAACTGTGGGTTTAATTCCTCGTTGAGTTCATGGAGCACACAGCTGGGGACACCATCAGGTCCCATGGATGCTGTGTTCTTTGCCTTGGAGAGAGCAGTTCTCACCTGGGCATTAGAGATGTTTGGGGGGCTACAATCATTTGGTATAGATATCTCTCCTTTAGGGGAGGGGAGAAGTTTGCACTGAACCTGTCAGCCAGTATGTTGGCAATGTCTGTAGGATCAGTAATCTTCACATCATTTTGAACTAATTCTGAGCATATCTGGGAGTTTCCTCCTAGGTTTCTGACATAGCTAAAGAATGCCTTATGGTTGTCTTTAGAGTCCTTAGCTATTTTTTCTCAAAATTAGCTTTGGATGATTTTATGAGAGCTCTTAGCTTTTACTTATAGTGATCAGCGGTGTCTTACCTTTTAAGGATTTTGCTCTACCTTGTAGTAGCTTTCTCCTTTTGTTGTAGAGTTTGTTTATGGCTGGGGTCCACCAGACTGGACGCTTGGCTTTGGTACAAAGAGTCTTTGTTTTGCTTGGGATTGCCTGATCCATGCAGCCTGCAGGTGCTGGTAGAAGGCATTTGTAAGTGATTCAGCGGTTTGAGTAATGTTAACCGCGCTCAGGGGCCTTAAAGGAGACCACACTAGTCTTTAGAAGTGTGAAGTCAGCTTTCAGAAGTTCTTTACTGTGGTCTTTTCATTTCGGTGGGGGATGAGGACCTCCAGCGAGATTAGTTTGTGGTCAGATCTCACCAGTGAGGGTATACTTCGGCGTTGAACATTGTGCTCCCATGTTCGTGATGATGAGATCAAGTATGTTTTCTCCTCTTGTTGGGATGGTGACTAGTTGTTCCATGGCATTTGAGTTTATGAATTCCAGGAACTTTTGGGCTAGAGTGTTTGGGCTTGAGTAGTGTTCCCAGTCTATATTAGGGTAGCTGAAGTCACCTAGTATGATGGTGTTTGGAGATACATTTATCCCCTCCAGTGTTTTCAGGAAGGCCATATGAGGTTCCTGAGTTTGCGAGGGTGGCCTGTAACATGCTACAAATTGCAGAGCAATCTTGCCTATGGTTAATTGCACCTGGATGGTTTCCGATGCATTGTGCGATGCCACCAATCTTGAGGTGTGGGTGTCCTTGATGAATATGGATACCCCTCCTCCTTTCTTGGTATTGTCCGGGTTTTGGGGCCGGAACGCATGATATGAGGTAAAACCTGATAGTGCTGGGGTGCTCTCAGGAGCCTTGAACCAGGTTTCTGTCACAGCACAGACATCGATGTTCTCCATACTGAGAAGGGCCTCGAGTGCGTGCATCTTGAGGTTGAGACTTCTGGCATTGAGCAGCATTACCCTTAGTTTTTTTTCTTTGTTTTGTTCTAGGGTGGTAGGTTTAGAATTTGAGCCTTGCCTAAAAAAGGCACTATGGGGGTGGCAAGAGCCTTTGCCAAAATCCGGAATCCCAGGGGTGACAAGTGCAAGCCGTGGCTTGTCCAGCATGTCATCCCAGGCAGACAGACATTGGATCCCCTTTGAATGACACCAGAGTTTAAGCCAATTGTTAAAGCTGATCATCTTATCTCTGTATTGTGGCATCATTCTTGGTGAAGGTAGGATACTGCTCAAGGTCAGGGTCATACCTGCTTGGGCTACATAATCAGAGAGCTCCTCTATGTCTCTTTTCATGTAGTCCAAGGAGGTATGTCTCAGGTCGTTAACACCAGCGTGGACAATGATTGAGTCGTACTTGTACCTGCTGTTGAGAGACCTGAGTGCATGCGTTATGTGGCGGATTCTAGCACCCGACAGGCAGCTTACTGTGACCCTCTCCTTACTCAGTCTGTTGAGCGGGACGTCAGTGTGTCTGACTATGGAGTCACCAATGACTAGTGTGTCTGGCATTGTGTTTGGCCTTAAGGGCTGTGACTGCTTGACACTCTGACTGTGTGGTCTATGTGTTGCAGGTGTTGTGTTCTGAGGTGGTAGTTGTTTGGGTGTCTGCTTTGGTGGCCTCTGCTGTTTTGGTAGATTTTTGATCAGAGCCTCCGAGTATGTCTTTGTGTGTTTATGTGTATGATTTGAGGTTGTGATGGTATTATGTGAGACTGGGTCTACAGTGTGTGTGGTTACCTTCTTCTCCTGTCTGGCCATGCCAGTCCTATGTTGAGAGAGCTCAGCCTCCAGTTTGGCCGAATAGTTGCATCTCTCGCATGTATTTGTGTTTTGTGGGAGGAGGAGAGGGTTGTCTGTGTACATGAGGCAATTGTAACATTGCCTCAATATTCCCAGGTTCACCAGCTGAGCAGGAGAGGACATTAGCAACTGATCCCTCGACATGCTAGAAGGAATAGACAGAAAAACTTAAGAAAAGGTTCTGGGGGATGTGAGTGACCGAGAAATGGGGTTTGCTTTTTTGGGGTACTTTCTATAACAAGAGTGCTGTGTCGAGGTGATAAGTACTGTAGGAGCAAGTGCTTCGCTATACAGATAGAGAATAGTCTACTTGGGAGTCAAGTAGAGATAATTTATAGTTGTAGGATACACTAAATAGAACAGTAGTATACTTTGAGGAAGGTAGTTTTAAGGGAAAATTTGAAGAGTGGACTTTAGGTAGCCCTAATAGTTTAAATCTGATTAACCAGCTGCCCTAGTGTGTAACGGTAGCAGCTCAGCTAAATCATGCTAACGCTGCTTTATAGCAGGGGCTGGAAAAACAGGAAATGACCCAAAATGGCCGACAAATTACTAGTTGCTGCTTCTAACCACTCCTCTGAGGACAAACAAGCAGCTCAGTACTCCCCACTCCCACTGGTGAGTAAAGAAACTACCTCTGGCCACACAAGAAAATGGAGGAACACAGAAACCAAATACAAAGCCCAGGGATCAGCAAAATCTGATCACTGGAACAACTAGCTAGGAAAGTTTAGGAAAGGAGAAATATTTTTTTTTTTTTTTTTGCAAACAGACAGAAAAAATGCAGTAAATGCTTTGTTTTCGACTAAATTGCTATCAAAGCTGGTACACTTGAGTGTATTAGCCTGTTTGTTACTTTTAAGCAATACTTTAGCCCACAAGTGCAATCAACAATATAAGCTCACAAAAACAGGAAAATAAGGTAATAAAACAGTAATATAGACACAAACAGTAGTCGAAAAGCTCAAAAGATCAAAAAATGCAAACTAAAAAGTTTAAAAAATACTTATGATCAAGAAAGTTGCTTTTTCTGCTCTCTGCTGGCTTAGGAACTCTGCAGGGGACCACGAGGAGCTATGCCTAGTTCTCTAATGCCAGAAAAGCCTGCCAAAGCGTGCTTTATAGCAGGGGGCTGGAAAAAACAGGAAATGACCCAAAATGGCTGACAAATTACTAGTTGCTGCTTCTAACCACTCCTCTGAGGACAAACAAGCAGCTCAGTACTCCCCACTCCCACTGGTGAGTAAAGAAACTACCTCTGGCCACACAAGAAAATGGAGGAACACAGAAACCAAATACAAAGCCCAGGGATCAGCAAAATCTGATCACTGGAACAACTAGCTAGGAAAGTTTAGGAAAGGAGAAATATTTTTTGTTTTTTTTTTTTTTTGCAAACAGACAGAAAAAATGCAGTAAATGCTTTGTTTTCGACTAAATTGCTATCAAAGGCTGGTACACTTGAGTGTATTAGCCTGTTTGTTACTTTTAAGCAATACTTTAGCCCACAAGTGCAATCAACAATATAAGCTCACAAAAACAGGAAAATAAGGTAATAAAACAGTAATATAGGCACAAACAGTAGTCGAAAAGCTCAAAAGATCGAAAATACAAACTAAAAAGTTTAAAAAATACTTATGATCAAGAAAGTTGCTTTTTCTGCTCTCTGCTGGCTTAGGAACTCTGCAGCGGACCACGAGGAGCTATGCCCAGTTCTCTAATGCCAGAAAAGCCTGCCAAAGCGTGCTTTATAGCAGGGAGCTGGAAAAAACAGGAAATGACCCAAAATGGCCGACAAATTACTAGTTGCTGCTTCTAACCACTCCTCTGAGGACAAACAAGCAGCTCAGTACTCCCCACTCCCACTGGTGAGTAAAGAAACTACCTCTGGCCACACAAGAAAATGGAGGAACACAGAAACCAAATACAAAGCCCAGGGATCAGCAAAATCTGATCACTGGAACAACTAGCTAGGAAAGTTTAGGAAAGGAGAAATATTTTTTTGTTTTTTTTTGCAAACAGAAAAAATGCAGTAAATGCTTTGTTTTCGACTAAATTGCTATCAAAGTCTGGTACACTTGAGTGTATTAGCCTGTTTGTTACTTTTAAGCAATACTTTAGCCCACAAGTGCAATCAACAATATAAGCTCACAAAAACAGGAAAATAAGGTAATAAAACAGTAATATAGGCACAAACAGTAGTCGAAAAGCTCAAAAGATCGAAAAATGCAAACTAAAAAGTTTAAAAAATACTTATGATCAAGAAAGTTGCTTTTTCTGCTCTCTGCTGGCTTAGGAACTCTGCAGGGGACCATACCCAACTTCATGTCAGTAATGTTCGGAAAATGCTTTGGAGAGGGGAAGATAGGGGACAAACTTAACTAAGTAAAGAAAACATTTTTTTCTTAATAGTACTACTTATGTGGTGTATGATTTTCTTTGCATGGTATAAACTAAAGTTTTCTTTTTAAGTGTAACTGGGATTGTAAACAGGTGCTGCTGTTTTTTTTCTTCCCTCTCTCTCTCTTCTTTTTCAGTTTTAAGAAATGTAGGAACTGCAATGTAAAAAAAAACTTGGTAAAAAGAGCATGACAAAAGAAAAATAATGTGCTTTTTCTCATTCTTCCATGGGGAATGACTAGATTAAGGACCTTAGATTGATTTAGTAACAAGTTTTAAGAGACAGCAAGTAAATGAAAAAGAATCCTGAATATTATGAGTTTTTTTCTAGCAAATGAATGTATGTTTAGTAGCTATTCTGTATCTGGCCCTCATGTCTTCATGGAGACAATATGATAAAGAGAAATTAGTTATAGTGTCTGGTGGAGTGTGATCTGCTGGAGAAAAAAAAAAGAAGAGAGAAACTGGTTAGGATATAATGTTCTCTGAAAGCATTCAGGGGTTTCCCGGCTGGCAGATCTACAAAGATAAGAAAATAACACATAGTAGAAGCACAGGTTGCACCATGCGTCTTAGCACAGATGACACTTCTTTTAGGTTAACTCAAGTCTATGAGTGCGGCTGCCAGATTGGGATATTTGTTTCTATTAGGAGAGTATAACTTCAATATTTGACGATGTATACAATTTTGTGTGTTAGTATTAAATTAATAGGTTTTAGGGAGTTATTGTTTGAGGGTTTTAATAAAACAAAAAGTTTTGTAAGATTGGACATAGTCTCAAATGGATTTGACAAGAAACAGCTATATGAAAGTTCAACCTGCCAAACAGTGTATGCATATAACCCAAAAGCTGGAACTAGACATTAAAAAAAATGTTATACATAAAAGGTTGGAATAATAACTTTTTAATATAATGATGCTTTCTGTAATGTCTTTAAATGTCAATGGTCTCACAGATAATACAAAAAAGAAAGAATAGTGAAGTATATTAAAAATGTACAGTGCAAATAGCTATGTTACAGGAGACACTTAGAAAGAACTGAGCACATGAATTTGATAAAGAAAGGTTTTCAGGATGGTTATTCAGTGGAATATCTGGGACACAGGGAAAGAGGAGTACTTATAATAATTGCAAGAGGAGCTCCAATAGTGATAAAAAAGATAATAATGGCATATTTGTAGTGCTAAGGGGCTAATGGCAAGGAAGGAGGATTACATTGCATACATTTATATTCCACCTCTAACTGATATAATGGAGGTTAAAAAAATTACGTGAGAAATAATCAGTTATCAGTAAGGAATAAGAAGTTATGTACCTACCACAACATTCCATGTTAGTTGTCTTCATCTCGCCTTCTTTCTTGCTGGATGGGTTCGGAGCTGTACCTCGGCTCCGACTCGGCCTTTTACTAAAGCTTGAGAGCTATTTACCGGCTCGAGCCCTCCCCTTATCCCACAATGCTAGGCGTCAGATACCCAAATCTCATTAGGTAGAGCTAACACCAAGGAACAAACACCAATTCCCACCACAAGGTTTAACTACAGTGCTACAAACAAAGGAGGACGTAACCTAAAAAGGAGTCAACCATAGGAAGAAGGCCTCAAAAAGAGATTCCTCTCAGTCCTGACCAGGCTAGGGGGATGGAGGGTGGGACGCAAGAAAGAAGGCGAGATGAAGACAACTAACATGGAACGTTATGGTAGGTACATAACTTCTTAATGTTAAGTTGTCTATCTCACCTTCATTCTTGCTGGATGGGACAGCGTCCCTAGCACCTTAGCCCTGGGTGGCTCATCGAAACAGACTCTTGAGCACAGTGGAACCAAAATCAGCTCGACTCCTGGAGGCCACATCCAACTTGTAATGTGAAATGAAGGTATGAGGAGTGACCCATGTGGCTGCAGCACAAATAGATTCCATTGGAAGTCTAGCCTGAAAAGCTACTGACGTAGCCAATGCTCTGGTGGAATGAGCTTTTGGTTTTGTAGGGAGTTCCTTATGTCTCACTTGGTAGATCAAGGTAATAATAGAGGCCAACCACCTGGACAAGGTTACCTTAGAAACTGGTAGGCACTGCTTGCCCTCAGCATAGGACAGGAAGAGTTGATCTGATTTTCTTGTCTGCTTGGTCCTATCCAAATAAAAGCGTAATTGCCTGTGAACATCCAAATAGTGTAACTTTTGTTCAGCTCTGTTTGAATAATTGGGAAAAAAGACAGGAAGATCAATAGCCTGATGGAGATTTGTCTCTGAGGGTATTTTGGGTAAAAAGGAAGGATCAGTCCTGAGTGAAACTCTATCTTTGTGAAAAATAAGATAAGGAGGGCGAATACAAAGGGCTTGAAATTACGATACTCTTCTGGCTGAGGTGATGGCAACTAAGAAGAGAGTCTTCCAGGAGAGTAACTTTAAGGAACAAGAAGCAGCAGGTTCAAAAGGAGGGAGAATCAATGAAGCTAATATCAAGTTCAAATCCCACGGAGAAGGGGGATCTTTAACAGGGGGTCTAAGTAAAATAGTCCCCTTAAGAAAGGCCTTACACAGTTTGTGGGACATGACACTGGACTCTGATAGACCAACATGAAAATTAGCAGTAGCAGCCAATTGGACCCTAATGGTGGCAGACGAGGAACCTGCTCGAAAAAGTTCCGCCAAAAAATCCAACACGTTATGGACAGGGGCTGTAAAGGGGTCTATATTCCTGGCCTCTGCCCAGAGGGAAAAACATTTCCACTTACTAGCATAAGTCTTCCTGGTAGAAGACTTATGCAAAGAAAGTATGATTTCACGCACTGACTGAGAAATATGTGGAAGCCTGGCTAAGGTTGGAAGTGGAGCAACCAAGCTGTGAGGTTGAGAGAGCGAAGGGATTGGTGCAGCTCGCCCGACTGATGGATCAAGAGGTCTGGCACTGGGTCCAGATTCCAGGGCTGCTCCAGCAGGTGACGATGCAGGAATGGGAACCAAATTTGTTGAGGCCAGTAAGGAGCAATGAGGATCATCCTGGATCCCAAAGCGGTCGCTTTCTGAATCAGTTTTGGAATTAAGGGAAAGGGAGGGAATGCACAGAGAAGACCCCGGGGCCAATCGTGAACTAGAGCGTCTCTGGGGGAATGGCCTGGGAGGGGAAAGAGAGTGAAGAAGTCGCTGCACTTGCTGTTGAGAGGGATTGCAAAAAGGTCGCAGCAAGGTTGACCCCATCTGTGGAAATTTTTTTCCGCTACTGACTGAGAGACCACTCGTGAGGCATAAGAATTGCTCTGCTTAGCCTGTCCTCTATGACAGTGGATTTCCCGGGGATGTGCGTTGCTATCAGAAACCGTTGAGAGGAGATCGCCCACTGCCAGAGTCTGAGTGCTTCTCGACATAAGGGATAGGACCTGGTTCCGCCCTGCTTGTTGATGTACCAGACTACCGACATATCGTCTGTCTGAACTGCAATAGTCCCAGTAGGTAGAGAGTCCTGAAGAGCTCGCAATGCTAAAAGTGCCGCTCTCATCTCCAAGACATTTATGTGCAGGTGGTACTCTAGGGCTTGCCAAGTGCCCTGGACAGTCCTGCCCTGAAAATGCCCCCCCCCACCCGATCAGGGAGGCATCCGTCATCACCGTGGTAACTGGAGGAGAAAGGACAAACGGTCTGCCCTGAAAAAGTTGAGGGGAGACCATCCACCAAGACAGATGGTCTTTGCATGATTGGGTGATTATTATGTTGTGAGACATCGGAAGCTGTTGGAAGGACCATTGGGTAAAAAGCATCCATTGAAGAATCCGCATGTGAAATCAAGCCAGGGGAAGTAATGTGATTGCTGCTGCCATGAGACCCAAGGTTTTCAGTACAAATCTGGCCTGAATTCTTTTGCACTGTAGTAATGTTTAAACATGTCGGCGTTTGTCTAATACTCTTTCTAATGGAAGTTTTGCTGACAGTTCTTTTGTATTTAGAATGGCGCCTATAAAGGTTATAGATTGACAAGGCGACAATGCAGACTTTTCATAGTTTATAGAGATACCTAGCACGGAGCAAGTTTGTATGGTATAATCCCTGGCTCGGATTAGCTGATGCCTGGTGGAAGCAGTTAGGAGCCAGTCGTCTAAATATGGAAACACCTGGAATCCTCGCCATCTCAGGTGAGCCGTAACCACTGCCATGCATTTGGTGAACACCCTGGGGGCTGTGGTGAGACCAAAGGGCATTGCTCTGAATTGATAGTGACTGGCTCCCAGCTGGAAGCGGAGAAACCTTCTGGAGCATCTGTCCATTTTGATATGGTAGTACGCATCCTGAAGGTCTATAGAGCACATACAATTGTCCTGACCCAAACAGGGTAGAATGGACTGTAGCGTGACCATCCGGAACTTTGTTCTTTGAACAGATTTGTTTAACCTGCTGAGATCCAAAATGGGTCTCCAGTCCCCTGTCTTTTTTGGTACCAAAAAGAACTTGGAGTAAAACCCAGATCCTTGCTGGTCTGCTGGGACTGGTTGGATGGCTCTTTTTTCTAGCAGTTTTGAAATTTCTAGAACTGATTGTTCCCTTAGACTGGGTGGAACATCTGGAAGGGACTTGTTTGTTTGTACGGGGGTGTGGACAAAGGGGATTTTGTAACCCTCGGATATGATCGACTGTACCCATTTGTCTTGTGTGAGGAGTCGCCAGGCCTCTGGGTACAGTGACAATTTTCTCCCGACTGCCTCCGAAGGTGGACAGTCGGGCAGTCCCTCAGGGGTGCTGAAAGGGTTTGTCAGAGAAGGATTCCCTGCTACCCTGCTTTTGCGGACCCCCTCTGCCCCTCGGGCGACGCCTATTGTTGTTCCCTCCTCTGCCTCTGGAGGGAAACTTGCCACGTGTGTCAGGCACGACTCCCTGGGGTTTGCGAAACCAGATTTTTCCACTCTTCTGACCTTTAGGGTATGGTCTAGAGGGAGTAGAAAAACGGACTCCCATGGCAGAGAGAGTCTTGCGTTCCTGCTCACACCTGGTAAGTGTATCCTTCACCTGTGGTCCAAACAAAACTGAACTATCGAAGGGGGTATTGGTGAAGGATGCCTTAAAGGGGTCAGCAAAGTTACATAACTGCATCCCGGCATGTCTTCTCAAAGCCACGCCTGTGCCTGCGGCCCTACTCGCCCCATCGGCTGCATAAGAAATGAGCCGCATGGAGGAGTTAACTATAGAGTTAAGGGTTGCCAGCTGGGAGTGAATCTTTTCCTGAGACCCCGCAGCATATGGATCCTGAAGGGTATCACCCAGTTCCTTAAGGAGATCCCTTTGAAGGCGGGTGAAATGACACAGATAGTTCAGCGACCGCATAGAAAAGATTGCTGAAGAAAACATCCGCTTCCCTTACCTGTCCATTGTCCTAGATTCTTTATTAGGTGGATGGACAGGCACAGAAGGATCAGCCAGCTCCTTCTTAGTGGCTGCTGCAACCACCATGGCATCAACAGGGACACCCTTCATAAGAAACTGTTTATCAAACGGGGCTGTGATGAATTTTTTGGGCCTGCGGGGAGTTGGTTCCACTGTGTCCGGGGCCGTCCACTCCTTCCGAGCCACCACTTCCATGAGTGGGTCGAAAGGCGGAGGCACCCAGGAGGTGGAAGGGCGAGAACCAAATGCGTCCAGGTACACCGACCCGTCCTCAGAAGGGTTAAATGCAGTCCAGTTCCCCCTCTGCCTTAGGATCTCAAGGATGTCTGAAAAGGATACATCCTCAGAGGGGGACCTTGGGGACCCTTCCGAATCCTCCAAGTCGGTGTCCGAGGTGACTGACTCGGGGGAGTCAACATGTTTCCTCTTACATTTTCTCTTCCGAGGGGGCTCCTCTGAATGATCAGGGGAGGCCTCGGAAGAGGAAGATACCCCCAATGGGGCTACCTGGAGCGCCTGTTCTCCACGCTTGGGGTCAGGAGGGTGGACAGAGACCGACGCAGGCATCATGAGGGGAGGAGCCGAAGGGGTAGATCTTGGAGCCAACACCGGAGTCAGAATGCTCCTCATGACCTCATCAGGTAGAGAAGATGGTCCCGCTCCGAAGAGACGTGAACCCCTTCCAGCACCGAGAGGGGCGGCTCCGAGGCCGATGGGGCCGAGCTCACCTGTGCCAAGGCCCCGAGAGGGAGAACGGGGTCAGACAAGGGTCCGATGCCACTCGCCCCCTTGGAGCCGATGAGGGAGTCTCGGCGCCCGGATCCCTCCAAGGACGGAACCAATGAAGAGATCGGAGCTGACAAGGGAGCCAAAAGGTGTGGTATCGGCTCCGACGATTCGAGCCCCAACGAGCTCCGGCTCCGAACATGTTAGTGGGGTCCGAGGAGGAACAGTTGAAGCAACAGGGATAGCCACAGTCTGTTGAGAAGGGCTAGTCAACATTTTGGCCAGTGCCTGCGACTTTAGGAGCCTACTGACCACCCTCTCTAAGTCATGACCGATAACCTGGAGGACCGAGAGGAATGGAATCTATGGCTCCGCTCCGACTGTAGTAATGGGGACCTGGGAGCTGAGCGAATGGACTCTAAGGAGGGAGACCTCGAATGCTTTAGACTCAGAGAAGGCTCCAATAGAGTTGGAGCCGACTGAGGCCTTGAAGTGTCGGTTCCGGCCGGAACCGACGAGGAAGCAGAAGCTCCGCTCGGCGTCAGCTCCGAACAGGGAGCCGACGGTTTGGCGGCTTTAAGGATTTTCCCGACGAAGGCTTGGCCAGGGATCCTTCTGGATTCAACAAGCCCCTCAAAATGAGCTTATTCCTACACTCCTGCAGGACTCTCGGACTGAAGGCATGACAGACCGAACAAGAGTCCTGCAGGTGTAGGGGGCCCAAACAATAAACACAAGAAGTGTGACCATCTGTCAGAGACATCTTCTGACAGCACAAGTCACACTTCTTGAAACCTTGGTATCTTTAGACATTACAAAGAGATACCAAGGAAAAAATTTAACTAGTGCCCTAAAACAGTAAACACACACACGCACTAGATAAGAATAAGGATATCAAAAAATCACTATAACTAACAGTTACACTAACAACAATTATCTATGTACATATAATACAATATATAAAAAAAATAGAAAGGCCTAACACTACCCTAAATAGGGAAGGGGGGGGGGACTCTGTAATGACAAGAAAAAAAAGTTTTTTAAGTGGGATCTAAAGGGGTTACAAGATTAGATTAAACTAATAGCAAAACTATCTAAAAATGTTAACAATCCTGACTATAAGAAGTAATAAAAGAATTATACGACCTGGAGCCGGTAAAAAACACAACCTAGTAGATGAAGCGGCAAACGAGATCTGGGTATCTGACGCCTAGCATTGTGGGATAAGGGGAGGCCTCGAGCTGGTAAATAGCTCTCGAGCTTTAGTAAAAGGCTGAGTCGGAGCCGAGGTTCGGCTCCGAATCCATCCAGCAAGAATGAAGGCGAGATAGACAACTTAACATTATTACTTGTAACCCCTTTACAAGATGGGTTGCAAACTGGCTGAGTGACAGAACCCACAGGGTCAGAGTTGCTGGCGCCATGTCAGACTCAAAGCCTGTCACAAGTGGTGTACCACAGGGCTCAGTCCTGGGCCCACTCTTGTTTGGCATCTACTTTTCCGAACTACAAGCAAACACAGGAGGGTTATGGCTGACAAAGTTTGCAGATGACTGCAAACTGGGCGCCATAGTAGAAAACACATCTGACACAGATATCCTTCAGAAGGGTCTCACAGAAACGGATAACTGGTGCCAGAGCCATGGCCTAAAGTTAAATGCCAAAAAATGCATAGTCATACCCTTCGGGAAAAACAAGGTTACCCCTAGCTACCAAATAGGTGGCAATCCACTGAGCACAGAAGAAGTTATCAGGGACCTGGGGACCCAGGTTGATAGTAGTCTGTCATTCGACACCCATGTAGCTAAAGTAGTTAGGAAGACCTTCTACATTGCCCACCTTATCATGAAGGGATTCTCATCTAGATCAAGGGAGGTCATAGTCTCCTTATACTCATCACTCATCAGACCAATGATTGAGTACAATGCCCCATTCGGAATGTATCTGACTCGACACTTGCAGCAGCTGGAGAGGCCACAAAAGTTCCTCACCAAAAGGATAAAGGGTCTCAAACATCTGTCCTATGCTGCCCGACTGAAAGAACTCCAGCTCTATTCAGTCGCACGCTTGCTCAGAGGTGACCTTTGCCTAACATACAAGGCCATGTCAAACCCAGATTTGATGAATATGCTTCACCTCAAAAAATCTAGATCCGTCAGAGCCACAAGGGCGGGACACTTAAACCTCGACACGGCTATTAATAGGACGTGCTGGAGGGATAGATTCATCACCCAAAGACTCCCTATGCTGTGGAATAAAATCCCGGTATATGTGAGGCAGAGCACCTCGCTGGCCTTGTTCAAGAGAAATCTTGACCAATGGATGGGAGATCGCAGATATACCCCAGGGATTACCTCAGTGTCACTGCTCGACAGAGGCACAGCAAAATAATGGGTATAGTTCCCCATACTAAAGGGGTGGCGTAAGCCACAAAACTATGGGCTAGGCTTGTAAATGCCCTCAGGCAGATAGCCTAGTATGAACCTATGAACCTATGAACTTATAGGTGTGGACTGGAATTTGATTTGCAGCAGTGAAGATATGTCTGGGCAGCCCATTAGGGAAAGTATAACCAAGGAGGGTAGATTTTTGAAAGAATTTTTAAAAATATTTGGCATGGAAGATGCAAATTCAGTAACACGAGTTTGGCATGAATTTACATATTATTCCCCAGGATATAAAAACTGGGCTAGGCTAGACAGAATCTACATTTCACAGGAAGATGCGCATTTAATTGAAGGTTTTGATATGCACCTAATAACTATTTTAGGTCATGCGCCAATAATAACTAAAATAAAAACACAGAGTAATGAAAACAAATGAGACACTGGTGCTTTCCCACCTATCTGTTGAAAATAAAATAATTTAAGGAATGGGTGGTGAAGATTATTCAGGAGCTATTCAAGAGGATAGAAATTACTGTACTTCTGAAAATACAGCTAGGGAGCGGATAAGCTTAAGGTGAAGTCTAAAAATGGGGTGGAAATAAAATAAAGCAAACTATGGTTAAGAATTAAAAGCATTATTTAGAGGTACTGACCAATGATAAAGTATTGCAGAATAGGGGAATCTCACAGAACAAGAGCAGGACCAACTGCAGAATGCTAAGCAGAAAATAAGAGATTATCTCGATAATATACACAAGTTTAGAAAGACTGCTGTTAAGGAGCTGTTTTTTTTTTTGAGAATAATTCTAGAGCACAAAAACTTTTACCACAATGAACTCAGGCAAAAGAAAGTAGTAAGGGCTGTCACCAAGCTTAGGGAGCCTATAACAAGGAGGGTAACAAGAGATCCTGTAGAGGTATTACAAATAATTCAGAAATTCTATAAAGTCTATATAAAACAGAGAAATATGGAAGTGAGGAAAAGATACAAATGGAAATGTTTATGGAAGAATTAAATATACCATAGTTAGACATAGATGAGGCTCAATTACTAACGGTTAGGATAGGAGGAGATGAGATAAAAATTGTGAAATATAACCAATCTACAGGAAAGCCACAGGAAGAGATGGTATTCCTGTAGAAGTTAGGAAGCTAGGATGGAAAATTTGATAAAGATCTGGAAGGTTTTGTTTAACAGTATTTTAAGAGGAGGAGAGGCACCAATATCCTGGAAGAAAGCAGTGGTAGCTGTAATACCTAAAGAGGGTAAAGATCCATCAGATCCAGCTTCACATACTCCCATTTGAATACTAAACCATGACTATAAAGTGTTCCTATCTATAATGGACAAAAGTAACCAAAAAGTACAGTTGTGTACACTTACCAAAAATGTAGATGTTCGAGTGTATTCATTGCTGCAGTCATCACACTTGGGTTACCTGCCTGCAGGTAGCCCTCAGTCGGCCCGAATACCAGATTCCTAGGATTTCTGCGTCGGAAGCTGTCGCCTCATCCACGACGTCAGGTCATCAGGGGTATAAAACATACAGCCGACGCCATTACATCAGTTTTTCTTGCCCCAAATGTCAGGAGCTCCCAAAACAGGAAGCAATCAAATGGTGTGGAACACCTCCAGTTAAAAGTAAATACCATTTCCATAAGATATGGCCAAAAAAAGAGGACAGGTAGAAAGTACTGAAAGACAGGGGGCTGGAGGGAGGGTAACCAGGACTGCAACAGTGAATACACTCGAACATCCACATTTATGGTAAGTGTATACAACTGTACTATGTTCTTAGTGTTTAACTGTTGCAGTCATCACACTTGGGTTGATTCCCAAAGCTGAGGAAGGGTGGAGGCAGTCAAGAAGTAGTAGGGCTGGCTAGCAGACCTTGCAAGACTGCTGTGGCAAATCCAGCTCTGGATTTAGAAAAGATATGTAAGTGGTAATGCTTGGTGAAAGTGTAAACAGAACTCCAGGTTACAGCTTCCAGGATGTCCCTGGTAGGGACTCCCTTGAGAAAAGGTGTTGAGGTTGAGGTAGCCCTAGCGGAATGAGGCCTGATCTCCTGTGGTGTAGGTTTTCCATGGTGTTTGCAGCAGAAATGGATGCAGTGTGCTATCCATTTAGAAATGGTTTGCTTCGAAATGGCCTTGCCCTTTGCTGCTGAAGCAAAGCTGACTAGCACCTGGTCAGATTTTCTGAAAGGTTTAGTCCTGTCAAGGTAGAACCTGAGCTGTCTGTGCACGTCCAAGGAGTGCAAGATCCTTTCCCCTTTATTCTGAGGATTAGGAAAAAAGGTTGGTAAATGGATGGATTGGTTTAAACCCAAACTGGATACCACCTTTGGCATAAAAGGTGGGTTAGTCCTGAGGGAAACCCTGTCTGCATGGAAGATAATGAAGGGTTCCACAGCCATAAGGGCCTGTAACTCAGACACTTCTTGCTGAAGTGATGGCTAGCAGTAAGCCTGTTTTCCAAGAAAGGAATTTTAACTCTGCTGAAGCAGCAGGCTCAAAAGTGGGTAATGTGAGCTTCTATAGTACAAAGTTAAGGTCCCAGGCAGGAGTGGGAGCTCTCCTTGGAGGTCTTAAATTGTTAGCTCCTCTCAGGAACTGTTTGATCAGAGACTGAGAGAAGAGTGGTGGCTCAGTACTGTAATGAGCGGAGATGGCAGAGGCATGAATCTTAACTGATGAGACGGATAGGCCTTTGTGGAGCAGCTCTGCTAGGTAATCTAGGATTTGAGGCAAGGTGGGCATGGCTGTGTCCTTCCCTTGTGACTGGCTCCAAGAACAGAATCTTTTCCACTTTTCTGAATAGGATTTCCTAGTACTGGGCCTCCTGGCCTCAAGGATAACATCTAGCACTTGTTTGCTGAGGGTTACTGGTGATGTAATCAGGGAATAAGCCAGGCTGCCAGATTCAGGGTTTGCAACTGAGGATGCAAAATCTGTCCCTCCTGCTGGGACAGCAGAGAGGGGATCTGATGTAGGTGCCAGGGTGGCACTGCTGTCAGACTGCGGAGGAGTGGGTACCAGTGCTGGAGTGGCCAGTCTGGTGCAATAAGGATTGTCCTTGGCCTGTCCTGTTTGATCTTGAAAAGTACTTTTGGAAGGAGGGGCAGAGGGGAAAAGGCATAGATTGAGAGGTTTTCCCATGTGAAGGATAGGGCATCCACTTTCCAAGCTTGGCTGTGGGAAATTCTGGTGCAAAATGTGTTTAGTTGATGGTTTTGGGGGGATGCAAAGAGGTCCACCTCTGGTGTCCCCCACCTGTGTATTAGAAGTTTGAATTAGTTTGATTTCAATTTCCACTTGTGTGGGTACATTAGATTTCTGCTTAAGTTGTCTGCCAGTGAATTTTGTTTGCCTGGCAGGAATTGAGCTTGCAGGTGCACTTGGTTGCTTAAGGCTGTGTTCCACAGAGCCATGGCTAACCTGCAGAGTGGGTAGGAGTGAGTTCCCCCCTGCTTGTTTATGTACCACATAACTGTGGTGTTGTCTGTCTTTATCAGGAGTTGTCCTGGCAGGATACGGTATTTGAAGGCTGTCAGTGCATTCTGTACAGCTAACATTTCTTTTTGATTGATATGGAGGTGAATTTGTCCTGGGCTCCATTTGCCTTGAATGCATTTGTCTGCCATGTGAGCCCCCGTGCATAGTCTGATGCATCTGTTGTCAGAGTTTGGACGGTGGGGGCTTGTGAGAAAGGGAGTCCCTTGTTGTGGTTGCAAGCCTCTGCCCACCAAAAGAACTATGTCCTTAGGCAATGAATGATAGGAATCACTGTTTCCAGGTCCTGAGAATGTTGACACCAGAGACTTTTTAAGTACCACTGAAGTTTCCTCATATGCAGTCTTGCATATGGAATCAGTAGAATACATGAGGCCATGAACCCTAGGGCTTGCAGTATTTTTCTTGCAGATAGCTGGGTTTGGGTGGCCAGTAAGTTTGAAATAAGTTGTCAAATAAACCTGCTTTTCTGGAGTGAGGAATGCCATCTGGGAAGTTGTGTTCAAGTTTTCTCCCAGGAATACAATCTTTTGGCTGGGTACCAAAGATTTATTTTTGTTGATGGTATACCCCAGAGAAGTTAGGTGTCTCTCTACAAACATCTGGTGCTGAAGTAGCAATTCCTGACTGTCCATCTGAATCAGGCAATCATCCAAGTATGGGTAAATTTGAATATTTCTCTGCCTGCAGTAAGCAATGGCTGGAGCCAGGCACTTTGTGAATACCCTGGGTGCAGTAGATAAGCCAAAGGGAAGTGGAGAGAACTGATAGTGCATACAGCCTGCCTGGAAACGTAGATATTTCCTGCAAGATTCCCTTATGGGGATGTGCAGATAAGCTTCTTTTAAGTCTAGGGTGACTAGCCAGGAGTCTTTGGCTAGCATAGGAAGGAGCTGCTGGAGTGTAAGCATACCACCAGGAAGGTGTTTACAGTTGATAGATACAGAATAGGGAGCCAAGAATTCTCTTTCCTGGGCAACAGGAACAGCCTGGAGTAGCAACCCTCTCCCCTTTGCTCTGTTGAAACCGGTTGAATAGCCCTGATACTGAGAAAAGAAAGTACTTGCTTTTGGGCATCTGTCCACTGGTTTGGAGGAAGGTCTGGCAATCTGCTTGGGGTTGGCAGAGAGTGGAAATAGAATCTGTATCCCTGGGATACAATGTTTAAGACCCATCGGTCCTGGGCAATATACCCCCAGTTTTTTGCATGCAGGGCGAGTTTTCTTCCTAATGGTGCAAGTACTTTGGCATGGCTGGGAAGGATTAAGGACAAGTCATTATGAACTTTTTCCATAGGGGGTGGCTTACCACTCCCAGTTTTTGAGGAGGGAGTACTCCATTATTTAGATCTGTGCATACCCTGAGACTGTAGTCTTTGTGGTCTGTTGCCCCTGGGTTTGGGCTGAGAAGGTGTGGAAGGGACTGGAAAGGACCATTTTTTTGAAGGCCAATGCCTACTGAATCTAGGTGGCTTTACCTGTAAAACATATTTAACAGTTTGCATGGATTTAGCTTTTTCCTCCATCTTTTTAAGAACTTCTTCTGCGTTAGAGCCAAACAAACATTCTTGGTTTAACGGGGCATCTAGTAATTTTGCCTTGACATGGTCTAGCAAGATTTGTTCCTTCAACCAAGCATGCCTTCTCAGAACAGACCCAGTGACAGCAGCCCTGCAAGATGCTTCTAAGGCATCAAAACCACACTGAAAAGTGTGTTTACCTACTTGGTTTGTAGAATGCATCAAGTCTTGTAAGTCCTTATTTTCTGCACAATCAGGAATCAACAACAATTTTTGTTTAATTAGATCAATAATATGCTGCTGGTACTTCAACATGTGAAACTGGCAATTTAAAGCCCTGATGGTAAGAGATGCAGAGGTATATACCTTCGTACCCCATCTGTCTAGAGGCCTAGAATCCTTGTCCGAAGGGGTAGGGTTTTTGGCTGTAGAAGCCTTAATACCGTTAGGTCCCTGGGAAACAGTCTCTGGATCCACAGTGGGATTTTTAAAGAGAAATTTGTGAGAGTCAGGTACTCTGTAGTATCTGTCAGGCTTTCTAGGAGCTGTTGGTAAAGTATCGGGGTAAGGCTGGAATTCCATGGAGACATCATCTACAATATCCATGACAGGGGGAATAGCTAGAGGCCTGTGCTGAAGCAAGTCTAAAAATTCCCCGAGTCTCTTTTTGGACTGTGGGTAGTCCTGGCATTCCCAGCGGAAATGCTCTCTTAGGGTATGCAAGTTTTCACTGAAAGAAAAGTCCTCTGGGGGAAGGATGAAGGAATAGAATCCTCTGCATCAGAGTCCTCATAGGTAGACAAGCGTATGTCCTCGTAATCACAGGGGTCAGAGTCATCAGACTCGTGGTCTGAAGAATCAGAAGGAAAATCAATTCTTGGTCTTTTAGAGGGGGAATGCTGGCTTCCCCTAATTAAAGTAATAAGGTCTTCAGCCATTCTAAGCATTTGTTTCTGTGGCATGGGAGCTTGACAATGTGCTTTGGTCATCAGTTTCCTAGGCGTAGTGCAAACTCTGGGCCTGAGAAATTCGGTAGATTTAGTCATTAACGAAATAGTCAGTTTGATACAAACATCGGAAGGTCTGAATACACCCTCAGAAGCCAGTGCCTGCACAGCGGCTCCGGACCCATCCAAGGTAGAGACATCCACAGGTTCCATAGTCGAAGAAGCATCTCTCGGCATACCGGACTCCAAATGGGTCTCAGTAGAGGCCAGAGAATCTGTAGAAGCAGGTAACAGGGGCTGCAAAAGCGCCTCATTGGGTATTAGCGGACTGGCGACTAGCTTAATGGGAGCATCGTTGGCAGTTTTGCACCTATGCGTTCTGTCTCTGTCTTTATCTTTGCATTTTTTCGGAGGATCGGTAGTCGGATTCTTTACCGAAGCCATTTTGGAATACGAAGAACGAGAGTGAAAGAATTTAGAGACAAAAATAGCCTGATGACGAATAGTTCTGGTGTTGAACAAGGCACAAAACCGACAGCGAGGGACGTTGTGGTCTGGGCCTAAACAGGTGATGCAGTAAAAATTAAATCACTATGAGGTATTTGCTTTCCACTGACAAGACAATTGTTAACTTTTTCTGACATCGGTTAGAGCAAGAAAAAAGGATCCCCAACGGGGTACTTAGGTTCAGAAGACTTTAGATTTGAAATTCGAAAAATGAAAATTTCAGGTAGCTGCCAACCGGGACTTGCGAACTGCTTCTGCTTCGGGCTCCTGCACAGCAAGAAAAGCTGATGTAATGGCATTGGCTGCATGTTTTATACCCCTGACCTGACGTCATGGATGAGGCAACAGCATCCGACGCAGAAATCCCAAGACTCTGGTATTCGGGCTGACTGAGGGCTACCTGCAAACAGATAACCCAAGTGTGATGACTGCAATAGTGAAACACGAAGAACATCTGATAGATACGGATCAATGTGGTTTTGTCGAGGGCAGGCAAATTTTGACATTAACACAACACTGATGATCCAGAGGGAAGCAGAATGTAAGAAAATACTATTGTTGGTGGTGGGTCTTGATGCAGAGAAAGCATTTGACAGAGTAAACTGGGACTTTATGAGCAGGGCAATGGAAGTATTTGCATTTCCAGAAAAAATATATAAGGTTGATTAGGAGGATTTATGAGGGATCTGAGGTGAAAATTTAAGTGGGTGGAGTCCTCTAGGATAATTTCTATTTGAGCAGAGGAACTAGGTAGGGGTGTTCTCTTTTCCCCTTTGTTATTTTTGTTATATTTAGAACCACTGGTAAAGAAAATAAGGGAGTCAGAAATTTAAGGATATAATTGGTATGGCAGTCAAGAAAAGATGGCTCTGTTTGCAGATGATATTATTTTATATCTTACAAAACCAGAAAGAGACATTACAGTGTTGTGGAACATTTTGAGACTGTTTCAAATCTTTTCTGGATACAAAATTAATGAAGCTAAAACAAAGGCAATAGTGGTAAATTATGTACCCATATATTAACTGGTTCAGCAATATCCTTATTTATTGGAACATGATAAAATGAAGTATTTAGGAGTATGGATTAAAATGATTCTGGTGTCAGATTGGTGTCATGTGGGAGATGATTTTTCTGAACTATGACACAGAATCAGAATTGCCTAGATATGGTATGGCCTTGCTGTCTCTAATTACACTAGCTGCCAACAAAGCAATTACTAAAAAATGGAAAACAAAATCTAAACCAAATATATTAGAAGTAGTGAATACAGCAACAGAAATAAAACAACTGGAAATCAGACCTTTACAAAAAGGTAGGAGCAAACTACATAGGAAAAAAATGGGAATTATGGGAACAATACATACAAGGGGAGGAATGAGGTTCAAAAGAAGGAAGGACTTAAATGAGCTATGTAATGTTTGATTGAAAACGACTGGGCAGATTATAAGTGATGTACGCTGTTTGCACCTGGGAGTGTTTCAGTATGGTTTGTGATGTAAAATGCTTGCAACTGGGATTGTGTCGTTGTGGTTTGTTTTCAATTATATACATGTATGATTGCTTATGTCATTAGTGATGGTTTAATATAGATGTTTCTTGTTAAAAAAAGGGTCAGGAATTGAATAATTTATGTAACTTTGTTTAGGTTATACGATATATATAGCAATATATGTGTTTAAATTTTAACTTGTAATACAGTTTGATTACTTTTATATAAACGTAAATGTGCCTGTGTTACAAGTGATAATTCAATTAAGGTGTTAAAAAATTATTCTGGTATGGCAGCTAAGGATATGTGGGAAGAGACTAAACAAAAGATAATACAAAAACTGAGAAAATGGAAGCTTTGTTATATGGATATGGATAGTTTGATACAAGAAATGAAAATGCTTTTAGTCCCATTAGTCTTATACACAGGTCAGGCATATTTTTATCAACAAGAAGAAAAGTTGTGAATAGCAATTAATAAAGAGCTGAAGGGCTTTACCTGGGAGGGGAAGATGGCAAGAGTCCAGTGGGATAAGCTGATTCTTCCATCAGAACAGTGCGGATTGGGATTACCTGATTTGAAGGGGTACTTCAGAGCTACATAGTTAAGGATCCTATACATAGCACAAGCAGAAAACTACAATTCAAACTGGAAAGGGATAATGATGATGATGAAATGGGGGAAGCTCAAGAAACAGGGAGAGACTGGGATTTTGGATGCAGGCCTTTAAGGATAATAACAGTGATCACACAGAATATTATACCTATAAAGTAGCAAAAAGTACCCTAAGAACCAAGCTAACACGGGAATGGAGAAAGGAGATTCTGTCAATAGGAATGTCTGCAATTACGGATACAGACAACAGGCAAGAGGGGATGGAATTTATTGGAGAATACTGGTAAAGAAACCAAGGTAATGGGAGCAAATAACTAGAGAGGGAAAGATGACAGAATAGGAAGACATCTAGAACTTATTTGGACTGCAGGTTAGAGACTGCCTTCCCTATCAAGAACTGATATCAGAGTATAGGCAAAGAGAAAGAAATAGGGGGGGTTCTAAACAAAAGACCAGTACTAGTAGAGTTTTTAGTAGAATCTAGAACACAACCTGCCATTAAAAGGAATAATTTAATCACCTTACTGTTTAAGTCTTGCTAGCTATTTTAGTATACTCCCTGCCAGGAAAGCCAGCAGCCTAAACCCCCCTTGTTCCAGTTTCTCTGCTCTTCCCCCTCATCCCGTTCCCTGACATACACTAACTCCCTTCTTCCTTCAGTCCAACTTGGTCCAGATATATCCTAGTGGACTAAAGTGTACTTCTGCATTTGTCCACTAGGTGGCATCCTCCGCCCACTAAACTAGTCCACTTCACTCACTTCATGTATTCTCTCCAAGCTCTAACATTTCTTTTTCTCACTCTATCTTCTATACTCTTAGCCCACTCTAAGCTCTAACATTTCTTTTCTTACTCTCTCTCCTAAATTCTCATAGCCCACTCTTACCCAACACATCCAGGTCCCCTCTACTTATCATTCTGCAAACTTACGCCTCTGCAAACAACGCTCCACTGATAGGCTCTCGAACCTCTCCAGCCCTCTTTGGTTCTACCTGCTCCGTTAAGCCTCTTGGCTCACACCTCCCTACCCTGCCCCCATTTCCCACCCGCCCCAGCACCTCTACCTATATTCTCCCCATAACCACACCCACTGCCATTCTACTCCAATCAATCACATATCCTCTGAAAACAACCACTCCCTTTTTCCCACCCAAATTAACCTTCATTTCCTTCCCAAGACTATCCCACCTAGCCAATAGGATTCCTTTTTTCCCTCTACTCCCACTCCCTAACCACACCCCTTCAAATCCTAACACAACTCTCCACTACTGTACTATTATTTCAGTACTTACCAGCTCCTATATACATAAATCTCCCTTATAACCACATATAATTCACCAACATTTCAACTCTACATACTCCCCATTTCATCATTACTACCTCACCCAACCCCTTAACTTGTACCACTCACAATCCCTCCATGTTACCAACCACCTTAACTCCCCTCTACCATACTCTCACACTCCTATTTCTCCACATCTATATCCTATAAATAAAATCCTACATTTCCCATACAAACTTATCACCTCTCATAAACATTTTACCCCCATAGTAACTAGCAAATGCTTCAGATTCACAATAGAACCCAATCTACTTACTAAACTGTCTAACTACCTCACTAATCCACTCTTACATCTAATTTCCAGTCTAGTATCAGGTGACATCCATCCCAACCCAGGCCCCTCCACATCTTCCACTACAGACAAGTCCATTTTATTTACTTCTTTTAACTCCCAAAGTATGGTAAACAAAGTCCCAAACCTCCATGCTTGGCTCATACATAATAAACCTGACATCCTAACCATCTCTGAAACATGGTTAAAACCCCATATAAAAGACTCTGAAATTATTCCACCAAACTACTCTATCATAAGAAAAGACGGTTCCCTTAAAAAAGGGGGTGGAGTAGTTCTCCTATACTCATCCTCATTGATTGTTACACCCTATAACAAACCTATTCCACACTTTAAAAACGCTGAACTACTCCTCGCATTACTCCAAGTTAACCTACATAAACACATATGTATAGCCTCACTCTACATCCCCCCAGCGGATAATATTTCTATACTTGAAGATATCCTCTCCTGGCTCTCCAACAATATTAGCAATGAAACAATAATCTTAGGAGACATGAATATTAACTGGGCCTCCATTCAGTCTCCTAAAAACCCCTCTTAATATCAACCTCTACAATTTTTCACAGCTAATCAACTCTGTAACACCGTTCAAAAAACCTCTCTAGCGACAGTATTCTAGACTGGAGTCTAGTCTCTCATCCCCATTATTTCTCTGACAGTGGCACTCTTCCTGATCCCCTTAGTGACCATATACCCATCTTCACTCATCGACTCCCATCACTCCTGCATCGCACCCATAATTATATTACTATCTGTAACCAAAAAACTTTAACCCAACAACCTTTTCAAACTCTCTAAAAGCAATTAACTGGAACTGTCTAAAAACATTATCTCTAGATAACGCAGTTTCCCACTTCAACTCAATATTCCTAAAACTACTTGACTCACATGCACCCTTAAGGACTAAGAGAATTAAAATTAAAACAGCCCCTTGGCTAACCAAAAACACACTAGCAACTATGTGGCACAGAGATAAAGTTTGGGCACACTACCAGAAAAACAAATCCCCCCTAGTCCATAATGAATATAAAATACTTCGAAATAAGGTAAAAAAGCTCATAATCTCCGATCGACAAAATTACTTCTCCACACTCCAAAACAATAATAAATCAAACCCTCAGAAATTCTGGAAAGGTATCTCTACTCTCCTTAACCCCAGCAAACAAGACACCCCTACCCCAGACCCAAACGGTCCTGACCTAGATTTGGCTACCCAATTTAACTATTTTTTTCATTTAATCTATTTCCAAATTAACATCATCTTTCTCTAACACCACTACATTCTCCAATACCCCCCGGCCCTCCCCCACCAGCATTCTACCCTGCACTGCTACTATTTCCTCATTCCCATCTACTAACTCTCGTCCCTCCACTCCTTCTCCTACTCTAACTACTTCATGATCTTCATCTGCCCATAATTCCCCATCTTCACACTCTCCTTTTCTCTCATTAAAACCTATACCCACTTCTACTATAAAGAAACTCCTTCTGAAACTGAAGCCATGCACTAATGCTCCTGATAACATCCCTTCCTACTTTCTTAGCAAAGCTGCTGAAGCAATCGCCTACCCCATTAGCATTTTAATCAACCACTCTATCCAAGAATGTACAGTACCCCAAATCTGGAAAAAGGCCTTTATCATACCTTTACATAAAGGTGGCAACAATAACAATGTTACTAATTTCTGCCCCATCGCTATCCTGTCCCCCATCTCTAAACTCCTAGAAAAGTGTATTCAACTACAACTCCTTCCACATCTCTTAAATAATCACCTACTAACTCCCACAGAACACGGATTTAGACCAAATCATAGCACTATGACCACCCTCCTCTCCTTCCTTGAAAATGTAAATAAAGCCCGTGACTCTGGCCAAATTGTTTCTACCCTACTACTCGACCTCTCTAAGGCCTTTGACACTATCTCTCACAGCCTGCTACTAACTAAACTCTCAAAACTTAACCTATCTCCTTCCTATTTGAACTGGTTCTCCAGCTACTTATCTAACAGATATCAAGCAGTAAAATGTAAAAAGGCCACCTCCTCATTTCTAAATACCCCTACTGGAGTATCCCAGGGTTCCATACTGGGTCCCCTTCTCTTTAATATATTTATAAATGATTTCCGCAACTCTATCCCATTCTCAGACATCATCCAATACGCAGATGATTCTACTATTATATGCTCTGCCACTTCTATCCCCTCAATCCTAAAACTGACTCAAGATGCTTTTACAACCACTGAGCAATGGATGAAAAGAAATCACCTAGCACTCAATGCCTCTAAAACAAAATTAATGTTATTTACCCCCTCCAAAGTAACCTCTTTCGATAAAAACACATTCTCTATCACTAGTCAAAATAACTCACCTCTGGAACTGGTGTCAGACACCAAGTTACTTGGGGCCCAAATTGATAGCCAGCTCAAATTCAACTCTCACCTACAGCTAAATATCAAAAAACCCCATCAAAAACTAGGTATGCTCTACCGACAAAATCATTACCTTACACCTGCTACCAAAATCTCTCTCTCTACCTCATTTCTTATCCCCTCCCTTCTCTACGGAACTCCACTCCTAACTAATCTACAATCCTCTCTGAAAACACAACTTTCCTCTTGCTACAATAAAATCGCCAAGTTCGCTACCAACCACAAGTCCTCCACCCACCACTGTTCCTCTCTCCAAAAACTAAAATGGCTAGAGCTACCCAGTCATCTCACATACATTCAACTAACTCTTGCACACAAGCTTATTTTCAACCCCTCCCTGTCCCTCCCTTTCATCAGCCTTTAAAATGCACCTTCCTGATAGAGTATTAAGGTCCAACAATCAAAATCTATTAGAAGTATATAAACCAACTCGTCCCCCAGGCAAAAATCTTCTGTCTTATGGCCTTGCACGCCTTTGGAACTCCCTACCACCATCCATTCACACCACCCCCAACCATTTTATTTTTAAAAGATCTCTTCATTCACATCTAGTATCCCAGTGGGAATGCTCTTGCTCCCACCCACATAACTAACACTTGCAATTTCCATCTTCCTTCTTTTCCCTGTTTTCCTCCTGCATTTTTTCTTATTATTTACCCCTAACTCATACATATTATTATTCCTATGATATTTGGAAAGAATGCACTAGGCCACACCTCCTAAGTGTTTGCTTCCTAATATGTTATTATTTCTCAGTATTTTCGTGCAATACTTCCTAATATGTTATTATTTCTCATTATTTTTGTGCAATGCTTCCTAATATCTTATTATTTCTCAGTACTTTCATGCAATATTCCTTTTAGTCTGTATTATCTATTAATTTCATCACTAGTCTGTATTAATTCTAGTTTTGCTGTATTATTTGAAATTGTTTCTCTTGTATCTTTAACTTTTGTATAATAGTATAATTTGTATAACTACTATGAATAACTTACAGTAACCTATTTAGTTTTGGAGCTTTTCTCCCCAGGACTCCATTGAAAACGGGTTCATTTTGGCCCAATGGACTATCCTGGTAAACCAACTGCAAATAAATAAATAAAATTAGTATACTTTATAAAATATTGCATGACAACTATAAGACTCAATCAGAGATGGTTAGACAGGATTGGGAAGAGAGAGTGGATAAGCAGACGACAAAGAAACAATGGGAGGACATATGCAAGTCTCCCAAATATGCAACAAAATCTAGAAGATTTAGGATTTCTGCTTGGAAATGTTTACAGAGATATTTGTATACCCCCCAAGTAGACTCCAGAGAATTTTTCCTCAGGTAAATAGCAAATGTTGGGGGTGTGACAGGGAAGAATGAGTTAACTGAGAACATTTTCTGGAAGTGCGGTGAGTTGACAGATTTTGAGGATTCCCTGCGGGATGCACCATCAGAGATGCTGACAGGGCAGGTTGGTGGGACAAGGGAGATGATTTTCGTGAGCTATGATAGAGAATCAGAATTGCCTAGACATGGTAAGGCTTTGCTGTGTCCAATTATGGTGTGGCTGCCAAAAAAAGCAGTTACTAGAAAATGGAAATCAAAATCTAAACCAACTATACTAGTAGTAGTGAATATAATAACAGAGATAAAACAACTGGAACTGAGATCTTTAGAAAAGGGTAGGAGCAAACTTAATAGGAAAAATTTGGAATTGTGGGAACAATACATACCGGGGAGGAATGAGGTTTAAAAGAAGGAAGGACTTAAATGAGCAATGTAATGCTTGAAAATGATTGGGAAGATTATAAGTGATGTATAGTGTTTGCAACTGGGAGTGTGTCAGTAAGCTTTGTGATGTAAAATGCATGCAAGTAGGATTGTGTTGGTGTGGTTCATTTTCATTTATATAAATGTATGATTGCCTATGTCGTAAGTGATGGTTTAGTAAAGATGTTTCTTACCTCAAGGTTGCTTAGATTATATGATATATAGCAATATATGTGAAGTACAATGTTTGTAAATGTGAACTTAATATAGTTTGATTACTTAAATTGTAAATTTGCCTGTGTCACAATAATTCAATAAAGGTGTTTAAAAAAAAAAAAAAGAAAAGATATCTGATGTATAATGCATGTAAATGAAAAAATGTTAATATGTTTTTTTCTTTTTCTGTTAATGTATGTTTGCCTGTCTTAAATGAAAATTTAACAAAGGTGTTTAAAAACAAAGGAAATCCTGGTCATTTCCCAAAAAGCTGAACAAGATATTATTAGTTCAGGAAACCAATAGCTCTCATCTCATTATTGTGGGTTAGCCAGCCTACTAATAGTGACATCTTAACATTAAACAAGTCAATTATTCAGTTATCACAAACACAAAGACTGATTTGAAGCAATGTAAACAGCCACTCACTGCACCATATCACTCAAATTAGGTCTCACATAAACTACTTACCTAACACAATAAGGAAACCTTATTACAAAAGAAACAATCCTTACTCCAAGTGCATACAAGGCCAAACAGAAGAGATTACAGTGGCTCAGGTAAATATGCAGGGAAACAGCAGACGATTTGGGGACAATGACTAATGAGAGACCAAAAAAAGGCAAGAGGAAAGTACAGTTGTATAATTAAACCTACTATAACAACAGATGTTTGAAAAGTCACTGCTACAAGTAGCCTTAGCTATATGGATTATATCCTGCCAAGGAGATAACAGCCCACCAGCTTCCAAAGCTTCAGGGCACCTTCTACTCATCCAAACCCTCAGTTTGCTCAAACTGAGCTGACTAAAGACAGGTTTGGGCACCAAGCCGTTCAGAAGTTTCATGTTAAAAGAGACAGGGAGATCAGACCTGAAAAGACAATGCTAGTAACAACAACAAAAGTATTCACACCTTGGCAGAAACAACACACCATAAAAAGATGAAGGGAGTGGCTACTGCAGCAGTGATTGTTCAAACATCTACAGTTATGGTAAGTTCACTTACACAACCGTACTATATTCACCATACTAATCACTGTTGCAGTAGCCTTAGCTATACAGGTAGATTACCCTAGTTTACTAGATTTGGAAGGTGGAAGGGGAAGGGTCTAAGAGCCCCCGGAGAACAGTTTTAGCAAAGCCTGATCTAGTAATAGAGAAGGAATCAAGCTTGCAAACATTTGTACAGAGGACTGAGTTGCTGCTTCTGGAATACTTCTAGAATCCAACCCTTTCTAAAAAGCCATAGACATAGTCAAGGCTCAGATTTGAATAGTTTTGTGGTGGTAAGTAAAACAAAAAGTAGTAGCCTGAGACAAACATTTGGAAATAGTCTGTTTGACACAGGTTGTTCCCCCCTTCTTACCTTCACAAGAAATGAACAATTGATCTAAAGATGTAAAAGATTTAGTTCTGTCATGACAATACCCGAGTTGTCTGTGGACATCTAAGGTATGGAGTATTGCTTCTCCCTCATTTTTCGGTTCAGGAAAGAAAATGGGAAGATTGACTGTTTGGCTTAAAGTAAACTCAGATACCACTTTAGCATAAAAAGAGGAATTAATTCTCAAGGAAACCTTGTATCTGGGGAAAATGAGTGAGGATTGACTCACCATAAGAGTTTACAACTCAGATACTCTTCTTACAGAGATTAGAGCAATCAATAAAACAGTTTTCCTTGTTAAGAACCTTAATTCAGCCACATTACCTGGTTTAAATGGAACAAGTGTTAGCTTTTCTAAGACAAAATTAAGATCCCAAGGAGGGGCCACAGTTTTTTTTTTTTTTTTTTTTGAGGCCTACTATGCAAAACCCCTTTCAAAAACATTCTGACATGAGAATGCATTAAAAGAGGAAGATACATGGACAGGCGTGCTGAAATGGCAGACAAATGAACCTCAGTGGAGGGGTAAGAAAGACCATAGTGTAGTTACTCACTCAAATATTGTAAAACCAGAGAACAAATAGCCCTGAATGAGTGCTGGTTATGTTGCTGGCACCAAAAATAAAAGCTTTTCCACTTGCTAATAGATGATTTTCTAGTAGCAAGCTTTCTTGCCTCCATTAATGCCTGCTGTACGTTCTCAGTAAACAAGTGCCTAAAGTGGATTAAAATCCCATCATTCAGCCAGCTGCATAGAGATCTACTTTTTTTTTTTCCTGCAGAAGAAAAACTCTTTGAACTCGGGTGATGAGCTGACACCCTACGAACAGGAACCTGTGTGAAGGAGGCAAAAAAAAAAAGACTTTCAAATGTTCTCCTGGAATTCCAGCTTGTGTAAGAAATGTGTTACCCAAATGAGAGATTTCTGACACTTTGAAAAAGACTGTAAAGACAAGCAAGTCATCTAAATACGGAAAAATATCAATATCCTGTAGCCTGCAATGAGCTATGAAATTATGTACTCACCATAACTACACATCTGTGTTGTCCATTTTCATTATTCAATGAGCCTTTGGAAATAAAGGTAAGGACAATCCTCAGAGAATATAAAAGGAAATGCAATCTATTATCCATTTAGCTAAGGTAACTTTAGATACTGTTTTCCCCAATTTTCTTTTAGCAAAGGAAACAAACAGTTGATCAGTTTTTTGAAATCCTTTTGTTCTATGGAGGTAAAAATAAAGTTGTCTACGCACATCTAAAAGATCTAACAAAAACAAAAATAAGGCACTGGAAAAGCACACAAAAGACACTGGTTTAATAATCGCAAGCTAAAACTTTCACCAAAAGGCTTCTTCAGGTGAATATACATCAGAATAAAACAACGTAGCACTTAGGTTCATAGGACAATACAAGGCTATTAGCCTGGAGGCCCTTATAAGCCTAGCCAAGAAGTAATTTCACCCATGTTCCCACAAAGTCAGCACCTGTTTTCCCTGTCCAGCGGGGACACATGTGGGATCCTAGGGGTATATTTTCTGTTTCCCATCTAGCCATCCAGGTTCCTCTTAAAGAGGGCTAGTGAGGTAGTCTGCTCAACAAGGAGTAGTAGTCTATTCCACAGATGGGAGAGTTGTTGGGACACAAATTTAGCCCGCAAAAGTACAGTTTTGTACCTACCATAAATGTAGATGTTCGAGGATCCACATTGCTGCAGTCCTAACTATTGGGTAGTCCGCTGTCCCAGTTCATATCCTCAGTCTTTTCTTGCCCCAGATGTCAGAAGACCCTAAAAAAACAAGGCCAAAACCAAAAACTCCAAACAATCCTACACCAAAACTATGTACAATATATACAAAATTACCAGAGTATAACCTCACCTACACAACCACCCCTAAACACAGAGGGAAGGAGGGAATGTGGATCCTCGAACATCTACATTTATGGTAGGTACAAAACTGTACTATGTTCTTCATTCCACATTGCTGCAGTCCTAACTATTGGGTAGAATCCCAAAGCAGAGGTAAGGGAGGCTGGCAAATCATAAGGAAGCAGGAGCTGACAACATGCCCTGCAAAATTGCTGTGGCAAAACCAGCCCTAGATTTAGAGTAGAGAGGAAGGTGGTAATGCTTAGAGAAAGTATGCACTGAACTCCAAGTAGCTGCCTCCAAAATATCCTTAGTTGCCACCCCTTAGAAATGCTGTTGAAGTGGCAGTAGCCCTAGTGGAATGAGGCCTAATCCCAGCCGGAATCTCCTTGCCATGATGGGAATAACAAAATGCAATGCAAAACCCAATCCACTTAGAAATAGTTTGTTTTGACACAGGCTTGCCCTGAGAACTCAAAGCAAAAGAAACAAACAACTGCTGAGACTGCCTAAAATCCTTAGTCCTGCTTAAATAATAACGCAACTGCCTGTGTACATCTAAAGTGTGCAAAATCTTTTCCCCTTTATTTTGGGGATCTGCATAAAAAGTAGGCAAATGAATAGTTTGGTTTAAAGCCACACTAGAAACCACCTTAGGCATAAAGGAAGGATTAGTGCGTAATGATACCCTATCCTTATGAAAAATCAAAAGGCTCTGGGCCTGCAATTCAGAAACCCTTCTTGCAGAAGTAATGGCCAACAAAAAGCAGTCTTCCATGACAAGTATTTCAATTCAGCAGAAGGCTCAAAAGGTTGTAGAGTAAGTTTCTCCAACACAAAATTGAGATCCCAAGCAGGAGTAGGGGGGTCTTATATTCTTTGCCCCTCTAAGAAATTGCTTGAACAAAGGATGCGAAAACAATGGTGGGTCACAATCATAGTGAGCTGAAATTGCTGCAGCATGAATCTTAATGGAAGAGAAAGACAAACCTTTGTCCAATAACTCAGTAAGATATTGAAGAGCCACACTCAAATTAGGCTCAGAAATCTCCAAATTGTTTGCTGCACTCCAAAATAAAATCTCTTCCATTTGTCTGTACACTTTCCTTGTACTAGGTCTTTGGCTTCCATAATCACATTTAAAACTTGTTGAGGAAGTTGAGACCTGCTGTGTTTCAAAACAGAATATGCCAGGCTGTTAGATGAAGAGAGTGAAGCTTGACATTGAGCAGGTGACCTTCTTTCTGAGACAACAGGTGTGGAATCAAAGGTAAAGGCCATGGAGGCTTCCTTACCAGACTCCTCAGTAATGGGTACCAGTGTTGCGAGGCCAATCTGGAGCTATTAAAATCATCCTTGGCTTGTCTTGTCTGACCTTTAGGAGCACCTTTGGGAGAAGAGGCAGAGGTGGAAAGGCATACACATGAAGATTTTTCCAACTGAAAGAAAGAGCATCCACTTTCCAAGCTGTGTGATGAAACTCTTTTGTGCAAAACTGTGGCAGCTGGTGGTTTAGTGGAGAAGCGAACAGATCTATGTCTGGAGTTCCCCATGACACTGTCAATTTTGAAATACATGAAGATCCAGTTTCGTGGGGATCCATGATTTGTCTGCTTAACACATCTGCTAAGGAGTTCTGTGCGCAGAAACCTTGCCTGAAGAGTTAGATGCAAGCGTCTCCCATAAAATCATTGCTTGCCTGCACAGCGGGTTGTGTTCCCCTTGTTTGTTGATGTACCACATGACAGTTGTGTTGTCTGTTAGAATCAACACCTGTCTAACTCCTTGAAAGGCATTAATGCAAACTGGACTGCTAACATCTCTTTCATGTTGATATGTAGATGCTGTAGTCTGGCAGGCCACTTGTCTTGTATCCACTTTCCATTTAGATGAGCTCCCCAAGCAATGTCTGAGGCATCTGTCGTTAGAATCTGACTCGCCTCTGGCGGGTCACAGATTGTTTAGGTGACATTCCTGAGCCCACCATAAAAATTCCTTTTGAATGCAAGGTATTATTTGAATGACAGTGTCCAAATCCTGGCAGTGCTGTGTCCATACATTTTGAGATACCATTGCAGCTTCCTCATATGCAGTTTGGCATTGGGAAGCACCAGAATACAAGATGCCATGAACCCTAAGGCTTGAAGGACTGTCCTTGCAGTCAGCCCGGACTGAAGAGATAGTTGATGGAAGTAACTGGAAAGATTCTTTTGTTTGTCCGGGGTTAAAAGGCCATCTGGGCTGCTGTATTCAGTCTCACACCAGAAAGCACATGTCTTGAGAGGGTACTAGACTGGACTTTATTTCGTTCACAGAATACCCTAGGCATCTTAGCACTGCTATCACAAATTCCAAATGCTGTAAAAGGTCTTCCTTTTCTTGAGCCAGAATCAGGCAGTCGTCCAAGTAAGGATAGATTTGAATTCCTTTTAGCCTGAAGTAAGCTATCACTGGAGCCAGAACCTTTGTGAATACTCTAGATAAGCCAAAGGGCAATGCAGAGAACTGATAATGAGAATTTCCAGCTGCAGATACTTCCTGCAACTTAGTCTGATAGGCACATGAAGGTAAGCTTCCTTTAGATGTAAAGTTACCATCCAGTGATCTTTGCCCAGCAGAGGTAAAAGCTGTTGTAACGTCAACATTTTGAACTTGGAAATGTCCAGATAAGTGTTGAGGATAGATAAATCCAAAATTGGTCTCCACGTGTTCCCCTTCTTCGGTACTAGGAACAGGCGAGAATAAAATCCCAGGCCCCTTTCTGGCACAGGAACTGGCTGAATGGCCCCTATTTGGAGCAACAGAGAAATTTGCTTGTGAGCCTCTTTTCTTTGTAGAGGAGGAATGTCTGGCATGCCTTTGAAAGGAGGCAAGGTATGGAAATAAAACCTGTAACAGTGGTGAATGATATCCAAAACCCATCTGTCTTGGGTAATTAAATCCCAATTTTCTTTGAAAAGAGCCAGCCTTCCTCCCAAAGGTGCTGCCAGGCGAGAATGTACTGGCAGCTGAAATCATTGGGTCTGTTGGACTGACCCCTGCCCTCACCAGAAGTCTGAGCAGGTGAACTCCTGTTCTAGGCCTAAAGAACCTTGAGCTCTGCCCCTACCACGTCTAGACCTACCCCTAGACTGGGAATCATAAGCAGGATATGTCCATCCCTTAGTAGGCCAATTTCTACTAAACTTTGGTGGCTGCACCTGCAAAAATCCTTAACAGTTTGCATAGACTTAGCCTTGTCCTCCATTTTCTTTAAAACTGCTTCCACAGGCGAACCAAACAACACATCAGACTGTAAAGGAGCATCCAAAATCCTTGTTTTAACATGCTCAGCTAAATTCTGATCCCTCAACCAGGCGTGCCTACGAAGAACAGAACCAGTGGCAGCCACCCTCGAGGAGGCCTGCACAGCATCAAAACCACACTGCAAGGAATGCTTACCCACCTGTTCAGACACATGAACTAAATCCTGCAACTCTTTACACTCAATACCTTCTGCCAGAGCATCCACCTTAGACTTCAATTGTGAAAGGAGATAATTCTGATATTTTAACATGTGAAACTGACAAGTCAATGCCCTCATGGCTAAAGTGGAAGAAGTATACACTTTCTTTCCCCATCTATCCAAAGCCCTTGCCTCTTTATCAGGAGGAACAGGATTTTTAACAACAGAAGCCTTCACACCTTTAGGCCCCTGAGAGACAGTTTCGGGTCTGCCCTAGGACTCTTAAAAGATACTTATGAGCTTCAGGCACCCTATAGTACCTATCCGGTTTAACTGGGGCAGGAGGCAAGGAATCAGGCTTCAGGGAAGCCTCTGCAAAACATCTTCCACCACATTCAGAACAGGAGGTAGAGCTAAAGCCCTATGCTGGGGTAAAACAAGAATTCCCTAAGCCTCTTCCTGGAATCAGAGAAATCTTGACCTTCCCATTTAAAATGCTCCCTCATGGAATGCAGAGTCTCTGAAAATGAAAAATCCTCAGGAGGAGAAGCTGAAGGAGTAGAATCATCCACATCAGAATCAGAATAAGGAGGATACTCCTGCAAGTCTTCAGTCGAAGACTCAGAAGCCTCGAACATTGCTCAAAACTCTCAAACTCAGGTTCCACCCTAGGCCTCTTATCAGGAGGGCATAGAACCTCTAATCATAGTAATCAAATCCTCTGCCATTTTAAGCATATGTTTCTTAGGCAAAGACCCTGAAGCACTAGGAGAAACCCCACTGAAGCTAAACTTGGCCTGCCTCTCAAAGAAGCCTTGGAAACAGAAGGGAGGCTCTAACCACCTTAGGAAGAGAGGGAAGAACAGCCACCTGAGAAGCCCCTTCAGCCTGGCCTACTTCCTGAGAGGACACATCCTGTAACAGTAAAGTCTCTCCCTGAGACTCCAAAGAAACTCCTGGCAGAACCTCCGGCTCCACTGAGCCTTCTAAAGAACCGACGTCCGGGACTGTCGGTTCTTCCACCTTTGGTGCTTTGTCCTTGCGCTTTTGGCGGGCGTCGGAGCATCCGATGGCATTTTATAATTACAACGCTTCCCAAAACTAACCTGGCACAGTCTAACCTTCTCTTAATGTTTGTTAAATCTAGCACAAGAGCGGCATCCAACAACGTCGTGCTCAGGCCCTAAACAAGGTATACACAAAGTATGGTAATCCCTATGAGGTATCTGTTTCCCACAAGAAATACAGTTATTCACTTTTTCTGACATCCGGTTAAATACTGAGGCAAGAAAAAACAAAATATTCTGGTACTTAGCCAACTTTGATTCGGTCTGAAACTCTGACTTCAGAAACTTTCAGAACGCCAACCTGCACTAAACTGCTTCTGCATCGGACCATGCGGCAAAAAGACTGAGGATATGGCGTTGGTCATGCGTCAGCCATATACTTTGGTATTCGGGCCGACTGGGACAGCGGACTACCCAATAGTTAGGACTGCAGCAATGTGGAATGAAGAACATCAAGTTCTATTAATGTCACACACCAGGTTGAGACCTTGCGTGTGGGTTGCGAGAGTGGAGTTTAACTTACGGATATGCAGCAACTCCATCAAGGCTGAGTCTGAGATGGCCTTGTACGGCAGACACAGGTCACCTCTGAGCAGTCTATATGAGACTGAATAGAGGGACAGGGCTTTTGGCCTATCTGTAAAGGATAGGTCTTTGAGACCCTGGATTTTCTTGGTCAGGAACCTCTGTGGTCTCTCTAACTGCTGCATGTGTTTGGCACGGTAAATACCAAAGGGGGCAGTGTACTCGATAATGGGTCTGATAAGGGAGGAGTACAGGGATGCTATGATATCCTTGTTCCCGGATGAAATACCCTTACTTATGAGGTGGGCCATGCAAAAAGCCTTCCATACAACCGAGGCAACATGGTGGTCAAAAGTCAGGTCGCTATCAACTCGGGTGCCCAAGTCCCTCATAACTGATTGTGTGCTTAGTACGTTATTAATGTGATAATTAGGGGGGGACACCATTTTCCCCAAAGGGGATAATGATGCATTTATTGGCATTCTGTTTGAGGCCATGCTTCTGGCACCAGTCATTAGCTTGGTTAAAGCCCTCTTGGAGAATGTTCACATCACTAGGAGAATTTATGACAGTGCCCAGCTTGCAGTCATTTGCAAACTTGGTCAGCCACAGACCACTGGTTTTAGCTTGCACCTCAGAAAAGTATATCCCAAACAGCAGAGGCCTCAATACCAATCCTTGGGGTATACTGCTTGGTACGGGTCTACTACAAGAAGTGGCTTCCCCTATTTTGACTGAGTGGGTTCTATCAGTAAGCCAGTTAGCTACCCATCTGGTAACATATGGGTTGATGCCTAGCTGGGAGAGTTTATCTGTTATGCCTGAGTGGAGAATAGTGTTGAAGGCTTTGGCTAGGCCAAGGTAGGCAGTGTGTACTGTCTTGCCCTCATCCATGGCTTTGGTGACTGTTTTGAAGAAGGTGACCAAGTTTAACAGGCATGATCTCCCTTTGACAAAACCAAACTGTGTGGGATCAAGCGTGTGGAGGTTGCCAATGTTCTTGATTATAAGGTCTATAATAATGCTTTCCATGGCCTTGCAGATCAGGCCCCTGTTAAGTCTCCTATTAGTCATACCCACTTAAATATCCAACCCAGATCACGTGACATTAATTAAACCCTTTCATTTAAATATTTGAGCAATGGTTTTAAAGTGAAAGTCTCATTAAATCCTGGTGGTAAATGAGCTTGCATTCTCAAAATCCATTTCATTTCTTTATTTTCAGTTAGTAGTTTTATGTCTCCCCCACGTAAAGTTAAATAAATAACCTTCAGAATCATAAACTTAAATCTGTGATCATTCCCTTTTTCCAAAATATGTTTGTACAAGGCATTGGTGGTAACTTTGCAGTTTATGTCACCCATATGATCAGCTATCCGGTCCTTAAGAGTCCTGTTAGTCATACCCACAGAATACCCTTCACATGACTTACACTTAGTCAAATAGATAACATTACTTGTATTGCAATTTCCATAAGCATACAGGAGAAAAACTTTCCCCGTAACAGGGTGCTTAGTAAATCTGTGTTCGTATATATATTGACAGCAGACATAATTATTACATTTAAATGTGCCATGCTTACTGTTAATAATACTAAAGAGATGCTTAGGTTGTTCTTTATAACAAACTTTTGCTTAAGTGTAGGGCTACACTTATAACCAAAAGTGGGTATATCACCAAGTATATGTTTCAACTCTGGTATATCCTGTAGTATAGGCCAATGCCAGTTAATTATCTGTTTCACCACTGAAGTATTCTTATTAAATGTTAGCATGAATCTAATACCATTCCGACACAAGCATCCTACAAAAGGGCCTCATAGAAACAGACAACTGGTGCCAGAGCCAGGGCCTCAAGCTAATCGCCAAAAAGTGTATAGTCATCCCCTTCGGCAAAAACAAAGTGCCCACAAATTACCACACAGATGGTAATCCATTAAGTATGGAAGAAGTAATTAGGGACCCAAGTTGATAGCAATCTCTCATTCGACAACCACGTGGCCAAAGTGGTTAGAAAAACATTTTATATAGCCCACCTAATCATGAAGGGATTCACATCTAGATCAGGGGAGGTCATCGTGCCTCTTTACTCATCCCTCATCAGGCCCATAATTGAGTACAATGCCCCTTTTGGGATGTACCTTACCAGACACCTGCAGCAACTGGAAAGACCCCAAAAGTACCTCACCAAGAGGATCAAAGGGCTCAAACAGATGTCATATGCTGCCCGGTTAAAGAAACTCCAGCTCTACTCAGTGGCATACCACCTGCTCAGAGGCGATCTGTGCCTGACGTATAAAGCCATGTCCAACCCGAAATTAATGGACATGCTGCACCTCAGAAAATCCAAATCCCATTGAGCTACGTGCTTGAGAGACTTGAACCTCAGCATTGAAATAAATAGGACATGCTGGAGGGACAGATTCATAACCCAGACGCTCCCTTTACTCTGGAATAAAATCCCAGTCCAGGTTAGGCAGAGTCCCTCACTGACTCTCTTCAAGAGGAATCTTGATGAGTGGATGGGACATCGTAGATTTACTCCAGGTATCACTTCTGTGTCACTGTTAGACAGATGCACAGTATACTAACCTTGAAAAAGGGCATAGCAAAATTCATTTAAAATGGGTGGCGAAAGCCAAACACACTCTGGCTAGGCTTGTAAATGAACCTAGTATGAACCTATTCTTATTACTGTTTGCTCCAACATTTGATTCATGATTATCACTAAAGAGTGGTCGGGTACCATTACTGTGCTGTTTCACAAAATCACATGGTACAGAAACTTCTCTCTTGGAATAGCCGCGTTCGATAAAATCATTGCTCATATTTTCTAACTGCTTAACCATGTTGTCATCTGAAGTGCTCAGCCTAGCTACTCTCTGCAGCTGATTCTTAATGTTTTTAAAAACAAATTGTGGATGCATACTGCTACGATGTAAATAACTACTTCTTTTAACCGTTTTTCTATATAGTTCTGTTTGGCTATTACCTACACCATCTTTATATAATAATATATCAAGAAATGTGATATTACTAGAGGAGATCTCATGTTTAAACTTAAAAAATGTGGTTGTTGCATTTATGTATTCAAAAAAATCATAAAAGGTTGTAATATTCCCTACCCATACAGCAAATAAATCGTCCACAAATAGCTTGTAAAAGCAAATGTGGTTATTAAAAGGGTTCTGTACAGATATGTTCTTTTCCTCCCACATATACATAATATTTGCATATATGTTCGCGACGGGCATACCCATCATTACACCCTTTACTCGAAACAAATTAGTCTGAAATATAAACACATTTTCCAAAATAAGTTGTAACAATTCACAGATTAAAATAATCTTGTCTATAACATAGTTAGAATAATTTAAAAAAATGCTCTCACACTGTCTATACCAAAATCATGGGGGATGACGGTAAATAATGACTCTACATCTAAGGTAATAAAATATGTTTCACCATCGAGGCTCCCTTTGGTCCAGTCATAAAAGTGTTTTAAAAACATATTAGTGCCTTTTAAAATCATAGCAGTCTTATCTAGCAATGGTCTCAGCTGCTTTTCTAAAAACTTAGAGATGGCTTCCATTACACACCCTCTTGCGGAAACAATAAGTCTCATAGGTGGATTTGTTTTCAATTTATGTAACTTCGGTATGCCATACATCAGAGGGATTTTACTAGTTTTAACAAACAAATAGCTAAACAACTCACCACTCAGATGACCAACATCATGCATATTACATACAGATCAAAGTACTCTAAGTGAAAACATATTACTTTCACCCCTTCTAATACTGGCATATGCCTATGTAACATCAATAACATTTTTCATTATATAAATTACTATTCATGACATTTCCACCTTTATTGAGAGTTAATGAAACTTTCACTTTAAAACTATTTCTCAAATATCTAAATGAAAGGTTTTAATTAATGTCATGTGATTTGGGTTTGGTATTTAAGCGCTACATTGTTTTATTCTGATGTACATTTGCCTGAAGAAGCCTTTTGGAGAAAGTTTTAACGTGCGATTATTAAACCAGCATCCTTTGTGTACTTTTCCAGTGCCTCATTTTTGTGTTTGCTAGAATATTTGGGAGATACTGGATTTATAAACTGTTCCCTGCTGTTTTTGTTATTGTTAGCATACCTAAAAGATGTTGCATGTATTCTCCTTTATTGTCAAATTTTGGAAAGAAGACTGGTAAATTGATTACTTGACTCATGTTTGACTCACAAACAACTTTTGGCAGGAAGGAAGGCTTTGTACGCAAGGTCGCTCTGTCTTTGGGAAAAAAAACAAATAAGGTGGTTTTGAAGTGTGTGCTTGAACTCCCCTTGCTGAAGTAATGGCAACAAGAAAAAATGTTTTCAAAGAGAGAAATTTTAGGCCTGACTTAGCTAAGGGTTCAAACTGGAACTGGGTTAAAGTTTGTAACAAAACAGTAACACCCTAGGGTGGAGTAGGGTCTCTTTCTGGAGGTCTAATCAGAAGAGTACCCTTCAGAAATGCCTTACAAATTTTATAAGAAGCTATGGAGAATGCATTAGGTCCTATGTGGTAATTAGAGATGGTTGCAAGCTGAACTTTTACAGTGGAGAAACTGGCACTGTCCTGAAAAACTGAAGCCAGAAAATCTAATATAGCAGGAATAGGAGCTGTAAAGGAAACCAGCTTTCTTTGTTATGCCCAATATGAAAAGCTCTTCCATTTACTCTTGTAACTCTTCCTGGTTGAAGGTTTTTGAGAAGAGGATAAAATCTGATGAATTGGAGAGGAAAGCCTGGACTGTCTAGCCATCATTGAAATTGGAGAAATCATGCTGTTAACTGGAGGCCTTGAATGTCTGGATGAATCATTCCCAATGGGTGCGACAGTAGAAATGGACTGGGGTCCAGTGTCCAAGGCACAAGTATAAGATGAGATCATAGGAACGGGAACCACACCTGTCAAGGCCAGAAGGGAGCAATGAGGTCTACCTTGATCTTCAACCATTGTGCTTTTTGAAGAAATTTAGATATCAAGGGAAGGGAGGGATAAGCATACAGGAGACCAGTGGGCCAAACGTGGACTACAGCATCTCTCAGTGAATCCCCCTGAGGGGGGATTAGAGCAAAGAACCTAAAGAACCTGCTGCACTTGTTGAAGGGAAAGGCAAAGAGGTCACAGCAAGGTTGACCCCAGTGAAGAAAAATCATTTCCATCAGTAAAGGACTGAGACCATTCATCCGGCATCAGGATGGATTTGCTGAGCTTGTTGGCCAAGACACTGGATATTGCCAGAATGTGCACTGCTACAAGAAAGCAGCTGGAGGAGATCAGCCACTGCCTGACTCTCATTACTTTTCAGCAAATGGGATAAGATCTAGTTCCCCCCATTTTGTTGATGTACCAAACCACTGACATACTGTCTGTCTGGATAGTAATCGTACCTAGAAAGAGAGTTTTGAAAGGTCTGCAATGCTAACATAACCACTCTCATCTCTAAGACACTGATATACAAACTGGTTTCTTCTGAGGACCACACATTTTGAACAGTCAGTCCCAAGAAATTCAATGGATGTTCCCAAAGGGAAAGAAAACCAGTAAACAATACCAAAAAACAAAAAAAAAGACCCAAGCAGCTGCAAGTTCCTCCACTTTAATGTCACAATACAAAAAATGTTAGACGAAAAGTCTCACACACTAAGCGCTTTCACCAATATACAATGGCTTCATAAGAGTTGAGTGGGAACTGATGATAAATGCATATAAAAAGATAAGCATCATCAAAGTGTAACCAATCAAGTACTAGAAACAATTAAAAATGTATTTTGCCACACCTATACATTTCTTAAACACAGAATACCTTAAAACAGGTACGGCTTAAAAGAAACATATTAATAAAAATATTGGCTTTAGGTCTTAAAAACAGTTTTCCTTTTATCCAACTACACTGCTATTTAAATAAAATCAATACTGTCAAATGCTTAATATTAAAACTATCTGTATTGCTGTTGAAAATCTATGTAATAATGCTAACACTTAGGTAAACAAATAGTTGCTATTAATGAAAGTAAATGCATATGAGCGTTCATCACAAAGTTAATGCTTTTGTCTTTAATATAGGTAAGATGGCAATATTTTCATTGAGCCCTAGTAGGCACATATCATTAAGTGTAAATTGCCATTTAATTTTTAAGTTTTCTAATTTTAACTTAGAATCACCCCCTCTCTCACATGGAAATACCCTGTCTATAACAAACATTTTTTTTTTAATGATACATGATGTACTGTGTATATAAAGTGCATTGTACTGATTTCTAATTCTAATTGCTCTTGTATGTTCAGCTATCCTGTCCTTTAATCTCCGTGTAGTCATTCCCACGTAATAACTTTTACAACTGATACACGTAGCAATGTATATTAACATTGTAGTATTACAACTATATCTACCAGGGCAGGATAAAGTTCTGTCATAACCAATAACAGAAACATAAGGGCTAAAGTTCTGTCATAACCCATAACAGAAACATAAGGGCCATCACTGATGAATTTACAAAATTTGCATGCACCACATTTGTACATTAAAGACACCTGCTTTTTCTTCTTAGGTGCTTCCAAAATACTCTTCATATTATTACCTCTGCTATAGGTAATTATAGGTTTAGAACCCAGAACTGTTTTACTTTGTTCATTAAAGCCTATATTCCATGCGTTATTAATAAATGTGTGCAGTGCTGGGGCTAAATGGTTGTATCTCAAAACCATTATACTACCACGCTCGATAGTCTTAGTAGTTGAGTTGCGTATATGACAATATTGGGATAAAGAACATTAAATAGGTTGAAAATACGTGTCCCTCTTGGAAATTATTTCATTTCTAACTTTTAGCACCAAGTTAAGGGGATACCCTCTTTCTAAAAACATTCCCACTAACTTGTATATTTCATGCTTAAAAGTGTTCTCATCACTAAGAAATTTTGATAAGCTAACCATTTGCCCTTGGGCATAACCCAACACGCAGACAGGCCAGAACCGAAGGCTTCCAGAAACACTCTTGGGAAGGGCTTTGGGAAGCCCAACAAGCTTTTTGGCACAGGATCTCTAAAATGTCTCCAAAGGAGACATCCTCAGGTGGGGACCTAGGGAACCCTTCCCCCTCGTCAAAAGTCAGTGTCCTCAGTCAAAGATTCCTGATGGGAATCTAAGTGCCTCCTCTTGCAAGTTCTCTTCTGGTGGACCTCTTCAGTGGGATGTTCTAGAGCGGTATTAGAAGAGATGGGGATTTCCTGAACAAGAACTGGCTGTAAGCTCTTACTGGATGGCTGTCCCTGTGGAGAAGAGTGTTGAGACTTAGAGCTCAAATCCATTGGGGGTACAGCATCCAAGGGAGTGAGAGAAGATTCCTTGGGATGGGAGAAAACTCTCTCCACTACCTCAAAGGCAGAGTGTCCAGGAGAAGCAGAAACCAGCCTCGTCAGAGCCGATGCTCTTGGCTCAGCCAATTCTCAACCCCTCCCGGATCTCTGCTCCAAGGAGAGACTCAGACCAGTGCCGAGGCTCCCACGGGAAGTGAAGGTTCTGAAAACCTTGGAGTCAAAGTCAACCCCTTGGACCTGCCTCGGAAAGACTACAGGAGGACATGAAGAAGGAAGTTATGGAAGGAGAGCAGGATGACTTCCTAAGAGTCTCCTGTAAAAATGGAGACCTAAGCCTAGGAGACACAGGCTCCACAGAAAATCTAGGGCTCTGGATCTGAGGAGACTTAACCAAAGAGGGTGTCGGATCCAGTACGTTTTTAACTTTGGAGGGTTGCTGTGAACTTGCAGCAGGTGCAGAAGACCTCAAAGGACAGTGCTTCCTGTGCTCCCTGGGCTCACATGACCTTTGCTTTTTTGCAAGGGTTTGAGCACCAGAAGTAGAAGCAGTAGAGGAAGAAGAAGCTGGCAAAAAGCCCTTCATGATCAACTTATTCTGCCTGTCACTAACTGCCCTCAAATTAAACCCAGAACAAATCTCACAAGGCATCTTCAAATGAGAAGGGCCTAACCAACATACACACTCCCTGTGGGCATCAGAATTGGGTATCTTATGCCCACAGGAAGTGCACTTCTTAAAGCCGGTAGGTCTGTCAGCCATACCAGCAACTAAACTGAAGCTAACAAACAGTAACTAAACAGGAAGGCGAAAATAGAAATTCTCCAAAATATTGTATACAAAGTGGGTTTTTTTTTGGAAAGAAAGAAAGAAAAAATAAAGATCATCTAACAGCAACTGCAGAAAGAATACTTCAAAAGGTGCAGAAAAAGGTTCTAGTACCAACAATGGTACAAGAAATTACCTAAATGGTATCCAGAAGCTATGAAAAAGAGTAAAGGGAGGAAGGTTAAATAGATATAAATGGTAAATATAAGAAATAGAATTAAAACTTAATTCTAGTTTACTCACAAAACCTAACAAGGCACCCTAGAGCTCTAGAGAATGCAATCCCAACTGAAACATTAGAACGGCAAACAAGATCTGAGGTAATTTGGCAAGTAAGGGGCATTGTGGGTAAAGGGAGGAGTTTGAGAGTTAGATCCAAGAATCTTGGCTTGAGCTGGATCCGAGGATTGGATCTGAGACCCATACACTGAGGAATGAATCAAAATAACATCAGATCTGGAGCTAGACATTTTGTGAACACTCTTGGTGCGGTGGATAGTTCAAAGGGTAAAGCAGAAGACTACTAATGTGATCCAAACTCACAAAACCTTAAGAGAAAAAAGAAGTATGGATGAATAACTATGTGATAAGCATCACTTAAATCAGTGTTGCTAGGAAACTTAAATGAGGAAGAGGAAGTAACAGGTTGTAAAGTAACAGCATTTTAAACTAGGGCACTATCACAAACAGCCTTAGAAAAGAAAGATCCAGAACTGGTTTCAATGGTTCATAGGTTGGTACTAGGCTATCAGCCCTAGGGCCTATACAAGCCTAGCCATAACAATTCCCTGGCTATTTCTTCCCACATTATTTACTTTCCTGGACCCCTGTCTAGCAGGGCGACTGACGTGAACCCTGGGGTGAATTTCCTTTCTCCCATCCAATCGTCAAGGTTCCTCTTGAAGAGGTCCAAAGAGGCACTCTGCTTGACATGTATGGGCAATCTATTCCAGAGTCTGGGGAGTCTCTGGGTCAGGAACCTATCCCTCCAGCATGTTTTGTTTATTGTGATGACAAGGTTTAGATCCCTGGAGCGTGTAGCTCTGAGGGATTGGGATTTCTTTAAGTGTAGCATGTCCAACAGCTCTGGGTTTGACATGGCCTTGTATGTTAAGCAGAGATCGCCTCTGAGTAGACGATATGTGACAGAGTATAGCTGGAGTTTTTTAAGGCGTATGCATATTCTTACTGTCGCACTAAAAACAACCTTGAATAAAACCCCCTTTTCACCTGGAAAGGGGTAGCAGGTGCTATCACTCCTTCGGACAACATATGATGAAGGACAGTTGGAATTAAAACAACCTGGTTTGGAAGAGGAGGAATTATCCCCCTGGAAAGGCGGAATATCCTCCCACTGCCACCTGTAATCTTTAAGAATAATTTTTCAGAACTCATTTGCCTGAAACAATCTGTTGCCAAAGAAAAAAATGGTGATTCAGACTTTCTGGAAGAGAAAGGGGCCAGGGTGCGAGGGGGTCAAAAGGTCTCTTGAATAGTCATTCAAACTTGTTGGACTGCCCTGATTTTGGGAGGACTGAGACTTCTTTTTGGGACCTCTTGCCATTTCTTCTTAAACGTCTACAAAATCCAACAGAAAAACGACCAAAGGACAGTCCACACTGAGTTTATTGAATGAAGTGCTTTTAGGGTTGCCACCCCTTCATTTTTTTTTCCGGACTACCTGGAAATCAAACTGATTCTCCGGTAGTCCGGGAAACACTGTACAAACTCTGGTATTCTGTTTAAAAAAGGAAACAGACTATTGGAGTTTGTAAATCGGCTGATTTACTATGCCTTTTTTTTTTTTTTTACAGAAAAGCATAGTAAATCAGCCAAAAGCAGGCAGCAAGAATGGAAAAAGAGGACGTTCCTCATCGAGTGATGTCATCGTGACATCACAAAATGGGCGGAATGTGGGCAGGGGAGAGTGGGATGGGCAGGGTTCCTGATGACGCGAGGGGTGTGGCTTTACTCCGTTATTAGCCACGATGAAAGGGTGGTAAACCTAAGTGCTTTTCATTCAATTAGTAATCAGAACTTCTTCAGATAAAACAGTAATAAAACCATCACTTTTTTAAAAAGCTTTTCAAATCAGTCATGTGATCTCTGTTAACATAATTGATTACTTCTTCCCTCCATTGCAAACAGTAAACAATTAAATGACTTGCTCAACCTTATTCAGCATTAACAAATACACTGAAAGTAAAATGCAGCAAAGTAAAAAATAGATGAAATAATGTCTAAAAGTCACCCCCTCGAAACGTTAAGAAAAGAAGTTATGTACTCACCATGACGTTCCATGTTTGTTGTCCATCTCGTCTTCATTCTTACAGGTTGGGTTTGGAACCAATCCTCAGTCCTGACTCAGCCATATACTAAAGCTCGAAGTCTTCCACTTGATTCACGGCTGAATCCCTATCCCATCATGCACTGGTGTACTTCCCCAGATCTTGTTTGCTGATAACCATAGTAATGAGGTTACATGTATAATATTCTATAGAATGTACTGACAACAAAGAAAGTCAGAGAACTTCCTTGCCACAAGAAAAAACCTCTAAGCCCTCCAGAAGCCCTGGGCTGGGAGAAGGTGGGAAGGATAAGAATGAAGGTGAGATGGACAACAAACATGGAACGTTATGGTGAGTACATAATTTCCTTATGTTATGTTGTCCTATCTCTCCTTCATTCTTACTGGTTGGGACAGCGTCCCTAGCACCATATTTCCTGCCTCACGGGAGTACATTCTTCAGGACAGTGGAGCCAAAGAAGGCTCTGTCCCTGGAGGCCAAATCTACTTTGTAATGAGTGATAAAGGTATGAGGCCATGCCCACGTAGCATGCGGTACAAATGCTGTCTAGTGGCAGTCTAGTTTGATAAGCAGATGATGTTGCTACAGCCCTTGTGCAGAGGCCTTTGATTCTAAAGGGCAGATCTCTCTTATTAACAGTGTAAATAAAGGTAATACAATTTGAAAGCTAGTTTGAGTGTGAGACCTTAGAAATGGGAATACCTTTCTTAGCTTCTGAAAAAGAGATAAACAGCTAATCAGATTTTCTGAAGTCTTTAGTTCTGTGTAAAGAGAAGCATAGTTGCCTATGCACATCCAATTCATGGAGCTTATATTCTGCCTTGTTGCCATGATTAGGGAAAAAATGGCAGCTCAACAGATTGGTTTAGAGTAGTCTCTGAGCATACTTTTGGTATAAAGGATGGGTTAGTTCGAAGAGACACTCTGTCCTTATGGAAGATCATATAAGGAGATTTGATTGATAAAACTTGTAGTTCTCAGACTCTTTTGGCAGAAGTGATGGCAAGCAGCATAATTGTTTTCCATGACAAAAAATTGAGAGCGCATGTTGATGCCGGATCAAAGGGAGGAAGGGTTAGGTGAGATAGGACAAAATTTAAATCCCAAGGTGGAAGAGGGTCTTTAATGGAAGGTCTTAGCAAAGAAGTGCCCTCTAGGAAAGCTTTGCACAATCTGTGTGACATCAAATTTGGGGTCAAATCACTTAATGAAAACTGGAAATCACAGCTAATTGAACTTTAAGAGTAGCTGCAGTGGAGCCTTGATGAAACAGTTCTGCCAGGAATTTAAGAATAGAGCTGATCGGGGCAGAAAAATGATCAATGTTCTTTGTCAAAGCCCAGTACGAAAACCTCCTCCATTTACTAAGATATAACTTTCTGGTTGAAGCCTTATGCAAAGAGATTAGTATATGTTTCACTGCTGGCCTGACTATATTTGGAACTGGAGCAGCCATGCTGTCAATTAGAGGGTTTGGAGGGTAGGGTGGGGTGTTCTGGACGTACGGGTCTGAAGGTCTGGAGCTGGGTCCAGAACCTATGGTTCCTCCTGAAGACGAGGCCAGAGGAAGGGGAACCAAATCTGATGAGGCCAGTATGGGACAATGAGAATCAGTCTGCTTCCCGTGATTTGGCTTTCTGAATGACTGAGTATCAGAGGAAAGGGGGGAAATGCATACAGTAGTCCCGAGGGCCAATTGTGTACAAGTGCATCCCTTGGTGACTCCCCAGAGGAGTTGCTGCATTTGGAATTCATGGGGGGTAGCAAAATGGTCGCATCAAGGCTGGCCCCTCTTTCAGAATATCCTTTCTGCTATCTCTTATTTTAGGGACCACTCATGAGGAATCAGTATCGCCCTGCTGAGTCTGCCCGCTATCAATGGATATCCCTGGGATATGCGTTGCTACCAGAAAGCATTGGGAAGATGTTGCCCATTGCCATACTCTGAGCACTTCTCAACAAAGGGGGTAAGATTTGGTTTCTCCTTGCTTATGTTCCAGACCACCACCATGTTGTCTGTCTGAATTGCAATTGCTCCTAGCGGAAGAGAGTCCTGAAGTGCCTGCAATGCCAACATCACTGCACTCATCTCTAGGACATTGATGTGCAAATGGGCCTTGTGTTCCTTCCCTATCTGGGAGGTGTCCCTTGTCACTGATGCCACAGGCTATTGCAGGAAAAAGGGTCAACCTGCCATCACGTGACTGGAAAGAAACCACCATTGTAGATCTCTCTTGCAAGATTCCGTAATCCTGATTTGGTGGGATATGGGAAGTTGTTGTAATGACCATTGAGAGAATAGGTGCCACTGAAGAACCCTCATGTGCATGTGAGCTAAGGGAACCAGGATTATTGCTGCTGCCATGATTCCTAGGACCTTTAGAACTGTTCTTGCCTTCACTCTGGTCTTTGACAGAAGATTGGAAGTTTGTTGTCTGAGCAGAGAAACTCTTTCCGCAGGTAGTTTCGCCATCATAGTGACTGTGTCTAGATCTGCTCCTATAAAGGTAATATGCTGAAATGGCAACAAGGCAGATTTTTCTGAGTTTATCGTTATTCCTAGGTGGAAGCAAAGATGTAAGGCAGTGTGTCTTGCTTGCTGTAGTAGATGCTTTGTGGTGGCAGTTCATAGGTTCATACTAGGCTATCTGCCCTAGGGCATTTACAAGCCTAGCCAGAGTGTGTTTGGCTTTCGCCACCCATTTTAAAATGAATTTTGCTATGCCACTTTTCGAGGTTAGTATACTGTGCATCTGTCTAACGGTGACACAGAAGTGATACCCGGAGTAAATCTACGATCTCCCATCCACTCATCAAGATTCCTCTTGAATAGAGTCAATGAGGGACTCTGCCTAACTTGGACTGGGATTTTATTCCAGAGTGAAGGGAGCCTCTGGGTTATGAATCTGTCCCTCCAGCATGTCCTATTTATTTCAGTGCTGAGGTTCAAGTCTCTCGAGTGTGTAGCTCGATAGGATTTGGATTTTCTGAGGTGCAGCATGTCCATTAATTCCGGGTTGGACATGGCTTTATACGTCAGGCACAGATCACCTCTGAGCAGGCAGTATGCCACTGAGTAGAGCTGGAATTTCTTTAACCGGGCAGCATATGGCATCTGTTTGAGCCCTTTGATCCTCTTGGTGAGGTACTTTTGGGGTCTTTCCAGTTGCTGCAGGTGTCTGGTAAGGTACATCCCAAAAGGGGCATTGTACTCAATTATGGGCCTAATAAGGGATGAGTAAAGAGGCACAATGACCTCCCCTGATCTAGATGTGAATCCCTTCATGATTAGGTGGGCTATATAAAATGATTTTCTAACCACTTTGGCCACGTGGTTGTCGAATGAGAGACTGCTATCAACTTGGGTCCCCAGGTCCCTAATTACTTCTTCCATACTTAATGGATTACCATCTATGTGGTAATTTGTGGCACTTTGTTTTTGCCGAAGGGGATGACTATACACTTTTTGGCGTTTAGCTTGAGGCCATGGCTCTGGCACCAGTTGTCTGTTTCTATGAGGCCCTTTTGTAGGATGCTTGTGCCAGCTGGAGAGTCAATTATGGCGCCCAGTTTGCAGTCATCTGCGAACTTGGGCAGCCACAGTCCTTCCGTGTTGGCCTGTACCTCCAAGAAATATATACTGAACAAGAGAGGTCCCAGGACTGAGCCTTGTGGGACACCACTTGTAACTGGTTTGGAGTCTGACATGGCTCCAGCAATTCTAACCATGTGGGTTCTGTCCTTGAGCCAGTTTGCAACCCATCTAGTGACATAGGGGTTTATATTTAAGCTGGTGAGCTTATCTATAATGCCAGAGTGGGGTATTGTATCGAAGGCTTTTGCGAGGTCCAGGTAGGCTGTGTGGACCACCTTCCCCTTGTCAATGGCCTTGGTGACTGTTTCAAAGAAATCGACAGGATCTGTCCTTAACAAAGCCAAACTGGGTAGGATCCAGTGTCTGTAGGTCTCCAATATCTTTATTTATGAGGTCCATGATGATCCTTTCCATAGCTTTGCAGACCAAGCTAGTCAGGCTTATGGAGCAATAGTTTCCAAAATCCGTTGAGGCACCACCTTTGTGGAGAGGGACCACTGTTGCTGTACGCCACTCTTTGGGTACATATCCTGTAGTAAGGCTGAGATTGAACAGTAGTTTTATGTTTGGGTTTAGTTCTTCTTGGAGTTCATGTAGGACGCAGCCCAGGACACCGTCTGGTCCCATTGATGCTGTGTTTTTTGCTTTGGAGAGGGTGGCTCTTACCTGAGCATCTGAGATGTCAGGGGGGCAGCACTTTGCTGGGATAGATATTTGCCCTTTTGGTGGGGAAGGGGGGGGGTTGCGCTGAACCTGACAGCTAGGATGTTGGCAATGTCTGTTGGTTCGGTGTATTTTTTGTAATTTTGGACTAATTCTGAGCATATCTGGGAATTCCCACCCAGGTTTCTAACATAACTAAAGAAAGCCTTGTGATTATCCTTAGTGTCCTGTGCAATTTTTCTCATGAAGCTGGCCTTAGACAATTTTATGAGTGCCCGTAGTTTTTTGCTAATACTGATCAGAGATGCCTTCCCTTTTTGGGATTTTGCTCTATCATGTAGTAGCTTCCTCCTTCTATTGTATAGTTTGTTTATGGCTGGGGTCCACCAGACAGGACTCCTGCCTTTGGAGGATTGGGTCTTGGCTTTGTTTGGGATTGCATGATCCATGGATTCCTGAAGGTGTTCATAGAATGCGTTTATAAAGGATTCTGCGGTCTGGGCTGTATTTTCCACAGGTCCGGGGGCTTTGAAGGATTCCACCTCAGTTTTGAGGAGTGTGAAATTTGCTTTAGAGAAGTTTTTCACTGTGGTTTTCTGGGCAGGGGCTGGGGTCGGGATGTGAATATCTAGTGAGATTAGTTTATGGTCTGATCTTACCAGTGAGGGATACACTTCTGGTCTGGAGCATAGAGTCCCCATGTTGGTGATGATAAGGTCCAGTATGTTTTCCCCTCTTGTGGGAGTGGTAACAAGCTGTTCCATAGCATTTGAGTTTATAAATTCTAGGAACCTTTGGGTTAGGGTGTTGGAGCTAGAGTAATGCTCCCAGTCTATGTTTGGGTAGTTGAAGTCGCCCAATATAATGGTGTTTGGAGAGACCTTCATATTTTCCAGTGTTCTCAGGTAGGCCGAGTGGGGTTTCTGGGTTTGGGATGGTAGTCTGTAGCAGGCTATAAACTGGAAGGCAGTTTTACCCACTGTTAGTTACACATGGATAGTCTCTGATGCTTCGTGCTCTGCCACCAACCTGGAGGTGTGGGTATCTTTGACGAATATTGATACTCCCCCCCCCCTTTTGTGGTTCAGTCCAAGTTTTGGAGCCGAAAAACATGGTATGAGGTATAACCTGGTAGTGCTGGGGTGCTCTCGGGAGCCTTGAACCAGGTTTCTGTTACTGCACAGATATCGATGTTCTCCATGCTAAGGAGAGTTTTGAGTGCATGCATCTTGAGGTTTAGACTTCTGGCATTGAGTAGCATTACTCTTAGTTTCTTATCCCTTGTGATACCTATGGAGGTGGGTTTGTCTTTTGAGCCTTGCCTAAAAAAGGCACTATGGGGGTGGCAAGAGCATTTGCCAATATCCGAAAGCCCAGGGGTGACAGGTGCAAGCCGTCCCTAGCGAAGTATCGTGGCTTGTCGAGCATGTCATCCCAGGCTGACAGGCATTAGATCCCCTTTGAATGACACCAATACTTAAGCCAATTGTTGAAATTGATCATCTCGTCTTCATATTGTGGCATCATTCTTGGTGAGGGTAAGATGCTACTAAAGGTCAGGGTCATACCGGCCTGGGCTACATGCTCAGAGAGCTCCTCTATGTCTCTTTTCATGTAGTCCAGGGAGGTACGTCACAGGTCATTCACACCAGCATGGACAATGACTGAGTCATATTTATACTTGCCTTGGAGTGACCCGAGTGCTTGTGTTATGTGGCGGATCCTAGCGCCCGACAGGCAGCTCACCGTGACCTTCTCCTTGTTCAGCCTGGTGAGCGGGACGTCAGTGTGCCTGACGACAGAGTCACCTATTACAAGTGTATCAGGTGTGTTGTTTAGTCTTAAGGGCTGTGACTGTTCAGCACACTGGCTTTGTGAGCTATGTGTTACACGTGTTTTGTTTTGGGGTAGCGGTTGCTTGGGTATCTGCTTTGGAGGTCTCTGTTGCTTAGGCAGATTTTTACTTAGAGCCTCCGAGTATGTTTTTGTGTGTTTATGTGTTTGGTTTGTTCTCGTGGTAGGTCTATGTGAGACTGGAATTGTAGTGAGTGTGGTTTCCCTTCTTCTCCTGACTGGTTACGCCAGTACTGAGTTGAGAGAGCTTAGCCTCCAGTTTGGCTATATGGTTGCATCTCTCACATGTGTTGGAATTTGTTGGGAGGAGGAGAGGGTTGTCTGTGTACATGAGGCAGTTGTAACACTGCCTCAAGATTCCCAGATTCACCAGCTGGACCGGAGAGGAGATTGACAACTGACCTTTGGACATGCTAGAATAGTATTGGGAATTCCTTTATAATTGAAAAAAGGGCCAATGGGGAACAAGGTACTCAAGGGGAGTTTGTGAGGGTGTAGTGCTTTTAATTTTTTAGTGCTGACTTATATAATTGCTTTAGTGAGCAAGTGCCAGGATTTAGAGTAGGAATAGGGTGTTTATTTTGAGAACTACATCAGTTCTAAGGGAAAAAGTGAAGAGCAGACTTTGTGGAGCCGAGAATGGTTTAAACCCAATTAAGCGGCATTGCCTGATGCTGCGCTATGCACAAAATCGTGCAAAGCCACACTAAAGCGGGTTTTATACAGGGGGGACTTGAAAGAGCTAGAAATTGGCCCAAAACGACCAATAGACTACCAGATTCTTGTGCTGGGAACACTCCTCCAGGGATAGATAGGCTGCTCTAAGCTCTCCACTGCCACTGGTGAACAAAAAAGCCTCCCTTTATCCAAGAAAGGAAATGGGCAACACAGGAACTTTCCAAAAGTCCAGAATACAGCAAAGCCTGTATTTGGACTACTCTAGGTCAGGAAAGACGGGAAACAAGGATCATTTTTTTTTTTGCAACAAACAGCAGGAAAATGCAATAAATATGTAACACAGGCTAGCGCACTTGAGTGTGTAGCCTCAGCAGGTAAATGCAACAAACAGGGCAAACTTTAAAAGTGCAGGTGCAAAAACAACTTTAAACAGTTTAAAACAGTTCAAGAAGCAGAAATACTTGCAGTTTAGCTAGATCGGACAGTCGTCCACGTAGTAGCAGGAAAACACTTTTATCAGGTTAGCAGTCACTCTTTTAGTCTCTCTGCTGCTAGCACCACTCAGCAGGACCACGAGGAGCTTGGCTGAGTAGTAACAAGCACAAAAAACACGCCAAAGCGGGTTTTATACAGGGGGACTTGAAAGAACTAGAAACTGGCCCAAAACGGCCAATAGACTACCAGATTCTTGTGCTGGGAACACTCCTCCAGGGATAGAAAGACGGGAAACAAGGATAATTTTTTTTTTTTTTTTTTTGCAACAAACAGCAGGAAAATGCAATAAATATGTAACACAGGCTAACACACTTGAGTGTGTAGCCTCAACAGGTAAATGCAACAAACATGACAAACTTTAAATTACAAGCGCAAAAGCGCGCTAAAGCTGGCTTTAAAGCAGGGGGTTAGAAAGAGATAGGAAATGGCCCAAAACGACCAATAAGCTACAAGTAACTGGGCTGGAACCACTCCTCAAGGGACAGATAGGCTGCTCAGAGCTCCCCAGTCTCACTGGTGAACAAAGAAGCTTCCTCCTATCCAAATAAGGATATGGACAACACAGGAACTATGACACAGCCCAGAGATCAGCAATACCTGAAGACTGGACTATTCTAGTTCAGTAAAGGCAGGAAACAAGGATTTTTTTTATTTATTTGTTTTTTTTTTAAGTAGCAGAAATTAGGTACAGAAAAACAGTAAATGCTTTAATTCGGCTAGCGCACTTGTGTGTGTAGCCTACCAGTTGCCTGTATCACTCTGCAGGACACCACGAGGAGCTGTGCGGAGTTGTATACAATAACAAACTTTTTAAATCACAGATTCACTAAGAAAAAAAAAGCTGGCGTTTTAGGCAGAATTAGTTAAGACAGCAAGAAAAGCAGAAAACTGATACTTAAATCACTCCAAAGTCACTCTTTTGTCTCTCTGCTGCTGTAGACTCTGCAGAACACCTGGAAGGCACTTGCTGAGCGGAATACAAGCGTAAAAACTGTGCAAATGAGGTTTTTATAGCAGGGAAGTGAAAGAGATAGAAATTATCCCAAAATGGCCAATAAACTACTAACTTCTGGGCTGAAACCACTCCTCCAGGGACAGATAGGCTGCACAAAGCTCCCCTCTCTCACAGGTGAACAGAGAAACTTCCTTCTATCCAAGTAAAGTAATGGCAACACAGAAACTTGAAACACAGCCCTGGATTCAGCAATAACATGAAAACTGGACTATACTAGTTCAGAAAGGTGGGAAACAAGTATATCATTTTTTTTTCAGAAAATAGAGCAGATACAATCAAAATTCACCCAAAAAGGCCAATAAACTACCAACTTCTGGGCTGAACCACTCCTCCAGGGACAGATAGCCTGCTCAAAGCTCCCCTCTCTCACAGGTGAACAGAGAAACTTCCTTCTATCCAAGTAAGGTATGGCAACACAGAAACTTGTAACACAACCCTGGATTCAGCAATAACATGAAAACTGGACTAATTGAGTACTTTTAAAAGAGGCAAAAGCAAAATAAGGTAATAAAGTAGGAAGAAACACAAATACAGTAAGGCAGCTAAAGTGCAAACATTTTTTTTTTTTTTGAGATGGAGGAAACAGAGCAGATTAAGATACTATAGGGGAATGCCCTTCACAAGTGCTCTCTCTGTACACTGCAGAGGAGATGGGACTGGTAAGAGTATCCAAAATCAAAATATGATCTCACTGTACTCAGTTGAGTGAGCGAATGAGATGGGTCCAGGAGGAGTGTGCAAAAAGAGATTTACAGCAGGGGCAGGCAATTCCAAAGCCACCAAGATTTAACACCACAACAAGAAACAGGGAGGGTGGGTGGGGAACTACTGCAGAGATTCAGAGACACACACAATATTTACTGAATCCAAGACACAATATTTACTCACTCAAATCTTAAATAAGTGCAGAAAATATACTTAAATCAGCTTATGTCCAGTTGATATATGCAGACAAGTCTCAGTAGCCAGCAACTCGATTTAAAATGATTACTAGAAATGTAACCAACACAGATTTGAATGTCAGCAGAAACCCCCAAGCAGTTAGAAACCAGTTGTCTAGATATCGAAACACTCGGAATCCTAGCCACCTCAGGTGAGCCGTGACTACTGTCATCCATTTGGGGAACCCTCTGGGGGCTGTAGTGAGACCAAAGGGCAGAGCTTGAAACTGGTAATAACTGGCTCCCAGCTGGAAGTGCAAATGACTCCTTGATGGCCTGTCCATTTTTATGTGGTAGTACGAGGTGTATAGAGCACATCCAATTGTCCTTCCCTAGAATGGGAAGAATCGACTGCAGTGTCACCATCTGGAATTTGGTCTTTTTCACAGTATTGTTTAATTTGCTGAGATCCAAGATCAGTCTCCAGTGTTCTGTTCCTTTTGGCACTAAAAAGAATCCTGAGTAAGTTCTGGATCCTATCTGGTCTGCAGGGACTGTTTGGATGGCTCTTTTGTCTAGCAACTTTTGGACTTCTATAGCTGCTTGTTCCCTTTGACTGGGTGAAAGTCTGGGATGTTTCTTATGTATGGGATGGGAAGAGAAAAGGGTATGGAGCAACCTCCGGATATTATTCTTTGCACCCATCTGTCTCTAATTTCTAGCCAGACTTCTGGGTACAAAGATAATCGACCCCTGACTACCTCCAGAGGTGGTCAGACGGGCCTCCCTTCGGGAGCGCTGAAAGGGCCTGCCATGAAAGGAATCATGGTTGCCCTGGTTTTGCAGACCCCCTTTGCCACGAGGATGGCATCTGCCATTATTACTTTCCCCTCTGCCCCTGGGGAAAAATTCACCAAGTGTGTCCTGAAAAACTCCCTGGGATTTTCTCAACCACATTTCTCCCCTTCTGACCTTTGGGATAGAGTCTCGAAGGTACGGAAAAATGTACTCCAGCAGCAGAGAGAGTTTTTCTTTCCTGCTCACATCTGGTGACCGTGTCTAACCTTTGGTTCAAAGAGTGAGGAACTACTGAAAAGGGCATTGACAAAGATAGACAAAGGGTTCAAGCAAAATTACACAAGCGCATCCAGGAGTGTCTCCTTAGGGAAACTCCTGAACCCGCTGCCCTACTTGCTCCATCTACTGCATATGAGATGAGTCTCATGGAGGAGTTCACTAATGAGTTTAAGGTGGATAGCTGAAAGGCTACCTTATCACAGGCCTCTGCATCTAGTAAACCTTGAAGAGCATCTCCTAACTCTTTTAGGAGATCTCTCTGGAGCCTTGTAAAATTTGTCAAGTAATTCAGCGATCAGAGGGTAAAAGCCACTGAAGAAAAAATGCGCTTCCCATATCTGTCCATCATACGAGAGTCTTTGTTCGGTGGATGAACAGATGTCTAGGAAACTTCTTCTTAATATCTACAGGAACGCCCTTAGAAAAAGTTTGTCACCTGGGGCTGTAATAAACTTGTTAGGCCTCTGAGGGACTGGTTCCATTGCATCTGGAGACTCCCATGACTCTCGACTAACTAGTTCCATGAGTTCATTGAAAGGCGGAGACACCCAGATGTCTGTAGGGTGAGATCCAAAGGCCTTCAGGTACACTGGCTCCTCCACAGAAGGGTTGATGAACTTCCAGTCACCTCTCTGCTTAAGGATTTCTAGGATATCTGCAAAGGAGATATCCTCAGAGGGAGACCGTGAGGACCCTTCCGATTCCTCGAGGTCAGTGTCAGATGTAAGCGACTCGGGGGAGTCTATATGCTTCCTCTTGCAAAGTCTCTTCCAGGGGCCCTCTTCAGAAGGGTATTCTAGAGAGGTTTTGGAAGAATGATGTTCACTCGATGAGGTACCCTGAGGCCTAGAATCTCAATCTCCGCTGTCCTGTGGTTGAGGTGGTGCATAGACAGAAGCTGGTGCTTTAGGGGGAAGGATGTCAGAACCCTTGTGTAGAGCTGTATGAGAAGACAGCACACTCCTCATCAGCTCAAAAGCCCCTCTCTCCAGATCTGAGGACACCTCTGGCTCTGAGGAAGCAGAGGAAACCCCCGGAGCCAAGAGAGCCGGCTTCGAAGCTGATGTTGGAGCTGAGCTCACCTGTGCCGAGGCCCCAAGAGATAAGCTTGGAACCAACAAATCTCAGGTCTGAGCCTCCCCTCTGGACCCGACCGGACAGCTTCGGCTCCTAGAGATCTCGGACGGCACCGAGGATGTTGGAGCAGACAACGGATCTGAAAGCCCCACAGTGGGTCTTGGAACCAAAGCATTTATCACAATCGGTTCCAGGCATTCTGGCTTCGATGTTCAGAGGAGGAATCTAAGTGGATGAAAAGGTCTTTGCTGGCTCCAAAACTGACTGGGCTGGAGCAGATAACAGTTTTGCCAGCGCCGGGGTCTTCAACAGTCTACTCACCACCCTATCCACATCGTCATCTGAAAGGCTTCTGGAGGACCTAGAGGAAAGTGTTGTTGAGCCAGATCTTTGTAATATATATCTCAATGCAGGGGAGACCATTAACAGTTCAGGCAACCGGCTCAGACTTTGTATTTCTTTGGTACTGAAGGAGACTTTTCGGACCCAGATCTCTTTGGATCCGAATAAGTTATTTTTGGAATCTTCTCTGGGGGCTTCAAATGGCCTGAAGAAGATGGGTAAGGGCTTTTTTCAGGTCTGTCAGATTCTGAAGAAGGTGACAAAAAAGTGATTTGGACTTGCTGGAGATGCTCTGACCTCTTAAAGCCTCAGAGAAAGTGGTCTTTAGATGTTCTCTCACTATTAATTTATTTTTCCTCTCTTGTAAAACCCTAGAGCAAAATGAGTGACAAAAAGTACATATCTCTTGCAAATGAATAGCCCAAGACAGTATACACATACATTAAGTTATGGACATTTTTTGGGAGAATTTTTGGCATTTTTTGAAGTCAGATGGTTTTGTCTATTTTTGTTCCTTAGACATTATGCTTAGTGAAAGACTAAGAGAAAAAACACAACTAATTTTGTAACTGTTTAAATGTGTACAAATATCAAAAATGAATCAAACTAAGAGTATACATCTAAAACCACAGCACACACTAAGTGACTATATATATATATAGTCATATATATATATATATATATATATATATATATATATATATATATATATATACACACATATATATATATATACACACACATACATATATATATATATATATATATATATATATATATATATATATATATATAAATAACACACAGAGAAAATACAGAGGGAAGGAAGTTAGCTCTGCCCTCTAACTTAAACGGGGACAAACTCAGCTAACTATCGATCTAAGTAGAAAAATATATCTAAGCAAAAGTTTGACACACTTCTAAATTAAACAGTGCACGAAGGAAAGGCTTAAGTGAACCCTAAACGTGGGTTGAAAAATTAGTACAGGATAGGGAACAAGGCATGATGAGAAACGACGGCCAAACTTCAAATCCAGCAGCAGATAAACGTTATAAACTGTAATATCTTAAGAGAAACACTACTAGGTATATAGCTAACTATACTATGCTACACTAATGAAAAACTTTGAAGAAATAGGAAAGAAAATCAGTAAAATCTCCAAATTTAGCCACGGTCAATATGAAAGAACCTCCAATCTTTTTAGCGGCAAACAAGATCTGGGGAAGTACACCAGTGCATTATGGGCTACAGATTCAGCCACGAGTCAAGTGGAAGACTTCGATCTTCAGTACAGTGCTGAGTCAGAACCAAGGATCAGTTCTGAACCCAACCAGTAAGAATGAAGGAGAGCTAGGACAACATATCATACATTTTTGTTGCACTATAAAATTACATCTACTAAACTGTATACTTTATCTTATTAAACTTTTCAGTTTTTAACAAACATAAAATGGAGCAAGTCTCATTCAAGCCTGGATAGTAACAAGCATTTAAACGGATTTGCCACATTAATTAAAGTTTCTTTAGCAACAGGGAACAGGTGCCACCTCTATTATCAGGGATAACTTGGTCAATGGCCCTAAATTTAAAACTATGAGTGTGGTAACTGGATGTGTTTCTAGCTAAAGCATTTTCTAATTTGCCCTTATTGATACTGTATATGTGTTCATATACAAATTTGCGGTCAGTTTTCCTGACATAGAAGGCTGGGCAAGATTGACATTGTGCTAGGTACACATACTTGTTAATACAATTAAGCACAGTCGCATAACTTAAAGGTATAATCCTGAAATACTGAAGTCTAAAACAGTTTGTTTTTGTTATAATTGCTAAGTTACACCTTTTATAGGTTAAAAAGGAACATTACACAACACAGTTTTTTATGAAAAGATTACTACTTCCACGGGTCCCTGAACATTAGCTATAAGTAAAGTGAACTAACTACGATTTTAATTAATACTATTTAATTAACTACATGTTCCGTTACAAGACAACAGAACTTTGTTTTTTTATAAAATGAAGGCATTCATTTTACCTAATAACTTAACAAAAACAAATTGTTTGACTTCAGTATTTTAGGATTATACCTTTAAATTATGTGACTGTGCTTAATTGTATTAACAAGTATGAGTCACTAGGATAGTACTTAAACTTGTTTTTTCTTTCTGAGCACTGTCTAAAGAAGTTAGGAGAAGTGTTTCCCAACGAAAAGTGCTTTACACTTTGTGACTTGGATTCTGTGCAGCCAGATAGTTTTTAACCTTTTATTGCTTGGCAGTTACCGGAGTGTGCACCGGAATACTGATTGCTGTAAGCTTGTTTTACTCCGCTATTAAACCTTGTTGGACTTTGCAGTGTACGCTCGTCTTGTCTTGTGCCTATTAGTTTTTGGACATTTTTAGTAAACACTTATACATACCTGGAAGTCTCACTAAACTAGTTAAAATTCTCCAACAAATTCTTCATAAGACTCTGGTGTTCGGGCCGGCTGAGGGCTACCTGCAGGCAGATAACCCAAGTGTGATGACTGCAACAGTGAATACACTCGAACATCTACATTTATGGTAAGTGTACACAACTGTACTGTACATACTTACATGCAAGTGAGGTGTTACTGAGATGTAGGTTTACAGATGAGGGACAGGTTGTGCACCTATCTGTTAGTTCTCGGTCTTTGCTATGCAACATACTGTCTGTAAACGTGATATTTAAGCACTTGGAAAAGGCAGCTTGAATGTGTAACATATATGAAAAAACAAGCAACCCTAGCCAATGACAAAACTCTTCACAAGGAAACACTCATATTTTAACAAATCGCCTACATTGTTTAGTAGCTGTGCTGTTCATAAAAACATAAACTCTGGTATTCGGTCCTGGGTCCTCTCCTGTTTGGTATCTACTTCTCTGAAGTTCAGGCCAACACGAAGGGACTCTGGCTGACTAAGTTCGCAGATGATTGCAAGTTGGGAGCCATCGTTAACTCCCCAAGTGATGTTGACATCCTACCGAAAAGCCTCACTGAGACCAATGACTGGTGTCAGAATCATGGCCTTAAGCTCGGTGCCAAAAAATGTGTCGTCATCCCCTTTGGAGAAAACCTGGTTCCCTTGAATTACCACATCGATGGTAGTCCACTGGACACAGAAGGCGTCATAAGAGATCTGGGAACACAGGTTGACAGCAACCTTCCTTTTGACCACCATATTGCCACTGTGGTCAGAAAGTCCTATGAGGCACATCTCACTACTAAGGGTTTTGCATCCAGGAAGAATAGGTCATTGTCTCCCTCTACTCTTCCCTCATTAGGCCAATCATTGAGTACAATGCCCCATTTGGCATGTACCTCACTAGACACCTACAACAACTGGAGAGGCCGCAAAAATACCTCACAAAGAGGATCTTGGGCCTTAAACACTTGTCCTATATGGACATACTCAAACTCCCAACTATTCTCTGTCTCATATCGGCTACTTAGAGGCGATCTCTGCTGGACTTACATAGCCATGTCTGACCCAGCTCTGTTAGAAATGCCACATCTAAAGAAATCCCAATCCCTCCGCACTACACGCTCCAGAGACCTCAGTCTCATTACCATAATCAACAGAACAAGCTGGAGGGACAGGTTCATAACCCAGAGCCTGCCCATGCTTTGGAATACACTTCCCATACATGTCAAGCAGAGCGCCTCACTGGCCCACTTCAAGAGAAATCTTGATGAGTGGATAGGAAATAGAAAATTCACCCCGGGGATTACTCCAGTGGCTCTACTTGACAGAGGCACTGGGAACTAAGGTCGTGTGGCAAGATACCAGGGTAATCCTATGGGCTACGCTTGTATTGGCTCCAGGGCCATTAGCCTAGTACGCAACTATGAACCTATGAACCTATATTGCATCCTCTCCTAAATATAACTGAAAGGTGTTCTCCCAGTTTGTTGATAATATCCTGGTCGCCCATTAAAAGATTCCAGTTTTTATTAATTATCCTTTTAACATCTAATGCATCTACACTTTAAGTTGTAATAAAGCTCAATAAAAACCTACTGTTATTGGTTGTGCGACATACTACACTTGTGTCCTCACCACTTTGGTTTATCCCTACCTCAGTGTCTGTATGCACACTGCCACTATTCAGACGTAGTTTATAAAAAACACTATTTCTTTTAAGTTGTACTTCCTCAACCAATTGCTGCATCAATGAATCAGGGTAACCCCTCCTGAGAAAAATAACTTTCAGTGTTTCACATTCCTTTATGAATTCTTCCTCTACTGATACCATTCTTGCTGCTCTTACGAGTTGGCCTTTGATAACACACCTTTTCTGGTGGTAGGGGTGTGAGCTGGTGAAATGCAGGAATGCATTCGAGTATGTGTTTTTCCTGAATATCTTAGCTGTAAACTTACTATGGGCTCTATCTTTTCTCAATTCAGTGTCTAAATACACCATAGTTTCCTGATGAAAATTATAAGTAAACTGTAAGAAACTTGTTATATTAATAAAGTAACTAACTAGTTCTAACTTGACACTTTCATCCCCTTCAAGGATGATAAAAATGTCATCCACGAAACGTGTGTAAAAATTGTATTTACTCTCTGATTACCCTGTTCTTCATGATGTATTCCAGTTCCCAATAGGCCATGACCAGGTTAGCAAAGCTTGCACCACATGGTGAACCCATTGCTACCCCGACATTTTGTAAATAGATCTCAAAAATTATGTAGTTATTTGTTAAAATATCTAGTAGTGTCTCTACCAGAATGATCTGTTTGTGGTGCACCCCTCAGTCTCAACATAAATGAAACCCATTCTATCCCTTCTAGATGAGGAACAGAAGTGTAGAGAAACATGAATTAATGTGACAAATCCGCTTAAATGCTTCATACTATCCAGGCTTGAATGAGACTTGCTCCATTTTATGTTTGTTAAAACTGAAACGTTTAATAAGATAAATTATACAGTTTAGTAGATGTAATTTTAAAGTGCAACAAAAATGTATGTTTTAATGTTTCGAGGGGTGACTTTTGGACATTATTTCATCTGTTTTTTACTTTGCTGCATTTTACTCTCAGTGTATTTGTTAGTGCTGATTAAGGTTTTGTACGTCATTTAATGGGTTACTGTTTGCAATGGAGGGAAGAAGTAATCAATTATGTTAATAGAGACCACATGACTGATTTGAAAAAGAAAAGAAGTTGTTCCGATTATTAATCGAACAAAAAGTGCTTCGTTCAATAAACTCAGTGTGGACTGTCCTTTGGTCACTGTTTTTCTGTTGGATTTTGTGGTCTGTTGGTACGTTTTTACTTGGTTTTAGAGAGGTCTTCCTAAATGTCTGTTAACCTGTATTTTGTTGAGACTGTTTACTCTATTTTTTGCCAAAAATGGATGAGGAGATTGAACATCCCTTGGAAATTTTGGAAAAGGGGAGATGAAAAATCGAGAGTCTCTGGATCAGCTTGCCCCTTTCATCACAACTTTTTGATCACCTCCATCCAAAGAGGAATTTAAAAATCGCATTTTCCACAGCATCTGGGAGGTTCTGAGACTGCAGCCAAGCAACCCTCATCAAAACAGTACCAGTTGCCATAGCACTGAAGACATAAAAAAAACTAGTCATACACACTCTGTAAACAATGAGCTGTGACCTTTGAAATGGAAGAAAATAACTTCAAGTAGATTTTTTCCTCACAAAAATAAACTGCAGACAAAGCATTCCTCATTATTTTAATAATTAGCCAGAATAAATTTTATCATATGAGCCTGTTAATTCAAAACTCTGAAAGATCAAAGTTGAAGGAGCATTAACTTTCCCCCCCAGTACTTATCAATAATTTTCCCATCTTTTACAGAAAGAGTAGGACTGCAATTAGCCAAATGTTTAGAAGGAGTAGGTTAACTCAAGGTACACTTGCTGGGTCAGGTTTGGGATGAGTGTATAAAAACTTAAAAAGATGGAACTTTATACATTCTATCTGCCTTTTTGGGGGCAGCCAGTTGACTATCATGAAAATTGCAGACAGTGACACACACATCCTCCACAGCTGACAGAACTGGAGCAGCTGGTGTAGGTTCTGGAAATTCCTTCTGTAACAACTCATAATATTTTCTGAGGGACTGAGAAAAGTAAAGTTGTGTAAGTAAGCTTACCATAACAGTAGATGACTGAATGATCACTGCTACAGTAGCTTTAGCTAAAATGGATTATATCCTGCAAAGGATATGATAAGCACTGGTTGTTATATATCTTTGGTAGGACATAATCCCATATAGCTAAGGCTACTGCAGCAATGATCAATATAACATCCTCAGTGTTCTTCCACTGAAGACACTGGGACATTCTGGAACCAGTCTCAGAGAAAGCTAAACCCCCACCAAGAGAATTGAAACTGAGCTATCCTCAGAGTCAGAATCAGAAAACTGAGGAGTAAATGTCATCTTCCTGTCCAGAATCAGAATCTTGAATCTCTTCAGGAAAAGGAGCATCTCTTTTTTTTTTACAATAAGCCACCACAAAAGAAGGATCAATAGCCTGAATGAAACCATTAGTCAAACTCAGTAAACTACTCCTGCCTAAGAAAATTTGAGGAGGAAGAATAGGTGCACATTTAGCTTTTTGTTTCTCTGACAGGAAAAATTGGGCCAACAGTGTTATTAGCAGCAGCAGCAGCAACTTCCTCAGAGAAGTGCACAATATTTTGACCAAACAAGAAAGTCTTCCCTGTTTACTATCTCAGGACTGACAACAGTAGCTCTCTCCCTTGTCTACTGAGGGGACTCCAACAGCCACAGATAATGTGGTTAACTTCTGGTACATAGTGGCTCGTAAGTGCTACACCAGAGAGATCCATGGGTATAAGATTAGTGACTGAGAAACAAGCTATGGCCACAGCACAATCACCTACCTGCAGCCAAGGCAAACTGATAGCCTGTTGTGGAGGCAAAGGCTGTTTGCTTATTTTTTTTTTTTTTTGCAGCTGGAAGAAGTTCCAACCACGAGACTGGTAGTTTCTTATATGGTCAATCTGAAAATGGTGCCTTTTTTCTATGTTAAAAAAGCAGCAAGAGCCATTAAAAACCTAAATTTTTAACATTTTTTTCACACAAAAAACTGACTACAAAGCCCTTTAAAACAATTTATCAGCCTTCAGAATTAAATAAACACATTTTCACAAAAAAAAATGATTTTCAATTTTGTTGAACAACTTTTAACCTTACAGGAAAAAAGTGTGCTCCCACATGAAAGTAATGTTAAAGTCTTGTAACAGTCTGTTAAAATAAAAAAATCCTAGCTTACAAATAACTTTCCTAAACAGAAAAGTACAATAAAACAAACAAGTTTAAATGTGGAAGGTTTTTCCTCAAAGGGAACTTATTTGTACATCAAAGGACAAGGTGGCATTAATTTTCACACATTGAACACACTCTTCAATGTCAAGAAAGCTATGAAGGGCTTGGAGCCAAAACCTGTCTTTAGTCAGCTCAGCTTGAGCTGACTGACGGTTTGGGTTCATGAAGGTGCCCTGCAGCTCTGGAAGCTGTCCAGCTGTTACATCCTTGTCAGGATATAACCCATATAGCTAAGGTTACTGTAGCAATGATTAGTATGATGAACATTCATAGATGTCCAGCCAAGAAATAGATGGATTGCATGAGACAGACAGGCATGACAGTCAAGGTAGAAGACTGGTATTGAACTGAAAGAGGTGGTGACAGCTGATGTGACACCCCAACTCTAGGTAGAACAAATTGTAAAAAGGGAGATGACAATGATGATGATGATTTCTTTCTTCATACAACAACAACATTTTTAAACACCTTTAATGAATTATCACTTGTGGCATAGGCAAATTTATATTTACATAAAAAGTAATCAAACTGTATTAACAAGTTCATGTTTACAAACATACTTTACATATATTGCTTTATATCATATAACCTAAGCAACATTACATAAATTATTCAATTTCTGCCTTTTTTTAAAAACAAGAAACATTTTTTATTAAACCATCAGCTGTAGGCAATCATACATTTATATAAATGGTAAAAAATCACTCAGACACAATCCTAGCTGCAAGCATTCTATTCACAAACCATACTGACACACTCCCAGTTGCAAACATCATACACCACTTATAATCTACCCAATCATTTTCAGTCATGCATTACATAGCTTTCATTTAAGTTCTGCCGTCTTTTAAACCTCATTCCTACCCTGTATGTATTGTTCCCACAATTCCCATTTTCCCTATGTAGTTTGCTCCTACCATTTTCCAAAGATTGCAATTCTAGTTGTTTTATCTCCATTACTATATTCACTACTTCTAGTACAGTTGGTTTAGATTTTGAATTCCATTGTCTAGTAATTGCTTTTTTGGCAGCCAGCATAAATAGACACAGGAAGGCCTTAACATGTCTAGGCAATTCCAATTCTGTATTACAGCTCAGAAAAACTATACATAGACATAACATTGTCTAAATCTAAGATTCAAAGGTTAGACATGAAAATGAACAGGTTGTTACTAGCATTTAGTTTTCCTTGGATGTTTTTGTGAAAATCAGTGCCACCAACATAATACTATTGCTCAACTCCAAACCCACTTCAAAGCTAAATAGTCTCTTAGTTCCATAGTTAAAAAGCTAAGGTCAATGAATAACCACAGACTGGATTAACCCCCCCCCCCCATCCCTGTCCATCCAAGAAAAGACCCTCTGATTTCCAGGAAAACAAAATAGAGCTTCCTTTCTTTTGAACAGTAGACCCTTCATATCTTTCACACAGACAAATTCACTCTGCTGCAGCCCCTCCCCTTTAGGAAACCTGGAGAGTATTACTGTATGTGCATATATATATATATATATATATATATATATATATATATATATATATATATATATATGACAATTTCTAATTCAATCAAAGCTGCCTCATTACTTTACCTTTCTTTCAGTGTAGGCACTGGAAAGGAATTAAACTAATCACACAATATATTGTGCATGCACTACCTCCTGCAGTCAGTCATCATCTCATTAAAACAATGTAGTGCCTGTTGGGAGCTGAATTTCTTTCTCAAATAAACCTAAATTCTAATGTATATAGCCTTCAATTTCACCTGCATAACAATGCTACACCTCATTTAATTAAAGAAAGGCTGGATATAAGAAATCATTTATTTCAAAACTTCCTTTCATTTTCCTCTATATTTTTCAAACTTTTTAATATTCCCATCCATTCACCCACAACCCTTTTTTCTCATTTTTTGTACATAGGGTTGGGGCATTACTTCAACAGTGACAATCATCTAGAGCCAAGGTTCACACCACCGGGTGGTGAGTGAGCCCTGCCACATCTTCTGGCATTCCAAAAACCCATCAGATTTTCATGTTCTTAAACTGCCACCTAATTCCACCATTTGACACCAAACCAACTGTTATTCACTAGAAACTTCACCATTTGAACCATAACAACTAAAACCATTCTTATTTAGAGGGTAGAGATGAGAACCCTGCAAATCAATAAATTGCTTATAATACCTCTAGCTCATCAGTTTCGTTAAATGAATAATGTTAATACACATACACAGTTTTCATTTGTATTGTTAATAAAATGTTTAATGTCAGTGACAAGGTAGTACACTTCCATTTGGTGTTGGAAGACCAGAAGTCTGTGTCTTCTATTCCCACTTCAGGCGACTGGATTGCTAACACTGCAGTGCAGCATAAAGGGGGTGCAGCACTCCTATGTGCATTGTCCTTCAGATGAAACATCAAACTGAGGTCCCATCTGCTTGAGTTAGTGGTAGCTCAGGTGGATGAAAAAGATCCCACAGCACCTACTAAAAACAGAAGGGAACTTCCCCCGATGTCCTGGCCAAATTTCCTCTAGTAACATAAATATCACTTCAGCTCTCCCTTAAATTGAGGTCACTAGCTTAATGGGACTAATCAGGTCAACAAAGGATACAATGAAAGCAAAAAAAAAAAAAAATCCTGCAGCCAATAATAGCTGCAATAATTTCTGGTCAGCTGTTATTTTTAAACCCACAGATTATTATTAAACAAACAAATACTGGAAACACATGGACCCACACTGTTTGCTTTAACAGCTTTTTCTCACTACTGCATTAAGAGAGCATTGTAAACCTCAACCATGAATCCTCTCCTTTAGATGCCCCATAAGGATGGCAGCAAGTTTCACTTAAAGCACTAAGACAATTCACATGTAGAATACACTTAGATTGCTTCAACCAGATAGTGAAAAGATGGTCAAGACAGAAAAAACATATACAGCTTAAAAATAAATGTGTTTTTAAACCATTCATTTCAGCTTTCATTAAGTACGTTTTATTTGCAGGAGGTCCATTAATGCAGCAGTAATTCCTGGACTCAACCATCTACTGATATTGTAAATCACAGCTGTACTACTTTCATCATAGGCAACTTCACTGCAGCAGTATTCATGAAGAAAAAGAAAACTGCTTAAGCAGTAATAATCCTGCATAATGGCATATGTCCTTTATGAGTGCTTGAGTGTGTGTTTATTTCAGAGCTACTCATATGAATGCCTACAGTAGCATATGAATACACAGAGTTGCTTTATTACTACTGTTAATTTGCAAAGGAAATTTTTAAACTTCACAGTATGCCAAGTATTACAATTTATACTGGGTCAACAAGAACCTCAAAGATGGGGGCACATTCTCCTTGCAGTTCCAAGCTTTAAGCTGTATACTTAAATACATCTGTTGGAAAAATCTACCTCTTTAGCAGATGGCAATGTTATTTTCATTAGTGTTAACATATTCTCTTCCTTTCAGTGACTGATCTATTCCCCCATGGATTCTTCAGTGATCGTTAGATTCTGCAAAAACTATTCTATTACATCTGGTTTATATATAATAAACTCACTCTACACTGGGAAGTCTGTTTACTACATGGAAAGTTTTATAATACAAAATGTGAAAGTCAGTCGGATCCAAATTAGAAAAAGCTATACACAGATCTCTTGCTCAAAGCTGACCAGGCATAACACTTCTGGGCAGCTATGTTCTCATATTTAGTGAACATTTCAAATAATCACCAAGCTATATGCTGTCTTCTACATAATAAGAGCAGTCTGTTCAAGGTTAAATCCTTCTCAGATGCATGGAAGCAATGCTTGCAGACAAACATTTACTACTTTTAGATATTCCATCCAAAACAGCAAGTTTGCACACAAGATGTGTGTCTTAATTTGGTTTAGAATTACAAATTAAACTGGTACTGATTACTAATAAACTGCAGTCTACTGTACAGATATCATATCCTACAAAAGTACTGTACCCATGTGCTGTTTGTAAGGGATGGGGGAACATTATCCTTTTGCCTAGCAGCAACATGTTCCTAAGCAAATTTACAAAGTTAAATCAAGCTGGAGAAGACAGACGTGAGGTGGCTGTCCTAGGGTCAAACTACTGATCTAGACATGTCAAGGCTTGAAATTATTGATGGAGGGGGAGCTGTCTTACAGCAAACAACAAAAGTGGCCAACTAGCCACAAAAAGGGTGAGAAAAGCTTCCTTTGCATATGACTTTTGTGACTGAGCCATTAGCTAGTCAGCAAGTGGGGACTACAGTCTAGGATTGACACAGCAGAAATAAGAACAATGGCGTGGTCACTTGGAGAACTCACTAATCTGCTGCATGTCTTCAGAGTGGCATCATATGAGGTTGTGCTTTACACTTCATATCCTTGGACTTGTTGGCTGATGTTACAGTAGAACCAATGTATTTAGGCCTAGGTGGGCCTAGCAGGCTCACTAAGGTCTTGAACACCTTGTACCCTTACAAGGTAGCTATTTTCTTTTTTTAAACCTATTTTTCTATGGCTTTCTTTTTTCCTTATGGTTCCTACTGGAAGAGGGTCCTGCTGACATCAAAAGAGCAAGTGCCCTTTTGTTTAGGGCAGTAAGTTTTTATGTTCTATTTTGCTCTCACTCCTTAAATGTTTCTTTTTAAAATGTGAGCACTCCTCATAAGTTCCTAACTGGGTAATCTGGAAAAAGACAAAAAAGGCACTGAAAATGGAAGTTTGTGGTGGAAACTGCCCATTACAGTCACACCTGATGGTAATTTTTCCCAGAGAAGTCATGAATTTTGAAAATAACTACAGAAAATGCTTTACCAAGAACTACCACAATCATAATAATTAAAATTATCAGAGACAAAAAGCTCCCAAATGAGGATTACACTAGGGACTAGAAGTCTGGATTACCTTGTTTTTGACACTCATTACTTATGTCTGGACAACAGCAAAAATAACTGGAAATGATGCATGCTCTTCTTCTTTTTCTACTAAATGTCAGTCTGATATGTGAAAAGAAGACAAGCCCATGGGAGATGTCTGGCCAATCACATTGACATTCACTTGCAGCTAATTCTCATACTTCAGGAATACTACTGTAGCAGTGATCCTTACAATAACCTATCTGTTTCTTATGAAACTTTCAAAAGCAGAAGAATATTACTACTATTACTATTATGAGACATTGAATACATATGCTATCTACCTCAACGCTGGACCAGACCGGAATGTCCTGTGGCCGATGGTGATTCCAAGAATCAAGGTGATCCATTATGGGTGGCTGAGCAGGATAGATACTGCTAGGCATGGAAGAGATTCCAGCAGAGGCTGGGTAACTTGACATCTACAATATGGAGAAAATACTATTAAGCATGCAAAATCAAGACTCACTAATAAGTGATTATGGTTTTAGAACAAAAATATTCACAATAACTCATATTCACAGTTTACTTCTGACACAGACCAATCCAGCCTAAATTTTAAGTGTCTCTATTTAGATATTTATGTTTCTTTAAAACTTTTTACACTAGGATCACATTTAGTCCCATGTGCAACTTTTAAAATGGCTTTTAGGTATAATGCCGAAAAATACGAACATTCCAGAGAATTAAATATACAGCTGATAAGACAGCCATCCTTTTAAAAGGGTTGCAACCAGGTCTTTTTGGAAATGTACATCGATTAGTACACCAACTTCCAGAATGTAAGTTCAATACACACAGTGTAGGATGGTTTTGAACAGCACACCTTTCCAACAATGAAAAAAAAAATGAAATGACAGGATTAATAAACAACTCAAGTTAGGCAACCAGGCATTCTGGAAATAAAAGGTTTTAAAAGTCTGCAACTTAATAAAATAAAATTCTGATACATATAGCAAATCATTTTCTTAAAATTGAATTCTGGCAAACAAGTGTCTTCAACAAAAATGCAAAAAAACTAAAGAAATGTTTTATTTTCAGTACAATCTATGTCAATCTTCAGAGAGTAATAGTACATTTGTTTACAACAATCCTTGTATATCAATCACAACAAATGTCACAGTGTTTTTTTATCTACACACTTTATTTAATGTTTGATCAGTGTGCGAGTGAATGTTTGATCAGTGTGCGAGTGAACAGATCAATCACAAACAATTTTTTCAGCCAAAATATCACCAAAAAGGGAAAGTATGGTATACAAAGTTAAATACTTTAAGAGATACACAATTCACAATTTTCAGTAAAGACAATAACATAGTACATACTTAAATTCTTCATCATTATTCTAAATATGGTTAAGTATATTTTTCACAAGTTTACTGAACACAAAATAAAAATCAAAGCATTGCAACAATCAAAATACAATCAGAGTAAAAAGATACAAGTAAAACATATTTTTAATAAAGAATGTTTTTTATTCAGTCACTAAACAGTAAAAAAAAAAATAAAGAAAATAATAAGTGAAAACTTTGCAAAGGAAACACAGACAGCCTGATTTCAGAAAAGCATTCAAGGTTGGTTTTACTGATTCTGGTAATGAGGTACCAAAAGAGGTAGAAGGAGTCAGCAAAACCAACTTCGAATGCTTTTCTTAAATCAGGTTGTCTGTGTTTCTTTTTGCCAAGTTTTCACTCTTCTTCCTTATTTTGTACTTTTTAGAGTGACTGAATAAAAAGCATTTTTATTAAAACAAATCTATTTTTACTCGTATTTTTAGTTTAAAACGAAAAAGGGTAGGAAGTCAGCAATGCAACATCCAGTGTAAACCAATCGTTATGCAACAGACAGTAGTTCAGCACCCTGGACAGCTCAGTTCATCGAGGAGCATGACATAACCGCAAGGAGGCAGATCCATAAAGCCAATTTCAATAAAAAACATTCTAAATTGAAAAAAATGATGCATTGTGTACTAATGTAAAGACCATGACTTGTATCCTAAATACAATAACTATGTACAATGCAACTGCTGAAGGTAAGTAATCAGAATGATAACAAATGCAGCACTAAAGTTTTTCAGTAACCCATGTCAGTGTGTTCAGGCTGATTCTCCAAACTTTGCATTCCATTTAGACTGTTTTGCTTGTTATTTAATATGAGCATGTTTAGGGAAGTTTTCACTCAATGTAAATCCCATTTTAAAGTTTCCATATCTTCAAGAGTAGGATCAAACTCAATAAGAAACTGGGAGGGTGCAAAATAACTTCACTAGGCCAAAACAAATTATCATAGATTTGCAGTTTAAATAACAAGGGTGACAGTTCTGAGGAGTGTCAAAAGTATGCCTCCATCTCCCAGTCTCATTCACATTACACCTCCAGTACAAAGATGGCACTGTGGGAGGACTTCCAAGATGGCTGCATACTGATAAACACCATAACTTCTGCTCCCCTAGTGTGAAAACAGAAACTGAGTAAAAGGAGTGCTACTGAAAATGTTTTTTGGTAAAATTCAGTTACTGGCTAGTAAACAGTCTGCATGGGTGCCATCAAAGAAGAAATTTGGAAAACCTAAAAGAAAATTAACCAGAAAAGGTGAAGAGAAAAACAGCAAGAAGGATTCTGCAGCTGATCAGAAAAAAAAGCAGTTGAAGCTTCAGCTTTGGTTCAATTTGTAATCTGTTTGGTAATTTAGAGGAATAAATAAATCAAATGTACTCAGGACATTGCAGAAATATATCAATTCAAACTACAAAAGGATGGAAAAAGAGAAGCAGCTTTAACTAGTCATTAAGATGAACTGATAAAACGTGCAGAACTCAGAGGATGAAATTAAGAAAATGCTGGCCGAATATGAGGTTTCTCAAGAAGAAATGTTTAAAAAAATAATAGAATTAGAAAACAGAACGTACACAGATAACCTGAGATTTTCTGCTGTACGAGTATGAAAAGAAAGAACAGACTGTATCAATTTTATGAAATCACAAACAAGTAAATGGACTGGTGTTCCACAGCATAATTTGTTAATTGAAAAGGCACATTGAGTGTATGCTCCAAACATGACCATTGAGAAAGCAATCAAGACCTACAGTAGATATAAAAAGTGCACACACCACTGTTAAAATGCCAGGTTTTTGTGACATAAAAAATGAGACCACAATAAATAATTTCAAAACTTTTCCCATCTGAAATATAGATTTTCTATTGGATTTAGGCCTGGGTCATTCCAAAACTAATTTTCTTCTGGTGAAGCCATTCTTTTGTTGATTTGGATGTATGCTCTGGGTCACTGTCATGTTGAAAGGTGAAATTCCTCTTCAACTTCATCTTTCTAGCAGACGCCTGAAGGTTTTGGGCCAAAAGTGACTGGTATTTGGAACTGTTCAGAATTCCCTCCACCTTGACTAAAGCCCTAGTTCCAACTGAAGAAAAGCAACCCCAAAGCATGATGCTGCCACTACCATGCTCCACCTTGGGGATGGTGTTCTTTTGGTGATGTGAAGGGTTATGTTTGCTCCAAATGTACCTTTTGGAATTGGGGCCAGAAACTTCAACCTTGGTGTCATCAAACCATGACACATTTTCACACATGATTTTGGGAGATGATGTATTGTTTTGCAAATTTTAGCTGGGCCTGGATATTTTTCTATGTAATAAAAGGCTTCCGTTTTGCAACCCTACCCCATAGCCCAGACATATGGAGAATACAGGAGATTGTTGTAACAAGTAGTACACAACCAGTACTTGCCAGAAATTCCTGCAACTCCTTCAGTGTTGCTGTAGGTCTCTTGGCAGCCTCCCTGACCAGTTTTTGTCTCGTCTTTTCATCAATTTTGGAGGGACGTCCAGTTCTTTGCAACGTCACTGTTGTCCTATATTTTTGCAACCTTCTCCTGACTGATAGCTTTCAACAATGAGATCCCTTTGATGCTTTGTAAGCTCTCTGTGAACCTTGGCTTTTGCTGTAGAAGGCAAATGAGTAAATGTCAGGAAAATCCTACTAGGACAGCTGAACTTTATTAATCAGTCTCTCTCTAACTGATGGCAGGTGTGTACCTAAGAAGACTAAATGCTGTAATTAAATCAAAAGGTGCTTTAACAAAGTATTAGTTTAAGGGTGTGCACACTTATGCAACCAGCTCATTGTACATTTTTTATATTTTTTTCCCTATTTGTTATTCAATTGAATTGCACAGGTTATAGGTCACATTAAAGGTGGGAACATTTTTGAAATTATTTATTATGGTCTCATTTTTTATATCACAAAAACCTGGCATTTTAACAGGGGTGTGTACACTTTTTATATCCACTGTATATTAGTAAAATACAATCCTATCAGCAGAAAGAGTTGATCCTGACAAAACTTTGGCAGAATGGCAAATTATTAAAAACTGGAGACAACAGAATGTTTGTAGAAAATGATTACTCATTTTACACCAGGCAGAAGAGAAGCAAATTTATCCCAGCAATTAGCAAATATCTAGACACAGGTGTGAGATTCAAGCTACAATATCTAGCTGACTTTGAAATGTTTTTCCTGGCAAATCAGTCATTTTTTTACATAGAACATACTAGGAAATAAAACGGTTTAGCCAACAAAAAGTGAGCCAGCAAGCAGAAGGAAACTAAACTTCTCATTCTTCTGACTGTAAAGTTCATAGGTTCATACTAGGCTATCTGCCCTAGGGCATTTATAAGCCTAGCCAGAGTGCGTTTGGCTTTCGTCACCCATTTTAAATTAATTTTGCTATGCCCTTTTTCGAGGTTAGTATACTGTGCCTCTGTCTAACAGTGACACAGAAGTGATATCCGTGGTAAACCTACGATCTCCCATCCACTCATCAAGATTCCTCTTGAAGAGAGTCAATGAGGGACTCTGCCTAACCTGGACTGGGATTTTATTCCAGAGTGAAGAGAGCCTCTGGGTTATGAATCTGTCCCTCCAGCATGTCCTATTTATTTCAGTGCTGAGGTTCAAGTCTCTCGAGCGCGTAGCTCTATGGGATTTGGATTTTCTGAGGTGCAGCATGTCCATTAATTCCGGGTTGGACATGGCTTTATACGTCAGGCACAGATCGCCTCTGAGCAGGCAGTATGCCACTGAGTAGAGCTGGAATTTCTTTAACCGGGCAGCATATGGCATCTGTTTGAGCCCTTTGATCCTCTTGGTGAGGTACTTTTGGGGTCTTTCCAGTTGCTGCAGGCGTCTGGTAAGGTACATCCCAAAAGGGGCATTGTACTCAATTATGGGCCTGGTGAGGGATGAGTAAAGAGGCACGATGACCTCCCCTGATCTAGATGTGAATCCCTTCATGATTAGGTGGGCTATATAAAATGTTTTTCTAACCACTTTGGCCATGTGGTTGTCAAATGAGTGATTGCCATCAACTTGGGTCCCCAGGTCCCTAATTACTTCTTCTGTATTTAATGGATTACCACCTATGTGGTAATTTGTGGGCACTTTGTTTTTGCCAAAGGGGATGACTATACACTTTTTGGCGTTTAGCTTGAGGCCATGGCTCTGGCACCAGTTGTCTGTTTCTATTGAGGCCCTTTTGGAGGATGCTTGTGTCGGCTGGAGAGTCGGTTATGGCACCAAGTTTGCAGTCATCTGCGAACTTGGTCAGCCACAGTCTTTCCGTGTTGGCCTGTACCTCCGAGAAATATATACCGAACAAGAGAGGTCCCAGGACTGAGCCTTGTGGGATGCCACTTGTAACTGGTTTGGAGTCTGACATGGCTCCAGCAATTCTAACCATGTGGGTTCTGTCCTTGAGCCAGTTTGCAACCCATCTAGTGACATAGGGGTTTATATTTAAGCTGGTGAGCTTATCTATAATGCCCGAGTGGGGTATTGTATCGAAGGCTTTTGCGAGGTCCAAGTAGGCTGTGTGGACCACCTTCCCCTTGTCAATGGCCTTGGTGACTGTTTCAAAGAAATCGACCAGGTTTAAGAGGCAGGATCAGCCCTTAACAAAGCCGAACTGGGTAGGATCCAGTGTCTGTAGGTCCCCAATATCTTTATTTATGAGGTCCATGATGATCCTTTCCATAGCTTTGCAGACCAAGCTAGTCAGGCTTATGGGGCAATAGTTTCCAGGATCCGTTGAGGCACCACCTTTGTGGAGAGGGACCACTGTTGCTGTACGCCACTCTTTGGGCACATATCCTGTAGTAAGGCTGAGATTGAACAGTAGTTTTATGTTTGGGTTTAGCTTCTCTTGGAGTTCATGTAGGACGCAGCCCGGGACACCATCTGGTCCCATTGATGCTGTGTTTTTTGCTTTGGAGAGGGCAGCTCTTACCTGAGCATCTGAGATGTCAGGGGGGCAGCACTCAGCTGAGATAGATATTTGCCCTTTTGGTGGGGGGGGGGGGTTTGCACTGAACCTGTCAGCTAGGATGTTGGCATAGAGATACTTTGCCTGTGAAACATTTTCAAATGTTCCAAAGGAAAATGTTTGACAGACAGAAAAAACACAGAAGTTGACCAGAAGGATTAGCAGTACCTTAGACTTGAACTAGAGTCTGGTGCTGGGAGATGTTGATCAACAGGAAGACGACCAGCAACTCTGAAATCATTGAATAAATGGAAGACTATAAAGCATCTTATCACATTTGTGAGATGTGGTTTTACAAGAAAAAGTGGCTGAAAAACAGTGGACTTGTGTTGACTTTGTTAAACTTGTGAATGGACTGAAAAGCATATACCCCACTTTATATCACTAATGTTTACGAGGACACTAAAAGGGGGAAAATGAAGTATAGCACAAAGAATTTTTGTTCATATTATTACTTGCCCAGAATATGTCATGAAACAAACTACATGTTATATACAGTAAAACAGTTTTGTGTTGTGTGTAGTCAGTGGTATTTTAAACAGTGCCGTGACATTAAAGTAAACAAGAAGTTTTTAGTTGTAAGAACTACAACTTGTTCAGTATAACGAGAAAAACAGTTGGACAAAAGCAAGTTTAATGTTTATATCCTGTAATCCTGGGTTGCTGGAGTGGGGGGTGAGGTATAAAAGTGAACAGGTTATATGTAGAGTCAGGATTTTTTTAGTTTTATTTTACAAGGATGAATGTCTAGATTACTACCTTTGGCTTAAGTTGTAAACAGGTGTTCTGTAGGCATGGAGGCATTAAAGTAAGACAAAAATGATGAAAGCCATGAAAAGGTTAAGTGACTTAACAATTGCAAAGATATTAGCTTCATTGTTTTCCACTGGCAAATGTTCAATTGAGTTGAGATGTCTGCAGCAGAGTGCAACTATACATTCTTTTATGAGTGAACTTTACAAAGACCCATTGTCAACTACATTTCAATGAAGAGAAGCTGTCTGCAGGTATAAGCAGTTAATCTTGAGAATTCTGAGTATTCTTTGCTGAGAGAAATGCAAAACTTAAAGGAACAATGTTTAGCAGTTCGGTGAAAAAATTAAGTTTGAAATTATGTGAACTGAATGCCATAACAACCTCCTTATCAGCCTTAATACTTCAATGCAGTTAATAGAACAGTGTACAATATAGTGTTATTTAAAGATAGCCACTGCACTTTTTCTTAGGGCTAAAAGTTAATGTTTTCTGAAAGCATACAAGCTATTTTTCATATCTGGGAAGGGAAGAGACATAAGAAAAGGACAGACAGCAAGAAAAGAACAGACAGCAATCAGTGTAAGTGGGAGCACTGGCTGCACTTTAGCATGGGTAACTTTAATTACTGGGTTAGATAATGCCTGTGGGTGCAGCCACCAACTTGGGGCAACTGTTCTCTTTGGGAGAATTAAACTTCATGCTTTATATGTAGTTTTCTGTTTGAGGGTTTTCATTGCAACAAAGTCTTAAAATGTGAAAAGTTCAAATGGAGATGAGAAGAAAAGTACAGTTGTGTACCTACCATAAATGTAGATGTTCAAGTGTATTCACTGTTGCAGTCATTACTCTTGGGTTATCCTGCTGGCTGAATCGATCCTGATTCCAAAGTCCTGGTCCGGCGTCAGTTGCTGTCGCCTCTTCCCTGACTTCAGTGCACCAGAGGTATAAAAGATGCAGCCAATGCCATTTTCTTCAGTTTATCTTGCCCCAGATGTCAGGTGCCCCCAAAAGGGTAGGCTAAATATATTATGCCAATAAACATAAATGCACTAAAGTAACATTTCCTTCATCTACAAGCAAATACACCACATAGGTTGTATAGAATAGAGAAGTACAGATAAACCCCAGCAAAAGAAAGGGGGATGGAGGGAGGGTAACCTGGACTGCAACAGTGAATACACTCGAACATCTACATTTATGGTAGGTACACAACTGTAGTATGTTCATCGTGTTTCACTGTTGCAGTCATTACTCTTGGGTTGAATCCCAAAGCTGAGGATGGGTGGCTGAGCTAAATAGGATTAGGAGAGGCTATGAGGCCCTGCAGAACTGCATTGGCAAAGCCTGCTCTGGATTTAGAGTAAAGATGTAAGTGGTAGTGCATTGTAAAAGTGTGCACTGAACTCCAAGTTGCAGCCTCTAAGATGTCTTTGGTTGGTACTCCTCTGAGGAAGGCTGCTGAAGTGGCTGCTGCTCTGGTAGAATGAGGCTTAATGCCCTTAGGCACTGATTTGCCATGCTGTGAATAGCAGAAATGAATGCAATGACCTATCCATTTAGAAATAGTCTGTTTTGAGATAGCCTTTCCTTGTGATCCTGCAGCATATGCACTAAAAGTTGCTCAGTCTTTCTGAAATCTTTAGTTCTGTCCAAGTAGAAGCGTAGCTGTCTGTGTATGTCCAAAGAATGCAAAATTTTCTCACCCTTGTTCTGTGGGTTTGGATAAAATGTAGGTAAGTGAATGGTTTGGTTGAGGGCCACACTGGACATCACCTTAGGCATAAATGTAGGGTTTGTCCTCAGAGAAACCCTGTCTGGATGAAAAATGATAAAAGGTTCCACAGCCATGAGTGCTTATAACTCAGAGACTCGCCTTGCAGAGGGTATTGCTAGGAACAGAGCTGTTTTCCAGGATAAGAATTTTATATCAGCTGTTGAGGCTGGCTCAAAAGGAGGCAGTGTGAGTTTTTCCAAGACATAATTGAGGTCCCATGCCAGTATTTGTGGTCTCCTTGGAGGCCTGATGTTTTTGGCCCCTCTGAGGTGGTTCCATATTGCAATGGGCTGAAATGGCAAAAGCATGAATCTTAACTGATGAAAAGGAAAGGCCTTTGTTCAGCATCTCAGTTAGGTATTGTAAAATCTGAGGAATATTTGGTACATATGTGTTAATGCATTGTTCCCAGTTCCAAGCACAGAATCTCTTCCATTTTTCTGCATAAGAATTTCTGGTACTGGGCCCTCCTGGCCTCCATAACAGCTTTTGAAAGAGGAGTGTTCTGAATGGCTACATTATCTGCCATGCTGCCAGATTTAAGGTCCTGAGTTGGCTGTGCAGGATCTGATTGTTTTGTTGGGTCAGCAAGTGAGAAGTTTGAGGCAATATCCATGCTGGACCTTGAGACAAGCTCTTTAGGACTGGGTACCAGTGCTGGCGTGGCCAGTCTGGTGCAATCAGTATCATTTTTGGCTTCTCATCTGACCTTTAGGAGTACCTTGGGAAGGAGAGGCAGTGGAGGAAAGGCATATACTGTCTGGTTTTTCCAGCTGAAGGATAGGGCATCCACTTCCCATGCTTGTTTGTGATAAATCCTTGTGCAAAATCTCTGTAATTGGCAGTTGTGAGGGGAGGCAAATAGATCTATGTCTGGGCATCCCCATTTCTTTGTTATCATGCTGAAGACTTGTGGATCCAGTTTCCACTCGTGGGGATCCATGAGGTTTCAGCTTAGTTCGTCTGCCAGAGTATTTGTTTTTCCTGGCAGGAATTGTGCTAGCAGGCGAACTTGATAAGCCAATGCTGTGTCCCACAAGGTCATTGCTTGTCTGCAGAGGGGGTAGGAATGTGTGCCACCCTGCTTGTTTATGTACCACATGACCGTAGTATTGTCCGTCTTTATCAGTAGTTGTCCTGGATGAAGTAGATCCTTGAAAGCTGTCAGGGCATTTTGAACAGCTAGCATCTCTTTTTGATTGATATGAAGATGCATCTGGCTTGTGGGCCATGTGTCCTGAATAAAGTTTCCTGCCATATGGGCCCCCCAGGCATAATCTGATGCATCCGTTGTTAGTGTCTGTCTGGCTCTGGGTAAAGTGAATGGCAGACCTTTGTTGTGGTGACAGGCCTGTGCCCAGCATCGAAACTCCTGCTGCAGGCAGGGAATGAGTGTAATTACTGTCTCCAGGCTGTGGCAATGCTGAGTCCAAACACTTTTTAGATACCATTGTAATTTCCTGATATGCAGTCTGGTATATGGAAATAGTACAATGCAGGATGCCATGAAGCCCAAGGCCTGCAGGATTTTCCTTGCAGATAACTGGGTCTTTGTTGCCAACTTTTTGAAGTAAGAAGTCAGTTGCCTTTGTTTGTCTGGCGTGAGATAAGCCATCTGGCCAGTTGTATTTAAGCTTGCACCCAGGAATATTATCGCTTGAGAGGGTACTAGTTTTGATTTCTTTTCGTTTACTGTGTACCCTAGGCAAATTAGTAATCTTTTTACAAACGCCAGATGCTTTAGAAGAATGTCTTTGTTTTCTGCTTGAATAAGGCAGTCGTCCAAGTAGGGATATATTTGAATTCCTCTTTGTCTGCAAAATACAATTACTGGTGCCAGGCATTTTGTGAAGACCCTGGGAGCAGTAGATAAGCCAAAGGGCAGTGCAGAGAATTGGTAGTGCATTGAGCCAGCTATGAATCTGAGGTATCTTCTGCAAGATTGTCTGATTGGGACAAGCAGGTATGCCTCTTTTAGGTCCAAAGTTACGAGCCAAGCCTTCCTGCCCAGCATGGGCATCAAGACCCATTTGCCCTGGGTAATCATTTGCCAATTTGGTGAAAAAAGTGCTAGTTTCCCCCCCTAAGGGGGCTGCCAAAAGATAAGTGCTTGGATCTGGCAGAGGAAAGTCATTGGGACTGTTTCCTGTAAGGTTGTGATTTGTCTTCTCCGGTTTTGGAGGTAGGAGCACCCCATTGTTTAGGCCTGTATGAGCCTTGGGGCTGACATCTGCCTTTGGAACGTCTGTATCTGCCTCTTTGTGGCCTGACTGACACTAGAAATTACCAATTTTTTTGAAGGCCAGTTCCTGCTAAATCTGGGTGGCTGTACCTGTAAGAAATCCTTAACTGTCTGCATCTATTTCGCTTTATCCTCCATTTTCTTCAACACCTCTTCTGCTTTAGCACCAAACAAAGTATCATGCTGTAATGGAGCATCTAATAATTTTGCTTTAACATGATCAGACAGATTCTGTTCCTTTAATCAAGCATGCCTTCTAATAACAGAACCTGTAACAGCGGCCCTGCAAGAGGCCTCCAGTGAATCATAACCACATTGCAGACTATGCTTTCCCACTTGTTCATAAATCCTGCATTTCCTTGTTCTCTGAACATTCAGAATTTGTCAACATTTTCTGTTTAAGCAGTGACATTAAATATTGCTGATATTTAAGCATATGAAACTGACAATTTAAAGCCCTTACAGCCAAGGTAGCAGAAGTGTAAACTTTTATCCCCCATCTGTCCAGTGCCCTATAATCCCTATCAGAGGGGACAGGGTTTTTTGCAGTGGAAGCCTTGACCCCTTTGGGACCCTAAGATATAGTTTCTGGGTCAGCAGTGGGGTTTTTATATAGGAATTTATGAGAGTCTGGGACCCTGTAGTATCTGTCTGCCTTAGCAGGTGCAGGGGGGTAAAGAGTCAGGAGACAGGCCGGAGTCTGAAAAAACATCATCTACAATGTCTAGAACAGGTGGAATAGCAAGAGGTCTGTGCTGAGGTAGTAGCAGAAAGTCTCTGAGCCTTTTTTTAGATTCTGAGTAATCTTGGCACTCCCAGTGAAAATGCTCCCTCATGGTATGCAGGGTTTCCCCAAAAGAATAATCATCAGGAGGAGAGGCTGATGGAATGGATTCTTCAGCATCAGAATCCTCATAGGGAGGAAAAGAATATTCCTGTTCAGAAGAGGAATCAGAGGAAATTGAAACCTGATCAGAAGAATCATATTCTGTCTCTTGCCTAGGCTTCTTATCAGGAGGGGGATGGGAATCCCTGATCAAAGTAATTAGGTCTTCAGCCATTTTAAGCATCTGTTTTTTAGGCATGGAAGTTTGAGTAGGACAATGCTGTACTTGTTTCTTTGTCTTTAGAACTGCTTTAGTCTTTGAAGCTGAAGATGGTTTAACATATAACTGTGTAGGTCTGAAGACACCCTCAGAAGCAGATGCCTGCTCAGCAGTTCCGGACCCATCTGAGGGAATGATTTCCGAGTGTCCAATACCTTGAGTATCCAGAGGCCCAGTTGGCTCCACTTGGGAGTCGGAAGCGGCCTGTGGCTCTGAGGTAGCGGGCGCCAGGGGCTGTGAAAGCGCCTCACTGAGAACCGGCAAACCGGCGACTGGCCTAACGGAGGCCTTGTCGTCGGTTTTGGACCTCAGATGCCTATTCTTTTCCTTGCATTTTTTGTAAACTCCGGTCGTCGGCTGTTCCGACGGCATTATATAGTTAAATCTTTGGCCAAAGTAATGAAATGCAAAATCGAACAGACGCTTAATAGTGCGTTGGTTAAATCTAGCACAAAACCGACAGCTAGCAACATCGTGGTCAGGGCCTAGGCAAGGAATACAGTAAGAATGAAAATCCTTATGAGGTATTTGCTTCCCATAAGAAATACAACTGTTAACTTTTTCTGACATCGGTCTGGAGCAAGAAAAAAGTTTCCCCAATGGGGTACTTAGCTTTAATGAAGACTTCGGTTCTGAAATTCGGATTTGAAAATCTCAGGAGTCGGCCGACCAGCACTTGCAAACTGCTTTTGATTCAGGCACCCCGCGGCAAGAAAGACTGAAGAAAATGGAGTTGGCTACATCTTTTATACCCCTGGTGCTCTGACAGCAGGGAAGATGCGACAGCAACCGACGCCGGACCAGGACTTTGGAATTCAGGCCGACTGCGGGTAGCCTGCCAGCAGGATAACCCAAGAGTAATGACTGCAACAGTAAAACACAATGAACAACAACTGTACAAAAGACCAGCCTGCCAAATATTAGTATATGCATGAAACACAAAATCTGGAAATACACATCCAAAAAACTGTCAGGTATAACAGCTATTAAGCTGTATACTGAAGCTTCTGTTTCATTTTTTTTGTGAACTTCACTACTACATAAAAATTTTGCAGAGTATTATGGCTGGTGAGGATTCTCTTACCCTGGACTACTGCTGCACCTAACAGGTTCAGTTCTCCCATAACTGTGTCAAGTACTGGAACAGTCCAGAGGATGTGTCTAAACCTCATTCCACATTGGCCGGCAAAGCTACACTACAGATAGATGGGGCAAAAGATAAGTGGTCTGTGGAATGAGCAGTGGCACAGACAAAGTCACTAACCATAGGATGAGGCATATTTTTATTCCATTTTTAGGTGTAATTGGATTTGATTGGAGGGGGGGTACAAGAGTTAGGCTCCGTCAAGTCAGGGGAGAGAATACCAGACAAACTGATGGCACTACACAATGTATCAAAATAAGCACTTAGTTTCCTAGTAATAAGTATGTTTTCTCAAAAAAAACAGTTTGAAATGTGTTAAGAATTCTTTTACAATTGACAGAAGTAAAGAATTTCCACTACACAAAGTCCAAACACCAAAGAAACCGCGCCAAACCAGTGTTAAGATTAGCTTCACACACTTTAACCACATTAAACTGCACAAAATAAAATTTAATAGCAATTTAAAATATATTTTCTTGTATTTTTTAATCCAAACTATTTCAACTAGTTTAATTATTTGTTTTTAAAATACCTTTAGTTAATAACTTGTGACAAAGGCAAACTTATATTTTTATAAAAGTAATCAAGCAATATTTATTTTATTTTATTTTGCATTTGTTTACTGGGTAGTGTCCGACTGGGCTTGGTAGCCTGTCTTCAGCGGAGACCCGGGGAGAAAAGCTCCAATAATGTACAGTACAATATTAGACATGTAATTAGCACTAAAATTGTAGTTACATATTACGTTCACATTTACAAACATTATACATCACATATATTGGTATATTTTCTACAATCTTAGCAATCAATTCCTGCCTTCTCTTAAACCCCATTCCTCCTCCAAAATGTTTTTCTGCATGTTTTGTTCCCACAATTTCCATTTTTTTGTATGCAATTTCCTTTTTCTAAATATACCACTTTCTGTTTTTTTTTTAATTTATATTACAACATTCACTAATTCAAGCATCGCTGGTTATGATTTTGATTTCCATTTTCTAGTATTTGCTCTTCTAGCAGCCACCAGAATTGCACTTACAATGCATTACTATGTCTAGGCAATTTAGATCCTGTATCCCAGCTCAAAAAAAATATTTCCTTAGTTAAATTCATTTGCTTGCCCAGATTCCTGATAGAGTACTCGATAGGGAATTTTTAAAGTCTGCCAACTCGTTACTTTCCCAAAACAGTGAAATTCCAAATAAAAAAATTCCGGTCACCACAGCTGAAGCACACACTTTTAATAAAACAAAAACTACTAACACGTAACAAACAGGTAAGCGCTTTCATTGACACAAAGTCCGCTTCTTCAGACCATTAACAAAATATACAAGGTTATTTACATTTATAAAAAATTAAAAACCGCTCCAGTAGGAACAATGTAACAATTCAGAAGCACTACCCACTAAGGATTTAAACAACCAATCCCAGAAATTAACCATTTAACAATACAGCCCACTGGGGATCTAAACAACCAATCCAAAGGCACAAAACTGACACACCTATTTAAAGTTTTGTTTAAATATTCATGTCAGAAGGGTACACATCCCCCTAAATATGTATAAAAACTAACAAATATTAATGTTTAAGGGGTCAGGACTTCAAAACTGGCTTCACAGACGCATTCATTTAAACCTAAGGTTGCCACCTTTTCAAATTCTCAAAGTGGGACATTTTGTGTAGAAATGTGAGATTATGTGGGACAAAACATACCCAAGGCTAGTGCAAAGGACAGAGCTTCACTTTTTTTTGCCATAATAAAATCTTATTCATGTAGCATTTCAGTTGATGCTATTTCATGAAACACTTAGGTATTTCAGATGCAAAATAACTGTTTTATGCAGCTATTAAAGAAAACTTAAGAACATTTTTTGTCCTAAAATCTCAGGAGATTTGCCTTTTTTTTTTAGTTTTGTTTTTGCAGGACACATCTGGCCAGAGAGGGACAGGTGGTAACCCTATTTAAACCATGATACACATTTCCCTTCAACTACAATATCCATTTCTTTTCCTTCTTCTCAGTGCTACATTTGAAGTCACCACCCTTTATAATTTCGTTTGGACGGCTCAGCGGTAGTGCTGTCGCCTCACAGCAAGAGGTTCTCCGCTTCGATTCTCTGGTGGAGTACCTTCTGTGCAGAGTCTGCATGTCCTCCCTGCATTCGTGTGGGTTTTCTCTGGGTACTCCGGTTTCCTCCCATGTTACAAAGATATGCATCTGGAGCATTTCTCTGAAGGTCTCCGTTGAAAATTGACTTCATTCTAAGTTGGACTTTCCTGGTAAACAAATTTTAAATAAATAAAACCAACTCCAAAAAGAGAAACTTAAAGCTATTATCATTACCACTGTCTAATATATGTTTTGCTAAGGAATTAGTACTCTTATGATTCCATATATCACCTACGTGCTCCAATATTCTGTCTTTGAACATTCTATTGATTTGCCAATATAAAATACAGTACAAACAGTACAACTAGCATAAAGTAGTGAATATAGTAACAGAGATAAAACATCTGGAATTAGGATCTTTAGAAAAGGGAAGAAGCAAACTACATAGGAAAAAATGGGAATTGTGGGGAAGGATATATGCAGAGCAGGAACAAGGTTTAAGAGGCAAGATTTGAATGAGCCATATAATGCTTAACCGACAATGACTGGATGGTTTATAAGTGATGCATAATGTTTGCAACTACAGCTCTTTCAGTAGTGCCTGTGATGTAAACAGCTTGCAACTAAAGTGGTATCACTTTATATGTTTTTCATTTATATAAATAGAAGATTGCCTTTGTCATATGTGAAAATTTAATAAAGATGTTTAGGGAAGAAAAAGAGCATTGTTATCCAGAGCAGCATCCATTACTTTTGCTTTGATGTCATCTAACAGTGGTTGAAGCCTCAATCACGAACATCTTCTAAGGACAGAGCCAGAAGCAGCTGCTCTAGATGATGCTTCTGCTGCATCATAACTGAATTTGACCGAGTGTCATAGCTGTTTGAGAAGCTCTTAAAAGCGACGTTACCTGATTTTTAATGTCAGAATCTATATGGAAGCTCTGAAAGAGCTTGACAGGTCTGAGGAAAAAAGAGCCAAGGCATACCTAGATATGTGTGTGTCACAGTTTATAGCTCAAAAAGCTAAAGTGGCATAAGTGTAAACCTTCCCAAGTCTTTCCATTATTTTTCCCTCCTTATCTGAAGGAAGAAGCTTTGAAGATGGTAATAACCTAGAGGATTTGTTTGAAGCAATGGATACCACAGCTGGATCAGCCAAAGGACATTTTTAAAGGAATATGCAATCATCAGCCACCTTATAAAATCCGCCAGGCCTTTTAGGTGCAGGAGCCTTTGAATCTGTGGCCTTAGAAGCAGAAGAGAAAGCATATAAAAATCCTGGCAAAACAAGTGGCATAGCAGAAGGAGAAGGAGATTCCATTTATAAAAGGTCATAATATCTTTTTGGATCTCAGAGACCTGAGAGCAGTCCCATTTAAAGAATTATCTCATCTTGTTTATAGTTTCCCAAAAGATATTTCTTCCACTGGAGAATCTGCATCATTGGATTCTCCCTCAGGGGAAGCATATTCTAAAGGGGATGTAATTTGAGTTGAACATGCCACAGAACCCTCATCAGATGAAGCCTCATCCTCTGAAAACTCCTGTTCCATAACCCTCCTAACAGGGGAAGTAGTAAAGGAGGAAACAGAAACAGCAGAGGAAGGCTTAAGAGCCATTAAAGCCTTAATCAATCTCCGTGAAAAAGTATCCCAATCTGACTGAGGTGATTTAGCAGCTGGAAGGTGCTTTGTTTTTACTTAACATGCACCTGTGCTTGATGGCAAGTGAAGGACCCGACCGACGTAGGCCTGCCTTCACCAACCGACACTGGGACCTCTTCCTGAACAACAGTCTGAGGTATGTCTCTGGACCCTTCTGACACAATAAGCCGTGGTTCTTCTTGTCCATCTGAAATGGACGTCTACACTGCCTCTGAGGACGTGCCTAGTTCAGATTCTTTAATGGCCTCTGAAGTGGTACCCACGAAAGAATCAGACCCAATCTCCGAACATACCTCTGGGTTTTCACTAACTTCATGGAATACGTCTGCAGAAAGTGATGCAGTGGAAAACAAATTCAAGCCTAAGCTTACTGACCTTCATCTTCAAAGTCCGTTCGACCGAAGGACCCACACAGCCCTCCATAACATCTTTACCTACTCTTTTTCAAACGTTGGTTCTCTAAATAAAGACTCAAAGCCGAAAGATGGTTTCACAAGGTCTTTGGGACAAAAGCCTGAAAAACAGCACAGGAAAGGTGATAATGATTTGGGCCTAGACAAAAAAAGGCAAAGATCGTGAGTGTCCTTATGTGGAATTTGCTTTCCACACCTACACTTGCCCTTCCTGGATAACATGAACGAAACAAAAAAGGCAGTAGCAATGAAAATCCCAATGGGACACTTATCTGGAAGTAGCAAACGAAAACAGACAGCAGACTGACAAACGAGTCACACACTCTGAATGGCAGTAGAGAAGTTCTGGGGATTGTACATGCGGATGTCCTTTTATTGCTGACGTTCAACAACCTGTGTGTGTGATGTCCCACGTACTTGCAATAGCTAAAAGCTGTTGTATGCTGGCCAGACGTCAGGTCGCTTGGGGCGGAGGTCCTCTCACATGTTAAGAATACTGCAACATTAAAATAAAAGGACAGTACCAGCATCATCACCAGCTGACCGAAATGAGTGAGACCAACTAATAAGGTCAGTGCTGCTGACTGAGTGAGTTTGGCAGCCACACAATACCTAGAGGACTCCCTGACTGTCTGAATGGATAGACATGGATTACTAGAAAGTAATAAGCAAGTGTGCACTGTTCTGCTCTCCGACTGTGTCCAACAGTCCAAGTTATTTTAATATTTCCTGCTTTTTTTAATGAAAAAAAATATACATAGTAATTAGCAAAGAGGATAAAGGCTATCACACACAATACCTCCTGAAACTGAAAGCTTTTGGAGAAAAGGTGGTGAATATACCTCTCAACCATCTAAATTTTTGCAGAATATCCAGATTTTTGTCTCAAATTTTTGGTTTGTTCCATATATAATTTGTAGTTTTCTGACAAATCACTGAAGATTGAAGTCACTAAATAATTAATATACATTTGAGCTTCCTTCAGAAAAGGAAAGTTAACACAAATAATGTTACTCCAGCAACTTTCTAAGTTAATAAGAGCAATATTTAAAATCTGCCCTTATTTATGGGCCTTTGTCCCCCACCACCTCTTTATTTTGGGATTTGTCCAGATTTATTGTGCTAAGAAAGGTTGAGAGGTATAGTGGTTCAAAGGTAAGTACTAGGCTATCTGCCCAAGGGCATTTATAAGCCTAGCCAGAGTGTTGGCTTTCGCCTCCCCCTTAGATTAGTTCCCTGTGACACTGACCAGCAGAGCCATTAGTTCCCTGCACCTCTGTCCAGCAGAGCCACTACAGTGATCCCCGGAGTAAATTTTATGTTTCCCATCCACCTGTCAAGGCTTCGTAAAGAGTGCTAGTAAGGGGCTCTGCCTGACGTATATTGGAATTTTGTTCCAAAGCATGGGGAGTCTCTGGGTCAGGAATCTATCCCTCCAGCACGTCCTATTTAACGTTGTGGTAAGGTTTATATCCCTAGAGCATGTGGCTCTCAGGAATTTTTTTTTTTTAGGTGGAGCATATCCATCAATTCTGGATTGGACATGGCCTTGTATGTCAGGCATAGATCACCTCTGAGTAAGCGGTATGCAACCGAGTACAGCTGGAGTTTCTTTAGTCAGGCTGCATAGGTCATCTGTTTGAGACCAGTAATCCTCTTGGTGAGGTACTTCTGTGGTCTTTCCAGCTGTTGCAGGTGTCTTGTAAGGTACATCCCAAATGGGGCATTGTATTCTACAATGGGTCTAATAAGTGATGAGTAGAGAGGCACAATAACCTCCTTTGATCTGGATGCAAACCCTTTTGAGATTAGGTGGGCCACATAGAAGGATTTTCTAACCACCTTGGCAATATGATCATCAAAGGAGAGATTACTATCTAACTTGGATCCCAGATCCCATATTACTTTTGCTGTATTTAGGGGACCACCACTTATGTGGTAGTTCGTGGGTACTTTGTTTTTTCAAAGGGGATGACTATGCACTTTTTGGCATTCAGCTTGAGGCCATGATTTTGACACCAGGTATCCGTCTCAGTGAGACCCTTCTGGAGGGTGTCTGTATCAGCCGGAGAATCAATTATGGCTCCTAGTTTGCAGTCATCTGCGAACTTGGTCAGCCAAATCCTCCTGTGCTTGCCTGTACCAATGAGAAGTATATACCGAACAGGAGGGGTCCTAGGACTAAGCCCTGAAGGACGCCACTTGTAACCAGTTTAGAGTCGGACCTAGAGTCTGCAACTCTCACCATGTGGGTTCTGTCCATGAGCCAATTTGCAACCTGTCTCATGATGTAGGGATTAATGTTCACGTTGGTGAGCTTGTCTATAATACTAGAATGGGGAATGGTGTCGAAAGCCTTTGCGAGGTCTAGGTAGGCTGTGTGGACCTCCTTACCCTCGTCTAATGCTTTGGTAACTGTCTCGAAGAAGTCCACCAGGTTTAGGAGGCATGATCTGCCCTTAACAAAGCCAAACTGGATGGGGTTCAAAGTTTGGAGGTTCCCAATGTCTCTGTTAATGAGTTCCATGATGATGCATTCCATAGCCTTGCAGACCAGGCTAGTCAGGCTTATATGGTGATAGTTGCTGGTGTCCGTTGTGGTGCCACCTTTGTGGAGTGGGATAACTGCTGCTGTGTGCCACTCTGTGGGTACATAGCCTGTAGAGAGGCTGAGTTTGAATAGTGTGTTTAGGTGGGGGGGGGGGGTAGTTCATTTTGGAGCTCTTGTAGGACCTAGCCTAGGACACCGTCCGGTCCCATTGAGTCTGTGTTTTTAGCTTTGGATAGGGCTGTTTTAACCTGTGTGTCGGTGATTGCCGGGGCCTTACATTCTTCAGGTATGGTTATGGGCCCTTTAGGGGGTGAGAGGGGTGTGAAGTTTGCACTAAACCTGTCTGCCAAAATGTTGGCAGTATCAGTCGGTTCAGTGTATTTTGTGCCATTCTGCAGCAACTCAGAGCAGATCTGAGAGTTTCAACTTAGGTTCTTGACATAGCTAAAGAATGCTTTGTGATTATCTTTGGAGTCCTTGGCAATTTTTCTTTCGAAGCTAGCTTTGAATGATTTAATGAGGGATCATAGTTTCTTGCTGATACTGATCAGGGATGTCTTTCCTTCTAGGGAGTTTGCTCTTTTCTGTACTAGTTTCCTCCTTCTATTGTAGAGCCTGTTTATGGCAGGAGTCCACCAGACTAGTTTACTTTTCTTGGAGGAGTGAGTCTTGGTTTTACTTGGGATAGCATGACCCATGCATTCCTGCAGATGGTCATAGAGTGCACCTTTGTATAGGTTTCAGCAGCCTGGACAGCACTATCCACTGGCATGGGGGCTGTGAACCTTTCCACCTCAGTCTTAAGTAACTTGAAGTTTGCTTTTGAATAGTTTTTTTTACGGTGGTTTCCTTGAATGGGGTTGGGGGCGGAATGTGGATATCCAGAGTGATTAGTCTATGGTCTGATCTAACCAGCGAGGGGTTGACGTCAGGTGTGGAACACCGGTCACCCATGTTGGTGATGACCAGGTCCAATATGTTGTTCCCTCTGGTGGGGGTGTTGACCAGTTGATCCAGGGGGTTCGAGTTTATAAATTGTAGGAAGCATTGGGCAAGGGAGTTGGTACTTGAGTAGTTCTCCCAGTTAATGTTTGGGTAGTTGAAATCACCCAGTATTGGGGTGTTTGGTAGGACCTTCATATTTCCCAGTGTCTCCAGAAATGCAGAATGGGGGTCCTGGGTCAAGGTGAGAGATCTGTAGCAAGCTACAATTTGGATTGCAGTTTTGCCCTTTGTTAGTTGCACTTGGATGATCTCTGATGCATCGTGCTGCGCCACTAACTTGGAGGTGAGAGTGTCCTTGATGAAAATGGATACACCCCCGCCTTTTGTGTTTCGGTCTGGGTTCTGTGGCCGAAAGGTATGGTATGAGTTACAGCCTGGTAGTGCAGGGGTGCACTCTGGACCCTTAAACAAGGTTTCTGTTACTGCACAGTTATCAATGTTCTCCATACTGAGGAGTGCCTCGAGTGCGTGCATTTTGAAGTTTAGACTTCTGGTGTTGAGTAGCATTACCCTCAGTTTTTGGTTTCTTGTGATATTTACAGTGGTGGGTTTGTCTTTTGAGCCTTGCCTAAAAAAGGCACTACGAGGGTGGCAAGAGCCTTTGCCAGTATTCAAAAGCCTAAGTGTGACAGGTGCAAGCTATCTCTTGCGAAGCAATGTGGCTTGTCGAGCATGTCATCCCAGGCAGACAGATACTGGATCCCCTTTGAATGACACCAAAAACTTAGCCAATTGCTGAAATTGATAATTTTTTCTTTGTACTGTGGCATCATTCGTGGTGACAGCAGGATGCTACTCAGGGTCACACCTGCCTGGGCTACATGATCAGAGAGTTCTTCCATGTCTGTTTTCATGTAGTCCAGGGAGGTACGTCTCAGGTCATTCACACCAACAAGTATAATGACAGAGTCGTATTTGTACTTGTTCTGGAGTGACCTGAGTGCTTGTGTTATGTGGCGGATCCTGGCACCCAACAGGCAGCTAACTGTAATCTTTTCCTTGTCCAGCCTATTTAGTGGGACATCAGTGTGTCTGACTATAGAGTCTCCTATTACTAGTGTGCTGGGTATGTTATTTTGCCTTAAGGGCTGTTATTGCGCGACACACTGATTATGTGAAATATGTGTTTCATGGTTGGTGATGGATTGTGGAGGTTGCTTGGGTGTCTGCTTGGAGGTCTCTGTTGCTTTTGCAGATTTTTATTTAGAGCTTCCAAATATGTTTTCGTGTATTTATGTGTGTTACTTGCCTGTGCTGGTTTGTTAGGTCTATGTGAGACTGGTGGTGTGTTGCAAGTATCACCCTTCTCCTTTTGACTGTCAGTTGCAGTCTTGGGCTGAGAGTGCCTTGCCTCCAGTCTGGCTGTATAATTACATCTCTCGCATATATTAGTGTTTGGTGGTAGGAGGCGAGGGTTGTATGTGTACATGACGCAGTTGTAACATGGTGAATTAAACTTAATAAATGTTTGTTTGTGTCTTTCAGCTTTTCCCGGTTAGGGGTCGCCACAGCAGAACTCCGGTCCACTAATGATTGGCAGTTGATTTTTATGTACCGGCTCGCCAGGCCTGATGCACAACCTTCAACGAAGGTAAGCCCATTCACGTATGTCTCCACGCAGAAGACGCTCTAGCTGAGAATCGAATCAGACAGCATCTTACTGTGAGGCAACAACGCTACCGCAGCACCACCACCGCGGGTACAGAATTACACTTAATAAATAATAACAAATAATTAGAGTTACTGACTTCTTTTACTTCAGAAAATATACGTTAACTGGCATTCTCCTATTCTGTCAATATCTCAAGTTAATAGCGCAAATATTTTAAAAGCGTCTCTGAATGTCCCTAATTATTTCTGGATTTCTCCCTGATTTGATGAGAGCTATGAATGATGTATTCCTAAAAGTAAAGACCGATTTGAACAGTGTTTCATGGAAATCGGAGACGGAGATAGACAGGCATACAAGTATAGTGGGATACTGGTATAATGGGGATGTGAGATATGCGCATGTGTGTGTGTGTGGGTGGGGGGGACCTGGTCCATTGTCCTGCTTAGGGCCCCATTAGACCATGATCCTGCTTTACTTCCAAATAACCATCTACGGAAATTTAAAGTACAGCTTGCAGTCAGTTTATTATTTAACAATATATATAGTCTTAAAAAATACTGTCTGTTGTTGTTTATGTTAGCTGTCACTACTGCAGATGAAAGCACTTAACTATGGATAATAAAGGAATACTGTCTATCCATTACTTGGCTTAATTCCTGTGGAACTTGAAACACCTGCATATTGTTGGTTCTATAAATCTTACTAAGCATATCAATCAACTGGAAAGACCCCAGAGGTCCACAACTAAAAAAATATCTAAACCTACTGGCAAGACATAAATGGCAACTGGGCCTAGTTGCCTTGTATATTATGTGATCTAATTAATAGGAACCTTATACACAGAGAAGAACAGGAAGGCAAGTTAAGAATAACAAACCAAAAAGTCCATTGCACTTCTTTGAATATTTCTGTTTTGAAAAAAAAATGATGGATAAGTATAACTTGTTAGATAAGACTTGTAACTAAAAATTATGACAGTCTAGTGGCGATGGAGCATGGAAACAAAGAACGCATAGAGACAGACTATCATTACAGTTATAGTAGGAAAACTACTTTTGGAAGGAGGAAGTTAATACATCAGACAAAAACTAATGGTATATGTAAAAGTTTTATGCAGCTACAGGGTGGAAGTAATTAGAATGGGATTGTAAGAGAAACAGTAAATTTTCAATCAAAAAAAGGAGACTAAGAATCAGGTACATAGAATTTCACACTGGGTTCTGAAACATTCTAAGCTTCCTGTAAAACTAAAAATATATTTTAAATCACCTGTTTTTTGGTATGGAGGAATGGAGCCCTAACTGTGACCCAGGTGACTGGGGTTTGGTGAAGCCAGGCATGGAAGGGGGGGAATGAAGGAGCATGGCCACTTGCCTCTTCCAGTAGATGGGTAGGTATGATTTCCCTGGTGATGCCCTGGAAATACACCTTCCATGTTTTTTGGGCAGAGCCAGAACAGCTTAAAAGGAACATCACCTTGCAGAAGTAACAGGATATCCTGCATGGTTAGCCCACTGTATTTCCCCAACCTCACAGCTAAATCTGATTAGGGACATTAGGGTTAAAAATAAAAGAAAAATCATGAATCAGTCCTGAGGGCTGCCTCAATAATTGCCTGCCAGGTCAACACTATGGAATATCCCCAAGCTTAGCCTTAATTGCCTCCAAAGTATGCTGATGATACTTAAGCATGTGAAAAAGACAATTCACAGATCTAATGGGAAGAGTTGCAGAGGTATAGACCTTTTTACCCCACCTGTCCAAGGCCCTAGACTCCTTATCAAAAGGTACAGGGTTTTTAGCAATAGTAGCCTTAACACCCTTGGGACCTTGAGAAATAATCTCAGGATCAGCAGTAGGATTTCTGAAAAGAAACTGATGAGAATCAGGAACCCTATAATACTTACCAGGTTTTCTGGGAGCAGGAGGAACAGAATAAGAAGTTATGTACTCACCATAACGTTCCATCTGAGTAGGTAAACTTCATTTGTCAGCAACCTTTGGGAATCGGATCCAACCTCGGATCCGAGCCGGCAGTTTTCAACAGCTTTAGATCCGAGCTCCCTACCCATAATCCCCTGCCAACCCTGACTGACCTCAGATCAAGTTTGCCCAACAGCAGAAAACTGCTAGCAATGACTAATCCCAAGATAAATGGGTAAAACCCATGGACCTGAGTATGAGAACATTTGCAAGTGAGGGGGCAGGAAGGAGGGACAGTTGCTGACAAATGAAGTTTACCAACTCAGATGGAACGTTATGGTGAGTACATAACTTCTTAATCTGAAGTAGTTAACTTCATTTGTGCAGCAACCTTTGGGACAGAGTCCCCAGCTACCTCTTGGGCGGCCTTTATGGAAGGATGTTCCGGAGCACTGCAGAGCCAAAGGATGCTCTCCCTCTGGAGATAATGTCCAATTTGTAGTGATTGATAAAAGTATGAGATGAAGCCCAAGTGGCTGCCGAGCAAATATCATCCAAAGAAACTCTAGCTCTGAAAGCCACAGAGGTAGACATAGATCGAGTAGAGTGGGCATGGACTCCTTGAGGTGCGGGCCTGCCCGAACTGTCGTATGCTAAAAGGATGCACTGTGAAATCCATCTAGAGAGAGTGACTTTTGATACAGGTTTACCCAAGTTAAATTTGGCAAAGGAGATGAACAACTGGTCGGATTTCCTATGACCAGATGTCCTGTGGATGTAGAAGCGAAGTTGTCTATGCACATCCAGTAAATGTAATTTGCATTCCCCTTTGTTATGATAGTTAGGAAAAAAGACCGGCAAGTTGATGGACTGGTTAATATTTGACTCAGAGGCAACCTTGGGAAGAAAGGAGGGATTGGTCCTGAGGTAAACGCTATCCTTGTGAAAGGTCAAGTAAGGGGGTTTTACATTTAGGGCCTGTAGTTCAGAGACCCATCGAGCCGAGGTGATAGCGACAAGAAAGACCGTTTTCCAAGATAAGAATTTAAGATCTATGGAGGCTGCAGGCTCAAAAGGGGGAGCTGTCAAGGCCTGAAGCACCAACGTTAAATCCCAAGGCGGGACCACCTCCTTCACTGGGGGTCTGAGCAAAAAGGTGCCCTTCAAAAAGGTCTTACACAATTTCGTGGTGATCAAACGGCCCAATTCATTTCCAACGTGATAATGAAAGATAGCTGCTAGTTGGACCTTGACTGTGGAGGAACTAGCTCCTTGATGAAACAGTCCTGACAAAAAGTCTAATACAGCGGGCAGAGGAGCTGTAAAAGGATCCAGATTTTTGCGTTCCGCCCAAATGGAGAAATGTTTCCATTTGCTGCTATAGAACTTTCTAGTAGAAGGCTTGTGCGCAGCTACTAGAATGGTTTTAACTGGGGAAGAGATACCGGGAAGTCCTAGCTATGAGTGGAACTGGAGCAGCCAAGGCGTGAGCTTGAGGTTGTCCAGGTTCGGGACTGGGAGATCTAGGGGGTGGGATATTAGATCCGGATGGGGATCCAGAAGACAAGGAGGATTCACGAAATGAGACCAAAGATAAGGGAACCAGGTTTGACGAGGCCAAAATGGGGCAATGAGGATTATCCTGCTCCCCAACCGACTGGCTTTCTGAAGAAACTTCAGTATTAGAGGAAGAGGAGGGTAAGCATAAAGAAGACCGGGAGGCCAAGCATGCACCAGAGCGTCTCTCAGGGGTTCCCCGTAGGGGGAAATGAGAGAGAAGTAGTCATAACATTTTGTGTTCGAGGGAAAGGCAAAGAGATCGCAACAGGGTTGACCCCATTTGGCGAAGATCCGATTCGCTATCTCGGGATTCAGAGACCACTCGTATGGTAACAGGATGGTGCGACTTAGTTTGTCCGCTAGGATGTTGGACCGTCCCGGAATGTGTGATGCTATGAGAAAGCGGTTGGTGGAGATAGCCCATTCCCACACTCTAATGGCCTCTTGACAGAGTGGGTAAGACGTGGTTCCTCCTTGTTTGTTGATGTACCAGACAACCGACATGTTGTCCGTCTGAATCGCAATCGTTCCTATGGGAAGAAGGTCCTGAAGTGCTTGCAACGCTAACAGCACTGCCCTCATCTCTAGGATGTTGATATGCAGTGAGGTCTCCATGAGGTCCCACGTGCCTTGGACTGTCCTGCCCGAACAATGCCCCCACCCCCACCCTAGGCGGAGGCGTCTGTGGTCACCGTGGCTACAGGAGGGGTCGTAGAAAAGGGGCATCCTTGCTGAAGGTATGGAGATTGCAGGCCCTGCTGAGGGGGATGGGATGGCTCAGAGGGTAGTGAAGAAGGGACCACTGGACCTGGAGGGTCCATTGTAAGACCCTCATGTTCAAACATGCCATTGGTAGTAGGTTGATCACTGCCGCCATCGAGCCAAGAGCCCTCAGGACCAATTCCGCTGGGGTAGCTGGAGATTGTAGAATGGCCTGCACATGTAGCCTCAGGAACAGTAGCCGGTCTGTGGTCAAGAAAGCTAGGAGCATGTTTGTGTCCAATCTGGCCCCTATGAAGTCTATAATCTGAGTCGGAGTAAGAGACGACTTCTCTATGTTGATAGTGATCCCCAGCTGGGGAGCTAGACGGAGAAAGTAGTTTCTGGCTGAACAGAGTAGATGCCTTGTCGAGGCGGTCAGGAGCCAGTCGTCCAGGTACGGGAAGACCTGAATTCCCTGGAGCCTCAGGTGGGCCGCTATCACTGCTAACACTTTGGTGAACACCCTGGGGGCTGTGGTGAGACGAAAGGGGAGGACCCTGAATTGGTAGTGACTGGCTCCTAGCCGGAAGAGGAGGAACCTCCTGGATCGCCTGTCCATCAGAATGTGGTAGTACGCATCCTTGAGGTCTATAGAGCACATCCAATCATTCTCCCGTAAGAGGGGGAGAATGGATTGAAGAGTGACCATGCGGAACTTCTCTTTGGTTACTGACAGATTCAGGGAAGAAAGGTCGAGGATTGGTCTCAAGTCCCCCATCTTTTTTGGCACCAAGAAGAACCTGGAGTAAAACCCGGACCCGCACTGGTCTGGGGGGACGTGTTGGATGGCTCTTTTTCCCAGCAAATGTTGGATTTCTATTGCTGCGGCCTCCCTCTGATCGGGTGAGACATCGGGGAGGTATCTGTGGCTGCGTGGGTAACGAGAGAAGGGAATCTGATATCCTCTGGATATGATGCGAAGCACCCAGTGGTCTGTCGTGATGGACTCCCAAGCTGCTGGGTGCTTCGAGAAACGCCCCCCGACTGCCTCCAGAGTGGAGCAGTCGGGCAACCCCTCAGGGGTGTTGCGTGGGTTGGTCCGAGAAGGGTTCTCTGGATCCAAAGTTCCATGGGCTCCCTCTGCCTCTAGGGCGGCGTCCACCCTGCCCTCCTCTGCCGCGGAAGGGCTGGGAGTCTGGAGCGGAACGGGACTGTTGCGGCTTCCGGAACCACATCTTCTTCTGTCCCTTTTGGTTCTTAGAAAAGGACCTCTGGGGAGCAGAGAAGCGGACGTCTTCCTGTCCTTTTCTCTCTGGACCAAGGTATCTTGCATGGTTTTGCCAAAGAGGGCAGAACCATCAAAAAGGGCATTAGCGAACAATGCCTTGAAGGGCTCCGCGAAATCTCAGTGTCGGAGCCAGGCCTGACGTCTCATAACGAGGCCCGCTCCGCCGGCTCTAGCTGCTCCTTCCGTGGCATGAGACAGAAGCTGCATAGAGGTGTTAGATATGGATCGTAGAGTGGCCATCTGGGTGGAGTGCAATTGTTTGTCCTCCGCCGACATGGACTCGGGGGGGGGGGTGACACAGCATACTCTTTAATAAGGTCCAGCTGCAGTCAGAGCACGTGTGCCATGTAGTTCAGTGACCTCACCGAGAAGGTCACTGAACTAAACACCTGCTTCCCTAGGCGGTCCATCGACCGAGGGACTCTCCTGAGCAAGTTCCCTCTTGGTGGCCGCCGCCACCAACATGGCATCTACCAGGGGACCCTTACTCCAGTGTGACTTGTCAGGGGGTGGGCTAAGGATCTTGTCCGGGCACTTGGGGACTGGCTCCACAGTGTCCGGCTCCTTCCACTCCCTGGTAGTGATCAAATCTGCCAGGGGGTCGGCCGGAGGGGACACCCAAGAGGTAGACGGGCCTGCTTCAAACACCTCCAGGAACACAGATTCGTCTGAGGTAGGCTTTGGGGCAGACCACCCCCCCTTTATTCTGAGCATCTCCATGATGTCACCAAATAAGACATCTTCTGGGGGTGATCTTGAGGAGCCTTCCCCTTCCTCCAAATCCTTGTCCTCACTCAAGGAATCGGGGGAGTCCACGTGCCTCCTCTTGCACCTTCGCTTGTGAGGGACCTCCTCAGGGGGGCTGTCCGAGGAGGTCTCACCAGCAACATCTTGTTCCACCGGAACTACCTGGGACGTCAAAGCAGTCTGTCCCTGGGTCTGGGTGATGGAAGCCGGGCCCAACTGAAAAGGAGTGCAGGGTGGAGCCATGAAAAGGGTCAGGGGCCTGGAATCCCTCGACAGAACCCTCTCCACCACGTCGAATGCCGAGGGAGAGCTGCTCTCTTTGGGATCCGAAAGCAGACTCTCCCTCGGATCCGATGGATCGGGGCCGGCGCCGAAGCGATTGGATCTGACGGACCAGCATGCTCCGACCCGGACAGAGCTGAAGGCATACCGATACCGCCGGATCCGAAGCTCAGCCCTTGGCTCCGAGAGCTCGGATCCAAAAGAAAATGGACCTGACAGACTCGAGGGAAGTGTCGGCAGCAAAGTACCCGAGACTATCGGCGCCAACACACCCCCGGCTCCAAGGCTGCCCGGCTCCGAAGACTCCGAACCCGGGAAATGGGACGGAGAAGGAGCTATCGAGGCAAAGGAGGAGGTCGACCTCCCCCCCGGAGGGGGGGGGGGGAGGCAGGAGCACTCCCATCTGCAGTTGGGCCTGGAGGAATCTTCTCATCATCCGGTCCAAATCTGCATATGTGAGACTTCTTGTGGATCTCGATGAGGCCACAGAGGCGGGGCGGGAGTGTTGCCTCAATGACCTCGACGGACATCGGATCTCCTCCTCCTCAGGACCTGGTGAAAAGCACGGGGACCGGATCCGAGAAGGAGGAGAACCAGAAGACCTGGAGGGAGAAGACCGCTTAGCCGGGGGGGCCGAAGCGGAGGCCTCGGCCTGCCGCTTGTGGTGCTTCTCTCTCTTCTTTTCTTTCCTAGCCTCTTTCTCCTCTGAGCCTAAGGCAGGAGGTTGTGTCCCGGCCGGGGGGAGGGAAGCAGGAGTGGCAGCCGCTGCGGGAGCCACGGAAGGACCGGAGGTAAAGCTGAATCCGGAGGCAGAAGACCCGCCAGAATCAGCTTAGACCTCCGGTCCTTAAGTGCCCTGGGGTTGAATGCTGCACAAATGGTACAACCAGAGGACAGGTGTTCAACACCAAGGCACAATACACACCGAGTGTGGCCATCCGCTGAGGACAGCTTATGGCCACACTCGGTACACTTAGAGAACATTAACTTTGGGGCCTCAGACATACTGAGAAAGTAACCACACACACAAGGCCCCAAACACACACACACACACACACACACACACACACACACACACACACACACACACACACACACACACACACAACACTGACGGAACCATGAAGGTAGGGGAAGGAAAACTATTAAGGTAAACTAAGAGAGTTTAGACTATAAGGGGGTTAAACACACTCTCACACCAAAATTTAAAGAAAAAGATTTGAAAAAGTTAAATTTTTTCTCACGAAGAGACGAGAACAACAGGAGACTCAGGATCAAGCTGCTGAACGAAACTGTGGCAAACTAGATCTGAGGTCAGTCAGGTTTGGCAGGGGATTATGGGTAGGGGAAGGAGTTTGGAGCTCGGATCTAAAGCTGTTGAAAACTGCCGGCTCGGATCCGAGGTCGGATCCGATTCCCAAAGGTTGCTGCACAAATGAAGTTAACTACTTCAGATTTAAGAGTTAAAGAATTTTCCATGAAAACATAATCCACAACTTCCAAAACAGGAGGTATAGCCAGAGGTTTATGCTGTGGCAAATCCAAAAATTCCTGGATCCTCTCTTAGACTGAGGAAAATCCTGACTTTCCCATTTAAAGTGTTCCTTAAGAATATTCAAAGTATCCCCAAAGGAATAATCTTCTAGAGGGGAGACAGAGGGGATAGAGTACTCAGCATCAGAATCCTCAAAGCCAGAAAAAAGTTGAGAATTTCCTTCCTCACCAGCAGAAATACTGGAAATCTCAGAATCTGACTCAGATAAAACATCAGGAGACAATTCCCTAGTCCTCTTAGAGGGGGGGGGGGTGACAGCCCTTAATAAGGGAAACAAGATGACCAGCCATCTTTACCAACTGGGACTGAGGCACAGGAAGGGAGGCCGACACGCGCTTGTGGGTAGATTTGCGGCTGAAAGATTTGCTAGTAATCCGGAAGGACTCGCATGGCCTAGCAACTGCAGAAGTCTGAGCTAAGGTAGTAAGTCTGGCTCTGGTCTCATGTCGAAGAGAAGAAGCGTCAGAAGCCGGTGTCTGCATAGTGGCCCCGGACCCATCTGAGGCGGCGACAGGTGGAGGGTCTGAAGACAAAATAGCAGCCTGCAGCATGGAGGACTCCGTAAAGGTCTCAGCAGAGGCCTGCAACTGAAAATCTGCGGACTGTACGGGCTGCGAATGTGCCTCACTAGCTACCGCTGAGCTGACGACCAATTTCACCGGCCTGTCGTCAGCAGCTTTAACCCTAGGCCTGTCACAGTCCTTGTCCTTGCGTTTCCTAGGTATATCCGAAGTCAGGAGAACAGAAGACGCCATATCGACGAACTTAGGTCCGACTCCGAAATACTTATATAAAATCTTAGCTCTATGGCGTATGGTACGCGGGTTGAAGGAAGCACAGAGATCACAGTTAGGGACATCGTGCTCAAGGCCCAAACAATGTTATACAATAGGAATGAAAATCACGGTGCGGAATCTGTTTTCCACAGGAAAGACAGTTATTAACTTTATCTGACATTTGTTAAAGCAAGAAAAGAGGGTCCCCAACGGGGTACTTATCTGAGGGCGTCTTCAACTTGGTAATCGGAATGCAGAAAGAGGGTAAATGGCCGACCGGCACTAGTGCAAACTGCATCTGCTTCAGGCTCCGCGGCAAAAAAGACTGTGGAAATGGCATCGGCCGCCTCCCTTTATACCTGACATTCTGACATCAGTTTATAGCCAACGTCATATACTGAGGACTCTGGTATTTGGGCCAACTGAGGGCTACTGGGAGCCAGATAACCCATACATTAGGACTGCAACAGTGAAACACAAAGAACATCATCACCTTGCAGAAGTAACAGGATATCCTTCATGGTTAGCCCATTGTATTTCCCCAACCTCACAGTTAGCTGAATCTTATTAGGGACATTAGGGTTAAAAATAAAAGAAAAATCATGAACCAGTCTTGGGGGCTGCCTCAATAATTGCCTGCCAGGTCAATGCTCTTCACACTGATAGAGAATGAATGGGCCGACTGCCTGGTGGGGCTGGGTGACTGGCAGGCAGTGAGAGCAAAGTGATTCAAAAATACATTGAAAGCCACACGATAAGAGGATATGCTCATTTAAATCTTGTTCAGGTGAAAAACACTGCAATATATTTATATGACTTTCTGTCACAGAATAAGGCATTGATGAAAGGAAATAAACCATGACAAATCAGAACACTCAACAATGAATTATGTTATATGGTTTGCTTGAAAGCCTATCAAGCACTAATATTAAGCAAGTTAATTATTTAGCTTTGAAAATATTTTGACATGTATGGAGTGTTGTGTGCAAATGTACTGTACAGCAGAGACTGGGTTAATGTGGATGAAGTAAATAATATAAAATATTTGATAATTAAAGGAATGGGGCAGAACTGAGGATAAAAATTATTTTAAGCTGAAAAATATATGTATTACTTTGGATAGTCAATTGTTCAGGTATACTGTAAAATGTGATTTTGATTTTTACTGCTATAACTTGATGTTTATTGAACAAACTAAAAGCAACTCCTGCACTTTTTACTGTTAAGTATTATGTGATGTTTAGCATTCAATTAAACTAATATTTCAGGCAGTTTTAGTATTAATTCAACATCTTCTCCAAAGAATATCGCTTTGAGAGTGCAACCTTCTTCCTTCCCAAATGATGTAGTGCTATGTCAGTAATAGAATATAAACTCAGACACCTGGTGCAGGGACAGAATTGAAAGCCTTCTGATCTTTCCGGCATAAAAGGCGTGTGTGAAGTTGCTAAGCCATAAATTCTTTTTATATGGAGTTTCAAACTCAGGAATGATGACAGGCATATGGAACACTTGCAAATGATGTGTGTTATATGGGATGGTTGGCTTAAAGCTTTAAGGAGGAAGACCTAATGAATTAAAAAGTTCATATGGAGTTTTAAGAGGAAAGCAAGAATATACATTACTTATTGAGAAGTGATAGATCCTTAGAATGCACTAGATGTAAAATTAGTACATTTAGATTTGGGAAATGGTTTTAAACGGGTGGCAGAGGCAGTGGAGACATTTTTAAGATTTGTGATGACTTCTGTCTGTGTTGCTCAATGAACAATAATACCTGTATCACAGTTTTCAATGTAAACGTTTCTACAGGAAAAGGAAGAGAACCACACATCTATACAGAACAAAAAGTGGTACATATTTGCAAAGCAACAAAAGTATCACAAAACCAACTTAAAAACTATGAACTTCCATGGAAATGACTATAACCATTCATCATTGCTTCCTTTTAAATACCTAACAAGCAGGGACTGGATGGTTTTCTGGTGATGCTGTGAACAGAATCTACAAATGCATAAGTACCATAAACAAAGAGAAATCGTGTTAATTTGAAGGCATTTACCTGGTAATGATTATGCTGCACCATATGTTGAGGGCTTTGAAAATATCCTTCACTAGACCTTGGACTTGGATAACCAGGTCTGCTTGGCTGTTAATATTGGCGAGAAAAGAAAAAAAACATGTTTCAGCAAGTATTTAAAAAAAAAAATTAACAACTGATTTAAAAGGGTCCCCACAGACATGCAGAGGACTAGTAAATCAGTCAATAATAACCAATGATAAATCAGTAAATCATGCAGTTAAGACTTGTTATTTTGCATACTCCGTTATCTTTAGAAGACAAGCAGAGATTACAAGTGTTAAGCAAGCAACAAATGAGTATTGATCGATGGCTTACTGCCGTACTAAAAGTTAGGTTAAAAAATTGCATACTACTGCAAAGAAACAATTTGTTTCTCATTAAAGTCTTCACTGCCTACCTCTGAACTGGTAGCTCTCAAGAGTACTGCAGGGACAGTGTTTTCAGGCTATAGTAAGAAGTTGGCATGCATATTTAAAACAATGTACTTACAAGTGAAGGGTTAAGGTGTCCTCTGATATAACAAATTTATTTTGCTATAATGTGTGTGTGTGTGTGTGTGTGTGGAGGGAGGGCAAGGGGGGTGTGAAGCCCTAACTCATCAAAAATGAGAGAATGGTGACATAAGTAATGAGATGCACCTTGTGTCTTGGACTGTGCTCTACCCATCATGGATCCTCTTTTTTTTTTTTTTTTTAATTTTAGTCTAAAAGATCTGAAATGAAAATGAATTGTTGGATGCAACAAGGTATAAAAACTGACCAGAAGTGCTATGAAAGCAAGCTGATTGACATGGCAGAACAGCACTATGATTAATCTGTATTACGCACTTTATAACACTGACTTCTCATGGTACTGTAAGCAAAATAAAAGTAGACCAGTCACATACTGACACAAAGCTTAAAAAAATGCACCTTTACAGAAATGGAACATAGTACACTGCGAGCTGTCAGCATCAGTTTCTCTTTCAAAGTTTTGGATGAGTGCAGCATCAATGTTAGTACAATTATAAATAGTTGTAAAGCATAGCTGTACTACCAGTGTAAGTGGTGTGAATCTCATTCACTTCAATAAACAGTGGATTCAGTATTTTTTGCCCAGTATTTTTTTTACAGAATCATGTAATCAGCCATGGAAAGGAAGCTGCACACTAATGCACAATAACAATTTTTTTGCTTCTCTGTCTCAATTCCAAACACCACTGCACTGAGCTAGAACAATGTTTGCATTTTCATATCCTGGTTTAAAAACAACTAGGCTCATTTTATATATATATATATATATATATATATATATATATATATACTATAGGACTCAAACGGTAAAGTTTAAAAAAAAAAAAAAAAAAAAAAAAAAAACATTAAACCTGCTTTCTATGCAGAGGGGCAAGTCCCCCTGCACCCCCACACCCCCCTACTTTAATATTCTCACTCCAAGGTTGCACTACAGTGGGGAAAAGGGAATTTTCCTTTATCTGCACCGTAATATGACCGGCACTACGAACATACTTATCCGAAAGTGCTGCTTCAGTGAACAGCACTTTTGGTTAAGTATGCTGAGTGATTTCTGCTTCGGTGGAAAGTGCATTCGGGGATCTGTACGGATCCCATATATATATATATATATATATATATATATATATATATATATATATATATATACATATATATATACATACATATATATATATATATATATATATATATATACACACACACACACACACACACACACACACACACACACACACACACACACACATGTTGTTTGTCTTTTCGGCTTTTCCCAGTTAGGGGTCGCCACAGCGGAACTCCGGTCCGCTAATGATTGGCAGTAGATTTTTATGGTTCCGAGTTGCCAGCCCAACGCCCAACCTTCAGCGAAGACACGCCCATTCACGCATGTCTTTCAGAGGCCACTCGACTGCGGGGGGGACATGCAGACTCCACACAGAAGGCTCTCCAATCGAGAATTGAACAGAAGAACCTTTTGCTGTGAGGCAACAACGCTACCACTATACCATCACAGCTTATATATATATATATATATATATATATATATATATATATATATATATATATATATACATATACGTATACACATATACATACATATATATATATATATATATATATATATATATATATATATACACATATACACACACAAATATATATATATATATATATACACACATACACACACACACACACACATATATATATATATATACATACATTCATACTTAAGATACATACACACACATTTTGGAATGCATATTATTAAATGTCACACAATGTAACTGACTAAAATGCAAAATTAATTTCTGTCTATTAGTTACAGGTCTCAAAACAAGGTACCAGGACACCATCCACAAGAGTAAAAGCATAAGGGGAAAATATAAATGACTACAGCAGCTCATAAATACAAAAACAAATTGAAAAAGACTGAGGAAATAGTAAACTTAAAATCTATTTTGCCACATGCAGTGAAAATGGTGGTAGAAGGGGGTCACACTAAACATACAAACCTGTCAGTTTTTGTTTGGAAACAGATACTGAAAGCGATTACATTGGTAAAGCAAGACAGCTGAGATGGGGTACTAAGAATTATGGTTGTACGCATGTTAACTTTGACTAAACTGACATACATACAACCAAAAAAAAAAAGATTTCCTTAAAAATTACACAGCCTTGTATATGAGCTGGCAAAAAATTAAGGTGAACAAGTCAGTGTTATCTGCAACTGAAACCTAACATCGATGAATCAGTTAAAAACGAACAAAAAAAAAACTACTCCCAGGAAGAGAGGCTGGTTCAAAATCCCTGTACCTCAAAAACAGCAAGAAGATGAACCTGAAAATGCAGAAAGATCCTAAAGCTACAAGGCCTTGTGTTAAACAGAGAGCAGGTCAGACTGCATACCACATACACTGCTGTGAAAAAAGTACGATAATTAAATTAATCCAGGTCTATAGTACCTAAGAAATAGGTAGTCATGGCAATAACTGGTCAGTTAAAACATCAAAATGCTCAGCAACTTGAAGCAATGCTGCACTTCCAGCATCAGAAAGCACTGTGTACTTTGCTTCTTCAACTAGAGATATTAGAATGAGAGAGGAAGCTTGGAATGGAACTTTTAATGAATAAGACAGCTGTGGATATGAAATACCACATTCTGAAGGTCCAGATAGGCAGATTACAAATGTTTACAGTAGAAATTATTCAATTAACAAGTTCCTCATTTGCAAATGAGGGGGTTGGGAGGGTGGCCTAATGATTAAGGTGTTTGCCTTACAAACACAAGGTGCCAGGTTTGAATCTCACAAGGGATAATTGGCTAGGCTTAAAATGGCCCACAAGGGCAGTTAGTCTAGTACTAATCTATGAATCTATGAATCTAAAAAACTGCTGGACAGATCCGTGAGTAATAAAGAAACAAGATATATAAGAAAGTAAGAAGACACGTTCTTATCATATCAGCTGATCTGCAAGAGAACTCCCTTTTAGACTGGGTCCTTTGTTTGAATCTATGCTTTCTACCAATGAAAATTCAGACTTTTTGACTGAAGTTCCTATGATCAGGGAAAGCCATGTGGCTAAGACAAGGCATGTGAGGTACACAGTACAGACAAACTCCAACGACCAGCAAAATGCGATACATGACACCAATATTGAATCAAGATGATAATTTCATTACATATTCTTGTATATTCATATGTCCAGACCGGTTTCGGCTTCCCAGCCTTCCTCAATGGAGAGAAAATTTTTTTTCAAAAACATAAGATAATCACAAGCATTTATATTGTTTCCTAACCAATGGAAACAATGATACAGCCCAACCTAGTGGTTGGAATGTTTTGACACATAATGAACTGCACCATAATAGGTTGAAACTAACAATTCTAGTATACATATATAAAACTGTTTACATTGAGATGCCCAACAAAATCAGTTATATCCCTTGACATGTTGTAAGTAAAAAAATTAAAAAAATATATATAGGGGAAATAGCCCTTGAGTTTTATGGAAATTTGAGTAACATATCCTATTTATGAACACTTATATTTCCACCTTCACAATCTATTTACATTGGGTCTATAACTAGTTCAATACATCATGCTAACCAATGCATGTTATATAACTTGTGTATATATATAAAAAATGATATACATATGCTGAAATATCTGAGCAACAACAGAAAAACTGTTCATCCTACAAAAATCTCTAGAATGTAATAAACCTAGAGTTCATATCATATTTAATTAAAATATTCTCATATGTTAAGTGTCAACATTTATATCTGCTCCACAATATTCAAACCTGTATATATTTATAATGAAACCAAGTAACCACAGGAAAAGTACTGATTCCAAACGGAGATACTTCCACAAGTTTATTACTTGTAAACACGAAATACAATGTAACGAACTTTGAACGTGCGAACAAAAACAAAAAAACAAAGTAATGAGTGAAGTGCTTTTCGTCTGGATAATATCCAAACTTCTTCAGACATTCGTTTACCTCTCACAGTGAGTTTAAATAAACTCCTGTATGTAACTCAACCAATCAAGTCACAGACCGTTCTCGTAATTAGTATTTCAAATCACCGCGACTTTTCCAAACCATTTAACTAACATAAAACTTCAAATTTCACATTTCGGTTACATACATCATAAAATAAATAAATAACCTACTAAATTAACGTAACCAACCCAAAACCCTAAGCATTTGTTATACATTTAAAAATAAAAATCCAATACACTTTTTCGTATAATATCAAGTATTTGTCAGTATTGTAAACATGTTCCCTAAAACTCTTTCGTCATATCCTAGTTAAAACAAGTGGATAGTCCATTTAAAATTAGGTGTTTACAACACAAATACTACTAATATAAAAGAGTAAACATATCTATTAGTATAGTGAACCATTTTTGTATATATATATATATATATTAATATGGTAAAAAGTTTTTTATGTATATATATATCTATATATATATATATATATATATATATCTATATATCTATATATATATATATATATATATATATATACATATATTAGAATCTAGCTTGAGTGAACTATAGATACTATGTTAGATGTTCTTTTCCATCTCTAGTGTACGTCTCAATCATAGGCTGCTAGTCAGCCTAAAATAAACTAAATATTTATAACTTTTTCTTCTTTTTCTTTTGTCTTAGAGGGCGGTGTATATATGAGTAACTTAATCGGGGTTAACTCCCTTAGGTGTACTTAACCCTAGGTTTAAATGTATATTGTTGTTCTGTTCTTTTTCAGATTTTCAGGTAACCAAGGGTATCCTTCCAAATAAACGAGGACAAAATCGAACAGGTCTCATTTAGTCCTGGTTCCATACATGCTCCTAGGAGCATGTATGGAACCAGGACTAAATGAGACCTGTTCAATTTCTTTTATATTGAAATTAAAAAGTTTATTTAGGTGACTTACTTGGGGAAACTAACCCCTAATGAATAATTACTTTTGTCCTCGTTTATTTGGAAGGATACCCTTGGTTACCTGAAAATCTGAAAAAGAACAGAACAACAATATACATTTAAACCTAGGGTTAAGTACACCTAAGGGAGTTAACCCCGATTAAGTTACTCATATATACACCGCCCTCTAAGACCAAAGAAAAAGAAGAAAAAGTTATAAATATTTAGTTTATTTTAAGCTGACTAGCAGCCTATGATTGAGACGTAAACTAGAGATGGAAAAGAATGTCTAACATAGTATCTATAGTTCACTCAAGCTAGATTCTAATATATGTGTGTGTATATATATATATATATATATATATATATATATATATATATATATATATAAAAACTTTTTACCATATTAATATATATACAAAAATGGTTCACTATACTAATACATATGTTTACTCTTTTATATTAGTAGTATTTGTGTTGTAAACACCTAATTTTAAATGGACTATCCACTTGTTTTAACTAGGATATGACGAAAGAGTTTTAGGGAACATGTTTACAATACTGACATACTTGATATTATACGAAGAAGTGTATGTGGATTTTTATTTTTAAATGTATAACAAATGCTTAGGGTTTAGGGTTGGTTACGTTAATTTAGTAGGTTATTTATTTATTTTATGATATATGTAACCGAAATGTGAAATTTGAAGTTTTATGTTAGTTAAATGGTTTGGAAAAGTCACGGTGATTTGAAATACTAATTACGAGAACTGTCTGTGACTTGATTGGTTGAGTTACATACAGGAGTTTATTTAAACTCACTGTGAGAGGTAAACGAATGTCTGAAGAAGTCTGGATATTTATCCAGACGAAAAGCGCTTCACTCATTACTTTGTTTTTTTGTTTTTGTTCGCACATTCAAAGTTCGTTACATTGTATTTCGTGTTTACAAGTAATAAACTTGTGGAAGTATCTCCGTTTGGAATCAGTACTTTTCCTGTGGTTACTTGGTTACATTGTTCGTCTTGCGTTTATTGGTACTATATTTATAATGAAATAGTTATAACCCATATAAATGTCTTACAGTACATGATCAACAACCTCTTAAATGTACAATATTGGGAAATAAGATATAGGACATAATATGTATATGTATAAATAAATATTGCAAGACTGGAAGTAATTCCCTATCAAATCTTATGAAAATAATAAAATTAACCTGTTACTCTTTATCTGACCTGTACAATCTGCATGGACATATAACCCACTATTAATGCCAAACGACATGTAAGTCGCCATGTTAATGATCTCGTATATAACTTAATGATAGCCACCACTATAGACCGGTTGACACCAGCCTTGAGCTCGTAGCACTAAGGATCAGCATACATCTAAAGGTTATCTATAGTTGGTCATTGAGACCAGGCAGAAATAATCCTCCAAGATTGGTAATACAATATTTTTCCTTATGATTTAGAATAGTGTGCCAACCTTGTTGGTTACTTCTGTCCCCTGTAATTTTATCAATAACCATGAACATAAAATGAGCATTACCATGTTTAATGGTATGTCTATATAAGGCATTGGTTTCTTTTTTATTCCTGATGTCGCTTTTATGTTCTGTCATGCATATTCTAAGTGATCGTGATGTTTGGCCCACATAAAATGCCTTGCATTGGCAAGTTGCTAGATAAATGATCCAGGTGCTACTGCAATTAGCGAACACCCTATATTGATACACTCTGTATTAACACTGGTAAATTCTTTAAGTTTGCTAACCTGTGAGCAAGAGCTGCAATGACCACATGGGAAGGTACCCAAAAGTTTGTCTCCAATTATAGTTGTTTGTTGATATATGGCACCTCCACTTTCTTTATGTTTATAATGAGAGAAAAGCCTCCTAGGGTTTTACCCTGTCTGAATGAAATTTGACATTTGGGGCCCAAAAATGTTCTTAGTTCTTCATTCACCAAAAGTATGTTCCAGTTGGAATCTAGTATGTTTCTTGCCATGTGGTGGTTCCTCCATATGTGGTCACAAACCTAAGGGTAGAATCCTTCTGAGTGTTGATTGATTTCTTATATTGTAACAAAGTGTTCCTATCTAGAGTGTTACACCATTCATACACAGTACAGACAGCACAAATGAATTTATCTCTCATGCCTGTCAGTCCAACACTTAGCCACTAATGAACACTTACTTCCAATTAAAAAAAATGACAATAACAGCTAACAAGCAATACACTAGCATTGTAGGACTTCTCTATTTACAAGGAACATTTGTGGGGGGTATCTATCTGCAAGGGAAAAGCAGGATATTTCTGACCCATCAATGATGGTCCTTCTCACAAATGATATGGCACATGCACATCTGTTATGTTGAACAAAGAGGACCCTCCCCTTAAGTGGTCTATTATTTGGGTTGAATCACAATCAGTAAGCCATCAGAGTGGAAGAAAGCACAGAACTATACCAGTAGACAGTAAGAAGTCCAAGCCCAGAAGTACTGTATTGACAAGAGAGGACTAATGCCCTGAGTTCCAACTGATACAACTCTTGCAGAAAGGAAGCACTGCAAACCAGCTACTGTGGTGTCAGTATCTCCAGTACGATATTCAAAAGAAAATAATGAAGGTGGATACTCCTGAAGTTGAGTAGACCTAGATCATAGCAAAGATGAGTAGACAGAGCCATCCAGTACAGCAGCCACTTCACTAAGAAGCAAGGCATCTATTTTGGTCTTAATTTACAACTGTTCAGGTTCTGTCTGATCACAACTGGTCAAATTTACCATTTTGTCATGGATCACCATGGTCTTCTAAGCACACAGCGATCATGATAGAGTGCTGTGTGTGGTTTTGTAGAGTTTTGCCTTTCTCCAGTACTGTGCAGCCATGGAGTTAAGAGAGAACAAGTTCTGGGATGTGGTGAATTTGCCCCCTGTAAAAATGCTCAAATGGCTACTGTGTTCATGAACAGGTGTAACTGAACAACAGTTTTATGAACAATCATGCACTGAACATTCATAACAGGAAGCCTGTTTAGCAACTCTGAGCCATTCCTTCCTGAAGCCAAGAAGAGATATTACCAATCCATCTTACCAAAATTGAGCAATTACATTAGGAACACATGAATAGGCGGTGCACTCCCCTCTTCCAAAGTGAAGAGACATATCTGATCCCCAGCGAAGAAATGAAAAGAACAGACAAGTTCAGAGGGAACATCAAACCACCCTCTAACAAATGGGACCAAACTGGAAAGCCTAATCCAGAAAGGGATCACAGGCGGTTCCAACATCCCCAAACTTAAATTTTGGACTCTTCTCAGAGATGGGGCTACCAGAAGGATAGTTAAACTGCAGTACCTCCAATACCACCAAACTCACAAGACCAAGCGGAAGACAGGCAAGACTTTACAACACAAAGTGCAAGTCCTCCCCAGAGGAGGGTTTTTTCAAAGGGGTACATATAAGCAGCATGTTAAAAAGAATTACTCAACCAGCCAGAGTTGGACTTCAGTCTTGTCTTCTGTCAAGGGCAATGGAAATAAGACTACTCAAGAATCATCATAAAAAATTCTAAGCTTAACCACTGAGGTATAAAAAATAACAAGAACTTCTGTAATTGAGCAACTGGGATGGCACAAGGTACCATTCCAGCAGAAGTGAGAGTTCCTTCCACATGGAGACTTGGGTACAAGTTTTCATACCACCCCAAAAGCCCTTCATGGCCTCAGCTGACAAACTCAAAAGAAATAAGACAGAGGCCAGGCCCTTTGGTGAAGAATGTTGTCTCCCAAACCACAAAGGACATGACTGTCCGAGAACAGAATACCCTCTCCTGTCATAGGACTGGAAGCCAAAATTAATACTTCACTTAGTTGCTGAGATGTGCCAAAAATAAGTCTGATTGCTCTTGAACTAGACACGGAATAAGTGAAATAAATTGTACAGAAATACTCTCCATTATGGACTGGATAATAAAACCACTTCTATACCCTTCCCTACCTGCTGCACTACGCAGAAAGGGGAGCAACATAATCCCCTTAGAGGGAAAAGGGCTGATGATCTGGGTATGCCACCTTAAGTTTAGATGTAGCCCAAAATAGGACAGAAAGTTGATAGGAGTGACACCAGCATGTTTTCAGTCGTATCATTTTTTTTTTTTTTTTTTAATGTCCGGGTCATTTTTTTCCCTCTAAGCCTGCCAACTTTAAACCCCCCCTATTATTTGACTTGAGTCCATTCACTGCTGTACTGCAATATTACTAAATGGACTGCTGATGGGGGGTTCCACTTCTTTCAGGCTTCAGATGCAGCCAGAGGGGTTGTCATTTAGGCAGCTATGGAAGACGATAGGCTTTCTTTTGCTGGTCTAATCTCTGACATCCCTGAAATGTGCATTCTCTCTCAACAATACCACAACAACTAATGCCAGGTTCTGTGCTTGGACTGATGTGGATTTACTGTGTTGCACACAGCTTGGACAGCATACATATTTTTGCCTTTATGCTGAATGCTGAAACATCCATATCCACTATGTGCCTCAGTCAGGCTATAAGTGAGGCTGTCTCCTTCCTCCAAGAATGGCCAAGGCGGAGCCAATCTCCAGTGTCCAGACTGCTGAATGATCCCAGGTCATCTGGATCACAACCAGGACTTCATCCCTGTGTGCCAATCAAACATCCACAGTTAAGTGGACTGTTAAAAAGAGAATGAAGCCTGATACCACAGCCAGGTGCCACACAAACATTTGTTGAAAGGGAATATGTTTTCATGCCCCCTTGTTCCACTCAACAGACTGAGTATCAACCAAAATACAGGTGGTCCTGATGAAGCTAGACTTAAAGAAACAAAAGGGATGGGTGCCATGCACTTAGCTCCAAATGGCGAACAACATCACCAGCTGGAGAAGCAGTGGCCCAGAAGCAAAAGGAAAAGCCTACATGAGCTAACATTCCTCACCCCCACACAAGCAAATATCCACTGCCAATGACAGAAAAGGCTGCAGGAAATGATAGCTTAGCTAAGGTCTGCAGGAACTGCTCAGCAATCAATGCACTGAGACAAGGGACTGACACCAACGGACAGTCTAGAACAAGAAATATATCTGGATCCACAGACCCCCTAGGTAATGAAAAAAATGTGGCAAAGTTGAATCCATAGACTCCTCACTGTCCAAAAGAATACTCCTGTCATCAGGTATTCCATGACACTAAAAACACAGCTATAGTCTTGATTAGAGGAATGATCAGTGTCTAAACACAAGCTTCAAAATGCATCTAAGTCACTCTTGTTTATGAATACTTATAGTAAGACATAGGCAGTAAAACATTTGTACTCACTTTAGTTTTATATACTGGTTTGGTATTTTTTTTATCAAACAGAGTTGAAATTGTAGACAATAAAGAGTTGAAGGAATGATATACAGGAGGGGAACAGGATAAGAGTTAAGTGGGATAAGTTGATCCTTCTAATAGGACAAGGTAGCTTAGATTACCTGATCTGAAAGGATGTGTTAGAGCTACACAGTTACGGATCATATACATAACACAATTAAGACGGTTAATAATTCAAAGTGGAAAGGAATAAGGATGAGGTGGAGGAGGAAGGAGGTTACTTAAGGAGAATAGTATCAACCATATAAAGAAGTTATGTCTTACCATAACATTCCATCTGTGTTGTCGATCTTCACTTATCCTTGACTGTGGGTTCAGTTCCATATCTCAGAACAGACTGTGCCATTATTTCAGCTTGTGCCTTCCAAAAACTCTCCAGCTTAGCTTTACCCATAATGCTCCTCCCAGGATTACCTCAGATCGTGTTTGCACAGGATAGCTGACAGACAGGAAATAACAGCAGAGACCATATCTGTATTCATAAAAGGAGAATCCAATCTATTGGGATAGATCTGTTCCACCAAGGAGCCCAAAAGGCAGGGGGAAGGAGGGTGAGAATGTCAAGGATAAGTGAAGATTGATAACACAGATAGAACATTATGGTAAGTAACATAACTTCTTTATCTGACGTTGTCAATCTTCACTTAATCCTTGACTGTGGGATAGTCCCCAGTTACCTAAATCTTGGGAGGTCTCACAAAAGTATATTCCTAAGCACCATCAAACCAAATGATGCTCATCCCCTAGAGACCAGATCCAGCTTGTAATGAGTAACAAAGGTATGTGGGGATGTCCAAGTAGCCACTGCATAGATGAAATCTATAAAAGCTCTGGAATGAAAAACTGCCAAGTGGCTACTGCTCTTGAAGAATGTGCCTTTACAGGGCCTGGAAGTTGTACTTTCCTTTATGCATAATGGAAAGTTATACAATTCTTAAGCCATTTAGCCAGAGTAACTTTAGAGATGGGTTTGCCCAAAGTAGCTGAAGAAAAAGAAATGAACAACTGGTCAGATTTTCTGAAATCTTTTGTTCTGTGAAGGTAATTGTCTATGAACATCTAGTAAATGTAGACAATATTCATTTGAAAAATTGGGAAAAATATGGGAAATTGTATCACCTGGTTGATATTTGTCCCAGAAACTATTTTTGGTAGAAAGGTTGGATTAGTTTGTATCAGAAACTATTTTTGGTAGAAAGGTTGGATTAGTTCGCAAGGACACCCTGTCTTTGTGGAAGATTAGGTAAAGATGACTTGCAAGATAAGGCTTGTAGTTCTGAAATTCTCCTGGCAGAAGTGATTGCAATCAAAAATAAAGTCTTCCACGATAAATACTTTAAATCGCAATCTGCAGCTGGCTCGAATGTGGAACATATTATGGACTATAGCACCAGATTAAAGTCCTAAGGTGTGGAAGAATCCTTGTATGGAGTTCTTAGCATTAAAGTTCCTTTCAGAAAGGCTTTACATAGTTTGTGGGACATTAAAGCAGCATTATTTAAACCATTATGAAAGTTGGAAATAGCAGTAGACAAAGGGTCGGCCTGACAAAATTTCATTTGAATGAAGCCACCAACTCAGGTCTTTCTTGCACAGACTGGTGATCAATACCTGATGGGACATTGGCTGATTAAGTTTGCAACAACAGTCTTGCAGTCACTGTTTTGCTGCGAATAATCTGGCTGACTTGAGATTTTATTCTTTGAAGTCTTTCTGGGGGAAGAGATGAAATACTGGTACTTGTGTTTAACACCACTCCTATAAATTCTAAGTGCTGTGTTGGCTCTAGATAGGATTTTTCGTAGTTTACAATGATCTCCCAAGTGAGGAGCAAGTTTGAAGAATGTAGTTACTTGTCTGCAACAGTAGATACCTGGTATAGAAACACACAGAATCCTTGCAGTCTGAAGTGAGCTGCTACCACTGCTATGCATTTGGTGAACACCCTGGGGGCTGTAGTGAGACCAAAGGGGAGGGGCTCTGAACTGATAATGACTGGCTCCCAGCTGGAAGCGCAGGGATCTTCTGGAGGGCTTGTTCTTTTTTCTGTGACAATACCCATCCAATCAAATTTTCCTAAGAATGGATACAGACTGAACCATAACAATCCAGAATTTGGTTTGTCGAACTGACTTGTTCAACACACTGAAATCCAAAATCGGTCTCCAGTCCCGTTTTCTTTTGCACTAAAAAGAATACCCCCCCGCCAAACATCTTTATTAAATTGACACATATGACAAAGGCAATCTTACATTTATATAAATGAAAAACATACAAAATTATATCACTTTAGTTGCAAAGAGTTTACGTCAGACACCACTGAAACAACTGTAGTTGTAAACACTATACATCACTTATAAACCATCCAGTCAGTCAGATAAACATTATACAGTTCATTCAAATCCTGCCTCTTAAACCTCATTCCTTCTCTCCATATATTGTTCCCACAATTCCCAATTTTTCCTATGTAGTTTGCGCCTTCTCTTTTCTAAAGATTCCAATTCCAGTTGTTTTATCTCTGTTACTATATTCACTACTTCTAGTAAAGTTGGTCTAGACTTTGATTTCCATTTTCTAGTTATTGCTTTTTAGGCATCCACCTAAATAGACTCAGCAAGGCTTTATTATGTCTAGGCAATTCCGATTCTGTAGCATAACTCAAATAAATCATCTCCCTAGTCAGTCCAATCTGCTATCCCAGCATCGCAGACAGAACGGTCTGCAGGGAATCACAAAAGTCTGCCAGCAGAAAAACCCTATTGGCAAAAATCTCTTTTCTCCATTCTCATGCTGGTTTGGTTCTTAGAATACATTCTCGTGCTGGTTTGGTTCTTAGAATATTCCCTGCTATTTTATGAAGATGACACACTGTATGATTTTGGTTGTTTTTCTTAAGAATCTGCATCCAAAATCCCAAACTCACCTTATTTCTTGAGCTTCCTCCCTGTGTCAGCATCATTCCTTAACTGTGTTGTTCTAAAATACCCTCTCAAATTTCTATTGGTAGAATCACGTTATCCCATTTGACCCTTGCTGTCTTCCCTTACCAGATAAAATCCTTCAACTCTTTTTTAATTCCTAATCCACAACTTCTGCTCCAGTTGATAAAAGTATGCCTGACCTGTGTATAAGACTAAAGGGACTAAAAACATTTTAATGGCTTGTATCTTAGTATCCATAGCCATATAACAAAACTTCCAGTTTCTCAATTTTTGCATTACCTTCTGTTTAGTCTCTTCCCACATAACATATTCTTAGCTGCCAGCAAGGAGTAATTTCTAATTCATACTTCTAAACACTTCATTTTACCATGTCACCATAAATATGGATATTGTTGGACCAATTTGTGTGTGGGTACATAATTTACCGCTATTGCCTTTGTTTTAGCTTCATTAATTTTGTATCCTGAAAAGATCTGAAACTGTCTTAATATGTTCCAGAACACTGTAATATCCTTTTCTGGTTTTGTCATGTATAAAATAATATCTGCAAACAGAGACAGCTTTTCCTGATTACCCTACCAATTATATCCTTGAATTTCTGAGTCCCTTATTTTCTTTGCCAATGGTTCTAAACATAATGCAAACTATACAGGGAAAGTGGACAGCCCTGCCTGGTACATCTACTTAAGCAGAAATTATCGGAGAGGACCCCAAACACTTTAATTTGTGCCTCCGATCCCTCATATATTCTTTTAATCAACCTTATAATTGTATCAGGGAAAGCAAATACTTCCATTGCCCTGCTAATGTAGTCCCAGTCTACTCTGTCAAATGCTTTCTCTGCATCAAGATCCACCAATAAAAGTGGTACTTTCTTATATTCTGCTTTCCTCTGGATCATCAATGTTCTGTTAATATTGTCAAATGTGTGCCTCCCCTCCACAAAACTACATGGCACTATTTTTATTTAACATTTGTTTACTGGGAAAGTCCGACTTGGAACAAAGCCAATTTTCAGTGGAGGCCTGGGAAGAAATGCTCCACATGCATGTCGTTGTAATGTGGGAGGAAACCAGAGCACCCGGAGGAAACCCACACGAATGCAGGGAGGACATGCAGACTCTGCACAGAAGGCACCCCAGCCGAGAACTGAACTGGCGAACGTCTTGCTGTGAGGTGACAACCCAACCTCTGCACCACTGCGCCATTCAAAAAAGAATAGAGTAAATTCTGGATCCTATTTGGTCTGGTAGGACTGCTTGTATGACTCTTTTGTTGAGCAGTTTTTGAATTTCTAAGACTTCTGCATTCCTGAGACCGGGTGGAATGTATGGGATTCTTTTTGGTTGTCTGGGATTTTTTGAAAATGTTATATTGTAACCTCTGGTTATAATCCTCTGCACCCAACTGTCAGTTGTTCTATCTAGCCAGGCAGAAAGCCACAGGGATAATCGTCCCAGACTGCCTGCAGAGGATGACAATCAGGCCTGCATTCAGGAATGCTGATAGGAATTACCAGGGAACAATCCCTGGAACCCTGATTTTGTGGGCCACCTCTGCCTCGAACATGGGGTCTTCCATTGTAATGCCCCCCTCTGCCCTGGGGGGAGTTGTTGCCATGTGAGTCCTGGAAGGTCCTTGTGACTTTTTGAACCACAGCTTCCCACTCCTCTGATTCCTGGAGTAAGATTGCTGAGGTATGGAAAAGCTTACACCCACAGCAGAAAGGGTCTCTAACTTTGGGACCAAAAAGGGATGTTCCATCAAAAACAGCATTGATGAAAGAAGACATGAATGGCTCCACAAACTCACATAAATGCATCCAGGCGTGTCTCCTCATGGCTACGCCTGAACCCGCTGCCCTAGTCATCCATTCGGCTGCATGTGCAATGAGCCTAATGGACGAATTACATATTGATTCAAGGGTTGCCAGCTGGGAAGCTACTTTATCCTGCACTCCCTCAGCTACACCACAGTATCTGATAGTTTCTGTATCAGATCTCATTGGAGTCTCATAAAATGTGCCATGAAGTTCAAGGACCTGAGAGCAAAGGTCAATGAGGCATACACGCACTTCCCAAAAACATCTATCGTCTTACACTCTTTGTTAGGAGGATGGATAGTAGGACTTTCATCAGCAAGTTCCTTTTTAGTGGCTGCTGCAACCACCATGACATCTACTGGTATCTCTCTAGCCCAATGTTGGTGGTCCTCAGGAGCTGACAAAATGCAGTCTGGTGTCTTGAGAATTGGCTCAATGGAATCGGGTATCTTCCAAGCCCACTGTGCAATAAATTTAATTAGACTGCCAATGGGCAGAGAAATCCAAGAGGTAGATGGTTGAGCACAGAAAGCCTGCTGGTATACAGACTCCTCCAAGGAAGGCTGATGGGAAGTCCAGCCACCCCTCTGCTTCAGGATCTCTAATATGTCTCCAAATAAGATATCTTCTGGAGGTGACAGTGGGGAGCCTTCCCCTTCATTAAAATAAGCATCTTTTGTGTAAGACTCTTCAGGGGAGTCCTCTTGCAGTTCCTTTTCAGGTGCACCTCCTCAGTGGGACGGGCCAGGGAGGTGTCTGAAGAGGACATAACCACTGTGGTTGAATCCTGGGGTTTCTGTGCCTGCTGTCCCAGGGCAGAGGCTGGACGTAGCTCTGGGCAAGGGGAAGTACAGGGTTGCTGGCCCACAAGAGAGGTATCTACTGTGAATCCGCAGTGGACAAGGCCTCTCCATGGCCTGGAAAGCAGGCCTCCCGATAGATGAGTAGGAGCCTAGAACAGAGGTAGACTCCCTTGGAACCATGATCCCCCCTGCACAGAGGAAGCCACCTCCAAAGCTAAAGCCAGAGTCGAGCTCACGTGTGCTGACACCCCGAGGAGCATGGATGGCTCCAACAGCTCCGGAGTGGAGCTATGCTTCCCGGAACAGTCAGAGAAGCTTCGACCCCGAGAGGTCTCCGGCTCTGACAGAACTGAAGAGCTCAGAGCAGTTATCAATGCCAGAGATGCAGATCTGATCAGCAACGACACAGTCAAAACCAGGACTGTCACACTGGGAACTCAGAAGGCTGAGCTGGAGTCAGAGGAGGAACAAAAATAGGTGGTGAGATGGGTACGGTTCCACAGCCTGGGAGACTAGGAACGGACGATGTAGCTAACCCCCTCAACAGCCGGAGCCAGGTCCACCAGCCACAAAACATTAGACTCTTGGAGGCTCTTGGTGGAATGGACCAAAGAGATTGATGGGGACTGGGGTTTCTCCAAGAAAGGGCTTGGAAGTCAGTCTGGAAAAAAGTCTAATGATGGTAAGTATTTTGTTTATGGCCTGTCTGCAAATGAAAACTCATTTAGTTCCATAACATATGGAACCAAGGAGTGAAGTGGTACTGAAGTCATTTTATCCATAACAGTAGCAGGTGCAGAAGTAGTCAGTACAGGGACTGGCAATGACGGCACCGAGGATTGAAGCAATTTCCCGGTCAGTTTCGCAGAAACTGTGGGAACCGGGGAAGTTTTGGCCATTTTAGTTGGTGGTGCTGATGAAACTGTCAAAACCGACTGGCTCTTCTTCTTGGATCCTTCATGTTTAAAAAAAAGAGGAAGAAAAAGAAGAAGGGGAGCTAACGTCAATTTTAGACTTTGCAGAACCAGATTATGGCCTCAAAGTCAGATTTAATAAGGCCTTTTAGAATCAACTTGTTTTTTTCTATTCACAAGGGACCAGTGGCTGAAGTCGTGACAAACAGCACAGTCTACTTGAAGGTGGACCGAGCCCAAGCAGAAGACACATAAAGAGTGTCCATCAGAATTCGGCAATTTCCTATCACACTTCCGGCATCTTTTGAATTCAGGAATACCCCTAGCCTTCTCTGCCATATCAAAATACACACACACTCACAGATAAAAAAAAAAAAAAGAAAAGGGAAGATAATTTTTTTTTTTTATATAAAGCTGAGAAAGAAAGAAACATACCAACAATGGTACAAAGGTTTACTGTCACTATAAATAGAATAGTTAGATAGAAAGAAAAGTACCAACAATGGTACTAAAGGTTTACCGTAAAGGTAGAGAGAAGAGAAAGTGAAAGAGAGAACAAGGGACTACCAATGCCACTTTTAATGCTGGTATTAAGAAAAAGCATTAAAAGTGTTAAGGAAGGAGCCTAGAGAGGAGCTGGGTAAGCGAAATACAGATAAAGAGCAACTAACAAAGAGTTTCAAAGAAAACACAGTTCTAGATTAAATGAGTTAACTTGAGAGCTGACAGGAAAAAACTCATCTGGCACTAAAAGCAGCAAATGAGATCTGATGTAATCCTGAGAGGGGCATTATGGGTAAAGCTAAACTCGAGAGTTTTTGGAAGGCGCGAGCTGGTGTAACGGACGAGTCAGTTCCAAGATACGGAGCCAAACCCACAGTCAAGGATTAAGAGAAGACTGACATCATCAGACAGAACGTTATATTCAGAAAGTATTCTAAAACCTAAGCAAGCACGAGACTAGAGAAAGGAAATTTTGCCAATAACAATGACTGCAAGTAGGGGTACACAAAATAGGCAAGAGAAGAATGGAATGCACTGCAGAAAACTGTCAAATACTGGGTGAGCAAACTGATATAACTAGGGAAATTATTTTTGAGCTATGATACAACACTGGAATTGCCTAGACATAGTAAGGCCTTGCATATGCAACTATGGTTGGCTGCCAAAAAAGCAATTACTATAAAATGGAAATCAAAGTCTAAACCAAGAAACTAGAAATAGTGAATATAGTAATAGAGATAAAACAACTATGGGATCTTTAGAAAAGCATAGCAGCAAATTGCAAACAAAAAAGGGAACTGAGGGAAAAAATGCATGCAGGATAACATTTTGGAGGATGACGGAGTTTTAAAAGAAGGAAGGATTTCAATGAGCTATGTAATGTTTGATTATTGACTGTACAGATTATAAGTGATGCATAATGTTTGCAACTAAAATTGTCAATATGTTTGTTTTCATTTATATAAATGTATGACTGCCTGTGTCATAAGTGATGATTTAATAAAGATGTTTCTTGTTTAAAAAAAAAGGGGTGACCACCACCCAGGCCCCCTGCAAGACTCGGAAGGGAGGGTTCTGTTGTATATGATCAAACTAATTTAATGTCCAACTGAAAACACTGACAAAAAAAAGTTTGAACATATACAATGCTGAAAGCAAAAAAAAATATTGAATGAAATAGTATTGAGAGAGGCAAACTATTTCCTCTTCCTATATTAACACTACCCCCATAACACTAGCCTCAAATTCATCTGAATAGTGGCAGTGTTTTGGGAAGGTTTTTATGAAGTTAAGGTGTAGGGGTACAGTGTTAGCACTCTCTCATGGCCTCCTGGCAATGTGGATATGATTGTTTTTCTCCTTGTTTGTTGATGTACAAAGATCACTACCATGTTGTCCATCTGAACAGAAATCATACCCTCAAGGAGGAGATCTTAAAAAGCCTGCAATGCTAGAAGGACTGTTCTCATCAGCAATGCACTGATATGAAGTTTGGCCTCTAATGGTGACCAAGTATCTTGAATGATCTTCTGTTTGAAATGCCACTCATCCCAGAAGGGAAGTATCCATGGTTACTGTGGCCCAGGGAATTGGTGGACAAAAAGGTTTTCCTTCTGTTACTGACAAGGAAGGTTATTGCACCATTTGATATGAACTCTGCAAACTTGTGAGAGATTAATTGTGGCATGGAATAGGAGTAAACTCTGTGGCCATCGCACTGAAAGGGTCCAGTGTAATATTCTCATGTGGTATCTCACCAATGGGACTAGAGTGACAGTAGAGGCCATCAATCCTAAAAGACAATAAAATTAACCTTGCTTGAGAAACAGGATACTGAATTACCTGAGATACCACTATTCACAAGGATAGCACTCTGGGGTCTGGATGCTTGGCAAGTTGAAGAGCTGTAACGATATGAGACAGTTGGATTTTTGATTGATTTATTGTGATCCCCAGTAAGATCGTAAGTAGAGTAGTAGTTCTTGTTGTTGTACCACCAAATCCCTGGAAGTAGAAATCAGGAGCCAATCATCTAGGTAATGGAAGACTTGGATTCTTTGCAGTCAGATGTGAGCTGTTACCACTGGCATAATCTTCATGAACACCCGGGGGCTGTGGTGAGACTACAGGGCAGTTCTCTGAATTGAAAGTGATTGGCTCCCAGCCGGAAATGGAGAAATATGTTTTAGCAGGCATTGTGGAGATCTATACAGCACATCCAATCATCCTTCTTCAGCAGAGGTAATATAGACTGTACCTTGACCATCCAGAACTTTGTCTGTTTCACACATTGACTGAGATGGTTGAGGGCCAAAACTGGCCTAAGCTACCCAGTTTTCTTCAAGACTAAAAAGAACCTGGAATAAACTCTGGGTCCTAACTTCTCTTTGGGGACCTGCTAGATGACTCTTTTTCTAGCAACTTTAAAAGCTCTGTTGTTGCAGATTCTGACAGAGTTGACCACAAGAACCCTTAACTTCTTTTCTGGAGGGTACAAAAAGGGAATGGTATAACCTCTGGTGATTATCCTTAGCACCCAGGAATCCAATTCAATGTTTTGCCAGGATTGAGGGTGTAATGTTAAGTGCCCCCTGACTGCCTCAAGGAGCGCTGATAAGGTTTCTCAGTGCAAGAATCACAAAAACCCTGCTTTTGCGGTCCGCCTTTGCTTTTGAGGCAATGTTCATTTGAGTTACCTCCTCTACCTCAAACTGGGGGTGGGGGTCTATCTCCAGGAGTGTGTAGGCGATGACCCTGTTATTTTCTGAACCATATCTTCTTTCCACTTTGGTTCCTAGAACAGGTCCTTTGAGGGATGGAGAAATGGGTTCCCATGGCAGGCAGGATCTTACCATGTTGCTCACTCATATTTATTTATTTATTGATATTTGGTTACCGAGAAAGTCCGTCTGGGTAGGAGCCCATTTTCAGCAGAGGCCCAGGGAGAAAAACTCCAAAGTGTTACAAAACATTTTAAGAATAATAATGCTACAGTCTTTAAAAAATATAGAAAAACAAATACAGTTTAAATTATGCCAGTTTAGATAGAACATGAAAACATTGGTTAAAAGTATATAAAAGTTATATGACAATAATTTAATAGTTAGATAAAGTTTAGCCAGTTTATAGAGAAATTAAAGGTAAGTTAATATAATACAAACAAGAATTGCATTACGAAGTGAGAAAAGTAGACTTACGGTATATTTAGAGGGAGTCAGGGATCAGAAACTGATAAGGGAGTGAGTGAAGAAAATAAAGAGATGTAAGATATGAACAGGTATTTCTCCATATTTACGGATATATGTTTATCCTGATGGTGAGCAAGAACAGAGACAGCTTTTGGCTAGGAAGTATTTCAGAATAGTTTTGAAGGACAGGAGGGAGGCTATTTACCTGATGGATAGAGACAGAGTTCCAGGCCTTAGCAACATGGTACGAGTACAGACAATCCCAAGCAGATATGATAGGCTTGTGGACAGAGAGTTTTTGGTCACTGGACCATAATGACTGACTAGAAACATAGTTGTATAGAATGTTTAGTGCTGGACAAGCAGATGTATTCTAGATAATTTTATAGGTGGTAAAAAGCTGTGTATATGTTAGTTGAGGGGTAGTTCTAACCAATTTATGAATTTTAGTGGTAACAGTGGTGGGTTCTGAAAGGGGTATTTCCTGCAAATTTAGCAACTTTGTTAAAGCACTATTCAAGTTTTGACATTTTGTGATGCCTGAGGGTAGCAAGGATGGGAGCACCATTAAGAATTGTGGGAAGGGGATAAGTAGTGGCAAGTGTAGCTTTAGTTGCGTCAGTGAGAAGGTTTTTGGCCCTATAAAGCATCCCTAGTTCTTCATGAGCTTTTCTTATGCAATTTTGTATATGCAGGTTGAAAGTAAGATTATCATCCACTGTCATCCCTAATAATTTGTTATGAGAAATGACTTCAATGGTTGTATCATCAAGAAACAAGACTTTACATTTTGCTTTTTCATGGGAGAGTGATTTGGTGCGGGGGGGGGGGGTAGTAGTTTGTTTTTTTTCAGGGTTGAGCATGAGTTGTGAGTTCTAAAGCCATGTTTCAGTTGCTGTTAAAAATTCCTGAGTACATTTCTGGAGGTGTACGATGTTGTCAGATGTGCAAATGACTGTGGAGTCATCTGTGTACTGTATTAGGGATGCCTGCTGTGTGGATGTGTAGAGGGTGTTGGTGAGAATTTTAAGGAGGAGGGGACCAAGGATAGAGGCTTGTGGTACACCAATAGTGATGGAGAGGTATGGAGAGAGGGTGGAGAGCCACTTAACTGACTGCTACCTATTGGATAGGTAGCTTTTGAACCATAGCAGGGTAGGCTGAGATAGATCTATTTAAGACATTTGAAGCAGAAATAAGGAGGGGTCCAGTTTGCCATTATCTCCAGCTTTATTGACATTATCTATATAAGTTAGAAGTGCAGTGTTAGCACTATGAGAAGGATGGAGACCATGTGTGGGTGACAGGAGTTCTTCCTGCAGGAGATAGTTTAGCAATTGTTTTTGAATACATTTTTCAAGTATTTTGGAGAGTGGGAAAAGACTGCTATAGGTATAAAGTTGTACTGTCTATTGAATATCCTCCTTTGTGCAGATGGATAATGTGCAACTTTTTCCAAAAAGAGAGGGAATGTGGGACTCCTGGACTGACCTATTTATAAAGACTGAAGCAGGGTAGGCAATGCTATCGCCTGCTATTTTAAGGTATTCACTTGGAAGGTCATCAACTGAAGCAGAGTACGGTCTGAATTTCTTTAAGAGTAGTTTTATATACAATGTGGCCACAGGTTTGAAGGAGAAAGTGGATATGGTAATATGTGGCTGCTGGGCAGGGTTAGGATTAGATGTTGGGGAATCCTTTGTTAGAGATGCTATACTATCTTTGAATTAAGAATTGAATTGCATTGCAGTTTTGAGTGACGAGTTATTGACAGAGGAATTAGGGTTGAATTTATGGCTGGGATGCAAGATTTCTTTAATGGCTATCCAGAATTGTTTAGGGTTGTTTTCTGAAAGTCATTATAATATAGTTTTCTGTCTTCTTTAATTTTTTTAGTATGATTGCAAAGCTTCTTAAGTTTTCAGGATATTCTGGTGTTTTATATTTTTGCCATTCTTTCCATGCTTTTTCTCTATCTTACATTAGCATTTCACTCTTTTTTTTATATAGCCAAATTGGATAATTTGTTTTTAGTCTCTTACTTCTGGGAGGTGCAAGGCTATTTAGGATATTCAGGAAAGTTGTACTGAATTCATTTTCAGTATCATCTAAAGGGAGGATTTTTAGGAAGTTCCAGTTAATAGACAACAGGTTAGTATTGAACATTTCCAGGTTAAACTTAGAAAGACTGTGTGTTGTTTTATAAATATGCTGTTTAAGTGGATGTGTGAGATGCCTGGTAGTACAGATTGGGAGATGATCACAGAGGCAGACACTGTACCTGAGAGGTGGTGTATTTGCTAGGGTCCAATACTAGGATCCAGTTTAATAGGGAATTTGACATCTTGCTATAATGTGTGGGACTACTAATTAGTTGTGTGAAACCAAATAAGTTCATTAGATGCAGGGGAGTTAGAGTTTAGGATGTAAAGAGCAGTTATTCATACCTGTTCAAAGTTGTTTAATTTCAGGAAAGCTACAGGAAGCTCTGCTTGAATTTAATTTTGGTTATTGGTTTGTTATAGGGTAAACGCAGTAGTTGTTGGGAAATATTAAAGCAATACCACCACCTTTCCACTTTAGATGGTCATTATGGATGATAGTAAGCGTTTTTTTTTTTAACTTCTGATCCAAAAAGGGTGGCACCACCAAAGGGGCATTAAAAAAGGTAAGGCTTTCTGCAAAATTGCAAAGATGCATTAAACAGCTGCTTTGGCATGGTGGTATGTTGCTCTGAGTGAGTGTAGTGCATTCTGGCATGTTGATGTATGGCAATGACGGTGCTTGCTGCTCTAGATGTACCATCTTCTGCATTGGAAAGCATACCACAACTCTCTTGAAAAACAGACACAAAGAAACAAGTCCTAACAGCTAACCTATCTCTAACAACTATCCTAACATTACACTCTAGTAGACTAATACTATGAAAACCTCTCTACAGAGGAAAAACTAAACTTGTAAAAATCATTTCTACAAACCAAACTATGCTAACATGCTTAAAAAAAGATAGGGAGCATCCAAAAATCATTATAATTCTGATATAAAAAACCCACTTTCACTTATTGTGAAAAGCACAGCTCTCGGACACAGCGTCTGGAAGGTTCAGGAGACGCTTCAGGCAGCAAACAAGATCTGATGTAATGTAGTGGAGAGGAAGGAATTATGGGTAGGGGAGGAGTCAGACCTCGGATTCACAGCTTTAGAAGAAGACACTGAGGTTTGATCCAATCAGACAACCCAAATGTTGAATCAGAAGAAAACAGACAACGTAATACCATATTTCACTACTTATTAGTTTAATAGTCCTCCGACCGAGTACTGCTAATACGTAGCTTTAATGCCATTTCAAGAATTTTATAATTAATAATTAAATAACAGTAAAAGGAAGCATGAAAGTTGCATGATACAAAAGAATAGTTACAGTTGGATTTCCTATATATCATTCACCAGCATTCCCCTTAAGCAAACTTAACAGCTCAGAGTAATTTACAGATTAAAAACATCTTTTGGAAGATGGGGAGTTAAGTATTTTAGTCAATCAGATCCTGTCTGTTAGCTGTACAAGTGAAGACATGTATCACCCTCCTTTTAAAAATGTCAAAAGTAAGGATCTCTGTGCATGGTTGAAATAAGCTCATTAGTTAAATCTCTCTACTTTCTTAGGGTAAAGTTTCAGATACAATATTTGTGCACGCGTCCATGTGAGCATGTGTTACATGTACAGGTATTTAAAATGAAGTATTACCTGCCATAATGGAATCCTTCAAACTTGGGTGCTCAAAATTGGTGAGTGTTTCTCCTAGTTTACTTGTTTCAATAACACAACCATTTCAAGACTGTTTACCCTATCCTGCCTCTTGGCATATGCACAACACTTAATGTTGAGTTTGTAGTGACAGTTGGTCTATTTCACTAGTTCATGGTTTTGAGTCTGCAACAGAATATTGAAGATATCTTCTTACTACTAGAATTCAAATAAACATTCAGTGCATTAAATGTATTAAGTTCAAGGGCTGTATCTTAACGTTCAAAAATGCAAGTGTTTTCATGGGAGGGGGGGAATCAGAATTCTAAATTTTCACTGACGGCTGTTATTGCAGTGCTATTCTCTTGTACATAGTATGAAATCATCACAAACACTATGTTTAGCTTGAAACAAACTTTAAATTAGAGCAATCACTGACGCAAACACATTCTTTTGCAGTCTCTCTTTTTCACATACACTGTACACACAGTTTCTCTCACTTACAATACAGATTTAAGAGTGAAACCTTATATAACCTACATATACAATCTACTAATTACAAAGAACATTTTGTAAAACAGTAAATAAGTTTTTCTCTCCAGCATTCAATTTTTACCTGTATATTGCATTTTACTGTCCATCTTAAACTGACATTTTAAAATTCAAAACAAAAAGTGCTTCACTGCACACAGCATTTTATATATTTTAGTAGGCCTGGGCCTTCATTTTGCTTAAGTATGTATACATGTGTGTGTCAGGATCCCTATAAGATTATCAAACGCCTGGAAATTCAAAATGCATATGACTGAATTTTCGGAAGGTAGAACGTTTTCAATGGAGATCGCCGTACAGCACGGAACGGGAAATTTATTGTTTTCCTCACTGTAATGTGATCTCAGAGTTGGTATATTTAATTAGCAGGGGGTGCGGGGGTACAGAGGGACTTGCCCCCTGCAAAAGAATGTTAAAAAAAGAAAGTTTTTGGTTTTTATTTACTTTATTTTTAAAGTTCGAGAGTTCCAAAAATGTGATCATATGGTCTTGGCCATATGCATTTTGAATTTCTGGACCTTTGATAATTTGATAGCGACCGTGTGTGTGTGTGTGTGTGTGTGTACGTATGTATATTTTGAAATATATATACAGATATGTGGCCGCCGAGCCAAGTATGGAAATAAGCTACATAAGAAAAAATTGGTAGAGAAATGCAGAAGTCCAGGAAGTCATCAAAAGAAAGGAATTCAGGAAAAGGTGGAAGAGAGAAAAGATGGACCAGGCTAATACAGGTTGGTTAACACAGAGGCCAAGAAAGGGGTTGCAATACCAAAGAACAAGGCATTAAAGTCACTCTACCAGCTTCTGAAAAGTGACTCAGTAGGTGGTACAAAGAAACTACATCAAGTTGCAAGACAAAGACAGAAAAAGAAGACAGACAGCCTTCATAGGGGATGCTAGCAACAACTTGTTCACCAGTCCACAGAACATCAAAGGCAGATAAAAGGACTACTTCGAGCAGCTTCTGAATGAAAACCCCACAGAAGCTGTACTGCCCTAGACAAAGCCTACAATGAGTGAAGAAGAGTAGTCTACCCTAGAAGTAACAACAGCACTAAGGAAAATGAAGTCAGGGAAAGGAGCAGGCTCAGATGAGGTCACAGCTGGCATGATGAAGATGCTGGGTGAGATGGCGAGAAATGGCTCCTTAGGGTACTCTTACCAATGTGGAGAGAAAGGCATACCTCAGATGACTGGATGATAAGCATACTCATGCCAGAATACAAGAACAAAAGGGACAGTGTAGAGGTATCAAATTCCTGTCACATTGCATTAAAGTTCTGGACAGTGTGATTGATAAATGGATATACAGTGTAGTAGAAAGTAAGATGGGAGATGAGCATTTTGGATTCTTAACAAACTAACTTAACTAAATGTCCCATCCCTCCAGAATCTACTCCAACCCTATCGCACCACCAGACCACTAAGATCCAGCAACAAAAATCACTTGCAGATCACTAAAGCCAATAACTCTGCTGGTGAAGCACTATTCTCTTGCACCACAGCCAAATTATGGAACTCACTCCCACCCACAATTACCTCCGTACCATCATGCACCCACTTCAAAACTTTACTAAAAGCGCACCTAAAAACATGCTGGCTATGCCCTTGCAACTCGCACTCTAATATCATCCACCCCATCCAACTACTACCTTTCTTTCCACTCCACTAACTACCTTGATTATAGCAAGCTCAGATGCTCATAGGCCTAGTACTTATTATACAGCAGGAACTTCTCATTGTTACATTTGTTAATGCCTGTTATGTACTTCACAGATAAAGATTCTAGTTGTCTACTGATGTACTATGTTCTTCATCTGTAAATATGTTGTAAGTAATTTCTATGTTAAATTGTTAATCGCTATATAATCCAATGTAACTACTGTCTGTTTATTTTAGTGTAGAGCTTTTCTCCCCGGGCCTCTGCTGAAAATGGACCCACGTCCAGTCGGACACTCCCGGTCAACAAATTTAAATAAATAAATAAAAATAACAGGATGCAGCACAACTGACCCAATGTTTGCAGTGAAACAGACAGCTGAGAAGAAGCTAGAAATCAGGAAAGAATCCAACTGGGCATTCCTAGACTTGGAGAAAACATATGACAAGATCCCAAGAAAAAAGATTTGGGCAGTCCTGAAATGGTTTGAAGTCCCAGAAACATTGGTAGAATTAGTGCAGCCTATGTACAAAGATCCAATGACTCAAGTATGAACAGAGTTCTGTCTCACAAAGGGGCTCCCAGCGGGAGTGGGTGTGCATCAAAGTTCAGCTCTGAGCCCACTGCAGTTCATACTGATGATGGATTACATTAGCAAACAGGTCATGGGAGATAGATCAAAAAGGTGCTGTATGCAGATGATGTGGCATTACTGGCAGACCCTGATCAAGAACTTCAGCAAAGGATAGGAAAATGGAATGCAAAACTGAAGACACATGGGATGAAACTAAGTACAGTTAAGACAGTGGTAATGGCAGCAAATTGGGGAAATCAGAAGAAGATGAGATCTTAAATAGAAGGTAAGAAAGTAGAACAGATTAACAGCTTCAAGCATCCAGGAGGGGAGATTGAGAAGAAAAGTTTGAATGAAGAGGTCAAGTCTAGTACCAGAGGGGCTGCAGCCAAGTGGCATAGAGTGTCAGGTACAGTACTTGACAGAAGAATGCCAAAGAAGCTGAAAAGTAAGGTGTACAAAACAGTGGTGTAACCAGTAATACTGTATGGTACAGAAAAATGGCCAGTAAAGGCAGAGCAGATGTGGAAGCTAGAGGTGATGGAAATTAAGTGCCTGACATGGGTGGTAGGATGTGCATTGTGGGACAGATGACGAAATTAGAACACAAGAGCAGAAGCCAAAGTAGCTCCAATTGCAGAAAAGATCAAAGAGGACAGTGATTCGGGCACATGTGCAGAAAATTTCAAAAAACAGGAAATTTCGACAAGCCAACCATGAAAGTCAATACCAAATGGACCAAAAGAAGTGCTTCCACTCATTTAATACATAAAACGAACCAACATCATTCCATTCACTGATTCCATTAAAACAGTTTTAAAACAAAAAGCAAAAGAAACCACAATTACATAAAGCGCTTTTCGTTCGGGTTTTACCCGAACTTCTTCAGACAACTTTCATAAAACTCAGTTCAGTTTTAAGTACTTCCCCCCTAAAATGAACCAATCAGAGTAGCAACTTAGTTCCCTTTGTAAATGTAGCTCAGTTTAAAGCAGAATTACTGCTAGTTCCAAAAGTAAGTGGCAGCTAGTAAATAAATAAATAGATGGTGTGCTCCTAAACAAAAATAACTAATACGCACACACTCACCTTGTTTAATTATTCCAAACTACATCAACCTTATACCATAAACTATTGTTGAGTTGCCTGACCCCACAAAAAGTACCCTATTGTCTTAATTATTATGTGTTACATGTCAGGCCAATCTACCTCCTCTTGCACAATACCCCTGTATTTCCTTTTTTGAAATGTTTAATATTACAAAAACGAAACCAACCCCAACCCCCCGAAAAAGTAATAAACACCTGAGGGAAAACAACGCATTGGTTGTGCACAGTAAACCATTGTAGAAAGTTTTGTACAATTATAATATGATAGGGTTCTTCTAGTTTGGTTTTAGTACCTATACAACTAACCCCACCACGGATTACAAGCAGTTAAACAAGCTCGGTTTAAGGGAAGTGTAGGGGGGAGGGGTATGTTGGATAAAAAATAAATAGTAGAAGTTATGAGTTTCTATTAATTAATTATTAAAATTATCTACATAGGTTCCTTAATTTTAATATACAAGCGATCGAACAAGCTTCATTTAATCCTGGTTCCATACACGCATCCAATCTAAGTTGCCAGTTAAGTTCGCTCCTTTCCAATGTCAATTTGAGCAAACTGTCCAGAGCTCGAAACCCTCCCTTCATAACTGGGTCTACTTGTGAAATAATCTTAAACTTAAATGAGTGACCTACATGCAATTCACAGTGGCGGGCTAACGTATTGTTAAGGTTCTTCCTATTAATAGCATAATTATGCTCATAAATACGGTCTTTCAGCTTACGATCGGTCTTCCTGACGTAAAAAGCTTTACATCCCTGGCATTCAGCCAAGAAGACCACACTCCTGGTGTCACAATTGTAAGTCCCTTTAATGTAAAAAGTTTCGTTCCTTACTCCAAATTTATTCTCACAATCTATCTAGGCACATTGTTTACAAGACCCGCATTTTCGGGTACCCCCCACTGTTTTCTCTTTACTTCTATAACCCTTTTCTAAAATCTGTTTCAAATTGGAACCTTAACAATGCATTAGCCCGCCACTGTGAATTGCATGTAGGCCAGTCATTTAAGTTTAAGATTATTTCACAAGTAGACCCAGTTATGAAGGGAGGGTTTCGGGCTCCGGACAGTTTGCTCAAATTGACATTGGAAAGGAGCGAATTTAACTGGCAACTTAGAATTGATACGTGTATGGAACCAGGATTAAATGAAGCTTGTTCGATCGCTTGTATATTAAAATTAAGGAACCTATGCAGATAAATTTAATAATTAATTAATAGAAACTCATAACTTCTACTATTTATTTTTTATCCAACATACCCCCCCTCTCCCCCCTCCCCCCTACACTTCCCTTAAACCGAGCTTGTTTAACTGCTTGTAATCCGTGGTGGGGTTAGTTGTATAGGTACTAAAACCAAACTAGAAGAACCCTATCATATTATAATTGTACAAAACTTTCTACAATGGTTTACTGTGCACAACCAATGCGTTGTTTTCCCTCAGGTGTTTATTACTTTTTTGGGGGTTTGGGGTTGGTTTCGTTTTTGTAATATTAAACATTTCAAAAAAGGAAATACAGGGGTATTGTGCAAGAGGAGGTAGACTGGCCTGACATGTAACACATAATAATTAAGACAATAGGGTACTTTTTGTGGGGTCAGGCAACTCAACAATAGTTTATGGTATAATGTTGATGTAGTCTGGAATAATTAAACAAGGTGAGTGTGTGCGTATTAGTTATTATTGTTTAGGAGCACACCATCTATTTATTTATTTACTAGCTACCACTTACTTTTGGAACTAGGAGTAATTCTGCTTTAAACTGAGCTACATTTACAAAGGGAACTAAGTTGCTACTCTGATTGGTTCATTTTAGGGGGGAAGTACTTAAAACTGAACTGAGTTTTATGAAAGTTGTCTGAAGAAGTTCGGGTAAAACCTGAACGAAAAGCGCTTTACGTAATTGTGGTTTCTTTTGCTTTTTGTTTTAAAACTGTTTTAATGGAATCAGTGAATGGAATGATGTTGGTTTGTTTTATGCATTAAACGAGTGGAAGCACTTCTTTTGGTCCATTTGGTATTGACTTACATGTGCAGAAAATGAAAGACAATCTGGGGAAGAAGATTTGGAACAGATAGGAATAAGGTAAGAGAAAAGGAGATCATGCATGAACCTTGTGAATACAGATCGCCGTACAGTGCAGAACTTTCCCATTCGCTTCACTGTAGAGCGATCTTGGAGTTGGTATCTTTAAGTAGCAGGGGGTGTCGGGGTGCAGTTTTTTTGTCACTGGTTTGATATTTCGGAACTTCGATCCTCTGGTCTTCAATGATCAGAGGTTTGATGTTCCAGAATTATGAACATATGAAGTAGACCTGTATGTATAAATACACGTATATATAAATATATATTATGTAACTTAACACTCCACACATTTCTGGCATGCTAAACACTAGAGATTTTTTCATAGGTGGTACTATTGGTCAAATTCTGAAATGGTCAAAATTAATTATCTCTGTGAAGATAGGTGAAGGCTGCCAGCCTAGCCAGATACAATTTTGTAGATAATTCTGTCATTTGTAAATATTAATGTAAGCCACAGGCTTGTTCTCTTAAATGTGAAAATACTGCATTGGATATTGAACTGCAAAAATGTAACAGTGCACTCTGCTGTAAGAAAGCTAAGTCAAGCATTTTATGACCGTCTTTGATGTCAAAATTCGGAGCCAATATGTCTAGAGGGAGGCATCCTACCTATTGTTTTAAGACCAGAGTTAATGGCTATAATTTGCATCTATAAATGACCTTTGTTGATCTGGTTTCTGACCAGGTGTAAAGAATGTAAATGTAGTTTCTGTTAGCCTGGGAAGACCAGAGAAGTGTGAAGAATGATGTCATGTGAAGCAGCTCTGTGTTATCAATTTAAACAGAGAGAATCGGAGAGCTCAGAGCATTTGTCTTGAGAGCATCCAACATCACCAGCACTGTCTTGCTCTAGATGAAAGTAGGATTTTAAAACTGTGTTTTTTCTTAGATATAACTAGGAAATAGGAATATTAGACTAGTTTGTTTTTCTGTGATGTCACAACTTTTGTTACTGTATTATTTTAAACATTTCTCTGTGATCCCTAAACTCTTGACTAGCACTGTGTAGTAGGAAGTATTGTTTTGTGTTTTTATTATTAAATATTTTCAAACCTTTCAACTGTGGCTTTGTGTAGAGATAATTTAAGCTCTAAGAGTACATTGCATGTATATAGTGATACTGTATCAAGTCACTCTAATAAGCCTTGACTGTTCAGTCACACTTACCATTTGGATAATAATATTGCACATTAATAATTGGACACCCTTTCAGAAGGGCCTTTGAGTAGCTGATATTAGTGGGTGGTGGCAGCTGGTACTATCTTTTAGACTGGGCAGAAAAGGAGCACAGCTGGAACCTCTACCAGCCTTCCCCAGGAGCATTTGTGTGGTTATACACAACTCTTATCTCAAAGTGTGTGTGTGTGTCAGCTACTTGGGCAGGGACACAAAGCACTGGTTGGACAGTGTGTGCTGGAGGTTTTAGCTTGCCCACTAGGCTGAGATCTGGACCCTATAGCTGTGTTAGTGGGGGGTCTTATTGGGGACCTGGATAGAAAGGGAGAGACCAGCTTCAGACTGACTGTAATCTCTGTGTGCTCTTAAGGGAAATTGTACTTTACTGTGTGTGTATTTATTATCCTTTCCCTATATGGATGGCCTTCACTGGTGTTAGTGGTGAGGATTGAGGCTTCTTGATTGCTGGGCCAGTGCACGGGTGTCACATATAAAGAAGTTATGTACTCACCATAATGTTCCATGTGAGTTGTTTATCTCACCTTTATTCTCACTGATGGGTTCGGTGCCGATCCTCGGCTCTGACACAGCCTATAGCAAAGCTCAAGTTTTGCCAGTAGCTCGAGACCAAGCCCGTTATCCCATGATGCACTGCTGGAATTACCTCAGATCTTGTTTGCTGCGTGCATATATAACCCTGTAAGGGGAGCACTCCCCAAGAAGGAAGTAGTATTGAACAACCAGGATGATACTAGCCTCTACGTCAACTGTCAGCCAGGAGGGGGATGGAGGGAGGGGACATGAGGATAAAGGCGAGATAAACAACTCACATGGAACGTTATGGTGAGTATATAACTTATTTATGTGAAGTTGTTAAATCTCGCCATTTATTCTCACTGATGGGTAGTGTCCCTAGCACCAGCAATCCTGGGTGGCTCATGGGAGTACATTTTTCAGGACGGTGGAACCAAAAGAAGACCTGTCCCTGGAAGCCTTATCTACTTTGTAATGAGTGATAAAGGTATGAGGCTTAGACCAAGTGGCTGCAGCACAAATGTTGTCAAGGGGCAATTTAGCTTGAAAAGCAGAAGACGTAGAAACGGCTCTGGTTGAATGAGCCTTTGCTTTGTGTGGCAAAGGTATGTTAGCATTTGCATGAACAAATGAGATACAATCCGATAACCATTTTGAAAGGGTTGTTTTAGCCACTGGTCTACCTTTTCTGGCCTCCGAAAAGGATACAAAGAGTTGATCTGATTTTCTAATATCCTTAGTTTTATCAAGATAAAATCTGAGCTGTCTGTGTACATCAAGTTTGTGCAGCATGTATTCCAATTTGTTGGAATGGTTGGGAAAAAAGACTGGCAACTCAATGACCTGATTGATATTGGACTCAAAACAGACTTTAGGCAAAAAGGAGGGGGTTTGTTCTGAGAGATACTCTATCAGCATGGAAAATCATTTAAGGAGGTCTGATAGATAATGCCTGAAGTTCTGACACTCTGCAGGCAGAAGTAATGGCCACTAGAAAAATAGTTTTCCAGGACAAAAATTTGAGATCACAAGATGATGCTGGTTCGAAGGGGGGAAGAATTATACGAGACAGCATAAAATTCAAATTCCAGGGAGAATAAGGGATTTTGACAGGAGGTTTCATGTGAAAAACACCTTTGAGAAAAACCTTAGATAACTTATGGGCCATAATATTTAACCCATCGAATTCAAGGTGGAAATTTGATATGGCGGCTAAATGAACCCGAACTGTGGCAGCTGCTGCTCCTTCCTTAAAAATCATCGTCAAAAACTCTAAAATGGACGACAGAGGAGCTCGAAAAGGGTAAATTTTTTGTATACAGGCCCAAATGGAGAACCTTTTCCACTTACTGCGATATAGTTTTCTGGTGGATGGCTTATGAGAAGACAACAGAATTTGTCTTGTGTCATCTGAGGACTATTTGGGGAAGTGGATCAGCCAAGCAGTCAGCTTTAGAGACTGCAATGAAGGATGAAGGTCCCCTGACGGGTGTGTCAGGAGGTCTGGAACTGGGTCCAGGATCCATGGATCCTCCAGCAGATGATGATGGTGAAGGAAAGGGAACCAAATCTGTCGAGGCCAATGGGAGGCTATGAGGATAACAGTCCTTCCCAGTGATTTTGCTTTCTGTAAAAACCTGGGTATCAATGGAATTGGTGGGAATGCATATAGGAGGCCAATTGTGTACGAGTGCATCTCTCGGGGGATGTCCCAGAGGTGGTATTAGGGAAAAGTAGCTTCTGCATTTGGTATTGATGTGACTGGCAAAGATGTCGCAGCAAGGCTGGCCCCATTTGCGGAAAATCAAGTCCGCAACGTGTTGGTTGAGAGACCACTCTTGAGGCAACAGGATTGCCTTGCTCAGCTTGTCCACTATCATGCTGGATTTCCCCAGGATGTGCGTTGCTAACAGAAAATGCTGGGATGACACAGCCCATTGCCATACCCTGAGGGCTTCTCGACAAAGGGGATAAGACTTGGTTCCACCCTGTTTGTTCAAGTACCAGACCACTGACATGTCTGTCTGAATTGCAATTGTCCCTAGAGGAGGAGAGTCCTGGAAGTACTGCAACGCCAGAAGTACTGCTCTCAACTCCAGAACATTGATATGCAGATGTGACTCTTGATCTGTCCATGTGCCTTGGGCAGTCATTCCCTGAAAATGTCCCCACTCTATCAGGGACGCATCCGTGGTCACAGTGGCTACTGGGGGGGAAGCACAAAGGGTCTTCCTAATGTGACATGAATAGACGTCAACCACCACCGAAGGTCTCTCTTGCAAGAATTTGTGATGAGAATCATATGGTTCATTGGTAATTTCTGGTAAGACCACTGAGCGAATAGGAGCCATTGAAGAATTCGCATATGCATCCTTGCGAGTGGAATGGCTAGAATTGCTGCCGCCATCAAACCTAGTACCTTCAAGACATCTGCAGCTGTAGCTCTGTTCTTTGACAACAATGAGTTGATGTGTTGGTGAAGAAGTGAGACCCTTTCAACTGGAAGACATAGAGTGGTGGTTGAGGTATCTAACTCTGCTCCTATAAAGACAGTATGCTGCGATGGCGACAAGGCAGACTTTTCGAAGTTGAATGTAATACCTAAGTGGTGGCAGAGTGCCTGAGTAGATTGTGTTGCCTGAATCAATTGATGCCTGATGGTAGCAGTGAAGAGCCAATCGTCTAGATATGGAAACACTTGTAATCCTAGATGCCTCAGGTGAGCCGTGACCACTGCCATGCATTTGGTGAACACTCAGGGGGCTGTAGTGAGACCAAAGGGCAGTGCTTGAAACTGGCAGTGATTGGCTCCCAGCCGGAAACGCATGTGATCTCTGGAGCATCTGTCCATCTTTATGTGGTAGTACGCGTCCTTGAGATCGATGGAGCACATCCAATTGCCTTTCCCTAGAAAGGGAAGAATGGCCTGAAGCGTAACCATTCGGAACTTCTCTTTTTTTACAAATTGGTTGAGTCTGCTGAGGTCCGAGATAGGTCTCCAGTCCCCTGTTTCCTTTGGAACCAAAAAGAATCTTGAGTAAGTTCCGAATCCAACTTGGTCTGCTGGGACTGGTTGGATGACTCTTTTTTTCTAGAAACTTGCGGACCCACTATGGTTGCTTGTTCCCCGAGACTGGGTGGAACATCTGGGATTTTGTTTACAGGAGTGGGAGGGGAAGAGAACAGTATGAAATACCCTCTGGAAATGATGCTTTGTACTCAGGTATCGGATGTTATGCTTAGCCAGGCTTATGGGTACAAAGATAAGCGACCCCTGACTGCCTCCAGAGTCGGACAGCCGGGTCTCCTTTCAGGAGCGCTGGTAGGGCTGACCAGAGAACTGGCCTCTGTCACCCTGCTGTTGTGGACCCCCCCCTGCCGCGCGGGCAGTGTCTTCCATTATAACCCCCTCCTCTGCCTCTAGAGGGGGTTTCTCCATGTGTGCCCTGAAAGGCTCCCTGTGCATTTTGGAACCACATTTTTCCGCCCTTAGGGCCCTTAGGATAGGGCCGAGTAGGGGTAGAAAAAGGGACTCCAACAGCAGATAGAGTCTTGCCTTCCTGCTCACACCTGGTTAGAGTTTCCTTTACCTTGGGCCCAAACAGCGATGAGCCATCAAATGGGGGGTGTTGATAAAGGAAGACTTGAAAGGCTCCACAAAGGAACAGAGACGCATCCAGGCTTGTCTACGCAGAGCAATGCCTGAACTAGCGGCTCTACTCGAACCATCAGCTGCTTAAGATACGAGATGCATGGATGAGTTCACAATCGAGTTTAGGGTAGCGAGCTGTGTGTTAACTTTGTTGGCAACCCCTCCAGCTACCGTACCCTGGAGAGCATCTCCTAGCTCTTTCAGGAGATCTCTTTGTAGTCTTGTAAAATGGGTTAAATAGTTCAGTAATCGAAGGGAAAACGTCGCTGAACTAAACATGCGTTTCCCATATCTATCCATGATCCTAGAATCTCTGTTAGGAGGATGGATAGATGAGGACGTCTCAGATGTTTCCTTTTTGGTGGCTGCAGCCACCACCATGGCATCAACAGGCACTCCCTTAGTCAAAAAGGCTTTGTCCACTGGGACAGAGATTAACTTATTTTGCTTCCAAGGGACAGGTTCCATGACTTCCAGAGACTCCCACACCTTATGAGAGATCAGCTCCATGAGCTCATCATAAGGCAGAGACACCCAAGAAGTCGAAGGTTGAGACCTGAAAGCCTTCAAGAGCACTAAATCGTCTTCAGTAGGGCTTTTGGACTGCCAACCGCCCTTCTGATTAAGGATCTCTAATATCTCCACAAAAGAAATATCCTCAGAGGGGGATTGAGGGGACCCTTCTGACTCATCCAAGTCATTGTCAGATGTCAAAGACTCCTGTGGGGAGTCCAAGTGCCTCCTTTTGCAGTCTCTTCCTGGGTACTTCCTCAGTGAGGGGGATCTGGGGACGTTTCAGAAGAACAGGGGGCGCCCTGAGGGGCTACTTGAGGCTCAGGGTCTCTACGCTTGGATGGACCGGTAGAAGCAGGAGCGGACACAGGCGCTTGAGGGGAGGAGGAAGCCAGACCTGATGCTGATGATGTCTTTGGAGACAGGACTCTCCTCATGGCATCGAACGCACCATGGCTCTGACGAGAAGGGGTAGACGGATCCAAAGGGACTGTCCGATCCTCCCGCACCAAGGCCATGGGCTCTGAGCCCGAGGCAGGAGCCAAGCTCCTCCAAGCCGAAGTCCCGAGAGGAAGAGTCGGCACCGACAAATCAGCACGACTATCCTCCCTGGACCCGATAGGAGAGTGTCGGCTCCTAGAGTCCCTGCTCGGTGCCGAGGAAATCCGAGTAGATGGAACCGATAACACTGGTGCAGGTCTCGGCTCAACAACTATCAGGTCGGGCTCCTTCAGCTCCGAAAGTCCAGTACGGCTCGGAGGAGGAGTAGTCAAGTCTGGGTTAATGGTCTTTGGCTCCGACGAAGGAGTCAGAGCCGACAACAATTTAGCAAGGCCTGGTGCCCATAAAAGCTTCTGCACTAGCCGGTCCATATCCATATCTGAGAAAGACTTGGAGTGCACTGAAGGTGCTGACTAGAGCAGAGGAGATGAGGGAATCTCAGAGACTGGCTCCAAAGGTGTGAGCTGGCTCTGAACAGAAGGGACACTCTGTTCCGAGGACAGTGGAACCGATGACCCTACACCTTCCATTTTTTTAGTATTTTTGGATGCTTTCGAATCACCTGAGGACTTGGAAGACTTTGAGGATCTACTAGCACCATCCTGGTCACCCAGCGCTTCAGAGAAAGGGTGCTGAAGTAAACCCCTATCCACTAACTTCCTCCTTCTCTCCAAAAGTACCCTGGAGGAGAAGGAGTGACATATACTGCAAGAGTCTTGGAGGTGTTTAGCCCCCAGATAATAAACACATTGAACATGCCCGTCAGTGACTGACATTTTTTGTCCACAATCTGGACATTTTTTGAAGCCAGATTTTGGATGAGGCTTTTCTTTCTCGTTAGACATCTCTATTATCAAATTAAACAATTGAAACAACACACTTAAGAAATTATCTACCAAAGTACTGCTAAGAATTAGGTAAAATACAAGGCCAACTCTTAGGCCCAACACTATAGAAAAACAGAAGCCAACACAGGGCACTAATCTAAAACTAAGTCTAAAACTATAGAGATTTATATATTTATATATATATATATATATATATATATATATATATATATACTATCAAGAAAGTTTTTAGACTTGCAAATAGATAAATCTATTGATTAATAATGGTCCGAGCTATTTGGAACAATGAGATCTGTGCCACGGCAAACTAGATCTGAGGTAATTCCAGCAGTGCATCATGGGTTAAGGGGCTTGGTCTCGAGCTACTGGCAAACTTTGAGCTTTGCTATAGGTCGTGAACCCATCAGTGAGAATAAACGGCGAGATTTAACAACTTCACATTAATTGTTTGGCAGTGGTGGGATAGCCACACCACATATTAATTGTTTGGCAGTAGTGGGATAGCCACACCACATATTAATTGTTTGGCAGTGGTAGGATATCCACACCACATTTTAAATGGTTGACAAATACTAACTGGCTTGTAGTGGTGTGTGTAGCGTGAATTCCTGTAGCTTGTGTACAGTGATCACTGAAGGTGTTTAGTACTCTAAATCAGCTGCACAGTGAATACTCAAGAGTTCAAATCACAATTGTTTTACTTCTTTTGTTAGCTTAGTCAGTCAGGGAGAGTAGGCAGCATGTCAGTGGAGGAGTATGGAAAGCTGACAAGGAGCCAGCTGGCTAAGATGTGCCAGGCTAATGGACTGGTGCATGGACACCTGACTAAGGCAGACATGACTGCAGCTTTGCTGCAACAGAAAACAGCAACCAGGAGGACGATCAGACTGGCAGTGGGGAGGTACCAATCTCAGAAAATGGATAGCTCAACCTTTCTGCAGAGGACTTAAAAATCCATCTGGACCTAAAGAGACTTGAATTGGAGGCCAGGTGTTTTGAAACAGAAGCAGCTGAGAGACTGAGATGTCTACAGGCTGAGGAGAATGAGAAACTGCTATGCCTGGAAGCTGAGGAAAAGGAGAAGCAGCAGCAGCATAACATGGAGATGCTGACTCTTCACAAGAGTCATGGAGGTAATGGGGAAGGGAGTAAGTTGACCCCAAAAGCACAAAAGGTCAGTAAATTTCTTCCGCAGTTTAAAAAGGGGGATAATTGTGATTGTTTCATTCATATGTTTGAGAGGGTATGTAAACAGTATGATTTTGACCAAAGGCTCTGGGGTATGGTTCCTGACCTCCTTACTCAATGGTAAACCTCTAACTGTGTTGTCTAAAATGTCTGACGTTGACTGTTTTAATTACACTGTTGTTAAGCATTGCTTGTTAGACTGTTTTAAGCTAACACCTGAAACTTGTAGGAAAAAGTTTTGTGAGCATAGATGCAAGGCAGATGAAAATATGTGTAAATATGTTGCTGAACTGAGCACTTATTTTCATAGGTGGGTGAGGACGTCAAGTCACCACTTTTGAAGGGCTGGCAGACCTTTAGTGAGGGAGCAAGCCCTTAGCACTTTGCATGAGGAGCTGGTTAGCTGATAGACAATGTACTACTTCAGATGTGTTGGAGAAGGCAGACCTATATCTAGCAAGCAGGGCATCCCGTCACAGGAAAGGGACCCCCAGTACTGCTCATGGGTCTAAAGAATCCATGGTGGGCAGCACAGACTGCCCCAACAGAATCTGCCAGTAGCAGGGGAAGCCACTAGTCCAGGTACATGTCCAGGACCTAGGGTTAAATGTTTTGAATGCAACCAGTGGGGCCATGTGGCATACACGTCCACAAAGGCAAGGTGGGGAACAAAAGGTGAGAAAGGCAGTAAGTGCGAAAGACAAAATGCCAATAGTAGGTTTTCTTGAGACAACAAGGGTATCAAACTACCATCCTGCAGATATCCTGATAGGTAAGGATTTGGATGAGGCAGTACCATGTGCTTATGCAGTTACACGCAATCAGGCTTGAAGACAAGCCTGTGGGTCGGGTAGCCTGGGGCAGACCCAGACAGACTGCATACTTGAAGCCAGGGCTGGTGAAGTGGTTACTTCAGGGAGGGAGCTACTCTGTAGCAGTGAGACTGAAGGTGAGTCATAGCTGCATGTGGGTACTGATGTTCTCTTGGACAGAGTCACTGCAAAGGTAGAGGTGAGTAGTAGTACCCAGGCTGACAGTGAGGAACCACTGTCAGAGGATGCCAGACCTCCCATGGAAGGGGAGCTGGGAAGGGTTGCAAAGAGAGAGTTGAGACAGGCTCAGCTCTCAGACCCTACATTGCAAGCCCTGAGGCAGATAGTTAGTGAGGCACCTGATTCTCAAGGGAAGGGGGAATCTGTATACTGGGTCAAAGGGTTACTGTATAGAGAGTGGCCCCCGAGGGAGGGGTAGAAGATGAGAGGGTACAGCAGTTGGCAGTGCCTACAGCCTACCATCTGACGCTTCTAGCCACAGCCCATGATATTCCCTTTGCAGGTCATATGGGCATAAAACGTACAGAGACATATTATGCAGAACTTCTATTGGCCTGGAATTTCCAGAGATTTAACAGGGTATTGCAGGAACTGTGAGCAGTGCCAAAAGGCAGGCAAGGCAGAAGACAAGGCGAGAGCTCCTTTGATGCCTTTGCCTGTGATTGAGGAGCCATTTCAAAGGGTAGCTATGGATATTGTGGGGCCTCTGAGTATCCAAAGTTCCACAGGGAAAAAATATATCTTTGTGGTACTGGATTATGCTACACGATACCCTGAGGCAGTGGCTCTGTCCTCCATTGAGGCAGAAAAGGTGGCAAATGCTTTGTTAGAGATTTTTAACAGGGTAGGTTTCCCAAACTAAATACTGACTGACAGAGGTGTCAATTTCATGTCAGACCTGCTGGCTTGTCGGTGGAAGTACTGTGGGGTGAAGCACATGAAGACCACCCCCTACCATCCCCAGACTGGTCTTGTTGAGAGGTTAAACTCTACAATCAAGTCCATGCCATGGGCATTTGCAGACCAGTTTAAGAGGGAGTGGGACAAATATTTGCCCATCTGTTTGCTTACAGACAGGTTCCCCAGGAATCCACAGGGTTTTCACCCTTTGAGATGCTGTATAGGCATAGGGTGAGGGGACCTCTAGAATTAATTCAAGATGAGTGGGAAGGTGAGTGTGAACCTCACAAGTAGTCTGTTGTGGCATATGTCCTAAACCTCACGACAAGGATCAGGGAACTCATGGGCTTGGCCCAGGAGAACCTGGCAGATGCCCAGCAACAGAAAAAGGTGCGGTATGACATGAATGCTCGAGCTGCAGAGTATGCTGTGGGGCAGCAGGTAATGGTTCACATTCCTGTCAGACACAACAAGCTGCAAGCAGCTTGGGAGGGACCCTACAAGGTGGTAAGAAAGGTAAGCGATGTTAACTACACGGTGGAACTGCTTGGCAGGGGCACAAATTGTACCTTGTTAACATGACCTTACCATGATAGGGAGGCCTTTGTGCTGAACATTTGCAGTGGATTGCAGGAGGAGTCTAAGGCAGATCTGGTGACTGATCTCCTCAGTGATGCACGGACTGACACCTCAGTGAAAGAGGTAGTAATGTCCCAGCAGCTATCTCCTACCCAGGTTCGAGAAATCTGAGCAGTGTTACAAGAGTTTGGGGGCATGTTCACTGGGAAACCATGGTGCACCCACCTGGTGTAGCACCAGGTGGATACAGGACCCTAAAGGCCTATTAGGCAGACCCCCTTATAGGGTGCGGGAGAGAGTCAAACAGACTGTGAGGGAGGAGATGTTGGAACTAGGGGTGATTCAACAGTCCAACAGTCCCTAGGCCTCCCCAGTGGTGCTGGTGCCAAAGAAGGATGGCAGTACCAGGTTCTGTGTGGACTACAGGAAATTAAATAGTCACAAAGAGTCAGATCCTTACCCTATGCCTAGGAGAGATGAGGCCTTAGAGCAGCTGGGTAGGGCTAAGTATCTTACAACCATTGATCTTACCAAAGATTACTGGCAGGTGCCCTTGACTCCAAGTGCTAAAGAGAAGTCAGCCTTTATGACTCCGTTTGGCTTGTATCAGTTTACAAAGATGCCCTTTGGGATGAAAAATGCCCCAGCAGACTTTTCAGAGGCTGGTAGACCATATCCTAGCAGGAGGGTTTGCCCTTGCTTACCTAGATGATATTGCCGTCTACAGCATTCTTGCCAAGAGCACCTTCAACATGTCAGGGAGGTGCTGGGCAGGGTTGACCATTAAGCCGAGCCAATGTCAGGTGGGTATGGCAGAGGTCTCCTACCTGGGATATGGAGTGGGAGTGGTAAGATCAGGTCAGAACCTGCCAAAGTGGAAGCCATTCAGGCATGGCCTGCACCTGTTACCAAAAAGCAGATGAGGGCATTCTTAGGGATAGCAGGGTACTACAGAAAGTCTGTCCCCAATTATAGTACCACAGCTGCTCCCCTCACAAACCTGATGAGGAAGAACAGAGCCAGCCAGCAAAATGCCAAGTTGCTAAGATGGAGCCCAGGGTTGCAAGCATATATGTCAGTGCAGCACCGCAGTGGGATTAGCAATGACAACGCAGATGGGCTCTCAAGACAGGGAATGGGGGTATGGTATACTCAAGACAGACCTAACCCACTCAAGCAACGTTTATCAAGGGCCACTTGAAAAACTAGCTTGAGTTCTCCAAGGGGGAGATGTGTGAAGATAGGTGAAGGCTGCCAGCCTAGCCAGATACAATTTTGTAGATAATTCTGTCATTTGAAAATATTAATGTAAGCCACAGGCTTGTTCTCTTAAATGTGAAAATACTGCATTGGATATTGAACTGCAAAAATGTAACAACAGTGTACTCTGCTTTAAGAAAACTAAATTAAGCATTTTATGACGGTCTTTGATGTCAAAATTCGGAGCCAATATGTCTAGAGGGAGGCATCCTGCCTATTGTTTTACGAACAGAGTTAATGGCTAGAATTTGCATGTATAAATGTCTTTTATTGCTCTGGTTTCTGATCAGGTGTAAATAATGTAAATGTAGTTTCTGTTAGCCTGGGAAAACCAGAGAAGTGTGAAGAATGATGTCATGTGAAGCAGCTCTGTGTTATCAATTTAGAGAGAGAGAGAATCGGAGAGCTCAGAGCATTTGTCTTGAGAACATCCAACACCACCACCACTGTCTTGCTCTAGATTTAAGTAGGATTTTAGAACTGCGTTTTCTCTTAGATATAGCTAGGAAATAGGAAGAGTAGACTAGTTTGCTTTTCTGTGATGTCAGAATTTTTGCTACAGTATTATTTTAAACATTTCCTCTGTGATCTCTGAACTCTTGACTAACACTGTGTAGTAAAAAGTATTGTCTTGTGTTTATTATTTATTGTTAAATATTTTTAAACCTTTCAACTGTGGCTGTTTTGTGTATAGATAATTTAAGCTCTAAGAGTACATTGCATGTATATAGTGACACTGTACCAAGTCACTCTAATAAGCCTTGACTGTTTACTCGCACCATTTGGATAATAATATTGCACAGTAACAATTGAACACCCTTTTATAAGGGCATTTGAGTAGCTGATATTAGTGGGTGGTGGCAGCAAGTACTACCCTTTAAACTGGGCAGAAAAGGGGCACAGCTAGAACCATTGCCAGCCTTCCACAGGAGTGTTTGTGTGGCTGTATATAACTCTTACCTCAAAGTATGTGTGCATCAGCTACTTGGACAGGGACATGAAGCACTGGTTGGACAGTGTGTGTGCTGGGGGTTTTAGTTTGACCACTATGCTGAGATCTAGACCCTATAGCTGTGCGAGTCTTACTGGGGACCTGGAGAGAAAGGGAGAGACTAGCCTCAGAATGACTATGATGTCTATGTGCTCTTAAGGGAAATTGTACTTTACTGTGTGTGTGTGTGTGTGTATTTATTATCCTTTCCCTATATGGATGCCCCTCACTGGTGTTAGTGATGAGGATTGAGGTTCCTTGACGGCTGGGACAGTGCATGAGCATCACAACCTCTATCATTAAACAATTCAAGGGCTTTTCTCCTTTCTTCAAGTTGGTGCGACTAGAATTAGTACATGTAATTTGCAGGGGTGTGGACAAGGATCCCCCAAATTGGGGTCTGTGGAAGTTATTTTACCTTTGGTAATCACAAATGTAACTTATTGGTTCAATGATTTAGTGTCGGTTACCATTAAGGTTGGGCATTGAGCTTGCACCTCGGCACTGTAAAAATCTACTGCCAATCATTAGTGGACCGGACTTCCGCTGTGGCGACCCCTAACTGGGAAAAGCCGAAAGAAGAACAAGAACCATTAATTGAGAGTTTGTTCATTTATTTTGTATTTTGATCAAACTCACCTGCAATTATTCATCATAAACTCATATTACAAAATATGTATGTATTACAGACACACAAGCCTGAGGAGGGCCACTTTACTCTAGTTAACAAAAAACAAAAACAATTAAAAAAATAGTTACTGAAACTGAGGTGGCACACAGTGCTGGAGTGATCTGATCTTACAGACTGGCAGTAATGACCTAAGTAAAGTAAAGTATGTTAAAGTGTATTGTCACATTTATTTGACTTGCCTTTTGCACCAAATTATGTGATGCTTAAGGTGCCAATCAGGCGTTTCAGCAACAGGTGAACTTCTTTTGTGTTTTCTTTAAGGAGAAATATTCTTTTCCCTGTGCTGATGCCTCTGAAGATCAACTGTGAATTTAAACTCAGTGACATCAGCTCAGGGAAAAAAACGAAATCCATCCAAAGAGTTAATGGACGCATGCTGTACTTGAGCAGAGATGCGTTCATTAAACTCTATGAACCACTGCCTTACATGAGATGGATTCTGTAAAAAGTTTACAAAGCTGTTTATTAAAAAAGAAACACAGCCCAAATAAATTAGTTTTGACTATGACAAAAAGCATCCTAGTGCTTAACTTGCCAAATGCCACGACTCAGTGTTACAGTGCGACTTGAAAAACATGAGTGTTGGGGGAGTGCTATACAACTTGTTCAGAAAATAGAACATTGAAAATTAACTCAATTTAGCTGTAAGGTTAGGAGCAACTTGGATAATGAACACTTCTCCATAAAAAGTACTGTGGATACTTTGAACAGCTATCCGGAACATGAAGTGATGAAAGAACATTTAAAAGAATTTAAGAATGCGTCGGACAGGTACCTAGAAATCTCTAGTGGTGATCACAGTGTGTGTGTGTTATGAAATCATCTATGGCAAACAGGCAGACTACAAAAGGATAAGCACATTTTTATGAGTTTTACAGATTTTTGTGTGTGTTGCAAGGCTAATGCACTGATTTTCCTAGATGGTTTCTTTTACTCCTGCAATAATATTAGCATACTACAGATGGTCAGCATGAGCTAACCTATTCATACATAGAAAGAACATGATGTTAAACTTGTTACAAAGTATACAATCATACACAAATACTAGGCATGTGCATTAAAACAAATGCAAATATGCTAACAGACTGTTAGAAGAACTACAACATATAAAAGTAGGCAAAAAGAAAAACAAGGATGACAATGACAACAGGACAGGAAAATGGATTTAACATTCTGACTTACTATTCATTACTTTTAAACATGTTAACATAAACCAGGTGGCAAAATGTGCCTGCATACTAAAGGTGTTTAATTAATGCTTATCAAATGTACTTTGTCTGATAAAAAGAGCAAAACTTGACTGATGTCAACAGTATTCCTACATCAGTATAATCTGTACAAATGACTATTCTGTTATTAAAGCACTTCTCTTTGTTTCTACATTTTATTTGACTGGTCAATACATGATGATTATGGTATCTAGTTGTTTAGGGGTACCTGTCACTTGTTTCTGAGCCTGTCTTTTCCTGTAAACTTGTAGGTTTCTATTAAACATATGGCAAGTCCAAACAAACTTCAGAATAAATTATTCCACAAAAAAAGTCTCAGAAACATACCCTAATTAAAATTACCCGACAACAATTTGAAGTAAGGAAACATGTAATCATATGCCAAATGTGCTAGTTTCCTACTGTGTTTATTCTACAAATCCATACACCTTGAGAACTTGGACACTGTCCACCTACTACTAGTACTTGCTTTTCTCTAGTGTCCCCCTTCCACTGAGCAATGATGCAGTAACAACTCCTATCTTGGCCAGGAAAACAGATAAACAACCATCTTTCCTTTATTAGCTGTTGGTCACTGGGTCTATATCACAACATCGAAAACTGCAAATATTGAATGACCTAAAGACTGAAAATTCCGGACCTCGAACTCGCTATTCTGGGGGGCTGTGCCCCACACTCCCCACTAAATATATACACCAACTCCAAGATTGCACTACAGTGAGGAAAGGGCAAATATGCTAATCTTTACTGTACTGCAATCTCACAAAAAGCATGTAGAGGTCTGGCACTTTCGAATTTTAGGCCATTCGACATTTACAGTTTTCGATGTAGTAATTGGAACCCTGGTCACTGTGGTTTCAGGTGGTCACTGAACTGGGCAAAGACGAATCATATACTACAGTACATCAGTCCAAAATATAATTTACTTGTGCCGGGTAGGAATTTATGCACCCACTAACCTACTGTCTCTGTATTCCTCATATCAACACCCTGAACAATTTGAACAATATTTTGAAAAGAGACCCAGGAGTTTTATTACTGTGATTTGTAATGTTTTATGCAATTATTACATGTTAATTTACTAAAATTTCACTGTTTAAGGAATGAAAGTATTTAATATGTAAAACAGTTTAAAGATATAATGTACACCCCAACATTGACATATAAATATGCTGGGAAGTACAGTTTTTCAAAAGTGAGCGAAGACTTTAAAACTTTAAAATGCAACCAGCTTTACTCAAGATTACAAAAAAAAAAAACATTCACCATAATCCCAAATCTAGAACTAATCCTATAACTGATTTATAGTACTACTGCAGTGCCACAGGACTAGAGAAGAAGACTCAGCTAACAGTTGAACTTGAGATACAAGGGAACAAGGCAGATTCTCTCAAGACCTGGAAGAGTATACAATTTTTTTTTTTTTTTTATCATTGCTCAGTAATGAGATGGGTCACTGTGAGATTACTAATCCAGTCTTCAGTTGTCTATGGACTTAACAGACTCCTTAAGACCCTCTGTTCTTGTGTGTGTCATGAGTGGTTCTGGGGAAGTAAGAAGCAAGGGAAGACTGTAGCTTTGTGTTATCTGCTTGGGTCAGACACGTTTCTACATTTCTGGCATTAACTTGATGTTTAAGTGGGCGAGTTGTCCTACCAATTGTGTATCTTTTCACCACTCCTGCACATAACTTGCGTAGAGGGAAAATCAAGAAACAATAAAGGTTGGGAGTGTAACCAGTCTGATTATGCAAATGTGGCATCTCTACAATATGCAAATACAGCTGTACTTCTGGATTCTCCTGACTGTGACTGCTGACATGCTCTAAAGTAATTTACTACTAAATGTGAAGCTCTAAGCTAACAAGCCATATATCATACCTCCAAGCCCAATGCCATGCACTCTCCCAGAAAAATGGACTAATTCTCTTAAATTGCATAACTGAGGAAAGGCTTGTTCACATCCAATGGCAATAAGAAAAAATGAAACTGAAAGCAAGATGTATGTAAAGGCCACACTCTTGCAAGAGCTGAAAAGTACAGTTTTGTACCTACCATAAATGTAGATGTTCGAAGATCCACATTGCTGCAGTCATAACCTGTGGGTAGTCCGCTGTCCTCGGTCGGCCCGAATACCAAAGTATTAGGCTGGCGTCGGTCATGGGCGCTCAGATCTGACGTCAGTGCGTCATGGTATTAAAGCGCATGACCGACGTCATATCCTCAGTCTTTTCTTGCCCCAGATGTCAGAAGGCCCTAAAAAGAAAGGCCACAGCCAAAAATGGAAAAACCTATGTACAAACAACCTCTACCACCCAAACCATACAACCACTCCAAACTACAGAGGGGAAGGAGGGAGGGTAAATTGGACTGCAGCAATGTGGATCTTCGAACATCTACATTTATGGTAGGTACAAAACTGTACTATGTTCTTCATCTCACATTGCTGCAGTCATAACCTGTGGGTAGAATCCCAAAGCAAAGGTAAAGGGAGGCTGGCAAAATCATAAAGCATTGGGAGCTGCTAACATGCCCTGTAAGACTGCAGTGGCAAATCCAGCCCTAGATTTGGAATAAAGAGGGAGATGGTAATGTTTAGAAAAAGTGTGCACTGAACTCCAAGTAGCTGCTTCCAAAATATCTTTAGTAGCTACAACCCTTAAAAAGGCAGTAGAAGTGGCAGTAGCCCTAGTGGAATGAGGTCTGATTCCAGCCGGAATCTCCTTACCATGATTAGAATAACAAAAAGTAATACAATGGCCAATCCACTTAGAAATAGTTTGTTTTGTAACAGGTTTCCCCTGAGAGGTCAAAGCAAAAGAAACAAATAACTGTTGAGACTGTCTGAACCCTTTAGTCCTGCTCAAATAATAACGCAACTGCCTGTGAATATCCAAAGTGTGCAAAATTTTCTCCCCTTTATTTTGGGGATCAGCATAAAAAGTAGGCAAATGAATAGATTGGTTCAAGGCCACATTTGAAACCACTTTAGGCATAAAAGTAGGGTTAGTATGCAGAGATACCCTATCCTTATGAAAAATCAGGAAGGGTTCAACTGCCATTAGAGCTTGTAATTCAGAAACCCTTCTAGCAGATGTAATGGCCAACAAAAAAGCAGTCTTCCAAGACAAAAACTTTAACTCAGATGTAGCTGCAAGTTCAAAAGGAGGTAAAGTAAGCTTTTCCAACACAAAATTGAGATCCCAGGAAGGAGTAGGAGCTCTACGCGGGGGTCTTATGTTCTTTGCCCCTCTAAGGAATTGCTTAAACAAAGGATGAGAGAATAATGGTGGGTCACAGTCATAGTGAGCAGAAATGGCTGCAGCATGAACTTTCACAGAGGAGAAAGACAAACCCTTGTCTAATAATTCTGTAAGATATTGAAGAGAAACACTCAAATCAGGCCTGGAAACATCAAAGCTCTTTGCTTTGCTCCAAATAAAAAATCTCCTCCATTTATCAGCATAAACTTTCCTTGTACTAGGCCTTCTGGCCTCCAAAATAACATTCAAAACTTGTTGAGGAAGCTGCGACCCTCCAGGTTCTAGAACAGAATATACCAGGCTGTTAGATGCAGGGACTGAATCCTGACATTGAGGAAATGATTGCCTGCCTGAGACAAAAGGTGTGGAATTGAAGGCAAAGGCCAAGGAGGTTCCCGTACTAAACTCCTCAGCAGGGGGTACCAGTGCTGTCGAGGCCAATCTGGAGCTATTAGAATCATGGAGGGCTTGTCTTGTCTGACCTTCAAGAGCACCTTGGGAAGGAGAGGCAGAGGAGGAAAGGCATAGACGTGAAGATTGCTCCAACTGAATGATAGAGCATCCACTTTCCAAGCTGTTGGATGAAACATCTTTGCGCAAAACTTTGGCAACTGGAAATTTAGTGGAGAAGCGAACAGATCTATGTCTGGAGTCCCCCATATCACTGTCAACTGTCGAAATACATGAGGATCCAATTTCCACTCGTGGGGATCCACCATCTGTCTGCTCAAAACATCTGCTAAGGAGTTCTGTGCTCCTGGCAGAAACCTTGCCTGAAGAATGAGGTGCAAACTGAGAGCAGTCTCCCACAAAATCATAGCTTGCCTGCAAAGAGGGTACGAATGGGTTCCCCCTTGCTTGTTGATGTACCACATGACAGTTGTGTTGTCTGTCTGAATCAACACTTGTCCTGGGTGAAGTAGATCCTTGAAAGCCATCAATGCAAATTGGACTGCTAACATCTCCTTCAAGTTGATATGTAAATGTAGAAGTCTGGCAGGCCATGTGTCTTGAACCCATTTTCCATTGAGGTGAGCTCCCCAAGCCTTGTCCGAGGCATCTGTCGTTAAGATCTGACTCGCCTCTGGTCGGGTCACAGAGAGTCCCTTGTTTAGGTGACATTCCTGAGCCCACCACAAAAATTCCTTTTGAATGCAAGGTATTATCTGAATGACAGTGTCCAGATCGTGGCAGTGTTGCGTCCATACATTTTTGAGATACCATTGTAGCTTCCTCATATGCAGTCTGGCATTGGGAAGCACCAGAATACAAGATGCCATGAACCCCAAGGCTTGAAGGACTGTCCTTGCAGTCAGCCTGGACCGTAGAGACAATTGTTGGAAGTAAAGTGTAAGGTTTCTCTGTTTGTCCAGGGTCAAAAAGGCCATCTGGGAAGCTGTATTCAGTCTCACACCCAGAAAGCACATTTCCTGAGAGGGTACTAGACTGGACTTTGTTTCGTTCACAGAATACCCTAGGCACCTTAACACTGCCATAACATACTGTAGATGGTGAAGTAGCTTGTTTTGTCTTGAGCAAGAATCAGGCAATCGTCCAAATAAGGGTAAATTTGTATTCCTCTTAACCTTAAGAAGGCTATTACTGGAGCCAGAACCTTTGTAAATACCCTGGGCGCAGTAGATAAGCCAAAGGGCAATGCAGAGAACTGATAATGTAAAGTCCCAGCCCGAACACGCAGGAACCTCCTGCAACTGGGCCTGATAGGAACATGAAGATAAGCCTCTTTGAGATCCAGAGTTACCATCCAGTGATCTTTGCCCAACAGAGGCAGAAGTTGGTGCAACGTCAACATTTTGAATTTTGGAATGTCCAGGTATGTGTTGAGGATAGATAAATCCAAAATTGGCCTCCAAGTGTTTCCTTTCTTTGGTACGAGAAACAGGCGAGAATAAAATCCCAGGCCCACTTCTGATGGAGGGACCTGCTGTATAGCCCCCATTTGAAGAAGCAAAGAAATCTGTTTGTGAGCCTCTACCCTTTGCTGAGGAGGAACGTCTGGCATGCCTTTGAAAGGAGGCAATGTGTGGAAATAAAACTTGTAGCCTCGGTCTATAATGTCCAACACCCATTTGTCCTGGGTGACTAAAAGCCAGTTTTGCTTGAAGAGTGCCAACTTTCCCCCCAACGGAGCTGCCAGACAGGAAGGATCTGGCAGCTGAAGATGCAGGTCATTGGGCCTGTTTATGAAAGGACTGGCCCCTGCCCTCACCTGTAGATTGTGCAGGGGAACTCCACGTTCTAGGCCTGAAAGTACCCTGAGCTCTGCTCCTACCACGTCTAGATCTACCCCTAGACTGTAAATCAGAAGAAGGATAAGCCCATCCCTTAGCAGGCCAATTTCTGCTAAACTTAGGGGGCTGCACCTGCAAAAAATCTTTAACAGTCTGCATAGATTTAGCCTTGTCTTCCATTTTCTTTAAGACAGACTCTACAGGAGTACCAAACAAAACTTCAGACTGCAAAGGAGCATCCAAAATTCTAGCTTTAACATGCTCTGACAAGTTCTGATCCTTAAGCCAGGCGTGCCTGCGAATAACTGATCCAGTGGCAGCCACCCTGGAAGAAGCCTGTAAAGCATCGAAACCACACTGCAAAGAATGCTTACCCACCTGATCAGAAGCATGAACCAAATCCTGTAATTCCTTACACTCTATGCCCTCTGCCAAAGCATCTACCTTAGACTTTAATTGAGTAAGGAGAAAATTCTGGTACTTCAACATATGAAACTGGCAATTCAAAGCCCTCATTGCTAGAGTGGAAGAGGTATACACTTTTACCCCACCTATCCAAAGCTCTAGAATCTTTATCCATAGGAACTGGATTCTTTACAACAGAAGCCCTGACCCCCTTAGGTCCCTGGCTAATAGTTTCTGGGTCAGCCCTTGGGCTCTTATACAGATATTTATGAGCCTCTGGCACTCTGTAATACCTATCTGGCTTAACAGGCAGGAGGCAAAGAGTCTGGATTAAGAGGCCTCAGAGAAAACATTCTGAACAACATCCAAAACAGGAGGTATAGCCAAAGGCCGATGTTGTGGTAAAACAAAAATTCCCTAAGCCTCTTTCGGGAATCTGAGAAATCCTGACCTTCCCATTTAAAATGCTCCCTCATAGAATGCAGGGTTTCTGAAAAAGAAAAATCCTCTGGAGGGGAGCTGAAGGACTGGAATCCTCTGCGTCTGAATCAGAATAAGGAGGAAAATCCTGAATGTCTTCAGCCGAAGACTCTGAGTAATCTGAAGCCTGTTCTAAACTTTCCACCTCTGGCTCCACCCTAGGCCTCTTATCTGGAGGGGGCATAGAACCCCTGATTAAGGAAATCAAATCTTCTGCCATTTTAAGCATGTGTTTTTTAGGCACAGAACCTGCAGAACTAGGACTGACACCTGAGGAAGGCAAACCAGGCCTGACCTTGGAAGGTACCCTAGAGACAGAAGGAGAAGGCCTAACCACCTTAGGCAAAGAGGGGAGTACAGCAACCTGAGAGGCCCCCTCAGCCTGACCTGACTCCTGAGAGGCCACATCTTGCAAAATTAATGGCTCCCCCTGAGACTCAACTGAAACCTCGGCTGGATCTACAGATTCCACCGTAGTTTCTAATGAACCGGCGTCCGGAACGGACGACTCATCCTGCTTGGACCTTAACGACTTTTCCTTGCGCTTCTTAGCGGTAGCGGGCGTCGGAGGATCCGACGGCATATTGTAATTACACCGCTTACCGAAGACAAGCCTAGCGCAATCTAACCTACGTTTAATGGTGCGCTTATTAAATCTAGCACAGAAGCGACACCCGACTACGTCGTGCTCAGGCCCCAAACAAGGAATACAGAGAGAGTGGTAATCCCTATGCGGTATCTGTTTCCCACAAGAAATACAATTATTCACTTTTTCTGACATCCGGAATTAACTGAGGCAAGAAAAAAACAAAAATATTCCCCAACGGGGTACTTAGCCCAACTTGGTTTCGGTCTGAAACTCAGAATACGAAAATTTCAGAACGCCGAACGGCACTTGCAAACGCTGCTTCTGCTTCGGACCATGCGGCAAAAAAGACTGAGGATATGACGTCGGTCATGCGCTTTAATACCATGACGCACTGACGTCAGATCTGAGCGCCCATGACCGACGCCAGCCTAATACTTTGGTATTCGGGCCGACCGAGGACAGCGGACTACCCACAGGTTATGACTGCAGCAATGTGAGATGAAGAACATCAGTCTGTGATGGTAAAGAAGAAGCTGAATTATCAGATAAAGCTCTCAAGTTACTTGTTAAACTATGTTACTATCTTCATCTATGGATATGAACTGTGGTTACCACCGGAAAGAAGACAACTACAGACATAAGCACCAGAAATGAAGTTTCTCTAAGTGAACCCTAAGTTTTGTCTCTATGAAACAGACAGGACAATGGTGAACTGGACAAACTCGCATTACAGCTACTGCTCTTTCAGACGAAGCAGTATCAAACTGAAGTGATTCAAGGCATCTTAAAAGGATGTTCCCAGAGTGCTTCCACTGGGAGTTCTTCCAGGCACATCCCACTGGGAAGACGCCTCAGGATATGCAAGACAGACTATATCTCTCAACTTGGACATTCTCTAAGATAAGAATCTGTGGCTGGGGGAATGTGGAAGTCTAAACCGCCCAGTTTAATCTGCTACCACAGTGACCATGAAGAAAGTGAAATGTCTGTAATCCAACATGCCCAAACCTTAAAATAAAAATGACAAGAAGTGGTCAAGCTACACTTCTGCAATAAGCTCTCAAACACATTAGTATCATTTGTACTAACTGAACCTGCCATATAACTTAAAGAGCACATCTCTACTTAAAGGACAGTACATCAGTAACAACATTTAATTGCAATTATTATCAAAATTCAAGATACAGGAAAGGCATTTACAAAGCAAGCCCCTAAAATAAAACACTAGCCTATAAACCAGGAGTAAGGATACTTTCTAACTATGGTGAACTGAACAAGGTTTGCAATTTTTCTTTTTTTTTTGGAGAATATCTTTCAAAGAAAATGAGAATTAGTTCTCAGACAGACCCAGTTCCAATGAAAAATAAAATAAAACCTAAAACTGAGGCTTTAAAATTATTCTGGTAAAGTAATCGTCTCCACAAAGAGGGCCCTCACAGACCTGATGATGACAAAGGAATCCAATTCAAATCAAAAGAAAGATGTTGAAGTATCAAGACATGAAGTATATAGCGACAATTCAGAGAAAAAGCAGAGCACTGGATGGTCCACTGTTAGTAAATGGCAATCACATGAGGTCTGCTTAAGTCTGGGATGCTTATGCCATCTATTTGAATCAGATTAAAGCAATTTACTGTAATGTGTTCAAATAAAAGACATGTCAGAAACTCTGTGTGGTATCTGTAACAAAAGCAAATGTGACAGCAGTAGCTGCCATGGTCTGCAAGACTCATGGCAACATGGATAATGACATTTGTTGATGTTGTAAAGCAAAAACAAAAAATAATCCACTAGGTAAGGACCCATTTCAGTAGTCTTCTCAAAACATCATCAATCACCTTTGTAATCACAGACAAGTTGGTGGCAATACACTCTGGGCATATTTTGTGAACTTTATCAGTGCTACCAATCTGGGTACTCTTCAACAAAACAGACTTGCATCACAAAGTTTTTACCAGCCTAATCTGATTTATTTCTATGACTGGGTCATTTCCAAGGCTGATCAGCTGAACCAGATGGATGCAGTCTGCTTTGACTGCAATGAAACCTCTGGCAATACTTCTACATGATGTTTATGGGAGGAGTGATGGGTACAGAGGTGCAAGTATGTCAGGAAATGTATGAGTGCAAATAAAAGAACAGGTAGCAGTAGAGTAGTACTGTATTCAAGCGAGATGATTACAGAGGTGACACAACAGTTCATGGGATCATGACTGCAACCATTTAAGTAGCTGAAAAAAAACTAGAGCCTGGTCAATGGGAGTAAGAGGTCACTGGGGTATCATTGTGACGTGTACCTCAACTTAGCCACTAGAAAACATGCACAAGGATGGCAATAAAAAAATATGACCTTAGGGAATAGACAATGATTCTCCTATGGTTTACTGGTAGGAAGTTTTGCAGGTGATGTCCTGGTTTCCACCATGACAGAATTAATGACAAGCAGCAGCTAAGGAATCAACAAAACTGAAGACATTGACGGTTTCTCTGTACCTAGTTGTCTGCAGCTCCTACTGTGAATCCAACCATAATGAAAAGTTTCTTTTCCAATTTGAACATGTTCCATAATTTCCATAATAATCTATGGGGGAGGGGGGCTGGACTGTGGAATTTGTAGAACTTCATTGACTTTTCTGGTGTGAAGTTGGAACTAAATTTACCTGCTAGTATATTAGCAATATCTTTAGGTAAGAGTAGGTAATACAATTATGAAATGTTCTGAACATTGCACAGTATTATCTCTTAATCATCTGACAAAGTTAAAGGATTTATGAATATCTTTGGTTTCAGATGCTAATTTTAATTTGTCTACTGCTTTCATCTTCCTTACTGCAACTTTCAGATTTTTGTTGCTCTTTTTGACACATCTTTAATGTGGATATATTCTGATTCATTATGAGATTTAATTAGTTTTTTATTACACAGTTTAGTAATGCTGACATTTCAACAAGGTGGACAATTTTTACATTCCCAAATAAATTTGGTTCTGACCAGATCACTGGTTTATGCTGTTTGATACATAGGAGGAAAATGTATTGGCAAAAGTGACAGCTGAGGCTACACAGTGTGTGAAAATCTTGTGGTTGAATTTTGAAACCCCATTATATACTTTTAATAGATTTGTCTTTTTTTTAAAGTTCTTGAATTTATTTATTATTTATTTGCATTTATTTACAGGGAAAGTTCAACTGGGCACAGAACCCCTTTTCAGCAAAGGCCTGGGAAGAAAAGCTTGAGTTACATTATTTTATTTATCCTTTGTTGACCGGGTTAGTCCCAACTAGGCTAGCAGCCTCTTTTCAGGGGAGACCTGAGGTGGTGTTTATACTAGTGAACATATAAAAGAGAGTCACAAAAGCAGAAACATAAAACACGTGTAACAGAAACTTAAAACAAGTATATAAATCTGTGGCACTCACTGATGGCAAATCAGCACATTTCAATCATTTGCACCTATTTAGCAAAAGGAAGACTACAGATGAGGAACATCAAAACATAAAAGTGAAACCAGTTTTGAAAGAATGCTAGTAATGCTGTAAGTATGAGTGTTAGAAAATGTATTTAAAGTGAGTATACTTAAGTCCAGTAAAATGAGAGTTAATGAGTATAGGAATACTTTTTATTGGATAGAATTACTTACACAAGACTTTTACTATGTATAATGTATTTACACACGAGACCCTTTATTTTCTCAACAGGCTTACCTATCACTACAATAGGTGATGAGATGAGAAAGGGAAAATAAAGCTCTCTAGTCGAATTTACCTGCCAATCAGTAAAACAGCTCACTGTACCTATCTAGGAATGTCCAAAGGGCAGTTTCAGGTGTACTCTCCGGTCCAACTGGTGAATCTGGACATTTTGAGGCAATGTTACAAATGCCTCATGTACACAGACAACCCTCTCCTACCACTAAACACTAATACATGCGAGAGATGCAATTATACAGCCAAACTGGAGTTTAAGCTCTCTCAACCCAAGACTGGACCAGACAGTCAAGAGGAGAAGGGAATTACTTGCATCATACCACCAGTATCACAAAGACCTATGAAACCAGTACCGGCAAAAAACATACATAAATACACAAAAACATACTTGGAGGCTCTAAATAAAAGCCTGCAAAAGCAGACATCCAAACAACTTCCACCCCCAACACAAACCATGAAACACATACTTCACAAAACCAGTTTGCCATGCAATCACAGCCCTTAAGGCAAAATAACATATCCAACACACTAGTAATAGGTGACTCTATAGTCAGGCACACTGATGTCCCACTCACTAGGCTGAACAAGGAGAAGGTTACTGTTAGCTGCCTGTCGGGTGCCAGGATCCGCCACTCCAGAACAAGTAGAAATACGACTCTGTCACTGTCCATGTTGGTGTGAATGACCTGAGCCGTACCTCCCTGGACTACATGAAAAGAGACATGGAAGAGATCTCTGATCATGTAGCCCAGGCCAGTATGACCCTGACCCTTAGTAGCATCCTGCCCTCACCAAGAATGATACCACGGTATAAAGAAAAAATTATCAATTTCAACAATTGGCTAAGCTTCTGGTGTCATTCAAAGGGGATCCAGTGTCTGTCAGCCTGGGATGACATGCTCGACAAGCCATGCTGCTTTGCTAGAGACAGCTTGCTTCTGTCACCCTTAGGCTTTTGAATATTGGCCAAGGCTCTTATCACCCCCATAGTGCCTTTTTTAGGCAAGACTCAAAAGACAAACCCGCCGCCGTAAATAGCACAAGTAACAAAAAACTGAGGGTAATGCTACTCAATACCAGAAGTCTAAACCTCAAAATGCATGCACTCGAGGCACTCCTAGGTATGGAGAAAATCGATATATGTGCAGTAACAGAAACCTGGTTTAAGGCTCAAGAGAGCACCCCAGCATCACCAGACTACAACTCATACCATACATTTCGGCTACAAAACCCAGACCGAAATACAAAAGGCGGGGGCGTATCCATATTCATCAAGGATACCCACACCTCCAGGTTAGTGGCACAGCATGATGCTTCAGAGATCATCCACGTGCAACTAACAACGGGGAGAACTGCAATTCAAATTGTAGCTTGCTACAGATCACCCACCATGTCCCAGGACCCCCATTCTGCATTTCTGGAAATACTGGGAAACATAAAGGTCCTATCAAACACCCTGATACTGGATGATTTCAATTACCCAAACATTAACTGGGAGAACTACTAAGTACTAACTCCCTTGCCCAACATTTCGTAGAATTTATAAACTCAAATGCTCTGGATCAACTGTCAACACCCCCACCAGAGGTGACAACTTATTGGACCTGGTCATCACCAACATGGGCGACCGGTGTTTCCACACTGGAGGTCAACCCCTCACTGGTTAGATCTGACCATAAACTAATCAGTCTGGATATCCACATTCTGCCCCCACCCCAGTCAAAGAAACCACCGTGAAAAACTTTTCAAAAGCAAACTTCACATTACTTAAGACCGAGGTGGAAAATTTCAAATCCCCCATGCTAAAGGATAACGCTGCCCAAGCTGCAAAATCCTTTACTAATGCACTCTACTAGCACCTACAAGAATGCATGGATCGTGTTATCCCAAGCAAAACTAAGACTCACTCCTCCAAGAAAAGAAAACCAGTCTGGTGGACCCCTGACATAAACAAGCTATACAATAGAAGGAGGAAACTAGTACAGAAAAGAGTAAAATCCCAATTGGGGAAGACATCCCTGATCAGTATCAGCAAGAAACTACGATACCTCATAAAATCATCTAAGGCTAGCTTCGAAAGAAAAATTACCAAGAACTCCAAAGATAACCACAAGGCATTCTTTAGCTATGTCAAGAATCTAAGTGGCAATTCCCAGATCTGCTCGGAGTTAGTGCAGAATGGCACAAAATACACTGAAACGACCAATATCACCAACATCCTGGCAGACAGGTTCAGTGCAAACGTCACCCCCCTCTGACCCCAAAAGGGCCCATAACCATACCAGAAGAATGTAGTGCCCCTGAAATCACTGACACTCAGGTTAAAACAGCCCTCTCCAAAGCCAAAATCACAGCATCAATGGGACCAGACTGTGTCCCAGGCTGCGTCCTACAAGAGCTCAAAGATGAACTAACTCCTCACCTAAACACACTGTTCAAACTCAGCCTCTCCACAGGCTACATGCCCATAGAGTGGCGCACAGCAACTGTTATTCCGCTCCACAAAGGTGGAGCCACAACAGACCCCAGGAACTATCGCCTTATAAGCCTGACTAGCTTGGTCTGCAAGGCTATGGAGCGCATCATCATGGATCTCATTAACAGAGACATTGGGAACCTCCAAACACTGGACCCTACCCAGTTCGGCTTTGTTAAGGCTAGACCATGCCCGCTAAAACTGGTGGACTTCTTTGAGACAGTTACCAAGGCTATAGACGAGAGAAAGGTGGTCCACACAGCCTACCTAGACCTTGCAAAGGTCTTCGACACCATTCCCCATTCTGGTATTATAGACAAGCTCACCAGCCTGAACATAAACCCCTACTTCACGAGATGGGTTGCCAAATGGCTCACGGACAGAACTCACATGGTAAGAGTTGCAGGGGCTAGGTCTGACTCTAAACCGGTTACAAGTGGTGTTCCCCAGGGCTCAGTCCTAGGACCGCTCCTGTTCAGCATACACCTCTCAGAGGTACAGGCAAGCACAGGAGGACTATGGCTGACCAAGTTCACAGACGACTGCAAACTAGGGGCTATAACTGACTCTCCGGCTGACACAGACATCCTCCAATAGGGTCTCACTGAGACAGATACCTGGTGTCAAAACCATGGTCTCAAGCTAAATGACAAAAAGTGCATAGTCATCCCCTCTGGAAAAAACAAAGTACCCACAAATTACCACACAGGTGGTAGCCCCCTAAATACGGAAGACGAAATAAGGGATCTGGAGACCCAAGTAGATAGTAATCTCTCCCTTGATAATCACATTGCCAAAGTGGTTAGAAAATCCTTCTATGTGGCCCACCTAATCACAAAAGGGTTTGCATCCAGATCAAAAGAGGTTATTGTGCTCCTCTACACATCACTCATCAGACCCATCATAGAGTACAATGCCCCATTTGGGATGTACCTTACAAGACACCTGCAACAGCTGGAAAGACCACAGAAGTACCTCACCAAGAGGATCACTGGCCTCAAACAAAACGGATGCCCTATGCAGCTCAACTGAAGAAACTCCAGCTGTACTCGGTTGCATACCGCCTACTCAGAGGTGATCTCTGTCTGACATATAAGGCCATGTCCAAACCAGAACTGATGGACATGCTCCACCTAAAGACAACCATATCCCCTCGAGTCATATGCACTAGGGATCTAACCTCACCAGAACAATAAATAGGACGTGCTGGAGGAATAGATTTCTGTCCCAGAGACTTCTCATGCTCTGGAACAAGATTCCAATCTACATTAGGCAGAGCTCCTCACTAACACTCTTCAAGAGAAACCTTGACGAGTGGATGGGAAACAGGAAGTTTACCCCGCGGATCACTTCAGTGGCTCTGCTGGACAGAGGCACAGGGAACTAATCTAAGGAGGCGGCAAAAGCCAATACATTCTGGCTAGGCTTATAAATGCCTCTGGGAAGATAGCCTAGTACCTACCTATGAAGGGAGGAGGATCTTGGGATTATGTTGTATTACAATATCAAAACCATTAGTCTACTAGGAGGATTTTCATGTATATTTTAAATGAGGAAAGGTTGTCATTAAAGTCTTAGGTTTACAGGGAGCAAGTACAACATTTTGAAGATTTGGTTGCCATTTAGGGCTTTGCATGCTGAACTGTTAGCTTTGTGTATGCTTAGTAAGGATGTGTATATGGCTCACAGATGTATTGCTGGTATGTATGGTATAAGAATATTTTAGATTAGTATCATTGTGGGATTTTGGAGTAAAGAGGAATGATTTTTTTGGAGGAGATTTATCAGGAGTTGAGGGCTATTAAGCCATAAATCAATGGAAGAAATTAATTCTATAGTTTATGTTTATAATGAGTTAAGATTGTCTGCTGTACAGATGAGTGTCAAGTTGTTTGCATACTATACCAGCATGGCAGGATTAGAGGCTGTTTGAAGGTCATTTATGAAAATGTTGATCTCGGAAGTGTTCATTGCAGTGGGTTTAGAAGTCGTAAAGGACAAGATTAATGACTTGTGATTGGGTTTAACAAGAGATAAAGATACTACAATAGTAATGTAAGTCAATGCAATGTTTGTCAGTTTGATGTCAAAAAGATTTTAACCCCCTAGTGGGTGGATGAGTATTTTCACAAAGGAGGCAGCATTTACTAAGTTTAGAGTCTTTGGCATATGCAATCTTTGTGGTACAGCTGTTCAAGTTAATTGATGGATCACTGCAATCACCTGTCCAAAATGTATTTTTATTTACAGACAGTTCAGTAAGCATGTTTAGAAATCTTTCATGGTCCTTCTGTGACAAGGAAGATGCTCTAGCTCCAACAGTACCAGGAGCAAAAAGAAGAGGTCAATTCTGGCAACATTACAGGTATCAACACCAGTAACTTTGGCAAACATCAAAGACTGAAGCAATACTATTTTCATGAACTTCATCAGTAACTTGACCCTGAAATATTACAAATCCTAAACATCTAGTGAATTAAATAAATTAAAAAAAAACAGGTTACAAACTGAAATATTTCTTGCTTAGGGTGATTTGAAGTTCAATAAATTCTGTTTGTGGGTCAGTTGGAATCTGTCAAGAGATACCTGGATCTCTGACAAAGTACAGTTGTGTACATTACCATAAATGTAGATGTTCGAGTATATTCACTGTTGCAGTCATCACACTTGGGTTATCTGCCTGCAGGTAGCCCTCAGTTGGCCTGAATACCAGAGTCTTACTATTTCTGCATCGGATGCTGTCGCTTCTTCCATGACGTCAGGTCGTCAAGGGTATAAAAACAGGCAGGTGACGCCATTACATCAGTTTTTCTTGCCCCAAATGTCAGGAGCGCCCAAATAGGGAGGTAGTACATGGTGTGGAAACCACCACCAGTAAAAAGTAAATACCAATACCATTAGGAACAGCCATAGAGAGGAGAGATAGAAAGATATAGAAAACCATGGGCCTGGAGGGAGGGTAACCAGGACTGCAACAATGCACTCGAATATCTACATTTATTGTAAGTGTACACAACTGTACTATGTTCTTCATGTTTCACTGTTGCAGTCATCACACTTGGGTCGATTCCCAAAGCTGAGTAAGGGTGGAGGCAGTCAAGAAGAGTTAGGGCTGGCTAGTAGGCCCTGCAAGACTGCTGTAGAAAATCCTGCTCTGGATTTGGAAAAGATAGGTAAAGTGGTAATGCTTGGTGAAGGTGTGTACAGAACTCCAGGTTGCAGCTTCCAGAATGTCCCTGGTAGGGACTCCCCTAAGAAATGCTGTAGAGGAAAACGTAGCCTTAGTGGAATGTGTTCTAACCCCCTGAGGGGTTGGTTTTCCATGGTGCTTTTAGCAGAAATGGATGCAGTGTGCTATCCATTTGGAAATGGTCTATTTAGAAATGGCCTTGCCCTCTGCCCCTGTTGCAAAGCTGGTCAGATTTTCTGAAAGGCAAAGCTGGTCAGATTTTCTGAAAGGCTTAGTCCTATCAAGGTAGAACCTGGGCTGTCTGTGCACGTTCAAAGACTACAGGATCCTTTCCCCTTTATTCTGAGGGTTAGGGAAGAAGGTTCGCAAATGGATGGATTGGTTTAGGGCCATACTGGACACCGCCTTAGGCACAAAGGACGGGTTAGTCCTGAGGGGAAACCCTGTCAGCATGGAAGATAATAAGGGGTTCCACAGCCATCAATGCCTGTAGCTCAGACACTCTTCTAGCTGAAGTGATGGCTAGAAGCAAGGCTGTTTTCCAATAGAGGAATTTTAACTCTGCTGAAGCAGGGGAAGCATGAGCTTTTCCAGTACAAAGTTAAGGTCCCAAGCAGGGATGGATGCTCTCCTTGGGAGCCTTAAGTTGTTAGTCCCTCTCAGGAACTGTTGGATGAGAGGGTGAGAAAATAGAGGTGGCTCAGTATTATAATGAGCTGAAATGGCAGAGGCATGAATCTTAATGGAGGAGAAGGATAGGCCTCTGTGGAGTAGCTCTGCTAGATAATCCAGGGTTAGAGGTAAGGAGGGCACTGCTGTGTCCTTTATTTTAGACTGAATCCAAGAACAATATATTTTTCACTTTTCCATACAGGATTTCCTAGTACTAGGCCTTCTGGCTTCAAGAAAGATGTCCAGCACCTGTTTACTTAGGATTGATGGTGGAGTATTCAAGGAATAAGCCAGGCTGCAAGATTTAGGGTTTGCAATTGTAGATGCAAAATCTGTCCCTCCTGCTGTGACAGCAGGGTAGGGGTCTGGTGTAGGTGCCAGGGTGGCACTGATGTCAGGCTGCGCAGGAATAGGTACTAATGCTGGCGTGGCTAGTCGGGGGCAATCAGAATTGTCCTTGGCCTGTCTTCTTTTATCTTGAATAGTACTCTTGAGAGAAGGGGCAGAGGGGAAAAGGCATAGTTTGAGAGGTTTTCACATTGAAAGGAAAGGGCATCCACCTTCCAGGCCCTGCTGTGAGGGTTCCTAATGCAGAATTTACTTCACTGGTGGTTGTGTGGGTAGGCAAAGAGATCCATCTCTGGGGTCCCCCACCTCTGGATCAGAAAGTGGAAGGTGCTGGGCTCCAATTTCCACTTGTGTGGGTCTAGCAGATTTCTGCTTAAGTCATCTGCCAGTGAATTTTTGTTTGCCTGACAGGAATTGAGCCTGTAGATGGACTTGGTTGTCCAAAGCTGTGCTCCACAGAGTCATGGCTAACCTGCAGAGTGGATAAGAATGGGTTCCCCCCTGCTTATGTACCACATAACTGTGGTGTTGCCTGTTTTTATCAGCAGTTGTCCTGGAAGGATTAGGTATCTGAAAGCTGTCAGAGCATTCTGTACAGCTAGCATCTCCTTTTGGTTGATGTGCAGGAGAATTTGGCTTGGGCTCCAGTGGCCCTGAATACATTTGCCAGCCATGTGGGGCCCCGATGCATAGTCTGATGTGTCTGTGGTCAAGGTTTGGGCGGCATGGGGTAGAGCAAAATGCAGTCCCTTGTTGTGGTTGCATGCTTCTGCCCACCAAAGGAACTCTGCCCTCAGACAAGGTATGACAGGAATGACTGTTTCCAGGTCCTGAGAATGTTGGCACCAAAGACTTTTTAAGTGCCACTGAAGTTTCCTCATATGCAGTCTTGTATATGGAATTAGCAGAATACATGAGGCCATGAACCCTAGGACTTGCAGTATTTTTATTGCAGTTAGCTGGGTTCTGGTGGCCATTTGCTTGAAGTAGTCTGTCAGATAGACCTGTTTTTCTGAAGTGAGAAATGCCATCTGGGAAGTTATGTCCAAGCTTGCTCCCAGGAATACAGTCTTCTGACTGGGCACCAGTTGTGATTTATTTTCGTTGATGGTGTACCCCAATGAAGTGAGAAGGCTTTTTACGAATGCCAGGTGCTGAAGCAGCAATTCCTGGCTGGCCGACTGAATCAGGCAGTCATCCAAGTACAGGTAAATTTGGATATTTCTCTGCCTGCAGTATGCAATGGCTTGAGCCAGGCATTTTGTGAATACCCTAGGCGCAGTAGATAAGCCAAAGGGAAGTGCAGAGAACTGATAATGTATAGATGCTGCCATGAAACGTAAATATTTCCTGCATGATTCCGTGATGGGGATGTGGAGATCAGCTTCTTTTAAGTCTAGGGTGACTAACCAGGCATCCTTGACTAGCATAGGGAGAAGCTGTTGCAGAGTAAGCATCTTGAATTTTGGGACCACCAGGAAGGTGTTGAGAAATGAAAAATCCAAGATTGGGTACCAAGAGCCCTCTTTCCCGGGTACCAGGAATAGTCTGGAGTAGAAACCCTGACCCCTTTGTTCTACTGGAACTGGCGGAATAGCTCTGATGTTGAGCAGGGAAAGAACTTGGTTTTGAGCTTCCGCCCACTGGTTTGGAGGAAGGTCTGGAAACCCACTTGGGGTTGGCGGTGAATAGAAATAAAATTTGCACTCCTGGGATACAACGCTGAGGACCCGTCGGTCCTGAGTGTTGGGCATCTAGTTTTTTGCATGAAGGGCAAGTTTTCCTCCTAGGGGCACAAGCAATTGAGCAGGGCTGGGAAGTAGATTTGAGAAGTCATTGTGAACTTTTTCCATAGGGAGGTGGCTTACCACTCCCTGTTTTAGGGCTGGGTGCACTCCACTGATTAGACCTCTGCATACCCTGAGACTGTAGTCAGGGTGGTCTGTTTCCCCTGGGTCTTGTTTGGGAAGGCCTGGAGGGGGCTGGAAAGGACCAGTGTTTTGAAGTGCAATGCCTACTGAATCGAGGTGGTTGCACTTGTCAGAATTATTTAACAGTTTGCATAGATTTAGCTTTTTCTTCTATCTTTTTAAGAACAACTTCTTCTTTGGTGCCAAACAAAACGTCCTTATTTAAAGGAGTGTCTAGTAATTTGGAATTGACATGATCTGGCAAGGTCTGCTCTCCTTCAGCCAAGCATGTCTTTTCACTACAGAGCCAGTGACCGCAGCCCTGCAAGATGCTTCTAGGGCATCAAAGCCACACTGCAAAGTATGCTTACTAATTTGGTTTGCAGAATGCATAAGCTCTTGCAAATCTTTACTTTCTGTACAATCTGGAAATATTACCATTTTTTGTTTTGATGAGTTCCATAATATGTTGCTGGTACTTCAGCATGTGAAACTGGCAATTCACTGCCCTGATAGCAAGAGTTGCAGAGGTATATACCTTCTTACCCCATCTGTCTAAAGCTCAGGAATCCCTGTCCAAAGGGGTAGGATTTTTGGCTGTAGTAGCCTTAATACCTTTAGGTCCCTGGGAAATGATCTCTGGATCAGCAGTAGGATTCTTGAAAAGAAACTTGTGAAAATCAGGTACTTGGTAGTACCTGTCAGGTTTCCTTAGGGCCGGAGGTAAGGTGTCTGGAGTAAGACTGGATTCCATGAAAACATCATCCACAACATCCAGGACAGGGGGGAATAGCTGAAGAAGGCCTGTGCTGAGGTAGCTCTAAAAATTATCTAAGTATCTTTTTGGACTGAGGATAGTCTTGGCATTCCCAATGGAAATGCTCTCAAAGTATACAAGGTTTCACCAAAAGAGAAATCCTCTGGAGGGGAGGCAGACGGAATGGATTCCTCTGCATCTGAATCCTCATAGGCTGATAAGGGCATGTCCTGATAATCACAAAGGTAAGTCATTGGACTCCTGGTCTGTAGAATCTGAAGGCAACTGAATTCTTTGTCTCTTAGCAGGGGAAGGCTGGCTACCCCTAATTAGCGTGATAAGGTCTTCAGCCATTCTAAGCATTTGTTTTTGTGGCATGGGGGCCTGAGCATGTGCTTTGGTCATCGGTTTTCTAAGCGTAGCGTGTACTCTGGGCCTACGAAACTTGGTAGTTTTGGCTAAAAAAGAAGGCATCGGTTTAATTTGAACATTGGTAGGTCGGAAAACACCCTCAGAAGCCGGTGCCTGCACAGTGGCTCCGGACCCATTCAAGGTAGAGACATCCGCTGGTTCCATAGTCGAAGAAGCATCTTGTGGCATACCGGACTCCGAATGGGTCTCAGCAGAGGCCTGCGAATCCACAGAAGCAGGCATCAGGGGCTGCAAAGGTGCCTCACTGAGTACCGGTGGACTGGCGACTAGTATAATGGAATAGTCGTCAGCAGTTTTGGACCTATGCGGTCTGTCTTTATCATTATGTTTTTTTCGGAAGATCGGTATCAGATGGCTTACCAAAGCCATTTCTGAATACGGACATTGACAGCAAAAGAATTTAGCAACAAAAATAGCCTGACGGCAAATAGTTTGGGCGTTAAACAAGGCACAAAACTGACAGCGAAGGACGTTGTGGTCTGGGCCTAAACAGGTAATGCAGTAAGAATGAAAATCTCTGTGAGGTATTTGCTTTCCACAGGCAAAACAACTGTTATTTCTTGCTCTAACCGATGTCAGAAAAAGTATCCCCAATGGGGTACTTAGCTTTAGAAGACTTCAGGATTTTCAACTCGAAAAACAAAAATTTCAGGTAGTAGCCGACTGGCACTTGTAAACTACTTCTGCTTCGGGCTCCTCCTCGGCAAGAAAGACTGAAGTAATGGCGTCGGCTGCCTGTTTTTATACCTTTGATGACCTGACATCATGAAAGAAACGACAGCATCCAAAGCAGAACTACTAAGACCCTGGTATTCGGGCCGAATGAGGGCTACCTGCAGGCAGATAATCCAAGTGTGATGACTGCAACAGTGAAACACGAAGAACATCTACTGATATTACCCCACACATTCTAGCAGATTTGAATGGGTGATAGGGACTGAAAATTGATAAAAAGGGGATGATGCCTTTACACTGAAATCAGATTACTGTTACAACACAGACATGGAAGAATTCAAGTTGAAGGAAGCATCAAGATCCAGTAATTTATTAAGACTTAGGGCACTGAGCAGAGCAACCTTGATATGGTCTGGGCTGAATTTACTGGAAGCCTTTTAATTATTTTGTAATGTGCACAAATTGGATTTTGTCTAAGACGGCACTATGATGGCAACACGTGCTTTGGCTAGAAAGCAGAATCCATGGGAAAAAAAGTGCAGGCGATCCATGACAAAGCAAGTTAGGCTGATGACCATCTCATCTTAAGTGGACACATACTGGATCCCCATAGAAAGATACCAGCTACTTATAAAATGGTTAAAGTCCGACATCTTTTCTTTGCAGCTGGATACAACTTGGGTAAGGACAGGCTCCCACTTGGGGTACAGCCTCACCTGCATTTGACACTTGCATAGCAAACTCCAATATGTTTCTTTACATGCCCTTCAGAGTTGAGTTTCTCAGGTAATTCAAGCCTAAACGAGTCACCACCAGGAAATAGTTATATCTGCTCTGCTTATGGAACTGAAGAGCCCTTAAGATGTTATGAATCTTGGCACTCAAAAGACAGCTGTCAAAATGTATTTTTCTAGTCTAGTGATGCAGAATCAGATGCCTGATTACAAAGTCAGTAATTACTAGGACATTTCTACTTGGATGGGCAGACTAGATGGCAGTGGATGGTTTACATTTTGCAGCCTGGTAATTGACTGAATTATGAGAGTATGGTGGAGTTGTGTTACTGGATTGTTGCTGAGACTCTTCAGTCCTAATTCTTGAAGACCTGGGGAGTGATTGTTTTATTTATTTATTTTTTTCACATTGTCATAACTTTCTATATTTAACCATAGAGTTTTTCTCCTCAGGATTTTATCATAGACAGATTTTAATTCCCAGTCAGACTTTCCTGGTAAACAAATAAAAAAGTAAACAAATATTCATGCATATACATATGGTACCACAAAATGGGCCTCCATTTACGGAATCTGATGGCATCTCCCTGCCCACTTATCAAGTCACAGTTAAAATTTTCTACTCATCATTGGACACAGCAATGAAGCCTTTAATACCAAATTCAAAGCTTTCAATGTCAGACTGCAAAGTATACAGCAACTCCTTTGCTCACCAGTGACACATCATTCATCCCTTAAGCTCTAGCAATGTCCCTACAGCTCTAAATTCTAATTTAATGCCGTCTTTGTTATACGCTCTTGTGTCTCTTAGCACAATCAGCACATGCAGAACCAGTACCAAACTAAATACCAGCTTATCTTACTACAATACAAAAAACTTGGCTGCTTTCTATGGTCTTTCACATCATTCTGGTTTTTGTTTCTAAAATGGAAAATTCTCTGTCACAAACAATATCATATTCATTCTCAACTGCACTCTCACTCCTTCCTATTCAAGACTCTGTTCATAGCTGTACTGAGTATTATCTGCATGTAAACTTACCTCCAATTTAACTTCAATTAAAGTTAAATGTTTTTCTTACTGCTTTTGGTCATCATGGCACTCATACTTTGTAATCATGTTTAAGTACCCTCCTGATCCTAATTATATCATTTTTTAATATTTTACACAAATATGCTTGTAATCCTTAAAGCTCTTAGTGACAACAAAACCTAGAACACTTTCTATCAAATTTGCAAATAAACCAAGTAAGACTTCTCTCTCCTAATCTGGATCTCCTGACAAAGTAATTGGCACACACTTGTAACAGGATGATTCAGTTACTGCCTCATAATAAAATTACCACTTCACTTTGGTTTGACTACAACTACATGCAAAACTGGGTTTACAGAGTAAAACCTGCACTCTCTTTTATGATCAATGGTGTGCTATTAATAACACACTATTTAGGCAGTTACTTCAAGGATCAGTAGTACTGACAAAATGTGTAACTTCACACCCAACTTAGCATATGACTACAATTACAAACTGGTGGGTAAGATAATCATACCATTTAACATTTAAGGCAGGAAAGTGCAGGAAAATGTCAAAAGGACTTCAATTACATATTTTAATACTAAAAAAGCTGCACTAAAATAAAGTATTTCTTATTTAAGGGAAACAAATAATAGACAATAAATCATTAACAGAAAAGGTACTGACATTCAAGGACAGTGTGTATTTTTTTTTTAATTTAGTACCCTCTTCACAGTTTCTTTTGTGAAAATACAAGGGCTCATTTCTTTTTATTACAAACTATCTGGCTAAGCACTTTAGGGTTCTGATTCTTTAAGATTCTACAGTGACAATGGTATGCTAAATGAAATTACCTATAAACTGAGATAAGCTTTTGCCTATCACCTACAAAATCTCTGACATACAGCTATGATTTTGCCATTCTTACATGGAAAGACTCAGAAACAAATCATGTAATTTCCAGTTCTTGGAAATGAGTGCTTCTCATGACAGGCATATTCTTATTCTTCTTTCTTTAATGTTAGGATTTTTGTTTATAAAACAATGCTTTCTAACCATCCGTCCTGTTCCCTGGATTCTTCTCTCTTCAGATGCCAGCTTGTGCAGACATTTAGGTCTTAGCTTGCTAAAGCTAGGAGGAAGAAGACCTGATGCCCCAGGCTGACAAGTGGTAGGTGGTAAAGAGGGTCTGCGATGTTGACCTACAGGGACAAGGCTGGCAGAAGCAATATTTGTAGCAGAAACAGCAGAAGCCAGTGGAGTTTTGCGATAAGGCAGCTGGTTGTTGTTGTGTCTTTCGGCTTTTCCCGGTCAGGGGTCGTCACAGCGGAACTCCGGTCCAGTAATGATTGGCAGTAGATTTTTACGTGCTGGCTTGCCGGGCCTAACGCACAACCTTCAACGAAGGAACGCCCATTCACGCATGTTGCCACACAGAAGACGCTCTGAGAATCGAACGGGCAATGTCTAACTGTGAGGCGACAACGCTACAGCAGCACCACCAAAGTACAGAAAAAGCCTGGAGTTGCACTGATCTTTAAATGCTGAGAAAGATAAGTTATCCAGGCTAAAACTGCACTGTAGCATTGGCCAACGGGCAGGCTGTAGATAGAATTCAATTTAAAATGGACACAAAACTTAAAAGCACAAAAGAAAACAAACAAGAAAATACATCTTGCACAGTGCAAACACAAAAGCAAAATAATAAAATCAAGATACAGATGACACAAACAGAATCAAAAATTCCATAGGACACATTTAATTCACATACAAACAAGTAGCAAATAGAAAATAGCAGGATCAGTGAAACATTGTTTGTTTCTCTGTACAGGTAGACTATTATTCCTTTCCACTCTAGACACAGACATTTGATCCAGAGAGGTTTTCCTTATGATCCCACTTTAATTCTCAGATCCAAGGGTTGTACAAACAACAGAAAGAATCTCTGGTATCAATGTGCAAAATCATTAGGTTATGTTGATCTGCAGGTTTTTTTCAGCTACAGACTTCTGAAGATGGGCCTTCTTCCACTCTGCAAATGAACTAGGTTAACAAGCATTTACTGACAACAAAGCATCCAGTGACAAGGGGCACTGGTAGCTGGGAAAGTTATTTGAGGTTAAAAATAATGGCTATGGAAATTATCCTTTTCAGCTAAATCCTACCCCCGTTATTAGCAACTTTGGTCTCACTTGCTAACAGATGAGCATGGAAAGGAAACTAGCCTTCCTGGTACTGCCTTAAATATACCTGTGGCACTAGTACTTGTCACTTTAAAAGGCTCTATTCTCCAAACAGATGCCTCTTCCAACCTGCCTTGCTGCAGCACAATACAAGTTCAGCCACAAACTCTTTTTTTTGTCTAAGCTGTGGCATGCCATACTAACTCTGTTTCAGTTCTGAATGTTTACAATGGATTAAACACTACATCTCTCTTCACCGACCACTCTAGTTGTCTTCATGTACTCACATTTTCCACTTTTTGATCACAGGAGGTTACTAGGCTATAGACCCCAGAGGTCATTTCAAGCCTAGCTGTTTCATTTCAATGTAATACCAACGACACTCTAGTCAACACCTAGGACTGTATTTAGTAATGACCACATATAGGCGGTTTGTGGGCGCTATCCCCGGTAAGAATTTACAGTGCCTCATCCACTCGTCCAGGTTCCTTTTGAACAGTGTCATAGAGGTGCTCTGCTTCACATGAATTGGCAGTCTATTACAAAGACGCGGAAGTCACTGACAGACAAATCTGTCCCTCCAACACATCTTATTTAAGCCGCAGGCCACATTTAGGTCCCTGGAAAGGATGGCTCTAGTCTTGTTAGATTTATTGATGTGCAGGAAATTCATTAGGTTTTATTTATTTACAGTATTTGTTTACCAGGAAGGTCCACTGGGCCTAGAAGAGCCCATTTTTGGTGGAGGCCTGGGGAGAAAAGCTCAGACAAAAACACAGATGCAGAAAAAAAATTACACATTAATTAGTACAGAAATAGAAACAGTGTTACACATGGTGGTTACAGTAATATATACAGCATACATACATAAGTCAGGAATTTAGTTGGTTTGATTACAGTAAAATATACAGAATATATACATAAAAGCAGGAATTTAGTTGGTTGCCAGATGAATTCAGAGTCGGAAAAACGGAGATAAATTATTCAGCATTATTGTACCAGTATCTAGAAGTAATGAAAAAAAATATGGCGAAAGTATCATCAGTCACTAATAGTAAAAAGCATAGGAATTTAGTTATAATATAAGGAGAAGGAAGAGGCTAGGTTATAGAGCAGGTACATAGCCAGGAAGAGTTGAGATGGTTTTTCAGTATTTGTTTGAAGGTGGTGGTGCTGCCCGTGTTTCTTATAGGAGGAGGAAGCAAGTTCCATAGTTTGGCAATGGTGAAGAAGTAGTGCAGTTGACCAGCCGGGTAAGGTGGACTTTTCTACTTTTAGAAGTAGATGATTTTCAGATCTTAGTTGCCTGCTGGGTTGGTATTTGGCAAGTAGAGTTGAGAGAGTAGGAGAGTCTGTGGTTTGGGTCGGACACTGCTCTATAAGCCAGGCATAGGTCTCCCCTAAGAAGTCTATATGATACTGAGTATAATGACAGGGACTTTAGTCAGTCTGTGTAAACCACGTGCTGGAGTCCCTTGATCTTCTTTGTTAGAAATCTCTGAGGTCTCTCCAACTGCTGCAGGTGCTTTGTATGGTACATGCCAAAAGGGGTATTATATACTCAATTACAGGCCTGATTAGTGACGAGTATAGAGGGATCACAACCTCCTTTGCTAATCGTGTGTGCCATGTAGAAAGCCTTCCTTACTACAGTAGACACATGGTGGTCAAAATTAAGGTCGCAGTCCATTTGTGATCCCAGATCCCCTACCACTTCGTAGGTACATAGGGTATTGTTAATTTGATAGTGTGAAGGGACACTGTTTTTACCAAAAGGAATGATGATGCATTTCTTTGCATTTAGTTTGAGACCATAACTAAGACAACAGCTGTTTGTCTGCATAAGACCCTCCTGAAGTATTCTGATATCTTTTGGGGGTTCAGTAATTGCACTGTTTGCAGATGTCTGCAAACTTGGTCAGCCAAAGGCCCTTAGTTTTGGACTGAATTTCTGAGAAGTATATACCAAACAGTAGGGGGGCCTAGCACTGACCTTTGTGGCACCCCACTAGTGTCACGTCTGCTGGTTGATATGGAGTCACTCACTTTGATACAGTGTGACTGGCTTGTAAACCAGCTGGCAATCCATCATATAACAAAGGGCTTTATATTCAGTTTGCTAGGTTTATTGGTAATGCTTGTATTGCCACAGTCACATAAGGCCAGCAGGAATCACCTGTCTTCGACCTAGAGGCAAGGAAAAGCAATGGCGGTGCTGCTGCAGAAAGCAAGTCAAATCTTTGTCTCATATGCATGTTGTTGATTTTCAGTTTTACTTATTGCTCTCACTCAAGTGAAAACAGCCACAACATATAAGTAAGGTATCGTTGTTACACTTCTAGTCACACAAACTAATAAAACAGTCGGGTACTGGAACATGTTGCCTCCTTTACTGTGAGAACATCTTTCTCCAACAAAGTCAAATGAAATGCATCAGTTCTGAGTGATAATTCTGTTCTAAGCTTATATGCTTCCAACTAGCTTTACTTGTACTCCCTTTTTACCGATTTAAAAAGTACTTTTTTGCAAATGCTAAAAGTCAGATTATGTTTAAAATTTCATTTTTACAGTAAGAGTTATACCATGTCATGTTTATTGTCCATTTACAATCTGAATTTTACTTTACTGAGAGAAATTATGCATATTTTGATTTTATACATTAACAAACATTAAGTACAACCTTAATCAAACTATACAAGAAAAAACACAAACAATTACAAAAGTTCATAGAAACCTGAAGGTAATGCCTCTGAGCAAACTCCTGAAATTAAATCACAGTTTGATTTCAAAGTCTGAAGTAGGATATCCTACTGCATTTAAACATGCTACACAAGGAACACACACATGGGAAAGCCCCAGCTCTGTTAACTGCAAGAGGCACAAAAATTAAATATGGGTAAAATGCAGTAAAGTGCCACTGATAAACAGACAAAAAGAAGCATAAAAAAGTGATTTTTTTTTCATTAATACAATTAATTGTGTGTGTGTGTGTGTGTGTGTGTGTGTGTGTGTGTGTGTGTGTGTGTGTGGTGGTGGGGGGCAATCTAAACAAACTCATTTGAAAGGGATACATCAGCCAAAGATGACCCTCAGGTATTTTCAAAGCTTTAAATTCATCTAAGATGCATAAAAAGAAGTTATTTTCAAAGTTTTAAATTCATCTAAGATACATAAAAAGAAGTTATGTACTCACCATAACGTTCCATGTTTGTAGTCCATCTCATCCTTCATTCTTACACATGGGTTTGAAGCCGATCCTCGGCTCTGACTCGGCCTACTTACAAGCACAAAGTCAGTTGGCTCATGGCTAGGTAGGTATCTCATGGTGCACCAGTAGCATACCCAGATCTTGTTTGCTGCTAAGAGAAACAATAACAAACCATACAGAAAGAACCCAATAATAAAAGGTCTCCAGTGAATAATAATAATAATAATATTATTTTTCTGTCTCCAGATCCTACCAGGATAGGGGTAGGAGGGTGGGTTCATAGGAATGGACTACAAACATGGAACATTATGGTGAGTACATAACTTCTTTATGTTCTGTAGTCCTATCTCGCCTTCATTCTTACACATGGGTCAGCATCCCTAGCACCTTATTCTTGGGTGGCTCAAGGAAAAATACTCCTGAGTACTGTGGAACCAAAAGATGCTCTACCTCTGGAGGTTAAATCCAATTTGTAATGAGTAATAAATGTGTGAGGGGTAGCCCAAGTTGCTGCTGCACAGATATCAAATGGGACCTTGGCTTGAAAGGCTGCAGAGGTAGACTGAGATCTCGTAGAATGAGCCTTAATTTTGAAAGGTAAAGGCTTACTATCAGAAGCATAAATGTAAGCTATACAGCTACAGATCCAATTTTAGAGGGTCACTTTGGAAACTGGCAAACCTAATCTGGAGTCAGAGAAGGAAATAAATAATTGGTCTGACTTCTTGAATTCCTTAGTCCAGTGCAAATAAAAACGTAATTGTCTATAAACATCCAATTGATGAAACATATATTCTGCTGCGCTGGAATGATTAGGGAAGAACACCAGACGTTCTATGGATTGGTTCAAAGTGCTATGGGAACAGACCTTGGGGACAAAGGATGGATTAGTACGAAGAGATACTCTATCTTTGTGAAATATCAGATAAGGGGGTTTGACCGACAATGCTTGTAACTCTGACACTCGTCTAGCAGATGTGATTGCCACCAGACACAAAGTTTTCCAAGACAGAAATTTCAAAGGTGACGAATGAGAAGGCTCAAAGGGTGGAGACGTTAATTTGGATAGCACAAAATTCAAGTCCCATGAAGCAACCGTTTCCTGAAATGGTGGTCTTAACAAAGTGGCACCTTTGAGGAAGGTTTTGCACAACCTATGTGACATCAGATTAGAATCTTGTAGGCCTAGATGAAAATTAGAAATCGCTGCCAATTGAACCCTGATTGTGGCAGCCGCAGATCCCTGGTGGAAAAGTTCAGACAAAAATTCCAAAAGCACCGGAATGGAAGCTGTATAAGGGTCAACATTCTTTTTCTCAGCCCAGATAGAGAACCTCCTCCATTTACTGGAACATAATCTCCTAGTGGAGGGTTTATGAGAGGACGTAAGGATATAAGTCACAGAGAGTGAGAAGTCGGGAAGCCTGACTAGGGATGGAAATGGAGCAGCCTAGCTGTCAAATTTAGGGTGTGTAAGGTGGGGTGAAGTGAACCTGACATGTGCGTCAAGAGATCTAACACTGGGTCCAGAATCCATGGATCATCTAGGAGATGAGGCCAGAGGAAAGGGGAACCAAACCTGTCAAGGCCAGTAAGGAGCAATGAGGATCAGTTTGCTTCCCAGCTGTTTCGCTTTCTGAATCACTTTGGATATGAGAGAAAAGGGAGGGAAAGCATAAAGGAGACCCAGAGGCCAATCGTGAACAAGTGCGTCTCTCGATGACTCCCCCGGAGGGGAGGATGAGGGAGAAATAGCTGCTGCATTTGGCACTGATTGGGCAGGCAAAGAGATTGCAGCAAGGCTGTCCCCATCTATGGAAAATCTGCTCCGCTATTTCCTGTTTCAGAGACCACTCGTGAGGCATCAAAATTGCCCAGCTGAGTTTGTCGGCTATCACATTGGTTGTCCCCGGGATGTGCGTTACCACCAGAAAGAGCTGGGAAGATATCACCCATTTCCAAACTCGGATGGCCTCTCGACAGAGTGGGTATGATCTGGTTCCACCTTGTTTGTTGATATACCATACTACCGATATGTTGTCTGATTGTATTGCAATAAGAGGAAGAAGGTCGAGAAGTGCTTGCAACGCCAGGAGCACCACCCTCATCTCTAGAACACTGATATGCAGGTGAGCCTCGTGATATTGCCATGTGCCTTGGACAGTCCTGCCTAGATAATGCCCCCCCACCCTATCTGTGAGGCATCCATGGTCACAGTGGCAATGGGTTGGCGAGGGACAAATGGAGTGCCTGTGGTTAACTAGTTGGGTTGAGTCCACCAAATGAAGTCCTTCTTGCAATAGTCTGTCAGCAGTATGTGATGAGTTATGGGTAGTTGTTGAAAGGACCACTGGGATGATAGGAGCCACTGAAGAATCCGCATGTGTAGTCTGGCTAGTGGCACTAGTAGTATGGTAGAAGCCATGGTATCTAGGAGCTTCAGAACAGTCTTGGCCTTGACTTTTTGGAGGGGGAGAAGATGGTGAATTTGAAGAACCAGATTCTGTGCCCTTTCTACTGGAAGATGAGCCAACATGGCTACTGTGTCTATTTCTGTGCCTATAAAAATCACAAATTGAGAGGGCAATAACGAAGATTTTTCCCAACTGATAGTAATTCCCAACTGGGCACAAAGTTGAATAGTAGCGTCCCTGGTCTGAAGAAGTAGATGCTTGGTGGGGGTGGTCAGGAGCCAGTCTTCCAGATACAGAAACACCTGGAATCCTCAACGTCTCAGGTAAGCTGTCACTACTGCCATACACCTGGTGAACACCCTGGAGGCTGTGGTGAGACCAAAGGGCAGAGCATGAAACTGGTACTGACTGGCTCCCAGCCAGAAGCGTAGACAACTCCTGGACGCCCTGTCCATTTTTATGTCGTAGTAAGCGTCTTGGAGGTCTATTGAGCACACCCAAGTGCCTTTCCCCAAGTAACAGGAGTATAGACTGCAGTGTCACCATCTGGAACTTGTCCTTCTTTACGGATTCGTTTAATTTGCTGAGGTCCAAGATGGGCCTCCAGTCCCCTGTACATTTTGGCACTAAAACGAATCTTGAGTAAGTTCCTAATCCTATTTGGTCTGCGGGGATGGTTTGGATGACTCTTTTTGCCAGCAACTTGTTGACCTCCACAGTTGCCTGATCTGAATGGAACATCCAGGATCCATTTGGGAACATGAGGTGGCAGAGAAAAAGGTTTGGAATAACCTCTGGTGATAATTCTTTGTACCCATCTGTCTTGAGTGATACTTAGCCAGGCTTCCGGATACAAAGAAATGTGACTCCCGACCGGCTCCAGAGAAGCACAGTCAGGCCCCACATCAGGAGCGCTGGTAGGGCCGGCCCAGAAACGAATCACAGCCTCCCTGGTTTTGCAGTCCACTCCTGCCTCTAGGGCGATTTCTAACATTTCCTCCTCTGCCTCTGAAGGAATCACCCTGTGCAACCTGGAAAAACCTCTGGGACTTCTTGAACCACATTTTACCACCTCTCTGACCCTTAGAGTATGGTCTAGAGGGGACAGTAAAATGTACTCCCACAGCAGAGAGTGTTTTCCCTTTTGGCGCTTGCACTGGGTGAGTGAGTCCTTTACCTTAGGTCCAAACAATGAAGAACCGTCGCAGAGGGCGTTGGTAAAGGTAGACTTGAACGGTTCCGCAAAATTACACAAGCGTATCCAGGAATGACTCCTTAGGGAAATTTCTGAACCCGCTGCTCTGCTCGTTCCATTGGCTGCATAAGAGATGAGCCTCATGGACAAGATGACAATAGAGTTCAAGGTGGACAACTAGGCAGACACCTTCTTAGGGACTCCCTCAGTGGATGTACCTTGTAGAGTATCTCCCAGCTCCTTTATGAGAGCTCTGTGAAGCCTCGTGAAGTGTGTAAGGTAGTTCAGGGATCTAAGAGTAAATGCCGCTGACGAAAAGATACGTTTCCCATATCTGTCCATTGTTCGAGACTCTTTATTCGGCGGATGGACAGAAGAAGAAGAAGTCTCCGCTAGCTCCTTCTTAGTGGCTGCCGCCACCACCATGGCATCTACGGGAACACCCTTTGACAAAAATTCCTTCTCCTTGGGAGCTGACAAAAATTTATTTGGTCTCCTGGGGACTGGCTCCATGGCATCAGGAGTATCCCACACCATCCGACTAATGAGCTCTAACAGTTCGTCGAAAGGTGGAGACACCCAAGAGGCTGAAGGTTGAGACCCGAAAGCCTTCAGGTACACCAACTCCTCATCAGAAGGGGTGACAGTGGGCCAGCCACACCTCTGCTTAAGGATCTCCAGGACGTCTACAAAGGAGGCATCATCAGAGGACGACTTGGAGGACATTTCTGACTCCTCAAGGTCGGTGTCCGAGGTAAGTGACTCGTCCTGGGAGTCTACATGCTTCCTCTTGCATGCTCTCTTCCATGGGGGCTCCTCGGAAGGATATTCCAGGGAGGTATTGGAAGAATGGGGGCCACCAGCCAGTGACACCTGAGGCTGTGGGTCTTTGCTGTCCAGAGAGGGAATAGCAGCTGAGACAGAAGTAGGTGCCCTAGGGGGGAGAGTGTCGGTGCCCCTGGCAGGAGCTGATGATCGGGACAGCACACTCCTCATCATCTCGAATGCTGACCTCCCTGGCCGCGAAGACCTCCCTGGCTCCGAGGAGACCGAGGATGCCATCGGCTCTGAGACAGACATAGGGTCCAAGCTCACCCTAGCCGACGTGCTGAGAGGAAGGCTCGGAACTGAAGAGGTTCAGTTCCAGACATCCCTGTCGGGGTCGACCGGGGAGCTTCGGCTCCTAGACACCACGGACGGCATGGAGTGTGCTGGAGCAGAACTTGGCTCCGAAAAAAACTCAGGGGGGAGCTGGAACCGAGGGTTCCACCAGCGGTACCAAACACTCCGGCTCTGAAAGACCAGCATGGCTAAGAGGAGGAATCAACAAAGGGATAATGGACTTAAGTGGCCCCGAAACCGACTGGGTCGGAGCCAACAACATTTTAGGTAAGGCAGATGACTTCAGGAGTCTCAGATCTACTCTCTCCACATCTTCTTCCAATAAGCTCCTGGAAGATTTGGAAGACAGTGTGGAAGACTGGGATCTCAGCAATATGGGTGACCTTAATGTAGGGGAGACCAGTAAAGGATCCGTAGACCGGCTCCGATGTCTACTCTCAGTGGTCGGCTCCAAAGTACCTGGTGCCGACACTGTATCAACAGTAGCAGTAGTAGACCCCCTCGGTCGGCTCCAAACTCAGTGGAGCCGAGGAGGCAGTAGGTTTTTCAGATTTGGCAATTTTGAGAGGTGGCTCTGATGCACCAGCCAGCACCAGGGAGGGCCTCTTACAAGATCTGGATTTCTCGTTTTTAGATCCATGAGACTTAGCAGAGGAGGAAGAGCTAGTCAGATCTTCCTCAAAAGAGGGCTTTAGGAGACCTTTTAATATCAGCTTATTTTTCCTCTTCTGCAACACCCTGGCACTAAAAGAGTGATAAAATAAGCATGTTTCCTGTAAGTGGATGGCCCCAAGACAGTATACGCAGTTACTGTGGCCATCCATTATAGATATCTTCTGTGAGCATTTCACACACTTTTTACAGCCAGATGGCTTATGATCCTTGACCTCCTTAGACATCTCACAGAAAATTGCTATCAGACACACAGAGAAGAAAGAGAAAGTGGAAGGACCAGGTCCTCTAACTTAAACGGGCCTAGCCCTTAAAGTTCCAACAAGACACAACCACGAGGACTAGGTCCTCTAACTTAAACGGGCCTAGCCCTGGTAGAGAAAAGAGGAAGGAAAATCTAGGTCCTCTAACTAAAACAGACCTAGAGGGAAAGGTACAGAAAGCAAGTCAAGAGTCTCGAACACACACTCGAGAAGAAATACAATGTCTAATTGAAAAAAAAGAGAACGAGGGTCAAAACAACACCCCATTCTGGATGCCAATACCAATATGACTGCAAATACCAACAAGCGGAAAACTCCGCAAGCAAAGCTATTTATTTTAATATAAGCGAGAAACCTATCTAAATACTGAGAAAAACTAAACTACGTGCAAAGGCGTCTACAACCACTAATATCAACAGTATCAGAACTATATATATATATATATATATATATATATATATATATTAACAACCCCAGAGAAGAAACAAACTGGCACACAGGATACCAAAGAGAACTCGAAGGCCAATGGCCAACTTTTCTCACAGAAACTTAACACAGGAAGCACTCTAGTAAATGCTAATGATCTAACTACAAGCACTACACTAACAACAACTATATAAGGCGATCAAATATGAAAATAGCAGAAATATCCAAAAATATCTCTCTCTTAAAGGAGAGGCTCTGGTGTATTCTATTTTAAAAGACTTGTCAAAGGTTTGGCAATTTTTGCGTAGTTAGGGATTCACGGTCTACAGTATTTTGTCATACCTAGAAAAGATCTAAGCTGTCTCTGAGTAGTCAGATGTGGGGCCTTATCCTTCTCAGATAGCTTCTACTTTCCCAACAGGGGCATTAGTGTTTGACACTCCTGTATCTCACCATACACACTCACATGACAGGGTACAACAAGAGATTACAACCTCTGGAGGGGATCTAATCGCACCTCTCAGGGAAAGTTTGGGGGCTAACAATAGGGAACTTGTTCATCATCCTTGGACTGCTGCTGATTTACATACTATGTGTTAGACTTAGCCACAGCCAAGAAGAAGCACATCCAAACTCGTTGACGCGGCAAATGAGATCTGGGGATTGTACTGGTGCACCAAGGGATTCCTACCTAGCCACAAGCCAACTAGAAGACTTTAAGCTTATAAATAGGCCGAGTCAGAGCCGAGGATCGGCTCCGAACCCATGTGTAAGAATGAAGGTGAGATAGCACTACAGAACATCATATGGTACTGCTTTGTTAGCAACTTCACAGTTACTACAATAACCAGAATTATACAATAAATGGCCATTAGTATTCAAAAGTGTGCAAGCCGACTGAACACCCATTCAGCGTGTTCATTGCAAATTGAGTATATCCTAATGGAAAGAAGTCTGGATGTTGAAGTCCTGTTCAACAGCCAGCTTTCTATAGCAATATGTTACTTAAGTTGACTAAGGAAACATCTGCCGTCAGACAGGGCAGAAATATGAGGAAAATAAGGGACATTCTACAAATGTCTAGGCAGTTTAGATTTTAGATAACCAGTAATACCATTGCTCATACTACCAGTAACCATACCTCTCAACTACCCAGACTTTTGTAGAATGCCCCATATTTTCCTCATGTATTTTTCATATCCCATGTAAATTTTCTGATTTTCTGGTAAACTGCTGAGGAGTTTTGTCTAACAATAACGCAAGACATAATAGTTTCATACTTGCTCAAACTGTATGTTGATGCCGAAGCCTGTTCTTCTATTAAAATTTTAAATAAATAGAGCCGGCACAGATAGAAAGGAATCTATTCCCTTTTTATCTGCCTGTCTTGCACTACAATGATTTACTGTGCAGACGTAGGTAGGCATGCACAAGGACATCAGTATGCAGTTCAGGAAGTGGATAAATACTAACGTATCGTTATCCAATGGCATTACTTAAGATAAGTAAACAATTCCTTTCTTAAATAATGTCAATGTATAATAGCAATAATCCATTCCTTTGTCTAGGTATCACAGAATTTACCCATGGTTGGCTTTGTTTGATCACTTGTGCTTCACCCTTTTTGCTCAAACTACATCAACTATGGGTAAATCCTGTGATGCACACACTAAATCATGTAGTATTGTTTCCTGCACTGCTGCACAATCTGAACAATAAAATCCAAAACTGGCAGCATATCGCCTTACATGGGTGAAGCCAGGAATGTAGAAATTGTACACACTGGCACCATGCTGCATACCTCATCAGAAAAAGAGATAGGTTATGCCAAAGTACTGAACTGCACCCTCCATAAAATATATAGGCCATGAGTTTATGAACTGACACTCCGGTACATTATCTCTTTGGCCACATCACATAGACTATCATTTGGTTACACTGCCACACTGCAACAATTCTCTTGCAGAGCAGCCAAAAGATTTCACTTACAAGACAATACCGTGACAAGCCTCTATGCCATATCATAACAGCCAGTCCCAGAAATGTCCATTTACAGCAGTTAAGATATTCAGCACCAAGTGTCATGTGCCACATCTCAGAGTCAGTCCCAGACCTGACTGATCCAGTCACACAAACAACAATATGTAGCACTAACAAGCACTCATGCAAGTTAGGACAGCACAAATAGTATACGCCAACACTCAAGCCATGGCAAGGTTAACACTAATTCATCTAAACCCACCACAATGAGCACCTCTAAATTCACAGACTTTAAAAGGACAAACCTATTAAAACTACACAATGAGCTTTCAAAATGTAAATGCAAAATTTCAAGCCGCCATGTAACTAAGCTGTCACTTATGACAATGAATTTTATTCCAATAGCATACACGAACCTGTCAGAATCAACACCACATATACTGAGTGTAAAAACAAACCATCTTTGTGGAATACAACATTAATAAGCTATATAATAAAACAAAATGTTAAGGTGTATAACAAATCAAACTACCCAAATTAAAGACTGTCAAAAATATCAGCAAAAATCTGAAAGTTACCATAAAGAAGTTCATAGTAAAACACAAATTAAATTAGCATCTGCAGTCAAGGATGATGATAAATCTTTCTTTAACTGCATCACATTCAACAATGCCATGAATTATTACATAATGGTATTACCCATTTTGACCCTAAAGATGCTGCCAATATATCTGCTGATAAGTTTATGTCAAATTTACAATAGCATCAAAACCACGGCTAGAGTGGGGCAAAGGGGGAGGCTATCCTGGATGCAAGCTGTTAGGGAACACAATCAGCACTTTAGAAGATGCACCAACTGTTGACAGTTGGACATGACAAAAGTATCTATAGTCACTAGGCAGCATTGTATGAGATTGCGGCGATTTAAATGGCTTGCTTGTAGTGTTTGTGTGTGTGAACTGTAGTATAAAGCGACTTACACGTCTTTGTAACAGTTTCTGAAAGATGTTGCAGACAGATAAAGCACTATTATGAAAAATCATAATATCTCTTTGCTTGGGACATTTTTCTTGGTCTGTATCTCTGTAGCTCTGAGTAGGCGAGTAACAGTTGGGGTGGTTGCCCAGTGCAGCAGTTGGCCTAGCTGCAGCTCTGCCAGAAACAGTTACTGAAGGGCTGCAAATTCCCGAGTCCCTTCCTTCCTCCAAGATTACTAAGGATCATGCTTTAACTGCACTCTCCAAAGTTTAAAATTAAACCTCTATGGGCCTCAATAATGTATCTAGCTGTTTAACCATCAGCGCCAGACATGCCTTCTCTGAGCACCTATTAAAACTGTAACTTAAGCAACAGCCACGAGGTATGTTCCTGAGTTATACAAAATGGTACCTTACCTCAAAATCCCAGAAACTATATACCCATCATCCTAGTAAGTGCAATTTGTAAAGTCATGTATTCTATTAATTTATATCTGCTTTCATAAGATCAGATTTAAAATAAATCTTAATGCTCTAGACCCACAACAGTATGGTTTTGTAAAAGGGAGATCATGTCTACTTAATTCAGAAAACTTCTTTGAGAAAGTCACTGAAGCTGCATAAAGCAGAAAAGCAGTTCATACAGTGTGCCGTGATCAAGTCAAGACATTTGACACTATTCACCAGGCTGGTATTCCAAATAAGCTTAAATGCCTACACATGTTAAAGTAGCAGGAGCCACCTCAAGAAGCAAAAATATGGTTAGAGATAGCCTAAGGGCTCAGTACTGTGACCCCTTCTGTTCAGTATGCACTTGTTGGTTCTCCAAACCACTAAGTCAGAGATATTGCCAACTAGATTTGCCACTGATTGCAAGTTAGGTTTTGTCATTCACTTAGTAGCTGACACCAGCAAAGGACAAACCATACAAGTTAATGGTGTATTAGCAAATGGCCTGAAGTTAAATGTGAAGAAATGAAATTGTCATCTTTGATAAAGATGACAGGAGCTTATGTGCACTGCCTTTCACTTTATAATGATATGGTCATCAGAGATCTCAACACCCTTGTAGACAGTTCACTATCTTTTGACCACCATGAAGCAACAATAATTAAGAAATCCTTATGTCTTGTCCAGTTAATAAGTAAAGGCATGTCAACTTCCCTCTATATTCTATCTTGATCAGATGAACTGTAGAATATAATGCCCCCCTTTTGTATCCATCTATCCAAACATATGATACAGCTGCAAAGACCCCAGAGGTTCCTAACTAAAAAGATCACCAGACTAAAGACCCTCAGTAATCAGGATAGCCATGAAACTCTATACCTATACTCTGTATTGGATAGACTCCTTTACAATGATTTATATCTACAATTATGTGATATTAATGACTCAACCCTCATTGCTCTCCTAGACCTCCACAAAACAGCTGGCTCTATAAATACTTTAACTACAGACTTGAATCTCCATCAACCAATAAATAAGACATGCTGGATGGACAAATTTATTACTCAATGCTTTCCCCACTTCTGGAATATTTTACATAAAAAACAGTGATTTATTTGCTTGCTTTAAGGCATACCTTGATAATTCGATGGAAAAATGTAAACCTGTCCCAGTCCTGACTTGTTTTTTCCCTTCTGGAGATAGGAGGTGCCCTGTGAGGATATCTAACGACAAGAACACACTCTGCCTTGTATTTTTATACTCTATAAACTTATATGTGTGTGAAGTAGCCAGCAATTCCATTTTTTTCCTGATTACTGTTTACTGGAGAAAAACCCCAGTGACAGTTACAGGACATGGGTAACTAACAAATGCCACTGGCCTAGTGGGACTAACCTAGCCAACACAGTGTAAATGCCAGGGACTTCAAAGATGACTGCACATTGAGTAACAGATTAATTCTAGCTCTCCCAGTGTAAAAACAAAAACTTAGCAGAGAAAGCCAGTGGGCCTAGACTTTTACTTCAGTAACAGGTTAGTAAGTATGCTGCCTGGATGGCCGGAAAAAAGAAATACAGAGGATCTGAAGGAGAATCAGCTACAAAAGGTGACAAAAACATTGACTGTGAAATGTACTGCAGCTGTTCAGCAAAAGGCAGTGCCAGCTCCAGACATGACTTCCATTAACCTAGAGGAACGTACAAGGCAACTGCACACAGACCTGACTAAAATAAATGACACACTGATGGAGTATATCAACTCAAACAATAAAAGGCTGGAAAAAATGGAAGAAGCTTTAAATAGATATTCAGATAAGCTGATAAAACTGCAAACTCAGAGGATGAAATTAAGAAAGGCTGGCTGAATATGAGACTGCACAAGAAGAGATATTTCAAAAAAATAATAGAATTAGAGGACAGAGCACAAAGGGAAAATCTGAGATTTTTTGCTGTACTCGAGAAGCTGGAAGGAAGAGACTGTACTAATTTTATGAAAGCACAAATAAGCAACTGGACTGGTATTCCACAACAGGAATTGTTAATTGAAAGGGCACGTTGTGTGTATGCTCCAAACCTGGCTATGAGAAAACAACCTAGACCTTTAATAGTAAAGATGCAATCTTACCACAGCAGAAGGAGTTGATTCTGACAAAACTGTGGCAGAAGGGCAAAGTACTAAAAGTGGGAGACAGCAGTGTGTGCCTCAGGAGAATGACTAATAATTGTACACCAGGCTGAAGAGGAATAAGTTTATTCCATTATTCAAAGAATGTTGGGAATAAGTCAAGAGATTCAAACTGCTGTACCCAGCAATCTTCAAACAATTTTTCCCTGGAGGAACAAAGGTACATGCCAAGAATGAAATACAAAAGTTTCCCAACAAAAGTGAGCTGAGACACAGAAGGAGATTCTGCTTCTTGTTCTTCTGGTAATGAAGACCACAGCGAGAGTGTGCCAGTGAAACCTTTTCCAATGTTTCAACAGAAAATGCCTGAGAGACAGAAAAACATAAGGGTTGATTAGAAGAATCAAAAGTATGTTAGAAATAAGGCAGAGACAGTGTTTGGGAGATGGAAATGGACAGGAATAGAACCAGGATATCTGGAAATACTGGACTTTCTTGGACTTACATTTGTAGGGGATTCTAAAGCATATGCCCTACTTCATATAAATATTTGGAGAATAAAATCAGAAACTTGAAAACTGACAAATGTGGGATTACAAAGCTATAATTATATTTGTGAAACATGACAGAACAGGAAAATCTGGAAATATTGCGTTTGGGCTTTGTTAAACTTGTAGGAGACTCTAAAGCATATGCCCTACTTCATGTCACTAATGTTCAGAAAAATACTCAGAAGGGGGGGAAGAGGCAAAAGAAAGTTAACAGTAACATTTTTTCTTAACAGTACTATTTAAATTGTGCATGATTTTCTTTGCATATTATAAAAAATATGTAAAAAATTTCTGTTAATTTTAAGTGTAAGGGGAGCCCCATTTGCTCATCTTATAAACCTCTCCTCAGTATTACAACTGCCAACAATACTGCTGGCAAAGCCCTATACTGCCATACCACAGCTATAAAATGGAATAATCTCCCCACTAATATAACTTCTACTACAACAAAACACACAGTTTAAAAAACTACTCAAACCACATCTCAGGAAAACCTGGATCTGCCCATGTATTACATGACAATCTCATCTGACTTTCTTCTCCTTTCTCTTTACAACTCAAACTCTAGGTTCTCAATTTTGCATAGATCTAACTTTCCTCCTTATAATCTGGATGGTCAGGTTATATTTTCCTTCTCTGTTCCTTAATAGAAATAAATGTAAAACGCTAACTGTATGTTACTGTTATTTAAAGAATAGCATTTTCTCTGTCAGGTTAGTTGTACTTTATATGTAACTCTCTATCAAAGTATCAGTTCTTTACCAATCACTGTTGAACAATATTTGCGTGTGTCTACTTATGATTAACCTGTTTTTCATGTCTGTATTACTTGTGTCATAACTACTTTACTATATGTTAATTGTGGAGCTTTTCTCCCCAGGGATCCACTGAAAATGGACCTGGTCCAGCTGGATTTTGACAGTTAGCAAATGTAAAATAAAAATAAAAATAAAAAATAAATAAAATAATGCACATAGGTGCTCTTTTTTTCCCCTTCTCCCTTCTTCTCTCCTTCTCCTTGCTTAGTAGGCAATGCAACATAAACAGATCTGGTTAAAAAATAAAAGAAAAAACAGTGTGTGCTTTTTCTCATTCTTGCATAGGGAAATGCCTCAGTTAAGGCCATTAGCTTAATCTAATAACATGTTTTAAGAGAAAGCCAAGCAAATGAAAAAGAATATTGATTACAAGGCTTTTTTTAGTAAACTGTTTTGTGCCTGGTTCTCGTGTCTCTATCAGACAATCTGATAAAGAAAAATGTTGTGGAGAAAATGTTTTCTGAAAGCATCCAAGTGTTTTCCCACCTGAGAGAAAATTATAAAGATAAGACAAAGCCAGATAGCACTTAACAGAACCACAGGCTGTACACCAAGCATCTTAGCATGGATAACTTTTCTTTTAGATTATCTCAAGTCTGTGTTTGTGGCTGTCAGTTTGAAATATTTGTTCCTATTAGGTGGGTAAAACTTCAATATTTGAAGGTGTACATAGTTTTGTGCGCTACTATAAAGTTAATACATTTTAGGCGGTATTGCGGGTGTGTTTGTATTTTTGTTTGAGTGCTGTCAATAAAACAAAAAGTTCTGTAAGAAGTGACATAGGCTGAAAGAGACAGATGACAAGAATCAACTATATAAAAGATTAACCTGACAAACAGTACATGTATTTAACACAAAAGTTGGAACTAGACATTTAACAAAAAAATCTGTTATACATAAAAGGTGGGAATAATAATTTTTCAAGAATAGGATGCCTTCTGTAATGTCTTTAAATATTAATGGTCTCTCAGATAAATACAAAAAAGAAATAGTGAACAATAGTGAATAATATGCTACAGGAGACGCACCTGGAAAGAACTGAACATGTGAATTTGATAAAGAAAGGTTTCAGGATAGTCAGCGGAACACCCCAGACAAAGGAAAAGAGGAAAACTTACATTAATTACAAGAAGAGGAGAACCAATAGTGACAGAAGAGGATAAAAAGACAATAATGGTAGATTTGTAGTACTAAGGAGCTACCTGTAAGAGACAGAGAAAGATTACGCTGGCATGTACTTAAATTCCACAAAAAACTGCTATAATGAAGCTTAAGAAAATTATGGGAAAACAATCAGCTTTCAGCGAGGAATATTATTTATAGGTGCTGACTGGAATTTGATTTGCAATAGTGAAGATGTGTCTGAGGGCACAGAAGGGAAAACATAACAAAGGAGGGTGGATATTTAAAGAAATTTAAGAAAATACTTGGCTTGGCAATCAAAATGTGAATTCAGTACTAGGAGTTCAAAGTGAACTTACAAATTATTCCCCCAAGATACAAAAACTGGACTAGGCTACACAAAATTTATATTTCACAGGAACATGTGCATTTAAAATTGAATGTCTTGATATGCATCCAATAACTATTTCAGATAATGCGCCGATAAAAACTAAAATAAAAACACAGGGTAATGAAATAAAAATGAGACACCAGCACTTTCTGACCTATCTGTTGAAAAGAGAAGAATTTAAGGAATGGGTAGTGGAAATTATTCAGGAGCTATCGGAGAAGATAGAAATTTCTATAGTTAGGGAGTAGGATAAAATTAAGGTGGAGTTTAAAAATAGGGCAGAAATTAAAGAAAAGAAAGGAAGATATGGTTAAGAAGTAACAAGAATTATTTAAAGGGACTGACAAATGTTAAAGTATTGCAAAATAGAGGGAATCTCAAAGAACAAGAGGAGGAGCAACTGCAGAATGCTAAGCAGAAAACAAGGGATTACCCTCGATAATATGCATGAGTTTAGAAAGATTCCTGTTAAGCAACTTTTTTTTGATACTAACTCTACATTACAAAAACTTTTAGCACAATGACTCAGGCCACAGAAAGGGCTGTCACCAAGCTTAGGGAGTCGATAATAATGGATCCTGTAGAAGTACTAGAAATATTTCAGAAATTCTATGAAGGTATGTATAAAGCAGAGAAATATGGAAAACAAGGTATAAATGAAAATGTTTATGGAAGAATTACATATGCCAAGGTTCAAGGTAGAGGAGGCCCAATTACTAGCAGTTAGGAGAGGAGGAGATTAGATAAAAATGGTGATGTATAACCAATCTACACAATAAGTCCCCAGGAATAGATGGTATTCATGTGGAAGTTTGGGAGCAAGGAGGGAAAAAATGATAAAGATATGGAAGGTTTTAACACTATTTTAAGAGAAGGAGAATTACCAGCATCCTGGAAGAAATCAGTGGTAGCTGTAATACCTAAAGAGGGTAAAAATAGTACAGTTGTACACACTTATCAATGTAGATGTTTGAGTGTATTCACTGTTGCAGCTCTGACTTGTGGGATTTCCTACCATGTACGCCCTTGGCTGGACTGACTAGCAGAGTAAAATCTCCCTTTTCCTTAGGCTGGCAGATGTCCTAATGGCAGTACACTTAGGTATATAGGGAGCCAGCTGACACCATATCAGTTTTTTCTGGCCCCCAAGAAGGTAGAAGCCCCTAGCGTTAATAATAAAGCAAGGGTTTAAGACAGAAATTATGCCAGGCAGAGTGAACACTCAGGGGGTCCACTGGGTAGGGAAGATGATAGAAGCAGACTACTGTTGGAGGCAAAGAGGGAAGGAGGGAGGGAAAGAAGACTGCAACAGTGAATACACTTGAACTTTTACATTTATGGTAAGTGTATACAACTCTACTATGTTCTTTGTGTTTCACTATTTCAGTCTGATTTGTGGAATGATTCTCAAAGCTGAGATGAGGATGGAAGAAAGATTGTGGAGAGGATGGCCTGTAGGATGGCAGTGGTGAATCCTATTCTAGACCTGGAAAAGTCTGGTAAGTGGTAGTGTTTGGCAAAGGTATGCAAAGATGATCAGGTAAGCAGCTTCAGAAATGTCCTTGGTATGGACTCCTTTCAGGAAGGCAGTAGAGGTAGCAGTAGCCCTAGTAGAGTGAGTCCTGACAGCTTCACAAGGCTTTTTACCAAGATAGCTGTAATAAAAGGAAATACAGTGAGAGATCCACTTGGAAATACTCTGTTTGGAAACTAGCTTCCCTTCAGAATCAGTGGTAAAGGACACAAAGAGAGTTGGTCTGATTCTCTGAAAGATTTAGTTTTGTCAAGATAGCAGTGGAGCTGTCTATGCACATCCAAGGAATGAAGGATTCCCTTCCTCTGGTTCTGAGGATTGGGAAATAAAGTGGGTAGGTGTATGGCTTGATTCAAGGATGTGTCAGTGGCCACCTTGGGCATAAATGATGGGTTTGTCCTGAGGGATACTCTGGGTGGAATATGAGAAATGGTTCCACTGCAATGAGAGCCTGCAGCTCTGACACCCTCCTAGCTGAGGTGATAGCCAGTAACAGAGTAGTATTCCAAGTTAAAAATCTTAGGTCAGCAGAAGCTGCCAGTTCAAAGGGGGTACGGTATTTTTTTCCAGAACAAAATTGAGGTCCCATGGAGGTGTGGGCTGCTTCTTGGGAACTCTGATGTGGATCACTTCCCTGAGGAATTGTTTCAGCAGGGGGTGTGAAAAGATAAGAGGAACAGTAGGTATGTGCACTGAAATGGCAGAGGCATGAATTTTGATGGAAGAAAAGGACAGGTCTTTGTGAACCATGTCAGCTGGGTACTCTAAAATGGCAGAGATCTTGGCTTAATAAGGATTGAGGTCTTGCTACTGGTATCAGATGGAGAATCTTTTCTAATTGGCTGAGCATGATTTCTTAGTACTAGCCTTCTGGCCTCTTTGAGAATATCTTGAACTTGTTTTGTTAGGGCATGGTCAGTGGTGGATGCTGGGGGTGTATCGAGGCTGAGATTCTGTAGACTGGGGTGCATAAACCTCCCCTTGTTCTGAGTCAGAAGGTCTGCTCTATGAGGTAACCTCCATGGTTTTTCATTGGTTAAACTTAGTAGCAGAGGATGCTAGTGCTGCCTGGGTCAGTCTGTGGCTATCAAAATGACTCTCCAGCTCTCTTCCTTGATTTTTAAGTTGACTTGAGGAAGAAGAGGGAAGGGGGAAAGCATAAAGGAAAAGGTGGGTCTAAAAGAAGGAGAAAGCATCTGTCTTCCAGGCTGGGAGCAGTTTGCTCCTGGAACAATCTTTTTAGTTGAGCATTTTCTTTGGTGGCAAATAGGTCTATCTGTGGGGTTCCCCGTTTCTGGACTATGCTGATAAATGCCAACGATGCAGATGCCATTCATGGGGATCCATCAAGTTCCTGCTGAGGTGATCTGCTAGAGTGTTGTGACCACTTGGAAGGTATTGTACCATGAGATGCAGCCCTAGAGAGTGAGCTGTCTCGCAGATCTGTACAGCTAGTCAACACAGAGGGCAACAGTTACTGCCTCCCTGTTTATGTACCACATGACTGTGGTGTTGTCTGTTCTGACTAGCAGGGCCCCTGGTTTCCGTTTTTCTTTGAAAGCTACTAGGCCCTTTTGAACTGCCATACGTTCTTTCCAGCTTCTGTGCTTGTCTCTGACCTGAATTTCCCATATGCCTTAGAACTGACAGTGTTGGAAATGAGCCCTTCAGGCAGTCTCTGAGGCATCTATGGTTAGTGTTTGACCCTCGGGTGTGAACCTGAAGAGTCAACCCAGGTTCTGGGCACAAGCCTGTGCCCAACATCCAAATTCCTCCTTGAAACAAGGGATCAGCTGAATTTTGGTCACCAGGGATTGTGAGTGCTGGCACCACACATCACTGAGGTACCACTGGAGTTTCCTCACGTATAAACTGGCCAGAGGAGTGAGGAGGATACAAGATACCATGCAGCCTAATGTTCTGAGGAATTCCCTGGCTGACAGGCATTGTCTCTGCATAATGTTTTGGAAGTATTCAGTCAGAAAGGAGACCTTTTCTGGAGGGAGAAAGGTCTTTTGAAGGGAAGAATCCAGAAACTCCCAGGAAAACTATCCTGGTAGATGTGTCTGTGTTGACTTGAGTAAATTTACGGTGAACCCCAAGGAGGTGAGGAGGTTCTAAGTAAAGGCCATATCCTTGAGGAGCTTTGACAAACTTGTAGCCTGAATAAAGCAGTCATCTAGATACATATAAATAGACCACTGCTTAGGTCATGTGACCTTAAGAGGTAGACCTGAAACTGTGTATATTTAAGCAGCATTCTAGGTTTGTTTTATTAGATCTGAAGAAGCACCTGGATAGGTGTGAAAGCGCTTGTCTTTTTCTTGGATGTTTTTAACATTTTTATGCTGTTTTATTAAATTTTGGAACTGTTACTTCTTTGGATTTAGCCATGTTGACTGGTTGTTATTCTACTTGGATTGTTTGACTTATGTTTAACCAGTCTTTATCCACCTGCCCTGGTTTGCCTTTCTTGTTTGATTTTGCATCTGGGCCACTGAGCATAGCTGAGGGAGGATTTCTGGAACTTGACTGCAACCCAAATGGTTCAACTTCCCTAGCATTTCTAGACCAAGTGGATTGTATGCTACAGATAGAAGGTAATCCTTTACTCAGTACTAAATGTCAGCATGGCCTCTGCAGCTGAGCAGACTGATACAAGCTTTGATAGTTTTATGGTAACTTTCAGAAGGGTGGAAAACAACTTGTTCAGGTTTAAACACTTGCAGTGGCAAAGGCTGCATTTAGAAGCTTGTTTGTTTCATAAAGTCATACCAAGAGGCATGAGAGTTCTAAGGATGCCTACATATGGGAATCGGTATCAAGATTTGTTGAGGAAATGGCAGGCTTTGAATCTTGAACTGGGGTTTAACTATATAAAAGACTGCGGATTCAAAATTTTAAACCCATAGAGTCAGCTGTTTTACTCTGATTTCAGCAAGACTGACAGCTATATAGCCTCACTGTCTGCAAGCGTAAATTAGATGATCTCTTATTAGACATAGCTGCTTTTGATAAGCACTTGCAGGAGGTCAAGCGCAAGAAATTACCAGGAGATTTTCAAAATGGTTGCATATCTGCATGGCCAAAGACTGATTCAGTTAAACAAATTGTCTCCAATTATAAAACGGATACTGTTAGCTTTGCAGCTGTTGTTTCTGAGAAATCAGATGCTGGTGGGAGGTCTGTGAATGTACACTTTCAAGCTACAGTAACTGATCCACTTGCTCCCCCTCCCTCTGCTTTTACTTTGGGAGAAGAGAGCTTACCATCAGCAGTAAACCTGGCAAGTGGAAATGTACCCAACATTACTCAGTCAGCAAAAGTTGAAAATTTACTTGGCAAGGATAATTTTTTTTTACACATGTGCCTACCAGAACCTTTACTTGCCAAAGAGAAGAGAGATCGCTCACAAAGAAGAGGCAGGCAGGTTTGGAAAAGGACACTGATGGCTGTGCAGCTGGATCTTGGACCAGCCATACGGAGAAAGATTCCATGGACTTAATTGTGAACATATCCACCACTATCGTAACAAATAAACAAGTGTTAAGCAAGGGGCTTTCTTTTATTTCTTCCAAAGGCTCTTCTTTGTGTGATGTACTCACTGATTTGAAACTATTTGTCCAGAGTATTTCTTTGAAACTGATGTATGGCCTAAACTCCAGTGTTCAGAGTGATGCTACAAGAGACCTAATCAGTTTGTCCCAGTGAATCCATCGTTGGTTTAGACCTTTTTAAACTTTGTGAACAATATATATGTAAGTTGCTGCAAAGCAAACATCGTAGAGATTTTTTTAACTTTATTGAAACATAGTTTAAGACCCTTATGGTGTTAACTTTGATGGAACATGTATATATTAGACATACTGACAAAAGGGACACCATAGTTGTGATGGACACCTCTAGGTACATTGAGAGCATGCGTAATATGCTATCTGATGCTGTTTGCTCTAAATCTGACGTTGATAAGTCGTTATTAAGAATTTGCTCTAATCTACATGATTTGCTGAGGGAAGGTAACATTATCAAGGAATTGTTTGAATATTTTCTGATTGAATATCCTACCATTTCTATTTTACATGGACGCCCCAAAATTCATAAAACCCTGGAAAACCTCTGATGAGACCAACTGTCTCTGGCCTTGGTTGGGCAACTGAGCCCTTATCTACTTATGTTGAAAAGCAACTGTGACCAGTATTAGATCAAGTTAACACTGTTCTTAGAGATACTAAATATTTCCCAACATCTTTATTTGATTGGTCCAGTACCAATAACAGTGACAATTTTCTGTTGGTTACAATGGATGTAGTATCACTTTTCACAGTCATACCTAATGACACAGGGACTGAATTTGTTACTCTGTTCTTGTCTAAACATTCCAATTGCAGTGCAGGACATATTTATCTTATCAGTATGCTTCTTGATTTGATTTTGAACAACGTTTTCATTTTTAATGATCAGCCATACAAGCAGAGGCTGAATGTAGTGATGGACACACCTTTTGTCAATAGCTTTGCAAACCTAGTGCTAGCTTATTTGGATACTGTATATCTTAAATGAGAGCAACCTTTTTAAACAATATATTCCATACTATGTCAGGTTTTTGGATGATATATATATTTTTTTATGGGCAGGTTCTGTTTCTATGCTGCATGACTGTGTTGAGTACCCGCAACACACAACCAAGTTTCTATGATTTACCCCTAAGTTCTCTGCTGAGAATACTGAGTTTTTAGATGTTAAAATAAATCAAGAAACTGAATGGTTACACACTCGTGTACAAAAGTGCATGCAAAAATTGTAGTATTTTACAAAGGCAGAGTATGCACCCACAACACATTTCCAGGAATGTCTTGAAAGGACAGTTCCTTAGGTGTGCCAGGCTGAATGCAGATGATGAATGTATGGTATCTGCTTTTGATGAGGTGGCAAATTATTTCAGTAGCAGAGGCTACCAACAGCATGAGAAAGATGTAGCACAACATGGGGTTCTATCCAACAGGAGGATGCAGGCCAACCCATATTTCTCTCATTAAGACCCAGAGGCTAAGAGTTCTAGGGTGTCACAAGGAGACTCCCTCAGAATGAGCAATACTTTCTCAAATGATGTTAGCTCTGTCTGTGATATTATTAAAAAACACTGGCATGTTCTTATTTGTGATGACAGAAACAAAACTATCTTAGATGAGGTTCCTAAATTTTGTTTTAAGAACAATATTTCTTTGAGGAAAATGTTGTGCAATACACCTGTTCAGAAGAAACCAAGGATTACTAATAGAATACGGATACAGACTCATCCTTGTAGAGATTGTAATGTGTGTCTGTTTATTGAAACTACTGACAACTTTGAGCATCCTGAGATCAAGCAGGTTTATACATTCAATTTCTTTGCAAATTGTAAGAGCTATAATTTTGTTTATTTACCAAGCTGTACAGTTTGTAAAAGTTTTTTATGTTGGTAAAACTAACAGAGCATTGAAAAAACGTGTATGTGAACACAGTTATGATGTGTCTAGAAAAGATAAAAGAAATGTACTATCAAAACATATTCTAGTTGCTGGAAGTACTCATAAGTTTATTGTGCTACAACTTTTTAATGTCAGCATTAGAGGTGATGATGTCAGCACTAAAACAGAATGTATTGAAACTAAATGGATTTTAGTATTACAAAGTCACAGAGGGAAGGGTTTAAATGACTATTTTCCTTTAATACCACTGCTTAGGTCACATGACCTTAATAGGTATACCTGAAACTGTGTGTATTTAAGCAGCATTCTATGCCTGTTTTATTAGATCTGAAGAAGCACCTGGAGGAGAGGTGTGAAAGCACTTGTCTTTTTCTTCGATGTTTTAAAAACATTTTTTATGCTGTTTTATTAAACTTTGGAACTGTTACTTCTTTGGATTCAGTCATGCTGACTGGTTATTCTTCTCTTTGAAAGTGAGCCTGTAACCATTTGAGATAATATTCAGAGCCTACTTGTCTGAAATGATGAGGGACCATTTTTTTCTGAACACAGTTAGCCTTCCTCCTATCTTTGTGGGAGAGGGTGAGGGGAAGGGGAGGAGTCACTTCTGTTCTCTGTCAGGACCCTGTGCCTCCCTTGGTGCTGCCTTTGAGGTCTTTCCCTCTGGGGTTTCCTTTGCCTGTTTTTTTTTTTTTTTTACTGAGAGTGAAAGAACCAGTGTTTAGTGGGAAAATTCCTACTAAATCTAGGAGGATGAATTTAGAGGAAGTCTAACAGTCTGCATAGATTTTGCTTTATCTTCCATCTTTTTGAGTACAGCCTCAGCTTTTGGCCCAAAGAGGAAGTCCTTGTCCAGGGGTGCATCCAGAAGGTTGGACTTGACATGGTCCAGGAGGGTCTGCTCCCTAAGACAAATATGCTTTCTAATGACAGAACCAGAAACAACAGCTCAGCTGGAGGCCTCCATATTATCACAGCCACAGTGTAGAGAATGTCTAGCCACTTGGGAGCTAAAATGGCAAAGGTTCAGCAATTCCTTGGAAATGTTCTTGTCTTCCAGGGAAGATGTATTTTGCTTCATTTGATCTAAAATAGTTTGTTGGCATTAGATCATATGAAGCTGGCAGCTAAGGGCCCTCATGGCTAAGGTAGCAAAAGTGTAAACTTTTTTACCAAACCTATCACGGGCCCTGCTTTCTTTGTCAGCAGGTAAAGGATTTTGAAGATCTGGCCCTTGGTCCTTTGAGTCCTGAAGTGACAACCTTTGGATCAGCAGAAAGATTCATGAAGAGGTACTTCTGGGAGTACAGCATCCTGTAAAACCTGTCTGGTTTTCAAGGCACTGTACGAAGAGAGTCTCAATTTTATAAAGAATCCATGAAAACATCTTCACCACACAGGAGGAATAGCCAATGATTTGTGTTCTGGCAGGTTAAGGAACACCCTAACCCTCTATTTACATTGTGGGTTTTCCTGGGCCTTCCACCGGAAATGTTCCCTTATGGCAAAGAGAGGTTCCCCAAAACTGATGTCCTCAGGAGGCGAAGGTGAAGCCAGATTCTCTTCAGAATCTGAATCTTCAAAAGAAGCAAGGAAGGGTCCCTCTTCAAAGACAGACTCCTCCTGGTCATAATCCTTATCTGAATCAGAAGGCTCAGAGAAAAATTCAGGGGTAGGATCCCTCTTCCTTTTCCCTGGAAAAGACTCCAAAGGGGGTTGCTTAGCTCTGACTAAAGAAATAAGATCTTCAGCTAACTTCACCAGGTCTTGCTGCTATCCCTGTGCATGACAGCCAGTTTGCCTAGGCATAGGTCCTGAGGTAAAACCTTTCTTGGAGATAACTCTGGTCTTGGTACGTCAGCAATCCTGACGCCGGTCTCTCTGGAAGAATGAGCTGATGAAGGCTGACACTGCAAAGGGATGTCAGCAGTAAGAGATCACTTGTCAGAAGCCAAGTTTTGCTGAGTGATCCTGGACCTGACAGATGAACTACAAGTCAAGTCCTGTGCAGAAGTTGAGGGATCCGACAGCATGCCAAACTCCAGATGGGTCTCAACAGAGGCCTGGGCTACCACCTCGGTCAGAAAAAGGGGCTGCAAAAGTGCTTCACCTTCCTCAGTGATAATTAGCCTTGGGGGACTGGCAGATGGACAGCAACTGTCATCTGTGGTCCTAAGATTGGGTCTTTTTTCCTTATCCTTCCTACGCTTAGGGATCTCAACCTCAGGATGATCAGTGGATGCTTCGGATGATGCAAAGTAGAAGGGAGACTAAGATTCCTAGTTAAGACCTCGGCCCTACACGTGATAGTCCTAGAGTTGAAACAGGCGCAGTAACAACAATTAGAAATGTTGTGATCAGGGCCTACACAGGTGACACAAAGTGAATGGAAATCTCTGTGTAGAATGTGCTTACCACAGTGGAGACAATTGTTAACCTTATCTGACACGGGTTAAAGCAAGAAAAAAAAAAAAAAAGAGTTTCCCAAGGGGATACTTACCTTTCAGATGACTCCTCTCTGGTGCAGAGTGACACACTAAAACTGCTTCGGGCTCCGATGGTAAGAAAAGACCGATATGGCATTGGCTGGCTCCCTATATATCCAAGTGTACTGACTTCAGTTAGGACGTCCGTGAGCCTAAGGAGGAGGGAGATTTTTACTCTGGTAGTCAGGCGAGCCAAGGGCTTACATGGCAGGAAATCCCACAAGTAAAGACTGCAACAGTGAAGCAAGAACAACACCCATCAGATCCAGCTTCATGCAGGCCCATTTCAACATTAAACCATGATTATAACATCTTTGTGTATACAATGGCTAAAATAATGACAGAAGTGGTGCCAAAACTGATAGATCTGGATCAGTGTAGTTTTGTGGAGGGGAGGCAAACATTTGGCAACATTAACAGAACACTGATGATCCAGAGGGAAGCAGAATGAAAGAAAATATCACTGCTGTTGGTGAGTCTTGATTCAGAGAAAACATTTGATAGAATAAGCTGGAACTTTATGAGCAGAGCAATGGAAGCATTTGCATTCCCCTGATAAAATTATAAGGACATATGAGGGATCAGAGATGAAAATTAAAGTGGGTGGGGTCCTCTCTCTGATAACTTCTGCTTCAGCAGAGGAACCAGGCAGGGGTATCCTCTCCCTCCTTTGTTATTTGGATTATATTTGCTACCACTGGCAAAGAAAATAAGGGACTCAGAAATTCAAGTATATATTGGTATGGTAGTCAAGAAAAGCTGTCTCTTTTTGCAGATGATATTATTTTATACCTGACAAAACCAGAAAGGGAGATTACATTGTTGTGGAACATACTGAGACAGTTTCAAATCTTTTCAGGATACAAAATTAATGAAGCTAGAACAAAGGCAATAGCGGTAAATTATGTACACACACAGAAATTACTTCAGCAATATCCATATTTATGGGGACATGATAAAATGAAATATTTAGGACTATAGATTAAAAATTATTCCAATGTGGCAGGTAAGGATATGAGGGAAGAAACAAAACAAAACATAATACAAAAACTGAGAAAATGGAAGCTCTGTTATATGGATATCAATAATAAGATACAAGCAATTAAAACATATTTAGTTACAGGTTCATAGATAGGTACTAGGCTATCGGCCCAAGGGCCTATGTAAGCCTAGCTAACAAGGTTCCCTGGCTTAAGCCACACAAGAAAGTTATTTTCCTGTGCAACTGTCAAGCAGAGACACAGAAGTGATCCCCGGGGTGTATTTCCTATTTCCCATCCACCGATCAAGAGTTTTCTTGAAGAGTGCTAATGAAGAGCTTTGCTTGACAGTCCCTTTAGTTTTATCCACAAGTCAGGCATATTTTTATCAACCAGAGAAGTTGTGGATATCAATTAATAACGAGCTGAAGGATTTTTTTGGGAGAGGAAGATGGCAAGAATCAAGTGGGATAAGCTTATTTTTCCAACAGAACAAGGCCGATTGGGATTATTTCAGACCAACACAGTTAAGGCTCCTACACATAGCACAAGCAAAAAACTATCATTTTAAGTGGAAAGAGATGATGAAACAGGGAGGAAGCTCAAGAAACAAGGAGAGACTGGGATTTTGGATGCAGACCTTTAAGGAAAATAACAGTCATACAGAATATTATAATCAAAGTAGCAGAAAGTATTCTAAGAACTAAGCTAACACAGGAATGCAGAAAGGAGATTCTATTGATAGGGATGACTGCAATTAGGGACACAGACAATAGGCAAGAAGAGACTGGAATTTATTGTAGAAAACTGGCAAAGGAACTAAGATATTGGGATCAAATACAGAGGAAAAGGTAAGAGAATGGCAAGACACCAATAACTTATTTAGACTGCAGACTTAGAATGACAGCGCAGTGGTGCAGCAGTAGCACTGTCGCCTGACAGTAAGAGGTTCTCCGGTTCGATTCTCAGCTGGAGTGCCTTCTGAGCAGAGTCTGCATGTCCTCCCTGTGTTCGTGTAGGTTTCTGCAGGTGCTCCAGTTTCCTGCCACATTACAAAGACATGTATCTAAGTGTTTCTCCCCGGGCCTCCAGTGAAAATTGGCTTTGTTCCAGGTCAGACTTTCCCAGTTAACAAATGTTAAATACATAAATAAATAAGACTGCAGGTTAGAGATTACCTTCTCAATCAAAGACTGACATCAGAGTACAGGCAAAGAGAAAGAAAAGGGGAGGGGTCCTAAACGAAACACCAGCACTGGTAGAGTTTTTAGTAGAATCGAGAACAGAAGTTGCCATTAAGAAAAGAATAATTAGTAAAGCATATAAAATATTGCATGACACCTATAAGAGTCAATCACAGGAGGTTAGAAAGGATTGGGAAGCGAGATTGGCCAACCAATTCACGAAGAAACAATGGGGGGATATACGTATGTCTCCCAAATATGCAACAAAGTCTAGAACATTTAGAATCTTTGCTTGGAAGAGTTTACATAGGTATTTTTATACCCCAAGTAGAGTCCAAAGAATTTTTCCTCAGGTAGACTGCAAATGTTGAAGGTGTGATGGAGAAGAAAGAGATAACTGGGAACATATTTTCTGGGAGCGTAATGAGCCTGCAGACTTTAAAGATTCCCTGCAGACTGCTCTGTTGGAGATACTGGGTGAGCAAGTTGGTGTAACTACAGCATTTATTTTTTTGAGCTGTGATACAGAATCAGAATTGCCTAGACATAGTAAGGCCTTGCTAAGTCTAATTATGATGGCTACCAAAAAAGCAACTACTAGAAAATGGAAATCAAAGTCTAAACCAACTACACTAGAAGTAGCAAAGATAGTAACAGACACGAAACAAGTGGAATTGGGATCTTTAGAAAAGGGTAGGATCAATACATGCAGAGGAGGAACAAGGTTTAAAAGAAGGCTGGATTTGAATGAGCTACGTAATGTTTAACTAACAATGACAATATAAGTGATGAATAATGTTTGTAGCTACAGTTGTGTCAGCATGGTTTATAATGTTTGCAACTGAAACTGTGTTGGTATGGTTTATTTTCATCTATTTAAATGTAAGATTATCAATGTCAGACTCAATGTTTTTTTTTTTTTTTTTAACAAGAAAGCGTGCAAATGCCAATTTACTATACAGTCTATGTGCCTGCAACTTGATCATAGCTCTGAGTCGGAAATCACCAGACACAGTTTTATGACTACATACCACCAAGAGCTATGCATTCTAAGTGACTAGAGACTGCCAAGAACTGTCAAAGCTGTGGATCTTCAGGGTGCTCAAGAATTCTGGACATAAACAATAACAATGAGAGGGCAAAATAAGGGACAATGTTTAAATGTGACCTCTATTTCACTTAAAAATTAATAGATAAGCAATTTTTGCATCAAGTTGCATTTTCTGAACAATAAATAATTGCTAGCAATACTGACTTGTCTGTAACCTTCAGTGATTTTCCAGAAAATCAGGGACGTGGTATAAACAAAGATGTTTTGCAAAATCAGATACAGCTGAATAGTATTGTTCCCTGCATACTTCTCAACTCCTTTACTCAAGAATTCTGAACTTGGCGAAAAATAATAAGGGCACAAAAATCAGGGACAATTTTAAAATATTTCTCTACTTCATTTACCAAATTAATACAATAACAGATTTGCATAAAAATTTCACTCCTGAACAATAAGAAGTATGACACTCTTAATACCTAGCATTATTGCTTGACTGTAATCCTGAATGACTTCCCTGAAAACTAAAAATGTTATGAGGGACAGGACAAAAATATGAGCAAAAATTGAAGGATATTTGAAAGGCATCTGCGTAACTGCTGAGTTATATATGGATGAAAACACAAGGTGCATATGCACACACACATACAAGTAGTTGTACATAGTTGTACTTACGGGACTGATATACATACTGAAATCAGGATTCTTCACCCATTTTCTGAAAAAGCCGTATGAAGTCATGAAGACTGTGTGTGTCTCTCAACATTGTGTCAGCTAATGTCCATCTATATTTCATATTAAGATCTGACATACACTACATGATGCCAGAACTGAAGCAGAACAAGCCAAAGTTATTCATTCTGAAAGACAGTACAGCAACAGGTACTCAGAAATATCACTATATTATTCAATTTATCTGAAAAATGTAAACTGTGGATCAGGAAGTTTGATTTTTCCTGCCTGAGAAGCATCAAAAGGTACTTCATGCTACATTTCTGCATGCTTCAAAGTGTAAAATATCTCTTCTAAGTTTTGGCAAGGAAAGAAAGACAGAAGAAGCTATGAGATGTAAGTTCTGTAACTACTGTAAACAAAAGGGAAAAATGGCCGCATATCCACCATCTGTTCTTCATGAGGATACAAGATCCAATACAAAGTAACAAATATGTTACTAAATTTAAAGCATTAAGCCAAGTATTTAAGTCTGCTGAGTAATGTGATTCAATGGTAAGAGAGAAATTTCTGCATGATATAAAAATAATTAAATGAAAGGCAGATTTCATGTTAAGTAAAACACCAGATGTATACAGAGTCAGTAAACTCTGAATCAAGTTTAACAGTTAAATTATAAAAAAAAAAATGTGTGTACAACTGCAAGTGAAAGAGAAAAGAGATTTCTTAAGAAGAGGGTCAAAACAAAGCATGATGAGAATAAACTGTATGCCTGATATTTTCCATGAAATTTGGTTATAAACAAAAGAGAAAACTCCCAAACTAGAAAGATCTAGCTGGTGACATGCTGTAACTGACTTTCCCTCTGCCAAATTTTTAACTTATCTTCAGCCAGTGCACTCACTATTTTGTTAAGATTTTGCATTCTTTTTGACATATTAAGAGACTGCACCTGTAGTGTTTGGGACTCCTTGTTATCATTGTTCATATACAGTATTCAGCATTCTTGGAGTGCTGTTTCAGTGCTGGGATACCCTACAATGGTTTTAGGCTGTAGCATTTGGGAATATTGCCACAGTGTTCCTGCTTTGCTGTTTGGAATTGCCTTGAATGTGTTTTTTGTCTGTAGCATCTCAGACGATTATTATGGTGTTATAATGCTGGAGAACAGAACACTTGAATTACTGCTGAATGTGGTCCACAAAAACTTCTGGTGACCTTTGTTATATAGGACTGCTTCTACAGTATTATTCATTAACTCCCCAATCCCATCAACCTGATGGTTATATTTAGAGATTAATTTTCATTAATATACTAGAAATGTGAAAATGGAGATGATGAAAACACCATGTTCCCCTTTTTAAGTACCTTTTCCTTTGCCTCTGACTGAAACATCATACTGTTGCCCCACAATGGGGGTGTAGAGGGGTTTGCCATCTTAAAGAACATGATTTCCTCTCTCCCCTTCCCTTTCTCACCAGGTAGGAGGTCCAAATCATTTGTGATCTGGCAGCTTACTTTTGAGAGATTTTCCACTACTTAACTGTAGTGGAACCATTTAAATCTATACAGTCCGTAATGCAACATCTGCTCAAACATTTAAAGAAATTACACTGAAAGCAAATAACCTGAAACCTCCCACATACAAGTTGCTTATTTTATCTAGCCATGAGGTAAAGTAACAGGGTCAGAAACAGTTTACATGTAAAGAATAAGAAATACAAGTTTCAGTTTTAGATAGCTGGAAAAAAAGCTTTTTTAATATTAGGTCATTTGACTTTCCATAAGCTTGGAACTGTGAAAAGAAATAATGACACATATGTGAAGAGTCAAGGTTTGCTTCACAACTGTGAAACCTTACTTACTGATTTGTGACATTTGCCAGCATACTATTATAGTCAATCTGATTTTCTGCCATATCAGAAGAGGTGTATGTTGCAAAGAAGGTTCTAACGGCACTAAAAATCAAAACTGAAATGATGCTACATAGAACAGACAGCATGGATATGATCAACAGACTAGACCTACACACTGAGGGAACAGTTTGGTCACTATAGTCGAGCATGACACAATTCTTATATATATATATATATATATATATATATACATGCACATATGTGTGTGCATGTATGTATGTATATATAGATATATATATATATATATATATATATATATATATATATATATATATATATATATATATGGGATTACTACTAAATCCCAAATACCTACAATACCGAAGACCAGAATCGAGAGACCAGATACCCGAAAGGCGGGAAGACCGGAAGACCAGAAGCACGAAATTTAAAATCCCGAACACTACACTAAACATAAACCACACACATACACACACCTTCACCCAAAACACAAACCTACACTATATAAAAGCAGGGTGGCAAGCATTCCTGCAACCCCCTACTTAAATATTCTAACTCCAAGGTCGCACTATACAGACAAACACACACAAACACCACCACACACCTACATTCCATAGACACACATCACAGTCACAACACACACTTACACACACACTAAAGCCACTAACCAACACAACCAAACAGATACTTACCTAACCTCCTGACATCTCCGTACTTCGCGATTTTGAAATTCGTGCTTCTGGTCTTCCGGTCTCCTCATCTTTCGGGTATCTGGTCTCGATGGCTCATTTCACTGAAAACTCATTTCACTGAAACTCATTTTGTCAACAGTTATATATGGCATGTTCCCCACTGTAGTGTGATCCTGGAGTTAGAATATATAGTAAGGTGGGTTGTGGGGGGCACAGCCTCCACATTGGAGGGTGTGGGGGGGTGAAGCCCTCCACATACTTGGGTTGTATATTGTTTTCTGCAAAACAGTTATTCATTGTACTTGTAAGTATCCATCTGTATAGTTTAAAATGTTTATAATATGTGGGGTCTTCGCCCCCCCCTTACTATATATTCTAACTCCAGGATAGCATTACAGTGGGGAACAGGCCATATGTAACTGTCGACAAAATGAGTTTCAGTGAAATGAGTTTTCAGTGAAATGAACTTTCAGTGAATTGGTCTTGCTGATTTGCTTGTCAGTGAAATGAGCTGTCATTGAAATGATGGTAACCCATATATATATATATATATATATATATATATATATATATATATATATATATATAGACACACACACACACACGCAGGTAAAAAAAGGGGCTTGAAAGAGGGCTCAGCTACTGCAACATTGACTCATCTGAACATCTACTGTTATGGTAAGTTTACTTATACAGCTGCGCTATGTTCAACATTAGATCACTGATGCAGTAAACTCCTATAGATGTGATGAATGTGTATGTGAATTTCAGTACAATATTAAGATTCCAAAAAGAAGCTGACTGCTTCTAGGTTGCTAGATATACAATATCCCTTTCAAAAGCCCTTCACTCGAGGTAGGGAAAAAAAGGTGGATTCTAAGGGCAGTCAAGCAGATAAAGCTTAAAGATAAATCTTAACAAAGGCCACAAGTTAATCACTCACAAATAATGCATAATCACAGGGCTCAAGCACAAAAGGGTCCAATATCTCTGTTTGACACTAACTAGAAAACCTTTTCCACTTGCCCATACACTATTTTCTAGTATTCCTGCTATACTTCCATAGAAATAAAAAAATACAGAAATGGAACAGGACTTGTTCTGATAACTGGAGACAGTTGATGGTCCCCATTATTGGACCTGCTGCTACTGAATGAACTATATGATAATGACATGAGAAACATTCAAGGATAAATATTTTCTGAGACAGAGACATTTTTAAAGATTCAGATATATCAACATCACTACATAATTCAAAAATGGGTCACAACTCCTAACAAGGAGTGCCTCCAGTGGGTGAATTCATGTGGGAGGCCCAAGAAGGGAACTGTTTGTCAGAGCAATTTAAAATATACATAACCATTTTGCGGCTTCCAGAATGACAGAGAAAGACTTGCTCAGATGATCCTGGGAAATGACTTGGGGTGAAATTTATGGAAGAGAGGTGTAGTAACTTCTGTATCTTTACTGTAGTGACTTCTTAAAGTACAGTTGTGTAAGACATTACCATAACAGTAGATGTCCTACTTCCTACTGTTGCAATACTCTTTACATTTGGGGATATCCTGCCCAGGACAGACAAATGTATGGGCAGCATACCAAAGCCTTTACACCTTCTGGGCACCATATGTCAGCTGTTATGTTGTACATGCAAGGCATAAGGTACATATGTGATGTACAAGCGCATAATCCTCAGAAGTGAAGTGCCCCAGAAGAACTAGAACGACCCCAGAGGAAAGCACCAACATGCCCATCCAGGACAGGAAGGAGGAGGGGGAGGAAAGAATGTAAAAAAGACCCCTTGGCCAGAAGAAAAGTGACAGAAGATAATGGGGGGGGGGGGGGTTGGAGGCAGGGACAGAATACTGCAACAGTGAAGACATTTACTGTTACTGTAAGATCTTGCACAACTGTACTACGCCCTTCCTTATCACTGTTACAGTATTCTTTACTCTTGGGAGAGTACAAAAGCTACTGTAAAGTATGGGAGGAGGAAGTCACAGAACAGCCCTCCAAAAACCCAAGAGGATGACCCTGGCATAACACGCCTTGGCCCTAGAAATGAAATCCAACTTGTAATGCTTGATGAAAGTCTGAACAGAAGACCAACAAGCAGCTTCCAAGATGGATCTAGTAACCAGACCCTCACAAAAAAGCACCAGAAGAAGCCACTGCCCTTGTACAATGAGCATGAACAAAAGAATAAAGTTGCTTGTCATGAAAAGAATAGCAAAAATAAATGGTCTTAGAAATCCAGGAGGAGATGGTTTGCTTAGATACTTTTTGCCTTGTCTAAGTAATAACAATACAGTCTTCCAAGTACAATGTTGTAGGAAAGAGGAAACTGCAGGTTCAAAAGGAGACAGAGTCTGTTTCTCAAGAACAAAATTAAGGTTCCAAGAAGGAGGAATAGGCTTTCTTGGAGAACAACTATGAAGGATGCCTTTTTGAAATTGTTGAGAGGAGGATTCAGAGGCAGAGAAAAGGAAATGCCTGACAAATTAACTTTTAACACATGAATATGTAAACACAGAATTGAGCAACTTACACAAATAAATAAGGACAATAAGAATACATACAGTAAAAGGGTCCAGGTCATGCATGAGACACCAAATACAAAATCACTTCCACTTAGTCACATAAGATTTTCTAATAATGGATTTTCTGGCCTCCTGAAAAACCTGAAACATACCCTCAGAAAACTGGTGTCCAAAAGGAATCCGAAACTATCATTGAAAGTGTCAAGTGAAGTTAGGGCAAGTGAGGGTAAAGAAGATGTCCTTTGTCTTGTGTGAGAAGATCCATCCTGTGAGTTAACTTGAGATGATTGCCCTTGGCCAGATAAAATAGAAGGGGGAACCAGTGCTGTCCGGGCCAAAATGGAGTCGTCAGCAAAATTTTGGATGTGTCCTACATGATTTTGTGCAGGACCTTTGGTAGTAGAGGAAGAGTGTGATAGATATACAGAAACATCCCCTTCAAAGAAAAAGACACGGTGTCCATTTACCAAGCCAGAGGACTTGCCACTCGAACAGAACTTGGGAAGTTGTCTGTTCAGATGGGAGGCATAAAAATCTACTTGAAGAGTACCTCACTCATGTACTATGTACAGAAACACCTCCCTGTAAAGCATTCATTTGTGAGGATTTGTCCTGGACCTGCTCAAACAGTCTGCTACACGACTGTGATCTGAAGAAAAGTAGACCGCCTGAAGAACCATTTGTTGGCAGACTGCAAAATCCCAAGCCTGAATAGCCAGCCTGCAAAGAAGGCAAGATTTTGTTCTCCCTTCTTTGTTGATGTACATTGACTGTGGTATTGTCTGTTTAAAAAAAAAAAAAAAAAACTTTAGATTAGAGGACTTAGAAATCAAAAGGAGTGAAATGCCTGGACAGCTAGAAGTAGAACGCTCATCGCCTCTATGTCGATATGGTTTGCCAGTTGATGATGAGACCAAAGACCATGGACTTTGAGGTTGTTCAAGGAGACTCTCCAACCTTTGAATGGAAACATCTGTGAACAGCTCTTGCATAGGATGAGGTACTTGAAAAGAGATCTGGAATCTGGTGACTTCAGCAGTGGAGCTCTAGCTTGAAAAAGGCAAAAGATGAACCAGATACTCCAGAGATTGGAAGTGCTAGCACCAAACTGTCTTCAGATACCACTGAAATTTCCTCTTGTGGAGTTTGGCAAAGGGAACCATGGGAATGGTGGATGCCACATACCTCACATCTCAGAGAAATTCTCTTGCAGAAAGGACTGGAAGAAGTAGAAGGGACTGGATGTAACCAGTCAAAGAGATGACCTTTGGAGGCGGGAGAAAAGCCAACATTGGAATGGTCTAAATCCTACAACCCAGGAACACTTGGTCCTGAAAACACAGACTTTTTTGAGATTGAGAGTGAACCCCAATACAGCATTAAAGAAGCACAGTGAAGTGTAGATCTTGAGGCAGGAGCTGCTGAGAGTGGGCTTGAATCAAAAGGTCATCCAAGTGAGGGAATATTTGAATTTCCTGAAGCATGCAGAAGGCTAGATATTTGGTAAAGATCACTGGAGCTGTAGAAAGATCAACAGACAAAGCAGACAACTGATAATGAGAGGAAGAAGCAGAGAAATGTAAAAATTTCCCATAAAAAGAGTAGATACAAATATGAAGAGAAGTGTCCTTCATGTCCAGGGACACCAGAAAAGCTTAAGAATGCAACAGATGGAAAAGTCTCTAAAGAGAACATCCTGAAAGAGGGAACCTTGGAAAAGAAAGATTAAGAATGAGCCTTAACAAGCCCTACTTCCTGGGAACCAGAAACATCTTGGAATAAAAACCTGCTCCTTGCAGAGACAAAGACGCAGGCTGGATGGTTTCCTGCATCATGTAGAAGATGTAGAGGCTGATAAGGAGGAGGCTCAGGAAAGCCTGAGACTAGAGGAAGGGAATTCCAGACCATAAAATAACCATTTTGCATTACTGAAGGTACCCAAGCATCTGTGTTTATCTGTTGTCAAACAGGAAAAGAGTGCCAACCTGAGGAACAGTGGAATCTGCCCAAGGGGGTAGAACTGGCTGAATGTCAAACAGAAGCAAATTTGTCAGGGAAAGGAGGCTTTTGACCCTTAGAACCCTGAGAAGGCTTGTCTGGCAAACCTCTCCTAGAAGCCCTTTTGCTCCTAGAAGGATGATTAAGCTGCCTATGAACAAAGGAAGGCTTAGAAAGATAACGTCACTGAAATTTGGGTATAGAAGAGACAAATATAAGTTTCAAATCCTGAATAACTTTACTCTTTATCCTGAAGGGTCTTAATTCAGCAGCATCAGTGCCAAAGAGATTCTGTTTGTCTAAGTGGGAGTCTAATAATTTGGGCTTGATGCCTTCAGGCAGAGCCTGGAGACACAATCAAGAATACCTCCTCATTACAGATCCAGATGCAGCTGCCCTAGAGGAGGAATCAGCAGCATCATAATTACATTTAACTGAATGACAAGCCACCTGACAGGAGCAGCTCAAAAGTGAAATAGCAGATATTTGACCCTCCAAATCAAGTGTATCAGCCAAATGCCCCCAAGTTAGGAGAGAAAAGCCAGGACATACCCCATTATCCAGATCTGGTAATTAATAGCCCTGAAAGATAAAGTAGCAGATGTATATACATTTTTTTTACCATACATGTCCACGGCATGGCTGTCCTTATCAGAAGGTAAAAGCTTAGAAGAGGAAAGCAACTTGGATGGTTTATCAGTGGCTACAGATATAGCAGCAGAATCAGAAGAAGGGGTTTTAAACAAAACTTTTGAGCTTCAGGAACTTTAAAAAACCTATGTGGTTTCTCGGGGGGGGGGGGGCTGAACATCAGGGGGCTGAGAGGCTGCAAAGAAACATCCAAAATGGCATCTGTCACTGGAGGGACTGCAGAAGGCCAACGATAATCTATTTGAAAGAGTTCATAGTACCTCTTTGATTGTCAAAAGCCTAGGACAGTCCCACTTTAAAGTGTTCCATTATACGAACCACCATATCCCCAAAGGATAATTCTTCCCACAGGACAGTCAGGAGAAACAGAATCCTCTTTTTTAGACTACAGGCAAGAGGAGAAGTGATCTGAGAACAGTAAGTTAATGACTCCTCTAACTCTTCATCAGGAGAATCAGAGTCCCTAGGACAATTGAAAGGAGTGGAAAAATAGGTAACAGAATCAGGAACAGACAATACTTGAAGGGGGCTCAAGAGCCATAACAGCACTGAAAAGCCCCTGAGTAAAATCCTGCTATTCTTTGTTCATAGGTAGGTACTAGGCTATCGGCCCTAGGGCCTATACAAGCCCAGCCAAAAAGGTACCCTGGCTTTTGCCACCCAAGGAAATTATTTTTCTGTGCCACTGTCGAGCAGAGCCACAGAAGTGATCCCTGGGGTGAATTTCCTATTTCCCATCCAATCATCAAGATTTTTTTTGAAGAGTACTAATGAGGAGCTCTGTTTGATATAGATAGGTAGTTTATTCCAGAGTATGGGAAGTCTCTGGGACAGGAATCTATCCCTCCGGCATGTTCTGTTTATTGTGGTGACAAGGTTTAGGTCCCTAGAGCATGAAGCTCGGAGGGACTGGGACTTCTTTAAGTGGAGTATGTCCAACAGCTTTGGGTTTGACATAGTTTTGTATGTTAGGCAGAGATCACCTCTGAGAAGGCGATATGCGACAGAGTAAAGCTGGAGTTTTCTGAGATTGCCTGCATAGGGCATCTGTTTGAGGCCAGTAATCCTCTTTGTGAGGTATTTCTGTGGCCTTTCCAGTTGTTGTAGATGTCTTTTGAGGTACATACCAAAAGGGACATTGTACTCTATAATGGGTCTAATGAGTGATGAGTAGAGGGGAATAATGACCTCTTTTTTTCTGGATGAGAAACCTTTTGTGATGAGGTGTGCCACATAGAAGGATTTCCTGACTACTGTGGCGATGTGATTATCAAAAGAGAAACTACTGTCCACCTGTGTCCTAAGGTCTCTTATCACACTTTCGGTGTTAAGTATACTACCGCTTATGTTGTAGTTCATGGGTACAGAGTTTTTACCAAAGGGGATGACAATGCACTTTTTGGCATTGAGCTTGAGGCCATGGCTTTGACACCAGGCACCTGTCTCAGTGTGGCCTTTTTGTACGATGTCCACATCATTAGGAGTTTTGATTATGGCTCTAGTTTGCAGTCATCTGCAAACTTCGTTAGCCAAAGACCTTCTGTGTTAGACTGTACTTCAGAGAAGTAGATACCAAACAGGAGAGGACCCAGGACTGAACCCTGTGGTACTCCACTTGTCACTGGTCTGAAGTCGGATTTGGAGTCTGCTACTTTCACAGTGTGGGTTCTGTCAGTGAGCCAGTTGACAACCCATATTGTGACATAGGGATTTATACCTAGTTTAGTGAGTGTATTTATAATTCCAGAGTGGGGGATGGGATCGAAAGCCTTGGCAAGATCTAGATAGGCTGTGTGAACCACCTTACCCTTGTCTACGGTTTTGGTGACTGCTTCAAAGAAGTCTATCAGGTTTAGGAGACATGATCTGCCTTTTACAATCCCAAACTGGGTGGGGTCCAGAGTTTGGAGATTACCAATGTCTTTGTTTATAAGTTCCATAATGATACGTTCCATGGCCTTGCAGACCAGGCTCATCAGGCTAATGGGGCGGTAGTTCCCAGAGTCTTTGGTGGCTCCCCCCTTGTGGAGTGGGATAACCATTGCTGTGCACCATTCAGCGGGCACAAAGCCTGAGGTGAGGCTATGACTGAGCATGGTACTTAGGTGGGGTGCCAGTTCATTCTGTAGTTTATGTAGAATGCAGCCTGGGATGTTGTCTGGTCCCATGGATGCTGTGTTCTTGGCTTTGGAGAGTGTGTTTTTTACCTGTGCAGCCGTGATTACAGGAACTTTGCATTCGTCAGGTATAGAGATGGGCTCTTTAGGGGGTGAGAGGGGGGGTAAAGTTAGCACTGAACCTATCTGCCAGGATGCTGGCAATATCAGTTGGGTCTGTATATTTAGTGCCATTGTGCTGTAACTCAGAGCAGATCTGAGTGTTGCCATTGAGATTCTTGACATAGCTATAGAATGCTTTGTGGTTGTCTCTAGAATCAGTGATGATTTTATTTTCATAACTAGCGTTGGATGATTTTATCAGGGATCGCAGCTTCTTACTGAGGCTGACCAGGGAGCTCCTCCACTCATGGGATTTTACTCCCTTTTGCAACAGTTTCTTCCTTTTGTTGTACAGTTTGATTATGGCAGGGGACCACCAGATTGGCTTCCTTTTTTTGGAGGATAGCATCTTGGTTCTGTTTGGATTAGCACGATCCATGCACTCATGTAAGTGCTTATAAAGTGCAATTGTGTAAGATTCAATAGCTGTAACTGTATTGTCCATCTGCATGGGTGTCATGAAGTTCATCACTTCTGTCTTAAGAAGAATGAAGTTGGCTTTGGAGAAGTTTCTTTAATGGGGGGTGGGGGTAGGATGTGGATATCTAGGGTAATTAGCTTATGACTGGATCGGACCAATGAGGTGTTGACTTCAGGTGTGGAACACCGGTCACTCATGTTGATAACGACTAGATCTAGGATATTGTTGCCCCAGGTGGGGGTGTGGATAAGTTGATCCAGGGCATTGGAGTTTATGAATTCCAGAAAGCGTTGAGCGAAGGAGTTGGTACATGAGTAGTTTTCCCAGTTAATGGTGGGGTAGTTAAAACTGCCCAATATTAGGGTGTTTGGCTGAACCCTAATATATTTCAGTACATCAAGAAAAGAGGAGTGGGAATTCTGGGGCATGGTGGGGGATCTGTAGCAAGCTACAATTTGGATTGCAGTTTTGCCCAGAGTTAGTTGCACTTCGATAACCTATGCTGCATTATGCTGAGCAACTAGCCTGGAGGTGTGAATATCCTTAATGAATATGAACACACCTCTGCCTTTGGTGTTCTGGTCCAGGTTACATGGCCGAAAAGTGTGGTATGAGTTATAGCCTGGTAGTGCAGGGGTGCTCTCTGGAGCCTTGAACCAGGTCTCAGTCACTGCGCAGATATCGATGTTCTCCATTTTAAGGAGTGCCTCGAGTGAGTGCATTTTGAGATTTAGACTTCTAGCATTGAGTAGCATTCACCCTCAATTTTTGCTTGCCTGTTCCTGTTACAGTGGTGAATTTGTCATTTGAACCTTGCCTAAAAAAAAAGCACTATAGGGGCAGCAAGAACCTTAGCCAGTATCCGGAATCCCAGGGGTGACAGGTGCAGGCCATCTCTGGCAAAGCATCGTGGTTTGTCGACCATGTCATCCCAGGCAGACAGATACTGGACACCTTTAGAATGACACCAGAAGCTTAGCAAATTGCTGAAGTCAATCATTTTGTCCTTGTACTGCAGTATCATTCTGGGTGATGGCAGAATGCTACTCAGGGCTAGGCTCATACCTGCCTGGGCTACAAGATCGGAGAGCTCTTCCATGTCTCTTTTCATGTAGTCCAGGGAGGTACGTTTCAGGTCGTTCACACCAACATGGACAATGACAGAGTCATATTTGTACTTGTTGTGGAGTGACCTGAGTGCGTGGGTTATGTGGCAGATCCTGGCACCCGACAGGCAGCTGACAGTAACCTTCTCCTTGTTTAGCCTGGTGAGTGGGACATCAGTGTGCCTGACTATAGAGTCACATATGACTAGTGTGTTGGGTATGTTGTTTTGCCTTATTGGCTGTAGTTGAGTGGTACACTGAGTCTGCTGGCTATGTGTCATTTGGGTTGTGTTGGGGGGTGGAGGTTGCTTGCATTTCTGCTTTGGAGGTCTCTGTTGCTTGAGCAGATTATTATTGAGAGCTTCCGAGAATGTTTTTGTGTTTCTGTGTGTGGATTTTGGTGGTGTAGATTTATTGAGACTATGTGATGAGTGTGGTGTGGTGCAAGTGTTTACGTTCTCCTCTTGACTGTCAAGTTCAGTCTTGGTTGGAGAGAGCTTCATCTCCAGTTTGGATAGATAAGTGCATCTCTCACAGGTTGTACTGTTGGGTGGTAGGAGGAGAGGGTTGTCTGTGTACATGAGGCAATTTCTATATTGCCCCAAGATGCCCACATTCATCAGATAGACAGGAGAGAACACTGACAGCTGACCCTTGGACATGCCTGTATAAAAAACTATTTTCCTCTAGATAAGTGAGGAAAGTGAGTACAACAGCTGTTTTTCTCTAAGCAAGTGAGGAAAGTAAGTACCAGAACTGTTTTCCTCTAGGTAATGAGGAAGGCTGAGAGCTGTTGTAATTAGTAGGTTATTTAGTGCTTACAAGTTCTGAACAATAGCTAATCACGAATAAGAACATTCAAGTGCTAAAACAAAGAATCTGTATCTGGACTAAACTAGTTACAGGAAAGGGGGGAAACAAGTGCAAATGCGGGCTTTTAAATCAGAAAGTTGAGAGAGATGGAAAAACTGCCCAAAACGCCAATAACTACAATTTTTGGGCCAGAACCACTCCTTATGTGGTAGATAGGTTACCTAGTGCTTACAACCCCCACTGATAAGCTAGAAGGATTCCCTCCAACACAGAAAGCTTGGGGGGCTCAGAAGCTTACATACAGTCCTGGATACAGCAAATCTGAATCTGGACTATACTAGTTACAGGAAAGGTAGGAAACAGGCTTAGTCTTTTTTTAATACAGAAAAGTAGCTAAAACAGCAGTAAAAACAATTCAAATGCAGTGTGCAAGAATTCAAATGCAGTGTGCTCCTTAGCTACAGGAACCACATGCTTATTCTTCTGCTTCTTTTTCAAATGAACATCAGCTTTATCAAATCTAGGAGGTTCAGAACCCTGGCTAGATTCAGTGAGAGTACCAAGCACTTCCTCCTTAACAAGTATTTGGGGAATCCCCATAGGCTCCTCTTAAATAATCAGCCATGGTTCCCCCTCCACCTCTACACCAGATGTAGGCACAGCCTCAATGGACGTGCAGCTAGACAGCTGTGTATCAGCCTCCAAATGGGCTTCCCAGTAGAGGGAGCTGACATTAGCACCCAATGGTCTACAGGTTCTTCATCCAACCCCAAGGAGACATCCTGTGAAGGCTAGACAGTAGCAGGTTCAGTATGCACCTTTTTGGCTTTCTTCTTAAGTGGTGGCTGAATGTCAGGGCAGGCATATTCAGTTATGGTATCCTGAGCCAAAAGCTTCAACCACTGGTTCTCCAAATAAATGGAAATAGACAACAGATGACTGCGGATTATAGTAGGGAGAAATGTCTGACAAACCTTCCACAGCACTCAAGCCCCCTCAAGGATTGTCTGTTCCTGCTTCTGTTCCCTGCTCTTCCACTCCTTTCAAATGTCCTTTGTAGCATCCAAACAAAAAGGTCCTTTTTGTCTCTATTTTTAAGGGGAATCTGCCTCCCATACTCACATCTCCCCCTCCTGAATGACATGTAAACTAATGTAAAAGAAAGAAAATAAGAAAGGAAGAAACCCCAACTGGACACTTATCTTTAGAAGGCTTGGTATACCACCTCAGTGAATGGACTGAAGACTAAATTGAAAGGTAGCATTTGGATGAGCAGCAAAGTTCTAAGTATTAGGTGCTTGTACATCACATATGTACCTTACACCTTGCACACAGGTCATATGTCTGATATACGACGTCTGGAAGGTACACCTTGCACACAAGTCATATGTCTGACATACGACGTCTGGAAGGTGTAAAGGCTATGGTATGCTGGCTGGCCGTTTGTCTATCCTCAGCATGATATCCCCAATAGTAAAGGATACATTTTAATACACCCAGCAGATCAGCAAGAATACTCTTAGGTTTTACTGCTACTTGAAGGGGATGTGAGGCCTATGCTTTTGGTATCTGGATGCATATTTTCAAGAATGTAACAAACAGGATGAGCTTAATCAACAATTATAAGCAGATAGTAACATGATGTAGCCTGGAAACGTATGGGTAACCCCAGCCCTGTTTCTTGTTATTTGGTTTCCAAACAATGACTAGCCAAAGAAGGAGACCTCCTTACTAGGTGGTGTTTAGATGACAGCAGCAAAATTAGTGATCAAAAGAAAATGGAAAAGGAAGTCTCCCCTGTCAGAGCTGAAATTATAAACAGTAATTAATGAGATCCAAAGTAACAGTCAGCTCTAGAGAGAGACAAGGCATGTGATGTATAAGCTTATAAGAGGCAACTACTGTTTCCAGAAATGAATGCTTGACCTAGAGTCCTTAGACAGGAACAAAGTAGATTAGGAGTCTGCTAAGAAAGTGTGTAAACCACCCTCAACAACTGTTTTAAGACCTTAATATCATGAAAAACCCTTATTTTGTCAAACTGGGATTGCAAACAGGTAGAAATAAAATATTACAGGTTTTAAACAAAGTACCAAAGACGTATTAGTTGCAGATATGCAGCATTTTCAATGTTTAGGCCTTTCAGAAGGGTTAAACAATGATAAAAAAGTAGACAGTATCCATTAGAGATTACAGGTATTATGGATCAAGCCATTTTCGGAAATTTTTAAAGAATTATTTCAGCACTAAAGACTGACAAATTGCAATTTTTTCACTCCTAAAAAGTTGGAAATTACACTGAATGACCCAAATTCCTTTCCATGGAACCAGTATCAGAACCAATGCACATAACATGCAGGAGATTTTTTTTCTTTCTGTTTTATCTTGTTAATATTGCAATGCATGTTTTTTTATAAAAATAAGTTGTTTTGTCTTTCGGCTTTTCCCGGTTAGGGGTCGCCACAGCGGAACTCCGGTCTGCTAATGATTGGCAGTAGATTTTTACGTGTCGACTTGCCGGGCCTGATGCACAACCTTCAACGAAGGAACGCCCATTTACGCATGTCACCACACAGAAGACGCTCTAACTGAGTATCGAATGGGGCAACGTCTTAATTTGAGACGACAACGCTACCGCAGCACCACCACCGCAAAAATTTAAAACTGTGAACCCCAAAAGACAATTACAACAGTTTTAACACCCCCACCACCTTCCCATCCTCTCCCCATCAACAGGCCATGGATGAAAGGCAGAAAAGACAGTAAGGGCAAGCATTAATTAAGCTCCTTAATGTCTTGTTAGAGGATGTTCCAGATGGGCATGAGCTTATGTAAAGAGAGAAGTGCTCAAAGTTCCAACAAGAAGACCTAGCAGGTCTGTGCAATAACATCCCAGATGCAGGAGTCATTGAAATGGGACCTACCCTTACCTAAAAAAAATCAGACAGCCCAAGAGCAATCACCTAAGCAGCTCAAACTCCATAATTCTGAAACCACGGCCTACAGCAGGTAGAAAGGAAGAACCTGCGGTAGACCTAAAAGCGAATCCTAGAGCTGGCCGATGGTATTGTGCCAGAGACTACTGTCGTGACATGGATCATTCTCCAGTAACTCACTTGTGCAAAACCCATAGCCAGGGGAAGAAGACTAAGACAGCATAGTGGTAAGCAATGGCTTTAGGTAGTCAGTGTCACAACTGAAACAGCAAAAAGACATTGATTCAAAACGGAGAAACGCACAGCAGCAGATACACCAAAGACTTCAGATGCATGGGTCAACCTGCAGACTGTCAAAGACTTCTGAAATGGACACAACAGAAATATAAACAGTGCAGGTGGCAGAACTACAATCTGAGTTCTACAAGGGTTAAAACAAATCCACACTTCATGACCTAAGTCACCTACAGGAAAAGTCTGAAATCCATTAAAGACAACCTACAGTACAGCCCTGCAAAACATGGCAAGGGAATGACAGACGTGGCAATTTTAGAAGATGACTGGAAATGGGAAAGGCACAAGAAAACACTGTAGATGTCTTAGTATTTAGGTAAGAAATTAGATAATTTTACATTTGTTGACTGGGCTAGTCTAGCTGGATATATATCCATTTTCAGTAGAGGCCTGGGGAGAAAAGCTCCACTACAGTTGTATACAACTAATATACATGAGTAAATATAAACATAAGGGGATACTAATCAAAAATTGGTTTTACATAGTAACAAAAAAAAAACCTTCAAGTTAGGCTTATTTACATTATATGACAAAAAAAAAATAGCAGCAATAAGGAAAGGACATATAACTTGGTATATACAATATTAGGTACAAGACAAAAATAGAAACTTTTGGCAACAGAGTTCAAAGCAGAAACTTAATAAACTAGAAAGGTTAGTTGTGACAAAAGAATATCAGCCAGGATTGGTGCATGGACATAGCCATTGTGAATTAAGGAAGGTTTTTAGTTGCTTTTTAAACAGTGGAGCAGATGAAAGGGATATCAGATTACTTGGACGCTTATTCCAAAAGATTCCAATGGTGTTAGTAAATAGAGAACCACCTGATTTGTTATTGGATTTTAGGGTTGCAGCTAGTAACTTATTAGCTGAGAGCAGGGTACTTAGATTTTTATATGGGTTGATCAAGTTATAGAGAATGGGAGTATTTGCAGGATGATGCAAGATTTTGTGGGTGATGGTTAGTTGCTGAAAAAGAAGCTGGTTTTGCAGTTCCAACCATCTTAGTTTCCTTAGATTTTGACAATGGTGAGTATGGAATGGGGATCCAGTGGCAAATCTGGCAATGTTACTGTAAGAAGTGGCCAGCTTATTTTGATTGTTTTTGGATAGATTTGTAAAAACTGGGGAGGCATAGAGAAGGGTGGAAATTAGATGAGTATGGGCAATAGTAGTCCTGGCTATAGGTGTAAGGAAGGGTTTTAGCCTATAGAGGAAACCCAGTTTTCTATTCACTGATTTGATGGTTGAGTTCTTGTGCGAGTCAATGTTGAGGTTATGGTCAATTGTTATGCCTACGAGTTTAGTAGTTGTGTCTGGTACTATTACAGTGCCATTATTTGATACGATTGTGAAACCAATAGAGGGAGACTTCTGGGTAGGGGTAAACAGTAGAAGTTTATTTTTTTTTTGGGTAAAGGAGGAGACAGCATTTGGAGAACCAGTTTTCAACTAAGGTAAATACTTTTTGGGTGTTAGACTGGAGTTCAGCAGAAGATGCTGTGGCGCAGATTAGGGTTGAGTCATCGGCATACTGAATACAGGTGGTTTGAGGTAGGGATGTTTTCAGGTCATTGATTAAAATACAAAAGAGGAGGGGGCCCCAAAATAGAGCCTTGTGGGACTCCCTGCGAGATAGGGAGTAGAGTAGATATGTTGTTGTCCCAGAGGACTGCCTGTTGTCTATTTCTTAAATAGGATTCAAACCATTTGAATTCCTGAGTGTCAATTGAAAGTGAAGTAAGTATATCTATCATTAAGTGATGAATCACCATGTCAAAGACTTTGGAGAGGTCTAGAAAAAGAGCAGAGGTGAGGAAGTTGTTGTTTCGATTTTTATTAATTGAGTCAGAAAAGGATAGGAGTGCCATAGTAGTACTATGCTGGCAATTAGCTAAAAGATTATTTTGGAGCAGATGATCGAGAAGTTGCTGGTGAATGCATCTCTCCATGAATTTTGCCAAAGGAGAAAGAGCTATGGGACGGAAATTAGAGAGTTCAGTTGAGTTTCCTCCCTTATGTAGAGGTATAATATATGAGAACTTCCAAAGAGATGGTATAGTGCCTTCTGTGATGGTCCTATTAAATAAGATAGAGATAGGGTAAGCAAGTACTCCAGCTGCGGTACAATAGTACCAGCCATCCACCCCAAACACTGTGAAGTGCTTCTCAAGAAAGTGACCAAATCTGACTCCTGATAGAGACTGACCCAGAGCTCACTTGCTGGTAATAGTAACCATGGCAGGAATAAGCTGTCAAGATACAGTTCAAAGGTTAAGTCTCCAAAGCAATTGGGTAGGTAGAGAAAGTACAGTTTTTAACCTACCATAAATGTAGATGTCCGATAGGTATGCATCTGCAGTCCTTACATATGGGTTGTCCTGCCTCAGGTAGCCCTTCGGTCGGCCGGATTCCAAAGTCTGGGTCCGGCGTCGGCTGATGTCACCCCTTCCCCGACATCAGAGCACCTGGGGTATAAAAGTGTCAGCCGACGCCATCTTCCTCAGTTTTTCTTGCCCCAGATGCCAGGTGCCCTCTAAGGAAGGCTAAATTTGATAGAAATACAAAATATTGCAAACATGCACAGTAATATAAAACAAATTCACCATAATAGATAGCCCCAGCTAGCTATAAGAGGGATAAGTACCCAAGAAGTACCACAGAGGGGAAGGAAGGAGGGTAAACCTGACTGCAGATGCATACCTATCGGACATCTACATTTATGGTAGGTACAAAACTGTACTATGTCCTTCAAGGATGCATCTGCAGTCCTTACATATGGGTAGAGTACCATAGCCAAGCTGGGGGTGGTAGGCTCTAAAAAAAAAATGATGCTGTAGCTAAAATGCCCTGCAGGACTGCCGTAGCAAAGCCTGCTCTGGATCTGGAATATAAGGGTAAATTGTAATGCTTGGAAAATGTATGCACAGAGCTCCATGTAGCAGCTTCTAAAATGTCCTTGGTAGCCACCCCTCTTAAGAAGGCTGTGGAGGTGGCTGTAGCTCTGGTGGAATGAGGTCTGATGTTAGCTGGCACAGCTTTTCCATGACAAGAGTAGCAGAATCGAATGCAATTTCCTATCCATTTTGAAATTGTCTGTTTGGAAATTGCTTTTCCTTGAATGCCTGCAGCATATGCTACCAACAGCTGGTCAGTTTTTCTGAAAGTCTTAGTTCTGTCCAAGAAGTAGCGTAACTGTCTGTGAATGTCCAGGGTATGCAGAAGTTTCTCTCCCTTGTTTTGTGGGTTTGGAAAGAAGGTAGGCAGGTGAATAGCTTGGTTCAATGAGACCCTGGATACCACCTTTGGCATGAATGAAGGATTGGTTCTCAAGGAGACTCTGTCCTGATGAAAAATAAGAAATGGTTGTACTGCCATGAGTGCCTGCAATTCAGATACTCTTCTTGCTGAGGTTATGGCCAGAAGGAAGGCAGTCTTCCAAGACAGGAACTGTAACTCTGAAGATACTGCTGGTTCAAAGGGAGGTAAAGTCAACTTTTCCAACATGAAGTTAAGGTCCCATGTAGGCACTGGTGGTTTTCTTGGAGGATTGATGTTTTAATTCCTCTTAGAAACTGCCTTAGGAGAGGATGAGAGAAGACAGGTGGATCAGTATTGTATTCTGCTGAAATTGCTGAAGCATGAATTTTTATGGAAGAGTAAGAAAGGCCATTATGGAGCATGTCTGCCAAGTATTCCAGGATATGTGCCATGCTCATCACTGTGGCATCTAGGCCCTTTGCGGTGCTCCAAGTGTGGAATCTATTCCATTTTGCTGAATATGTCTTTCTCGTGGAAGGTCTGCGAGCTTCCATGATGATATCCTTCACTCTCTTGGATAGCTTTTCCTGGTGAGGAGTCAAGGTATTCTCCAGGCTGTCAGCTGCAGGGTTTTCAGGCTGGAGTGCAGAGTTTTGTAATTGTGCTGTGTCAGGAGGAGTGCCCATAGTGGTAGAGGCCACGGTTTCGTGTGTGACAGGCTCCATAACAGTGGGTACCAGTGCTGCCTTGGCCAGTCTGGGGCTATTAGAATCACTTTTGGCTGCTCTGTCTTGATTTTCAGTAAGACCTTGGTCATTAGTGGGAGTGGTGGAAATACATACACTGTTAGAGTATTCCAACTGAAAGAGAGGGCGTCCACTTTCCATGCTTGTGGGTGGTATGTCCTTGTGCAGAATTTCTTCAGCTGATGATTGTGGTGGGAGGCAAAAGATCTATGTCCGCCTCCCCATGATTGTGTTATCTGAAGGAAGATGTCTGGGTGCAGCATCCATTCGTGTGGGTCCATGGTATTTCTGCTTAGGCTGTCCGCCAGTATATTGTCTTTTCCTGGCACAAACTGGGATTGCAGCTCTATATTGAGTTTTAGGAAAGTTCCCAAAGATTCATTGCTAGTCTGCAAAGAGGGTAGGAATGGGTACCTCCTTGCTTGTTTATGTACCACATAACTGTGGTATTGTCTGTCCTTATTAGCAGGTGGCCTTGATGTAGAAAGAGCTTGAAGGCCTCGATTGCATGAATCACTGCCAGCATTTCCTTTTGGTTTATGTGCATGCTAATTCTTTCTGAGACCACAGACCTTGGATGCATCTGTCCTCCATATGTGCTCCCCATCCATGGTCTGAAGCGTCCGAGGTAATGGTTTGGCTGGTTACTGGTTTGCTGAAAGGCAGGCCCTGTTTGACTGGCTTGCTTGGGCCCACCACAGGAATTCCTTTTGAAGGCATGGAATGAGTGGTATCAAAGCTTCTAGGCTGTGATTGTGCTGAGACCATAAACTCCTTAGGTACCATTGTAGTTTTCTCATATGCAGCCTTGCTTGTGGAATCAGAAGAATGCACGATGCCATGTAACCCAGGGCCTGCAGGATTTTCGTTGCAGTCATCTGAGTTTGTTTTGTTAGATTTTTGAAGTAATCCGGTAGTTGTCTTTGTTTTTCTTCTGTGAGAAAAGCCATTTGGGTGGTTGTATCTAGTTCCGCACCCAGAAAAGTTATTCTTTGGGATGGCACAAGTCTTGACTTGTGAATGTTGACTGTGTATCCCAAGGCCTGCAGTAGGCGGATGGCATAATTCAAATGTTTTTCCAAAGTTTGTTGGCTGTCCGCTTGTATAAGGCAGTCATCCAGATACGGGTATATTTGAATCCCCTGAAGTCTGCAGTGTGCAATTACTGATGCCAGGCATTTCGTGAATAGTCTGGGCGCAGTAGATAAGCCAAAGGGCAATGCTGAGAATTGATAATGCTCTGAACCTGCAAGAAATCTGAGGTGTCTTCTGCAACTTTGTCTGATAGGGACATGCAGGTATGCCTCCTTGAGGTCTAGAGTTACCAGCCAAGACCCCTTGCCCAGCATGGGAAGGAGTTGCTGTAGGGTCAGCATTTTGAATTTTGGCACAATGAGATAAGTATTCAGTGCGGACAAATCGAGAATAGGCCTCCATTGTTTTTCTTTTCTTGGGACAAGGAATAGTCTGGAATAAAATCCTTGGCCCTGTTCTGCGAGAGGAACCTTTTCTATAGCTTTCATTTGCAATAGGTTGGCAATTTGTTTTAAAGCCTCTGCCCTCTGATTTGGTGGCAGGTTTGGCATTCTTTCTGGTAATGTATAGAAATGGAACCTGTATCCTTTGTCTATTATTTGCAGTGTCCATTTGACCCTTGTAATACTGTGCCAATTTTTTGAGAATAAAGACAGCTTTCCGCCCAAAGGTGCTTCTAATTGAGCCCTGGTCGGCGAGGTCAAGGTGAAGTCATTGAGTCTGTCCTTGTGCAGCAGTTGTTGGACCTGCACTACCTCTCTGGTTAGGAGGCTGCCATTGACATCCTCTGTAGGAGCCTCTAGCTTGCCCTCTACCTCTGGCACGCCTGTTCTTGCCTCTTTGAAATCTCTCTTCTGGAAAGGACCAATTCTTAGAAGGCCAATTTCTGCTGAATCTTGGTGGTTGTACCTGGAGGAAATCTTTGACTGTTTGTACAGATTTTGCCTTTTCCTCAAATTTCTTTAAGACCTCTTGAGCAGTGGAGCCAAATAACTTTTGCTTTTCCAGTGGAGCATCCAGAAGCTTAGCCTTAACATGATCTGGCAGAGATTGTTCCTTCAGCCAGGCATGTCTACGTATGACTGCACCTGTCATTGCTGACCTACATGAAGCTTCCAATGCATCATAACCACACTGCAAGAAATGGTTGCTAACCTGTTGTGAATTATGTACCAGATCCTGAAGTGACTTACGATCTAGGGGTTCAGGCGAAGACATTTGTTTCTGCAATTCATCTAACAAATACTCTTGGTACTGTATCATATGAAATTGACAATTTAAAGCCCTCATAGACAGAGTGGAAGAAGTGTACACTTTTACCCCATCTCTCTAAAGCCCTGGACTCCCTTTCAGAGGGGAGTGGATTTTAGTAGTGGCAGCTGCAACCCCTTTAGGACCCTGGGAAATAGTTTCTGGGTCAGCAGAGTGGGCCTTGTAAAGGAAATGATGCGAGTCCGGGACCCTGTAGTACCTATCGGGTTTAACAGGAGCCGGAGGAAGGGTGTCAGGGGTAGTGCTAGACTCAGAATACACATCATCAATGACACTTAAAACAGGAGGAATAGCCAAAGGTCTATGCTGAGGTAAATGAAGAAAAGTCCTTAATCTCTTCCTGGAATAGGAGAATTCCTGGCCCTGCCATTGGAAATGCTCTCTCATGGAGTGAAGGGTCTCCCCAAAGGACAGCTCTTCAGGAGGGGAGGCAGAGGGAATAGATTCCTCTGCATCAGAATCCTCGTAGGCCGTGAAGGCCTCCTCCTGGTAGTCTGATAGAGCAGAGCCATCAGAGGCCTCATCAGAGGACTGAGGTTCAGCAGACTCAACCCTGGGCCTTTTGTCTAGAGGGGGTTGAGAGCCCCTGTCCGGATGAGGCTGACAGCCCCTAATTAAGGACATAAGGTCCTCAGCCAAACTTAGTATCTGAGAACTTGTAGTGGATCCCTGAGAAAAAGAGTTTGTTGTTGCTTAGCAGCTTTAGCCCTAGTGAAACCTTTTATGGACATGGATGCAGGGGGCCTGGCTGCCCCACGTGCTGGAGTAGTTTTGTCTAGGGGAATGGTGTCGGTAGGTTCCTGAACACCGGTTTCCGAGGGTAATTCTATAACCGACTCAGAAAAGGCCTCCGGGACCGAGGCTGTCGGTTGAGCGGTTTCTACAGACGGAAGTACCAAGGACTCGGTTTCAGCCGAGACCGAGACACTCGCGGCAGGCCTAGGAGCAGTTTCAGCCGAAACCACGGTCCGTGTGTGTCGGTCCTTGTCCTTCTGTTTCTTGGTTAAATGAGAAGTCTGAGTCTCCGACGGCATTTTATAAGAGAAACTAGCCCCAAAAAATTCCTCTGCAAACTCCGACCGACACCTAAGAGTGCGTCGATTAAAGGAGGCACAGGCAGTACAGGCCGAGACGTCGTGGTCTGGGCCTAGGCAGGGGAGGCAGTAGGAATGACAAGTCAAGCAATTATTAACTTTAAGCGTTTGATCTGACATCGGCTGAGGCAAGAAAGAGTCCCCAACGGGGTACTTAGCTTTTTGAAGTCTTCGGTAGCTGAAGTTACAGGAGCTGGCCGACTGGCACCTGCGAACTGCTTCTGCTTCGGGCACCACGCAGCAAGAAAGACTGAGGAAGATGGTGTCGGCTGACACTTTTATACCCCAGGCGCTCTGCCTGAGGCAGGACAACCCATATGTAAGGACTGCAGATGCATCCTTGAAGGACATCCACCCTCTGCTGAATGAGGTGCCATCAGTGAGAACCATGAGAACAGCCACATCATATGTAATGTCAATGATAGCTCTGACACTATCAAAAGAGCAGTAAGCAACAGTCCTCTTTGTCAATGAACACTATGACAAGAATGCTAGACCATCATCAATAACAGTGAACATAAAAAAAAATAGTAACAAGGCTGCAACAGTCATATCATTTTATTAGATAAAAACAAAATTTGAGCACACCAAAGAGCCACCATAAATATAAACAAAAAAGATTTATTGACAAGGATTATTGCTTTCGCTGGGTTATATTATATTATATTGCTGGTGGCTGTGTTGGTGTGCTCACATTTTGTTTTTAATCTACTGTGCATTTATAGTGTGAGCAACGTCAGTAATTTTGGTATCGCTTTGTTTATTTGCTGATGTCATTTTACTAGACAGAAATATGAGAAATACAAAATCCTTCCCAGTCGCTGAACCAACAATACCATTCATCAAGATCATTTTTCCATAAAAGAGAAAGTGAAGACTCCTCCACAGATGGAAAAGTATGCCCCGACTGTCATAACAGTGACCTCAGTAATGAAACTGCAGAGAGAAGCAAGTTCCATAATCCTTCAGTCGGGAATCTGCAAGTAAGTAGGATGGGAAACATAAATAGGAGAAACACCTCATATTCCGAAAGAAACAGACACTGCCTGCGATAAACTGTCATAGACACTGAACAAAACAGAAACTCTTCAGTAGGATATGAATGCAGGCATTCCAGACATCTGAGGAGGATATAAGAAAGGGTTTGGCAGTCAAATCTGGGACAGGAGAGACAGCTACAAAAAGATGGGGGTGTTCGGGGTTGGCATAATGGTTAAGGTGTTTCAAAGTCAAAGTACAGGGTTTGATTCTCACCTTGGGAAGCAAGGCTAGGCTTAAAAAGGCCCCAGGGGTCTTTAGCCTAGTAAACGACTATTAACCTATGAGTAAGGCCTCAAAAAACAAGGCAGGCTTACAACACATTCAAGCAGATAAAGTGAACCCCCACCTGCAAAATAGCAGATAAAACTATGTCTAAATATAACACAAGCAAATAAGGAAAAAAAAAAAGGCATTAATAGTGCAAAAAATATGCAAACAAAACACAGGATACAAGTATCTATATGAGGTCTATTCAGGTGGTAGAAAAAAAACTGAAGAAGGTCGACCTATTTCCTATTCTTGTATCTTTCCTCCCACAGACCGAGACATACTGAAGTAGTCTCATTAAGAAAATGCATGGAAATTGCCATCAGAGTTCTCTACCGAAAGGTGAAGTCCCTTCTGACTGCAGTCCACGTAAAACCATGTTTTGTTTTGTTTTTCTGAAACACAGCCACCTACACCCTTAATGCTGGCAGATGTGCCCACTACACTCCCGTAATTATTATTAGCGCTAAAGAAATCACTTATCAAAGCAAGTGAGACTACTACTTTGCAGCAACTACTCCAGATAAGAGCAATTTTCACACAGGTATGATGTAATCAACTTTCATGCACTCCAAGCCACCTAAACATCTCACTACTTTACAACATAATTCAACAGGTGGACCTTGGTTTACCATTTCATAAAAAAAATAATGTGCACACTCTCATGCAAATTACAGTGCAACTTATCAGTACACTATGCTCCCCATGATGTACTACGATTTCAGTGTTTCAGGTATAGCCTTAGTCTCTATTAGTGTTTTGAACCCTTAGATTTCAAATTCAATGACAAATTTGCTACCAAATACAAAACACAGAACACACAATCAGAAGCTAGGGTTTATTCCAGATTGTTCATTCTTCTGATATGGCATTACACACAGTAATTACTGAGTGGCACAGAATGCTGGATAAAGAAGGCTCTAGTCAAGGATGAGAAGTACTGGAAGAAGCAGCAGCAACACTCTAAGGGAGATTCTGGAAGGGGAAAACATCAAAAAACTCATATACATTGTGTTAGCATGGTTGGACAAAAAAAACATTAGGTTTACTTATCAACAGTGTCCCCACAGCAAAAGCCCATTACAAAGAAGTCACATACTCTTTTAGCTCCAATGCAAAGGTAAGCAACTAGCACAGATATTTCAAATGAGGTGGCACAAACAATACACTGAAGTGGATGAAGGTACATACAGTGTCAGAATGATGTCATGAGTCATGATGTTGTACCTCTCCTTAAAATCAGCCTCACTATAACCTTTTCCCATGAGTGCAGTGCAAACTTACCTTGGGAGGTGCTTCATCTGACCCACCAGAATCCCAAGAGACTGTAACTTGACGTCTCATCTCCATTCTGATACGCTCTTCTTGCTGTATTTTTTCTTCTTCCAAAATTGTACTAACAAAAATGAAATAAATGCTTATTATGCTGCTTTAGACTTGACATATTAAAAGAAAATAAAACTGTATGCAAATGCCTCATAGAATAACCCACATACAATTTTAATAAACTTCTTACAATAAAGTAAAACAGATTTTCAAAGCAGCAAATCCTCACAAAAATAAAAATACATTGAAGCTAATGTATATAGATTGAGCCAAGGTAGCATTTACTGCTGAAAGTTTAAATTTTCCGATATCCAAGGCTCAGTATAAAAGGCAGACAGCATCAGCTTCTATCTAAAAAATTCAAGTCACCCCTGCAATGAAGGAGCCACAGAACAAAGAGGGCACACCCTACAACTCAGTTTCCTCACCTCTCTCTCATCACTCAGTTTAAATACTCATCCCTCTTTGCTATGCAGGTGAGACATTTTCTTGAGTTACAGCATCCTGGAAAGCCAAATTTCTGTACCATCAGTACAGCAGTACATCCGACTACTAAAGTAATAATAAAACAAAACATTTGTGCAGTAAGAAAAAAAAAAAACTACTCCAAAGCCATTCTTACACACCTGATCAGCGTAATGCAGCAATGTATTAAACCATAAGATGACTAATTGCATCTTGGCAACAGCAGCAAGTCCGTGCATCAGCCACCTCCCCACTCTGCTATGCAAACTGTTAACTCTTGGATTCTCTCCATTGCTTGCAAAATACTCATAAATAAGCTAGCTAATCGACCTAGCAGGCCCAGTACATCCCCCAAGCTACACATCAACACACTGAATCTTCCACTCCCCCTCCACCTTAAGGAATAAGGGCCATCTTAGCAGCAACTTACAGATCCCTGCAGTAAAACAGCAGAACACTTAATTTCTGGCCATTCTTAGCACAGCTTCTGACAGTGACATCCATTTACGTATTTACAGTCTCACTCTTGCTTCAAACCTCTTTCAAATGACAAAACAATACAATCTCTCCATTGCCTCAAATCTCTCAGAAATGACAAAACAATCTATGATTATTAACCTGTACAACCCCCCCCCCCCTTTCTGAATGGCAGACCTTCACCTAGCATTGGGACACAGGATCAACAATATGTTTTCTTTCTGGAGTACTTCAAACTGTAAAGTCAAATCGTTGGCATTTATTTCACGTTGTTTATTTAGAAGAGCTTGACAAAGAAGTTTGTCAGTATGCACTGCAAAATGAAAAAAAAGATGGTAGCAAGTTAAACACATGCAGTGCACCACAAGACAGAGAAATGCCTTCAGTGGGTACTTATCATTAAAGCAAGTAATCAGAAACTTCCTTATAGTAAAACCAAAAACTACTGATTTCTTATCTGTTTGAAAAATAATGATAAAACAATATTTGCAGCTGGTAATGATAAGTCACAAATCTGAAAGATGCTACTGCAAATGCAGAATACAAGGAATAATCTCTATGGGAAACAGTGGATGAATACCCCGCATGTTTGTAAATATTTTACTTTCTGTAAAAGACAGACATTTTCTTAAAAAAATATCCTGCCACGATTGTATTTGCTCAGCATTTAGCTACTAAATACTGCTGCACTGCTCCACTTCCTTCCCCAGCCTGCTGCAAATTAACCGTTTCATATGCTAACATCACAGTTTAAAAACAAGATACCTACTGCGATAAAGGTCTTACTATCAACTGCAACAGTCTCCAAAGACATATCTGAAATGTGACTGGGAAGAGGTTAATGCACCATCCCTCTAAGAGTTCCTTCACATCGATTTACAGCAAAAGCTCTGCAGACAGCACAGCAGTTACAACCATGTTCAAGTATTTATAGTAAACCAAGATAAATGGTCTTAAAGAATGTCTCTGTTTTTCTAAAGGGAAGCTTACTCCATAGATGGAACTGAAGACTGTAACATGATATTTATGCCCCTCTATTTATAGCATTTGAAACAGACTGAGTGCAACTTTTTAAGCAAAGAACTTAATTAAGATTATACCAAAAAATCTCTCACCCATTCTACTTATTTGTATCTGGTGACCACATTCAGAAAAATGTTAAAACTGCAACACATCCTACTTGCTATTTTCTCCATCAGTGACAAAGCAGTCTGGATCCAACCGGTCTCCTTTAATCCTAGGAAGGCAGAAAGGAATGCCTGTGAAAGACATTGTACTAAACTGGTAGGGACTTGGAAATGACACAAAAACCTTGGGATCGGATATGTTCAAGTCATCTTGCCAAGTGATGACACAGGCACACATGCATAGATATACATTTACATACACTAAGCTGGCTGTGGCCAACTGCCACAGAAAATACTAGGTCAGCTGCATATACATCTGCTTAATCTTCTGTACATTACCAGTTCTGTAGTGTAATACATACTTTACAGCACATTTATAGAATAAATTGTGTTTTTTGTCAATCCATTGTCAGGCAGTACCAAGACAGAAAAATTATTCTAAAATTCTGATATATTGTTGTTTAAAGTGGGCAACATATCATTCCAAATATCCTTTAAATTGTAGTACAATGTAAACTTATATGTCCTTTCAGTTGTAGTGCAAGCTAAACTTTGATAACCTTCCTCAACTGTACTGTAATGTTATGTCTTACTGACTTTTGGCTTTGGTCATGGCTAAAAAGGGTCTTTGGACTAGACTACCTTGCTGGTTAACAAAATGAAAAATTTTTAAAAAAAGTTCAGTAAGAATGAAGAGTACCATAACAGCATTTGACCTACTCAAATGTTTAGAAACTAAGATCATGTCAGTGACAAAAGGGACGGTATAATCCTGCTTAAGGTACATCTTAATACAGACTGACAGGATCTTACCACAGGTAGATATATCAAGCTACAGGAGATCAGTAAATGAGGTCTGTATGCATAAAATAAGGATCCCTTCCTATTCTGTCTAAACTGGGATTTAAATCTCACCTTCTGACAAGTGATAAACTTCTCTCTGGCAAAACCTAAATCTTGTCCCAACCCTTCTTTATTTTCCTTTACTCTATCCAGGTAAGTGAGGCGACTAGTTCAACTAATGCAGACCACATAATGTAGTGTGTGTTAATGTACTGTACATACCATCTTCTAAATGCAAACCTACTGTATGAGACTAATAAATGTGCACACCATGCAACTCCCAACAATGTGATTTCTGTACTACTTACTATTCAACTTTCAGTGCACTGATTTACTCTGTCCAGTCATTTTCTAGACCTTTTTTATTTTAAAACTATGCAGTTGCCAAATCCCATGAACAACTCAAATGAACACGCTGCTAATCACCATCTGTACCATTGCTGTGTCTAAGGTGACAACTGTACACACTATTTAAATCCACTGTAGAGCATGTAAATTTTTCATTATTATACATAAATCTTTATATATGTATCCTACCGGATCTCTCATTGCAATTTGACAGGATGGATCATGGCATCCTTCTGGGCCCTTCACAACATTGTGATATTACCAGTGTTGAACTAGATTGGTTTGCATTCGCCCATTCTGCAAATATTCACAAATTAGTGTCTAAGGTTAGCTCCTCTGAATCCTACTTTCTTAGCTGTGGTATACCACAGGGTTTCATATTATGACAACTGTATTTCACTGTCTACTTGCTTCCTTTAGAAAAAGTTATCCAGAGGAGGTGTTTGCGATACCACTGCTATGCTGACAACACACAGCCCTTCCTTTGCTTTCCTCAAGTGCCCGATAGAGCACTCTAGCAGCAGACCTAGAATGTATCCACAAATGGATAACTATGAACTAACAGAAATGCAATAAATACCCTGGAGACCATTACCATAGTTGTAAGCCACTTTGCAGGACTCATTTGCACAACACTTCTGTCCTCTAAAGTCATCTACAGAGTTGACAAATTGTAATTCATACTGAAAGTGTGAGATCTAGATGTTGTCTTGGACAAGAAGACCTCAAAAGTCCAGGTTTTACTGACAGACTAATTGTCCTATTTTTGATCTTGGGAACACATCACTCATTAAGCACCTTATTCTATCAACAGACTGTCTTGCTGTGGTGAATGCTTAAACTGAACCACTGCAATGCCTTGTAAGTAGGATTTCCAAACTACAAACTTGACTGCTTGCAGGAAGTACAACAATTAGTGGCCTAGCTCTTTACAAAGGTATCACATTGCCATCATATTATGCTGTTTCTGTGTGAACTTCACTGGCTTCCTATTCAACAGTGGACTGTTTTTATTTTAAGATTGCAGTCTTGGTCCATCCAGTCCACCATCATGACCCAGGTCTTCATCATCTGTGATATCTTGCATTTCACTTGGCACTTCCAGTTATAAGGCCTGAATCTTCTGGTTTTCAGCCCTTTCCTTACCAAGGGCTTCACCTCTGAAATACATTAATTATGTGGGCTCAGGGTTTCCTCTGTATGGCAGTTCAAGTGCTCTTTAAAAAGCCATCTTTATGACCCATCTTACTGATTACCCACAGTACTCCTTGCACTTTACCACACAATTATTTATCTTTATGTATTTTACTTTTTAGACAGTTTTATTTGCCTTCCTTCTTCGTGCATTTATATGACTTTATTAATTCTTAATTTTTTTTTACCTTGCTGATATTCACCTGTAATTATACTTAATTCATAGGCAAACAGTCCTGGAGACCATTAAAAACTTAGCCCAAATTCTCAACTGCCGCAAAGTACTGTTGTTTAAGTGATTTGCTCAAGGTCACCAGGTTGACAAATACAGTAGTGCTGATTATCCAAAACGTTAATTATCCGAACCCAGTCTTCCAAAGTTTTTGAGTAGGAAAAATCAAAGTCTGAATATGTAAATGTTATACATATTAGCTTGTGCATGTTTTTGAACTTGTAGCCTGCTTGTGTGCGAAAAATATTCTTTGTTGTCCACTGGACTTGCTGAATGGTTGAAAAGTGTATTCCCTGAGTGCAGAAAAATCAAGATTTTAGAAGTTTTTTTATCCAGTTCAATGTACATTTGATTATCTGAACAGTTTGACTATCCGAACTACCCTTGGTCCCAATTAGTTTGACTAATCAACTCTCTACTGTAAAGATGGAAAGATTCAAACCCTGTACCCATGCCATCTGCCTAAGAATTAACCCTTAAGTATGTTAATAAACAAACTTGTATGTATATACAACATAAGTTACTGTTCACATAATTTCAGCTTCTGTTGTATTCTAATTTATGTCATACACCAGGGCTGTGCTGAAATGGGACTAAATGGAGTGGCCCATACCCAGATTAACAAATTTAATACAGTAAATATAAAATGTTAATCTTGTCTTTAACCTTGGTTCCCCATAAAATGGTCTTTGGCTTACAGGCACTGACGATAACATATAACAAAAGGACTTGACCTATAACACAAGTCAGGGTGCTTCGTAACAAGAAATTATAGTTTCATCTTCACAAAGAATTCTGATTCAAATGTAGAAGGTGTCACAGTGAGAAGTGTTGCTACTTCACTGAAAGAGGTTCTCTTGATTAATTCTGGTTGCACTGCCTTTTGTGTAGAGTATGCATGCCTCCCTGTGCCCATGTGCACTTTCTTCAGGTGCTTCAGTTTCCTTCTACCTCCCAAAGAAATGTAGTGGGAGTACTGGTGTTCTCCAAATTGCCTACTGTTTTGTGTGTAGTGTGTAATAGAGTGATGAGCATTTTTGACAGACCAGCTCACTGTCCAGAATGGATTTCAACGCTTTGTGCCCACTGGCTGCCAGGACAAGCTCTGGCTTCTCTGCAACCCTATAAGTAATAAATCAAGTTATTATAAAATGAATATGGATGGATGAGTGTAGAAAAATATGCCTTTCATGGTTTAACTCACTATTACTTTCACTTTTTGCTCCACTTCAGTTTATCATACAATGAAAGCAAAGAAGAAGGCAAGCTGTTAAATACAATAATGTGTACCATGAATACAGATTTAATAAAAGGATCATCTTTGAATTCTTGTTGTATAGAGTACCTGAAGAAATAGAATGTATACAGTTTAAAGATGAGAAAAATATGATTTTAAATAATTCATTCCATTCATTTCAAGAGGTAGGACTAGATGTCAAACTGGTCAGCCTGGCACCTTTAAAACTTTCCTAGATTCTTAACTTCTCCCCTACCTCCCATAATATTTTGCAACTCTCTGCTTCATCAGATATCACTTGTCATTAAACAGCTTGCATCTCAGAGACAGATGCACACTATTTTTAATACTTATTCATTGCTGCTTTGGATAATTTGCTGTGTTTTTGCTTTCAAACCTTTCTTTCTCTATGTCATTTGAGAATCTGTCTTAAATTTAGGTCAGTTCTTTCCATTTTCCATATTAAACTGAACATTTATTAAGTTTCGTCTCCCTAGATTTGTAGATTGGTGCCACCATTTTGCTCAAAGTGTTGGGCTGCAGTCTGTCTTTTTGCTAGAGCTTCTTGTTGACATTGTATGTGATTTGGTTGTAGTCTGTTAAAGCTAATTACCTTTGATGATGTTTTTTTCTGTTCAAAATGGATAAGCAGGAGAAGTATGAGAAGCATTCTGGTTTCAAAAAGTGAAGATACAAAATCAAGCCTTAGTATAAGTGTACTGAATTACGTTCTTGTTGGATTTATTAGTATAAGTGTACTTTGGTGTAACGTGAATGAAGTACATCTGAATACTGAATCCTCTGTTACTGAAGCGTTTTAAACAAGAACGCTAAATTAATGTAAAAATAAGCTCATTTAAAAGGTATATTACTTGGAGTTATTTTGATACATGTTAAGGTTCAAAGAAGGCAAAAACACAAGATGGGTAGGACGGGTCTTCCACTCAACTTCCAAGGACTCCCTATCTTAGGTGTAAAGAGTGGAGTCTGCTACTACTGCTGTTGAAGCTTTAACAGTCTCAGTTAAAGAAATCTTAAACTTCAGGTGCATCTCATGTTCAAGTTTCTGAAGTGACACATGCTCCTCTAAGAAAATGGCTCAGCAATGTTTCTTATGTGTTGGACCTGTAAATGTTTGGTCATTTTGCTCCCTTCACAGTCTCCTACTGTTAGTAAATTTGACTGAGGGAAGATATTGGGAGGCTTAGTAAAAGACTGATATGTATGCACCCTCTCCAACCTTCAATTCCAAGATGAGAAGAGAAGGTTGTGTTCCCCCCTCCCTCCTACCTGCATGCTTTCTTTTCAGCTCCCTGTTTGGGGCTGGCAGGTTCAGGGTTGATTTTCCTGCTACAAGTTGCCTTGCAGGTGTTTACTTCTTCTATACCTTCAGTGTTGACACATCATCTGTAGTCTCAGTACTGACTATTAGGAGTGAGGTCACTGGCATCAGGGAGTCAACCATGACCAAGGCACCAACATATCATGTGCCATTTAATATCTTAATGACTTCAGCATTCAATGCCGCAAGACCAAAATTATCCATCTCAGTGTCATCCACCCATAGCACCAAAAAAAATCTCTAAACCATGGGATCACTTTTCACCAGGAGTCTCAGCATCACAGCAGGCACACACAAAACAGACCTCAACACAATACTTACTGTTGACTGATCAGTTTTGGAGTATTCTAGTGGTCTGCTCAGCCCCAGACTCCCACAGTTCAGAGCTTTTAACCAATCTATCCTTCGCACCAGAGTGGCAGGAGAGTGTAAAGCCACTGCACAGATAAGCATAAGGTATCTCACACAGGCTATTCTTCTTCCCCACTGGACACTTACCCTCCGGGGAGTACTAGGAAGAAACACTGCAAAAGGAAGTACTGACACTCCCTTATGGACTGTCCTACCCTGATCTTCAAGAGGAGAAAGGGAATCCTCAAGTTCAAGGGACAGAAGGACTCTGTCAAAAGATGTCCTACAGGACTGTTCCATTTTCTTCCACTGTCCTCTTGGAGGGTTCCCCTGGCTGACAAGATGGCTGCATTTGCCAAAGAGACGGCATGGCCAGAGTCAGACTCTGTAGGGCCTAGGACCAAGAAAATGCACAAGATCCTCTGGCCTCCTAAGGACTATTAATCTTAGACTTATGTTGTTAGCGAACTCCGCAGTCGTAGCAGCAGCTCTCAGAAAAGAACTTTCTGATGGCAGTCATTCAGATCATCTTTAGGATAAGGATTATATAGCTCTGGAACAGTTTGGCAAGCATATATACATCCATCATCTTTTCTCTCAGGGCACTGATATACATGATCAAGCTTCAATGTATGTTGACAAATGAAACGTACAGCAAGTCGATGAAGCTGCTACGTGGATATCTATGGGGAAAATTAAAGTCCTAGGCAGCAGTTAAGTCTACTATTTCAAATATGTCCCAGTGTCTTGCCCATAATGCTGACAGTGGGGCAACCTGAGCAGTTGGGTCAGACACTACAATCTGTACACTCACTGCACTCAGACATTGTGTTGTAACTTTACTGAAAACTTCACTAATGCCTCCTTTAAAGGCACCAAGTAATTTTGTCCTAAAGTGAAAGTAAAGCTGTAGAAAAAGTGAGATACTCGTGGTGACTGTGTCAAGGTCTCCCCTTATCTGCAGACATATTCTCACAATCAGAAAAGGGCCAAGAACTTACACTTTAGGAAAAGCTAGAAGCAGAACTTTAGATTGTGCTCTGACAGAGGACAACATGGATACACTAGCTTCCAGAATGGAAGACATACTTGAGGCATAAGTGGTCATCGGAATCAAGGCTTCCACAAAACTCCTCCTGCAGGCCAGCAGCACAACCCTTAGGGACTTGCCCAACTGTGATGCCACTCTGCAGTCAGTTAGGGATCATGTATTCCTTCATTTCCCTGCATGAAAGGCCATCATGCAATACAAGATGATAAAGGAAGTTGTATTCAGAAGCTATACCATACATACCCTTCGTTTCTCCTCCTCAGCAACTGACAATTTGCCTTACATATGTCTCTCCCCATAAGAAGGGTGTGGTCAGGAGTCAGGACTCAGAAGAGGTCATCAGTCTCCTAGAAAAAGACAGCAATTCAAGAGGAACCAACAGACTATAAAGGGCCTGAATGCTACTTAAGATTCTATTTGACTCCAAAGAAAATGAATGACTTCAGACTAGTCACCTGGACACTCACAGAGCAGTCTATCTTCCATCTTTTACTAAAGTGTGACTGCCTCTTCAGACATCTGTGATGCATACCTATACAGCAGAATAGCCAAGAACAACAAGCTTGTTTTGCATTTCAGTGTAAAATCCAACACTTCTTCAGTTTAGAACCGCCTAACTAGGTCTCAATACAGCCCCATCGGGTTTACAAAATGTATGACCATACTGGCAGCTCATTTAAGACCACCTGGGACCAAAGTGTTCCCCTACTTGGATAACTGGCTCCTAGCTACCCCATTCAGGAATCCCTATTCCACCTGTTCTAGTCCTTGTGGATCCTGGTGAAGCACGGACTTTCACAGGATACCAATGAAACACTATCTTGCACAGCTAGTCTTCTGCAGGACTGGACTGCAGCCATTCAATCCCAGGTATATCTTCCTTTTATTCAGAGTAAATGCAATACTATGCCTCAAAATATTTAGCTTTATGGAACCAATAATACTTGTGATGCCTTTTGGAAATTATCAGAATATGTTCCTACAATAAATCCTCAAGGTCCAGTACTCTCAGTTTCAGATCTCACGACAGCACACACAAGAATATTGCAGATTTGGTGGCAACAGCCATCTTTGAGAAATCTGTGGACTCCTTTCACACCATCCACTCCAAGCACTATTCAAGGGACTTGGTCACAGCAAGAGTCCAATCTACACAAACATGAAATGGAAATGAAAGAGGTCTGCCTCAAATTACAGATTTTCCAGGACTCTCTTCCACACATGGTGGAACTGCCATCCACTCAGACAACCTAACGGTGGAATGGTATACCAACAAGCAGGGAAGGCCCCACTGATATCCCCTGTGTCAAGAGGTCAAGATGCTATGGGAATGAATGATCTTGTCCCATTGCATTCTCTTAGCAATACACATAGCTGAACAGACCAATTCTTTGGTGGACAGGCACAGACTGTTTCTTGATGCCACATGCGTGGTTCCCACATCTTTCTGTGGTGAAGTCAAACTTCAAACACCAGGTCAAGCCTTACTGTGACCTATCTGCTTCCTCAACCAACTCCAGATGCAGCAGCTTTCTATCCTTACTCCCTGTCCAGGGACAGATATCCAAAAACATCTTTGTTCAAGAATAACCCTAGGTTTCCTTTACACTTTTTCAATACTTCCCCTGTTTCCAAACTTCTTAAAGAAAGCCACGCACAGCAAGAACCAGTTAATCCTCAAAGCCCTTTGCCTCGACGAGTATAGTTCTCTTGCTGGGACCTTGCCTACTGGAGAATCCCCTCTACCTCAGATTATTCAATTCTCCTCACTCACTTGTACAGTAAACCTCACACAAACATTTAATCCCTTTAGTTTGATCACACCGTTCTCCAGTTCTTTTGATGGCCAGGGATCCTGCTTATGGCTTATCCACATTCAGGGTGGTTAACATCCTGACTTCTGCTCAGACATCTTTAACTAGACTTATGTAAGTAAGTGGATAAGGTTTTTCTTAGGGGGGATTTCTAAGGGACTGGATTCTTTTTCCACACCAGTTGCAGCAGTTACTGCAAAACTTTGATAAGGAGCTGAGTTTATGCTTGCGTTACATATATGAATGTTAACTGTGTAGCTATTCCTTTAAATCAGCTAATCCTAAACCACATTGTTCTAAGGGGAAAATCAAGATATTTCATTTATCTCTTGCCCTCTTCCCTTCCCAAGTAAATTTCTTCAACTCTTTATTAGTTTTTCTCAAGCCAACTTTAACTTATTGACATAATTTTCATTATACAGTTTGTCACACCTCAAGCATGATGTGTCTTTTACTCTAGTGGTTGATCCATAACATCTTTCTAAACTGATTACTAAGGAATACACATTTATACAAAGCAGTCCAGTACTAGAAGTTACAATTACATTTTCACTGAATAAGGCAGGCAATATTATTCACACTTCTCCCTGCTTTTCATAGGCTCACACACAAGTACTAGGCTAGCCATGTTTCCTTTTTGTGCTCAAATTAACCTGTCCCATTTGGTTAGAGACTGACCTTACCCATCCCATCCCATGGTCAATAAAAAAAATTATGTACTCACCATAAAGTTCCATCTATGTTATCTATTTTCATTCTCCCTCAAATGTTGGGTTCGGATCCAATTCCTGATCTGACTTGGTCACTTCTTCCAGCTTGTGGAACACAAACTCTTGAGCTCCTCCCTTCACCCATAATGCTCTAGCCACCTAACATACTTCAGCTCTTGTTTGCTGCCCCTTATACCTGCAAAGCAGTAAGAAATGATAGAATAAAACAGAATCTGGAACTCAAACAAAGGAACAGCAGCACCTTCTGATCTTTACAAAAGTCAAACAAGGAGGGGGGGGTTGATGGGAGGGAAGTTGAGGAAGAATGAAAATGGACAACACAGATGGAACGTTATGGTTAGTACATAACTTTTTTTTTTTTTATCTATGTTGTCACTTTCATTCATTCCTTAGCTGTTGGGACACATTCCCCAGTTACCTAAATCCTGGGAGGACTCTTAAGGAAGGATATCCCTGAACACAGCTGAGCCAAAGGCTGCTCTTCCCCAGGAGTGCAGATCCAATTAGTAATGAGCAATAAATGTATGAGGATTAGCCCAAGTTGAAGCCACACAATCATCATCCAAGGAAGTTCTACACAAAAAGGCTAAAGAAACTGCCATTTATCTAGTGGAATGGGCTTTTGGTAAAGGCAAACCCATTGTTTTTGTATACAAAAGAAATACAGTCAACGAACCATTTGGCTAAAGTTACTTTAGAAACTGGTTCCTTAATTTTGATTCCAAAAAGGAAAAGGACAATTGTTCTGATTTCCTCATTTTTTTGGTTCTGTGAAGATAAAAACAGAATTGTCTGTGAACACCCAATAGGTAACTTCTCTGTGTGGAAGATTTTCAGTCCATATATCTCTAGTTAATCACTGTATATTCATCAGATCAGACAATAGTAGCAGAAGTAGCAAACTTAAAACTCATCTTAAGTAAAAAAAAAAAAAAATATATATATATATATATATATATATATATATATATATATATATATATATATATAAAATTGTACAGAATTACTAGGTATTCGAAAGTAATCCAACCAAGGCAGGCAACCTATTTCCAGTCGAAAATCCTTAATTAAGTACACAGACAAGCGATCCAAGTAAAACAAAAACAGAGTAATAGTTTCCTCACAAGCTTTCTATATATATATATATATATATATATATATATATATATATATATATATATATATATATACACACTTTTTATCAAGCAAGGGAGTGGTTTATTGTGCTGTAAAACAAAGTGTTATTGATACACATGTTAAATTCACATCCCTTCCCCCATCAGTGTGACATTCAAGCTGGTCCTGCCCTATGTAGTAGTTGTCATAATAATATAACCCTTATGTACTTTAAATAAAATTTATAATGATGTGGTACCTCTTATTTAACCAGATTATTAAGGTGTGACAGAGCAAGATGCAGAGGACAGGAAGAAATGGAAACAGATTATCCGCTGTGACGACCCCTAACGGCAGCAGCCGAAGGAAGAAGAAGGTTAAGTCTGTGATTTTATCCAAGACAGTATACTACATTGCTGGAAATATATCAACCTTAGTCCATTTGGCAATCAAAAAATATATATAAATATATACATATACACTTTGCATGTAAAAAATCAATTGTAAAAATCATATTCTATTTTCAACACAGACTACATGCAGCATATCACAATGCTATTTACGTTTTATTGATGACATCTTTATTGTGCAGAAAAGTGACACCTTGCAGTTTGGAGATTTTATCACTTACCTCAATCAAGCAACCCCCTTCCTGAAGTTTACCTCTTCCCATAGCTATACTTCAACCACTTTGTTATATATGCAGATTTCCAAGGACACCAACAATAACAGAATCACCACTGACCTATTCAGAAAACCAACGGGGGTTAACTTATTACTCCACAGTAAAAATCTACATCCTACAAAACACAAGTATAATGTAGTGAAGTCCCACGGCTATAGATTAGCTAGAATTACCACAGAGATGGAACCATTTTTGAGAAACCTGAACAACTTAGAGAATGATTTTCTAGTGAGTGGCTATGAAAGTCAGATGTTAAAAAACATCCTGGAACCCATTACAGAACTGAAAAGGACTGAAGCATTTTCACTCTACCTCCCCAGTAGGAGAATGTTAAGAAATTCCACAGAGAATAACAAATGCAAAAATAGCTGCATTCTGAATACACTTTGGATGATCACAGTATCAAAAATGTTACTGAAGAAAACTGGGACATTGTAACAGGAAACCCTTTTCTGATTAACATCTTAGGTGAAGCCCCATCCTTTGTTTATAGGAAGGCCAAGAACATTAGAAGTTTTGTTGAATTTAAACCTAGACCATATGAGAGAAACACTAAAAGATGTGAAACTAATTGTACATTTTGTATATTTATACAGCAAGGTGATAGTTTTTATTGCCCTTATTTAAAGAAGATCATTACAACCAGTACAGGGGGTGACTGTAACACTACAAAAGTAATTTACAGGGCACAGTGGAATGAATGTGATGCATTCTATGTGGGCAAGACTGTAAATAAACTTAAGCATAGGATTTCATGTCATCTGTCAGAAATCAGCTCTGAATGTAAAAATAATGCACTAGCCAAACAACTTTCTCTTCATAAAAGAGACACAAGTTTTAAGTTCCAGATCCTGGATCGCACAGACATGGGTGATCTTGAAGGAGACATCCCGAATAATTTGGAGAAACATGAACTCGTGGCAATTAAAGCTGAGGTCTTTTAGGAAGCCTGGACTAAACTACTACTGCTCAATTAAAAGTGTACTGGAACTTAGAAAATTGCCACATTGTTTGCATGACTAATTTTATTTGATTCTACCAGTTGGTTTTAAATACCATTTTAAATTAGTTTTAATTTAAGTGTACACTTTGTTTCCATCATCATACATTTTTTCTTAATATTTTTTCTTTTTTTGGTTCTCTTTTTTGCACTTTATTCAAAATGATGTGTAATACCACTATTAACTAATTATACAATTTTTATTTATTTATTTATTTATTTACATTTGTTGATCGGGAGAGTCTGACTGGACGCAGGTCCGTTTTCAGCGGAGGCTCAGGGAGAAAAGCTCCACATTCAAATGTTACACACAATTGTACACTTTGAGAAATATATAATTTAAAAATTACAGCTTTAGTTAGAGCTTAGGACATAATACTAGATTAAGACAAAAGTAGTAAAACAGCTGTAGAACATAATTACAAGTTTAAACATAGATTACAAATGTTGTACATGGTTACAGATGTAGAATATAATTCATCAGTAGACAGCAGAAACACTTCTGATTGTGAGGTACATAGACTGTCAATTGTTTCAATAAGAAGTTCTTATTGTATGGTAAGTAGCTAGGTTAATGAGCTACTGCGCTTGGTATAATTAGGTAGTTAGAGGGTGCAGAGAGAGGTAGTGGGTGGTAGGAGTGGGTGCTATGGGGGGAGTTGCAAGGGGCATATTCTGCATGTTTTTAGGTGCATTTTTAGTAAAGATTTGAAGTGGCTGCAAGATGTTACCGAGGTAATTGAGGGTGGGAGGGAGTTCCATAATTTGGCTATAGCGCAGGAGAATAATGCTTCTCCACCAGAGTTCTTGGCTCTAGTGACCTGTAGGAGGATTTTGTTGCTGGATCTTAGTGGTCTGGTGGTAAGATAGGGTTGGAGTAGAATTTGAAGGGCTGGGACTTTTAGTGGTTGGTTTACTAGTTTGTGGGCAAGTGCGAGTTGGTACCATTGCAGTTGGTTAGGGAGCTCTAGCCAGCCCAGTTCTGCCAGTGAGAGACAGTGGTGACTACGGTAGGGTGCCCCATGGCAAATTTTGCGATTTTGTTGTAGCAGGTTTCAAACTTATTTAGATCGCATTGTCTTAGGTTTGTATATAATGGGAAGGGGTAAAGTAGGGTGGAGATAAGGTGAGAATTTGCTACTGAGATCTTTGCTGCTTTGGTAAGTAGTTGCTAATTTCTATACAATGCCCCTAGTTTTTTGTGGACTTTTTTAATGGTCATGGATATGTGAATGTCAAAGTTCAGTTTATTGTCTATTTCTACGCCTAGCAATTTGATGTGTTCTGTAGGATAGATAGTTGTCTTTTGCTGTGATGTTAAAGTGAGAGAGGATTTGGTAAGTTTGGTGGGTTGGAAGATTAGTAATTTAGTTTTGTTTGGGTTGAGTATTAATTGGGCATTGGATAACCATGTTTCCACCAAGGAAAAGGCGTCCTGTGTGACTTTTTCAGTTCGGGTAGGGAGTAGGTTGAGCAGACAATGGTTGAGTCATCTGTGTATTGTATGAGTGACAGAGGCTAGATTATTGGTGTAAATAGAGAAGAGTAGAGGACCAAGGATGGACACTTGGGGAACAGACAGGTAGTTGGGGGGATAGGTCATCCTGCCATACAATGGATTGTTGGTGGTCAGATAGGTAACTTTGAAACCAGTAGGTGACTGACTGAGAAAAGGATAGGTTGTTGAGAAGAGAGAGGAGTTTTTTTGTGTGGTACCATATCGAACACACTAGATAGGTCTAGGAAAGTAGCTGAGGAAAGGTAGCCAGCATTTTTATGTTGTAGGATATTGTTTGTGAAAGAGAGTAAGGCAGTGGTGGTGCTATGGTTTGGTCGGAAACCATGTTGCGTGTTGGAGAGGAGGTTGTTTGTAAGGAGGTGATCTGAGACCTGAGAATGGATGCATCTCTCTATTATTTTGGAGAGTGGAGAGAGAACAGCTATGGGGCAGTAATTGGTTAGCTCTGTGGAGGGGCCATCTTTGTGGAGGGGAATTGTGTTTGATACTTTCCAAAGTGTGGTGACGTAACTTTCTGATAGAGATCTGTTTATCAAGATGGATACTGGGTAGGCTAGAGAGTCAGCTGTGAGTTGTAAGTATTCACTTGGGAGGTTGTCTGCTGCTAATTTGGTGGGTTTAAGTTTAGTTAACAGTTTTTTTTATTTTGGAGGTAGGAACAGGGGAGAACGAGAAGCTAGTTGGGAGAGACTGCTAGTTGGAGTTAAAGGTGCGGGTTTGGGGGGGGCTGTGTTGTCTAGCTAGTGATAGTACAGTTTGTGTGAAATGTATGTTGAAGGAGGTAGCAACTGTTTCGGTGGAGTGAGTGATGTTTGGAGTGGGGGTACTTACTTTGTCTGGGTGGAGGATAGAGTTTATTGAGGACTAGAATTGTTAGGGGTTATGTTGGGAGGAGGTAAGGGCAGACTGGTAGTATTGGATTTTGTCCCATTTTATTAGCTTTTTGACTATTGTGTAGTTCTAGGAATTTCTGTCTAGTAGAAGGGGTTTTGGTTTTGCGCCAATGCTCCCAGGCTCTATCCCTGATTTTCATTTCAGACTTAGTGTTTTTCTGTAGCCATGGGGATGGTTGGACCCTGGTTCTGGAAACTCTTATGGGGGCGTGATAATCAAGGATGCTCAGGAAGGTAAGTAGTCAACTGCGTCATCTAGACTGAGGTACTTTAGAGGTTGCCAGTTACAATCTTTAAGGGGATGAGTTGAATGAGAGAGGGTTAAAGTTTATTTTTTTGCGTATTTGACAGTAGATGACAGCTTTTGCTTGGTATAGGTGCTTTCTGAGTAGGACTATTGGGGAGTGATCACTGAGGCTGTCCACTAGGCAGCCAGCTATATAAGACTGGGGGGTCTTACTGACTAATATCCAATCCAGGATAGTGTGTTTGTTAGAGCTTTTATTTATTCTAGTAGGTGATTAGACTAGTTGGGTGAAGTCATGAAGGTTTATATGATGGATTGGGGTGGTTGCTCAAACAGGTTTGAGTCACCTAAAATTACAGTTTCTTGAGGCAGATGGTGGGTAGTCCAGTTGAGGAGGTTTTCTAGTGGAGGGATGTTTTGGCAGGTGAGAAGTACCATTCTATTATGTTGATGGTTTTATTTTGGTTTATTTTAAGGTTGGTCTACATTATTTCTTCCTTACCTATTTGGGGAGCTGCTGAGTTTAAGATCTGGATGTTTAGATGCTGTTTAAATATTATAGCTATGCCACCTCCTTTTTTGTTTAGTCATCTGTCATTAGTGGCAGACGGGTTCAGTGCAAACTTCACCCCCCTCTCCCCCCCGAAAGGAGAGATAACTATCCCAGCGGAGTGTAGCCTCCCAGACATCTCAAATGTGCAGGTGAAAGCTGCTCTCTCTAAAGCTAAAAACAGCATCAATGGGACCGGATGGTGTCCCCGGCTGTGTGCTACACGAGCTAAATGAGGAATTAAACCCTCACATAAGGCAGCTGTTTAATCTCAGCCTTACCACAGGATACGTGCCCAAGGAGTGGCGTACAGCAACTGTGGTCCCACTCCACAAAGGCGGTGCCTCTATGGACCCTGGTAATTACCGCCCCATAAGCTTAACAAGTCTAGTCTGCAAAGCTATGGAGAGGATCATAATGGAGCTCATAAACAAAGATATAGGGGACTTGCAGACATTGGACCCGACCCAGTTTGGCTTCGTCAAGGGCAGATCATGCCTTTTGAACTTGGTCGACTTCTTCGAAACAGTCACCAAGGCCATTGATGAGAGAAAGGCAGTCCATACAGCCTACCTTGACCTTGCAAAGGCTTTCGACACAATACCCCACTTGGGTATTGTAGAAAAACTTATCAGCTTAAATGTAAACCCATATGTCACAAGATGGGTTGCAAACTGGCTTAAGGACAGAACCCACAGGGTTAGAGTTGCTGGCGCTATGTCAGACTCCAAGCCGGTCACAAGTGGTGTCCCACAGGGCTCGGTCCTTGGCCCCTATTGTTCGGCATCTACTTCTCAGAAGTACAGGCCAACATGGGAGGACTTTGGCTGACAAAGTTTGCAGACGACTGCAAACTGGGCGCCATAGTGGAAAGTGCATCGGACACGGATATCCTTCAGAAGGGACTCACGGAAACAGATAGCTAGTGCCAGAGCCATGGCCTGAAGTTAAACGCCAAAAAATGTATAGTCATACCCTTCGGGAAAAACAAGGTAACCCCAAGCTACCATATAGGTGGCAATCCACTAAGCACAGAATAGGTTATCAGGGACCTGGGGACCCAGGTTGACAGTGGCCTTTCTTTTGACACTCACGTTGCTAAAGTGGTTAGAAAGACCTTCTACATTGCCCACCTGATCATGAAGGGATTCACATCCAGATCTGGTGAGGTCATTGCTCCCCTGTACTCTTCACTTATCAGACCAATTATCGAGTACAATGCCCCATTCGGGATGCATCTCACCCGACATCTGCAGCAATTGGAGAGACCCCAAAAGTTCCTCACCAAAAGGATAAAGGGACTCCAAAATCTGTCATATGCTGCCAGATTGAAGAAACTCCAGCTCTATTCAGTCGCATACCGTCTGCTAAGAGGTGACATGTGCCTGACATACAAGGCCATGTCCAACCCGGAATTAATGGACAAGCTCCACCTCAAAAAATCCAAATCCACCAAAACCACTAGAGCAAGCGACTTAAACCTTAGCACGGATATAAATAGGACGTGCTGGAGGGATAGATTTATCACTCAGAGACTCCCTATGCTGTGGAATAAAATCCCGGTCCATGTGAGGCAGAGCACCTCACTGGCTCTGTTCAAGAGAAATCTTGACCTGTGGATGGGAGATCGTAGGTTTACCCCGAAAATCATCTCTGTGTCACTGCTGGACAGAGGCACAACAAACTAATGGGCACAATATTTTTTCATATAAGGGGTGGCGTAAGCCACAAAACTTTGGGCTAGGCTTATAAATGCCTTAGGGCAGATAGCCTAGTATAAACCTATGAACCTATCTACTCTTAGTATGCTGTACCTGGTAGGGAGGATCTGCTCACTGGTAATGTGTGGTTTTAGCCATGTTTCTGTAAGGATTAGTATATCAGGGGAGTACAATTTCTGGTAGTGTGGAGTTCATGCACCTTGTTGGATATGTTTCTAATGTTTAGGTTTAGCAGAAGGAGGTTGTTTGGTTTTCTATTGGCTGTGATTTGAGAGAAATTGTGGTCTTTGGTCTGATTATGAGAGGAGGGGTTGGAGAGTGAGGGGCCAGGATTTGGGTGGATGTCTCCATTGAGTGCTAGTTTCGATATGGATGAGATTATTAGTTTTATCAGTTTTTGATTTTGCTTGCTTATGAGGGAAGGTTTATGACTGTGTTCTGTGGGTAATAGGTATGGTGGTAGGGTTATTATGTTGAGTTGTGTGGATGCTTTCTGTTTAGGTACTGTGGTAGATAGACTATGTGGAGGGTGCATAGGGAAGGTTTTTGACCTGGTGGGAGAGTAGCAGAGTAGGGGTGAGATATGAGTGGTGGTGACAGTAGCAGTACAGTGGTAGAGGTTTAGTGGGGGAATGGGGGAGGTATGGTAAGATGTTATGTACGCAAGGAGTGTACATGTGGTGAGTATAGGTACAATATGCTTGTACGTTAGCAGAGCAGAAGGGATAGTAGTGGGAAGGTGGAGGGATGGTGGTGTAATGATGTGGTTGGCTGTTTGAAAGAGGGAGTGGTTACAGTTACCAATAAAGGTAGGAACACTGGGGGATGGGTGAGAATTGGGGGTAGGGAGGGAAGCAAAGCGGGCAAGAGACTCTGTTAGTAGCTCTTAGATAATATAATTACAAAAATATTACAATAATATTTTATAGATAGTTTTAGGGTTCTTGTACACAGACCTGAAGAAGTCTAGAAGGACGAAAGCGATCTTTGTTAACAATAGGTTATGAAAATAGAATACGATTTTTACAACTCATTTTTTACATGCAAAGTGTATATGTATATATTTATATATATTTTTTGATTGCCAAATGGACTAAGGTTGATATATTTCCAGCCACGTAGTATATTGTCTTGGATAAAATCACAGACTTAATAATCTGGTTAAATAAGAGGTACCACATCATTATAAATTTTGTTTAAAGTACATAAGGGTTATATTATTATGACAGCTACTAAGCAGGGCAGGACCAGCTTGAATGTCACAATGATGGGGGAAGGAATGTGAATTTAACATGTGTACCAATAACACTTTGTTTTACAGCACAATAAATCACTCCCTTGCCTGATAAAAAGTATATATATATATTTAGAAAGCTTGTGAGGAAACTATTACTCTATTTTTGTTTTACTTGGATCGCTTGTCTGTGTACTTAATAAAGGATTTTCAACTGGAAACAAACTGCCTGCCTTGCCTGGATTACTTTCAAATACTTAATAATTCTGTACAATTATATATTTTTTATTATTATTATTTTTTTTACTTAAGACGAGTTTAAGCTTGTTACTTCTACTAGGGTCTATATTAAATCAGTGAACGCTTAAAAAAGCGAACGCTGATTTATCGGCCCCATGTAAGTGAAAGCTTACAATCCCAAACACTTATAATAGCGATTTTTTCCCAGGGGAAAAAAAAAATCACTGTTCCCAAAAAAAAAAAAAAAACCTTTAAAACATTACATAAGGTGGGGGGCTTTGCTTTCCACACCCCCCTACTTAAATATACCAACTCCGAGATTGCACTACAGTGACGAAAATGGCAAAATAACAAAGGTGGCCAAGCGATTTCTTTCCCAGGGAAAGTATTTTGCCGTTTCGTGCTTTCAAGTTCGATCAAGACGCATTCGATCATATGATAGGGAACTTTCTACAACTATTGTCTGATCTGATGAATATACAGTGATTAACCAGAGATATATGGACTGAAAATCTTCCACATAAGAAATTTCTTACACTGTTTTGTTTTTGGACTCACTATACTTGTTTAGTGGGTTGTTTTGAGACTTCAGGGATATCACAGAGATTGCCTTGTTTTTTTGAACATCCAATAGGTCTAACATATATTCTCCTTTATTTAAGAAATATGGAAAGAAGTCTGGAAAGTCTGATAACCTGATTAATACTGGATTCTGACATCACCTTAGGTAGAAAGGAAGGATTGGTCCATAAAGATACTCTATCCTTATTAAAAATCAAATAAGGAGTTTTAGATGTCAGGGCCTGTAATTCAAATACTCTGCTGGCAGAAGTAATGGCAACCAAAAGGATAGTTTTCCAGGTCAAAAAATTTAGTTCACACTTAGCTGATTGTTCAAATGGGGGTTGGGTTAAAATTTGCAAAACAATGTTTAAATCCCAATGAAAAGTGTGGTCCTTTAACAGAGGTCTAAATAGGAAAGTTCCTCTAAGAAAAGCTTTGCAAAGTTTGGAAGATGTTAAAAGTTGAATTATTTACTCCTATATAAAAATTAGAAGTGGCATCTAATTGTACTCTTAACAGTGGAGGATCTAGCACCTTCATTGAAAATTGTAGCTAAAAAGTCAAGAAACTTAGGAATAGGTGCTGAAATGGGGTCGAAATTCTAAATTACTTTTATAAAGCTTTCTAGTGGCAGCTTTATGGGATGATAAAAGAATGTGTTGGACTTCCCTGGAATGTGCTCTATCAGATAACAGTTGGATCAGACCACCCACTGCCATACTCTCAGCTTCTTGACAAGCAGAATATAAAAAAAAAAATCTATGTATGCGTGTATGTATGTGTGTATGTATATATATATATATATATATATATATATATATATATATATATATATAACATACACACACATATGTATATACACACTAGGTGTAAAACAGAAACATAAAAACAAGAATATTCTCAAATAGCTAAATATTTGAGCTTTAAAACTGGCATAATTGAGATCATACCATTTAGTCCAAAGGGGGCCAGCTGCATTTAATTTGATCTGCCAAGAAAGTTCCCTAATTTCCAATCAGATTTTCTATGATCCTCCCCTAAAATCTTCTCTGACCACTTCAGGTTAAAAAACTTAAAATGATGGCCCTCATACATGTGAATATGTTTCCACAAAGAATTAGTCTGAAGCTGCATAAATATGTTCATAAATGTGATCATTGAAGGCACTTTCAGTTTCCTCCACATAAAACATTCTTGGCAGATGGCTACATAAACTAAAGAATTTGTTTGACAATTGATATAATGCCTGGCACTCACTGTGCCTACTCCTTTGATGTCCACCTCAATGCCTTCCAAAATACAGCAGCAATACAAACACCTCCCACATTTGTTTGTACTCATTTTTATACGTTTAAAATTAAATATATTTTTGTACTGTATGTTTTATAAGTTTCTGTTCTTGGTGTATTTATGCTCAAGCTGAACAGGCATTGCTTGATTATATTACATCATTGTATGTTTGAAATGGTTTACCTGTGAGTTTATCTTTAAGAGGTGGTATGTTCCTTTAGCTGGATGCTTTATAGGAAGTGATGTCAGGTTACTTCCTTTTTTGAATCTCTGATGAAGTCTAATTTTATGTAGAGAGACAAAAGCACTTAGATTTGAATAAAAACTACTTTTTTATTTTTTTATTGCTGGCCAGTTGCGTCATTTACAACAACTTTTCAAAATCTGGTATAATACTACATTGTTCGCAACAGTAGTTTTCTGGAAGTTTTTTTATTCATGCAGCTAAGCCATGCTCAGTTTTAACTCGTAGTTGTGGTCCTATTCAGGTACATGTGGAGTGGATAGAAGCAGCAACCACACATTTAGTGGCATTTTTTCTCCATTGTGGTTTGGGCTGTGGATTACAGGCTCAATCCTGTCAGGCTCCTTCCACGCCCATCGAGAGACAAAATCAATGAACTCATCAGTGGGCAGAGCACCCAGGAGGTAGATGGGCCAGTGCGAAAGGCCTTCAGGAATACTGACTCCTCTTGGCAAGGATTATCAGGGGACCAACCACCCATTTGTTTTAGGAGCTCTAAGATGTCTCTAAATGAGACACTGTCATGTAGTGATCTGGGGGACCCTTCCATTTCATCTAAGTTGGTATCCTGTGTGACAGATTCTTGCCGAGAGGCTAAATGCCTCCTTTTAGACTTCCTCTTCCTGGGAACTTCTTCGGTGGGATGCTCCAGTGAAGTGTCAGAAGAGATTATTATACCCTGCTGGGCGGTCTGGAGACTGGTTTGGGTCGGCTGTCCCAGTGGCACAGCTGACTGACACTCTGGATGCAGAGTCAAATGGAGCTGGGTAGTTGGAACCGGAGAGGGAAGAGAAGTCCAAACTCTGGGAACACAGAAAGCTCTCTACACTACCTCAAATGCAGAATACCTCAGAGAAAAGGTCACAGACTGAACCAATAAGGCATGCTTATGGACCATCAGCTCCCTCCGCCCTGAAGGTAAACTACTTGAGCAAGGATTTGGAGCCAAACTGTCCAGCGCCGAAGCTCTGTGGGGCAGAGATGGCTTTGACAGCTTCGGAGCTGACTCAAACACCCCAAGCCGGAACCAATGCTACGGCTCTGAGAGTCATCTGTCTCAAAAGTGCTCAGCGCCGGACCACTCAGACTCTACTGGATTTGAAGATGCCAGCATCTTTGGAACTGAGGCAGACAAAGTAACAGTTGTTTACATTTATAAATGTAGTGAGGAACTTCCTCAACATCCCATCCACATCAGCTTCTAACATGAGTTTAAGGCAAAAGAAAGAAGTTCCCCAAATGGGTACTTATCTTTCCAATGACTAAAGGGACTCCAAAATCTGTCATATGCTGCCAGATTGAAGAAACTCCAGCTCTATTCAGTTGCATACCGTCTGCTCAGAGGTGACATGTGCCTGACATACAAGTCCATGTCCAACCTGGAATTAATGGACATGCTCCACCTCAAAAAATCCAAATCCACCAAAACCACTAGAGCAAGCAACTTAAACCTTAGCACGGATATAAATAGGACATGCTGGAAGGATAGATTTATCACTCAGAGACTCCCTATGCTGTGGAATAAAATCCCGGTCCATGTGAGGCAGAGCACCTCGCTGGCTCTGTTCAAGAGAAATCTTGACCTGTGGATGGGAGATCGTAGGTTTATCCCGGGAATCATCTCTGTGTCATTGCTGGACAGAGGCACAACAAACTAATGGGCACAGTATTTTTTCATATAAGGGGTGGCGTAAGCCACAAAAATTTGGGCTAGGCTTATAAATGCCTTAGGGCAGATAGCCTAGTATAAACCTATGAACCTATATGTCTGGAGTGTATCTCCTTGGGCTTCTGCTGAAAAATGGCTTCATTCCAAGTCAGGCTTTCTAGATAAACAAATGTTAAATAGAGAGTACTAAATAGTACAAAGGAAATACAGCAATGGTATTTAAGAAATACTCAAAATGGAGAGTATAAATATTTCTTCATTAAAGATACAAGTCTATAAAACAAGGAGGAAGAGCAAAAAAGGGTATAATATATGAAATGATCTTCAACTCAAAGGAATAGAATAAAGCTCACTAGAGAGTAACCAGTGACCAATTCCATATGCTAAGGTGGTAAACAAGATCTGAAGTATGTTAGGTGACTATGGCATTATAGGTAAAGGGAGGAGCTCATGAGTCTCCGTGTTCCACAGGATGGAAGAAGCAGCCGAGTGAAATCAGAGCATCGGATCCAAACCCACCAGTTGAGGGATGAATGAAAATGACGTCATCAGATTTATATATTACTCCTAATGACAACAGCTAGGATCATACCATTGATAATTTAAGGGGATCCATGCATGGGATAAAGCATCTGGGAGATGCCTCTGTCTGTTAGTAGCACAGGGGCAGTTCTGGGGTAAATTTACTGCTTCCCATCCAGAGATTCAAATTGTATTTGAATATGGACAAAGGTGAACTTTGTTACATGTGAATGGGGAGTCTGTTCTAGAGCAGTATCTTCAGTGAGACCTACCTGACCCTCCAAACCATTCTGTTGATGTTGCAGGAGAGGGTTCTTCACCCTTCCTTTTTTCACAAGCATATGGTATCCTAAGGACTAATCATAGGTTCACAGATAAGTACTAGGCTAGCTGCCTTTGTTGGCTATTTTAATTCTAGCCAATTTCCCTTTTTGCGAGCCAGTTAACCTATCTCATTTGGTTAGATTGGCATTACCCATCTCACTGTCGATAATTAAATGTTACCCCTAATGATAACTATGATCATACCATAGTTAATTTGAGGGGGCCCACGCATGGGATAAAGCATTTAAAGCTGCCTCTATCCATAAGTAGTACACAAGGCAGTTCTGGGGTAAATTTTCTGTTTCCCATCCATCGATCCAAGCTATACTTGAATATGAATAGGGAGTCTGTTCTAGAGCAGCTGCATCTTCTGCAAGATATACCTGCTTCTTCAAACTGTGCTGCTGATATTGCAGAAGAGGTTTATATCCCTAGACAGAGAATTTCTGATGCCATTTGATTTGCTGATGTGCAAGTAGATTCATCAGTATTAGGTCAGAGAATGCCATGCATGCCAGACACAGGTCAACTCTTAGCAGTCTGTAGGATACTGAGCATAGTGACTGGGCTTTGAGTCGGTCCATGTAAGACATGTTGTTTAGGCATTCTATCCTTTTAGTAAGGTATTTCTCTGGGCATTCCAGTTGTTGCATGTGTTTGGACAGAGAGTTGCCAAAGGGGGCATTATATTCAAAGAGTGGCCTAACAAGGACTGAGTAAAGGAGGACCATGACATCACTAGATCTAAAGACAATCTCTTTGTTTTTAAGCTGTGCAATAGAAAAGGACTTTATTACAACAACAGGCATATGTTTGTTAGGCTTTTTCCCGGTTAGGGGTCACTACAGTGGAACTTCGGTCCGCTAATGATTAACAGTAGATTTTTATGGTGTCGAGTTGCCAGCCCGACGCCCAACCTTCACGCCCATTCACACATGTCTTTCGAACGCACTTGACCACAAGGAGGACATGCAGACTCCACACAGAAGGCACCCCAACTGAAAACTGAACGGGAGAACCTCTTGCTGTGAGGCGACAACGCTACCGCTGCACCACCGTGGCTTACTACAACAACAGACATATGTTGGTTAAATATTAGGTTACTGTCCACACAAGTTCCCAAATCCAGCACAAATGTGTTAACTCTCAAGGGCATACCTTTAATGTGGTAGTTCCCTGCAAGAGATGACTTCCCCAAAGGATAAAATAATGCATTTATGGCATTTAGTTCCAGTCCATGATTTTGGCACCAGTTATTTATTTGGGACAAACTTTCCTGCAGGAATGCAAAGTAATTTGGGGATTCAGTGACCGTTCCAAGCTTGCAGTCATCTGCAAACACATATAACATTCTGCATAAGATTATATAGTCATTGTATGATTTTCCCTTTCTGCCTTTACTTTTGTATCATGCACCACACTTCCTTCTTGTCTTTTTAATCCCGCCTACTCAACCTATGCTTTCGACTATACAAAGACTTGTAGGCTAGCTGCCCTTCTAACATTTCCCTTTATTGTTATTAGGGCCTTCAATATATTATAACTAGCACACTCTCTCATCATCCATCAGTTTGCTGCTATCACCTCTGTCTAAATTAACCATTTTCTCCTATGACATCCAATATTTTTTCCTTCCTAGAATGTAACTCCTGTTCCTTTAAATCATTCATTAAGTTTTTAACTTGCTCTGTTGTAGGTTCTGTAATTGTTTTCCAGTTTTAGTCATAACTTTTGTGCCACTATCCAAAGTAGGGATACGAATTCCTGACTATATTTACTGCTATCTGACTGTTTTATGCAAGTTAAAAGGAAGTCTCCCTTGCTTGGTCACCAGCTAGTTCCTAGTATCTTTTTTTACTAAACTGTATAAATCTAAATAAAATTTCTGTAGTTTGGTGCTACTCCAGAATATGCGACTCCAAGTTCCTGTACATTCTTGTCAATATCTCCAGCATATTTTTTCAACACCTGGAAACATTAAATCTTTGAGGTGTATATAAAACTTGCGGAGACATTACCATCCAAATATCTGGAATTTTCTGGCTTTGCAATACTACATATGTCTTTCTAGTCATCTTTTAAATCCCTTATGTCTAGTATCTTTTCCCAACCTTTAATTATTCTTTGCTACTTTTCCTGCAATACTGCCTTTAGTGCTTTATATAACCTTCTTACTAGTCTATATGAACTTGCTGTATTGGTCCCTGCTACTATCAATAATTGCACTAAGTGGGGTTTCTCCTTTTGTGTTCCTGCAACCTTCTTATCATCAAGACAAAAGTGAGGCAGGGTGCCTGAGGATACTAGTAACCACCAAAACACAGTAACAGGCACCACCAAAAAGCTAACAAAATACCAGTATAGGCAATGACTTGGTAGGAACAGCCGTTTATTCAGTTACATGAACGCAACACTCCCCACACAGCGTTTTCGTCAAACAAGACTTCTTCAGATGTACAAATGAATCATAAGCTGTTATTCTCCTTATATACCCCCATAATCCCTGGAAAAAAAATAATTATTTAATGAGTTAATAGCATACATAATTTAAAGACACAGTTTAAAGCACTATAAATCCAACCTCAACATAACAAAAACTTTTTAAGATTCCTACACAAATGCTAATACATTAATAATATATGCAGATATATATATAAAATTACATTAATACACTAGTTGAATACGTATAAAAAAAAAAAAAATATATATATATATATATATATATATATACACACACACACACACACATAAATGCATTATAAAATTCTTTCAAATATAAGAATATGAATAATATCTATTTACTTCTATTCATGAAATCACACTTGAATGAATACATAAAATACTAAATAATACATACTATATTATAAAATAAAAATTAATTGATTAAAGTGCATTGCAACACTGCCATAAGGTGGTGGGAAACCCACCCACAATTACAATTTTGCAGCCCTCATTCTAAGCATAGGGTCAATGGATAAATATTCATTAAGCCCAGTGTCCTGTTTGCCTCCAACAGGATTTGCCAGTATAACTCTCTTACCTCAATCCTAGTCTCCCAGGGCCCCCCTCACATCCTGATCAACCTTCTCAAGGACAAAAAGCCCCATTTGGCCCGTGTACATGATAAAGTGTGTTTATAAAGTGCATTGTTGTTATCTTGTGTTCGTATAGCATTAAGGTGCTCACAAATTCTTCTTTTTAATTTACGTGTAGTTTTTCCAACATAAATGCTGCACACTGTTTACACAAAGCTAAGTAAATCACACCCTCACTGCAGCAGTTGGAAAAACTATCGCCCTTGACCATGTAACCCCTACCCGGGATATACACAGATTCCTGATTTAAAATTAATGGACACTGGGCACATGAGCCACACTTATATGTACCTAGTCTTTTTCTAGGGAATGTTTTATGATTTCATTCCAGAAGTTCCTTCAGGTTCCTTCCTTTCTTGTATGTGAACCTTAAAGGCATTTTGAACAACACATCCGATTCGGAATAGCAGCCAAACTTATCCCAATGCTTGGAAATAATGTCTCTAATGTTAGGGGTGTCTTGATTACAAAACATGACAAAATTTCCCCTAAAAGTCCCCTCCCCTTGACCATGTATGTTATTCTGTATAACATTTGAGTCCATCAAAGAACTCTGCCCATTATGCGTGTCCACCGTGTCATCACCTAAAATAGGGCTAAATCTGCCAAATCTTCCTTCCCTCACCTCTACCATAACATCGTCAACTAACTCTCTATGGTATTTTCTAGCAAGGAACATATCCCTTACTTTAGCACTGTCACATTCATAATCCACATCCTTAGAGGTAATTCTGCAACTGCGAATGAATTGCCCTTTTGTTTGAAGAGATGTGAGCTGGTGAAATACAAATAGGAGTTGGAGAAGGTCTCCTTCCTATACACCAATGATACAAATTCATGCAATTCCAGGTCTTTTTTTATTATAACATCCAAGAAGTTCATCTCCTGGTGTGAAATGTGGTGGGTAAACCTTAGAAACTCTTGTGGTTTGGTTCAAATATTGTATAAATTCCATATGTTTTCGGTCCCCACCCAGAAAAGACAAATGTCATCCAAGTATCACTTATAATAAAACCCAATACTGGGCATATTCCGAATGAAAAACAAACTTTTAGTCCCATACCATGAATACAATATTAGCGGAGGTGGGAGCACAACATGACCCCATTGCTACACCCTGAATTTGCCTGAAGAACTCACCCTCAAAGAACAAGAAATTATGCCCCAAAACTAGGTCCATTAATTCTATGTACACTAGAAAAGAGTTATGGTCTAAATTAACATATTGATTAATAGCCTCTTGGAATCATTCCATGCTTACTTTGTGTGGAATTACGTTAAATAAATTCTGTATATCTAGTTTTACAAAAATAAGGGAATCTGAGTACAGTTCCTTTTTGATACTCCTAAGAAAATCCCATGAATATTTGAGTATTCCATCCGCACTAGTCCAAATATTTTTTTAATTTCAAATCCAAATATTTAGCCAGGGGGTAAGTTTTTGACCCATGCAGTGGGTGTGTGATTTATTTAGCTTTATGTAAACAGTGTGCAGCATTTCATGTTGGAAAAACCACGCATAAATTAAAAAGAAGAATTTATGAGCACCTTAATGCTATAAGAACACAAGATATCAACAATGCACTTTATAAACACACTTTATCATGTACACGGGCCAAATGGGGCTTTTTTGTCCTTGAGAAGGTTGATCAGGATGTAAGTATATAAATATTATTCATATTCTTATATAAAAATGTATAATGCATTTATATATACTTATATTTTATATATATTCAACTAGTGTATTAATGTATATATATATATATATATATATATATATATATATATACATATATTATTAACGTATTAGCATTTGTATAGGAATCTTAAAAGTTTTAGTTATTTTGAGGTTGGATTTATTGTGCTTTAAACTGTGTCTTTAAATTATGTATGCTATTAACTCATTAAATAATTAATTAATTACTTTTTCCAGGGAGTATGGGGGTATATAAGGAGAATAACAGCTTGTGATACATTTGTACATCTGAAGAAGTCTTGTTTGACAAAAACGCTGTGTGGGGAGTGCTGCGTTCATGTAACTGAATAAACGGCTGTTCCTTCCAAGTCATTGCCTGTACTGGTATTTTATCAACCTTCTTATCATACTTTTCTATGGGATTTAGTAGATGTCTGTATAGCATCCATTCTCTCCTATTTATCTAGTATCTTTCTAGTAAGTCTTCTCAATCCTTTCTGTCATTTCCTTTTCTCATGTTACCCAAAAGGTTACTTTTTTATACCAAGTATACCAATTTCTTAATAATTCTAAACTAGAGTACATGCCTGTTCAATACCTATTGGATGTAATTCAAAATTCCACAATGTCCCTTCTCTTTTGTATATTTTGTATTTCTTCCTGACAGTTTCCTCACATGTTCCAAATAATTATTCTTAATTGTCATATCTAGGGGTAAGCTCTAAAACCAAACATTTCTGGGTAAGTTTGCAGTGCATTTAGGCATTAATAACAATTCCTTCCAGTTGGCCATACAGGAGTTATTTTGGAGTTCAAAGTATAATTTTAACTGGGCTGCTAGACAATAATCTTCTAGATACAGGATGCTCCTGCCTCCTGTTCCCTGTAAGGCCATCACAGCCTCCCAATTTACTGTGGGTTTAATACCCCATTTGCTATTTCCCCATCAAGATGCCTCCTCATCTCTTGCTCTGAGATGGATAAAAAAAACCTGGTCCAAATATTTTTATTTATTTATTTATTTAACATTTGTTTGCTGGGAAAGTCCGACTGGACACAGGTCCATTTTCAGTGGAGGCCCGGGAGAAAAGCTTCATGAGTAACAGTAAATTTTAATGCACGAATTACAATAATCAATAAAGTATAAATATAAAATTAATAGGACAATAAGCATGTTTATTGCTTGCATCTTCATTTCTACTTCAATTTTTACTGTTTCCCATCTCTTGATCATCTTTTTTTATCTTTATTAATTCATTCCAGGTTTCAGTTGGGCAGTCTTGCGATCTTCTCATTATTCACAGTCCTAGATGCATCATTTTATAGTGTACCCAAAGGCTAGGATAGTCCTGTGTTAAATGGACTGGCAGGGCATAATTTATAATAATCATTTTAATATGGTCCTTATTTATTTTATACCCTGCTAACTTTTGAATTGTATTATAATCCTTATTAAATTAGGTACATCTCTGTCTGGCTTTGTCAAAAAAATAATCACATAATTAGCAGACTCAGCAAGCTTGACTTGTCTATTATTTATGGGCCACCATGCTATCTCAGATTGTCTTATCCTGTCCACTAAAGGTTGCAAGCATAAAGCAAAGAGTAGTGGTGAAAGTGGACAACCAAATTTTGTGCCCCAGTTATCTGAAAAGCCGCATTGACTCTACCATTCAATTTTATTCCTGCCTTGGTTTTATCATAAATATTTTGTAAGAGCTGTATAAGGTTAGTGTAGAATCCCAGTTTAGCCAACATTTCAGATGGATATTTCCAGTGGATTCTGTCAAATGTTTTTTACTGAATGTAACCCGATCATTACCAGTGGGGGTTGTAACTTCTCTTCTTGCTTGTGTGTTAGCTCAAATTATCTTGTTGCTGCTTTATTTGTTGCATCATGATAGGTTTAATTAAAATGAAGCTATCTAGCTTACTCAAAGTCACTGAATAGTTTTTGCCAGTTGCTGTCACCTTTTCGTGCTGCACAGAGCCCCTCACAATAGTTCTTGAACACCTTTCCTATCTGCTCTGCATCTCTTACTAAATTTCCACTTATTTTATTTACTAAACAACTTTCTCCTGTTACAGCCCAAGTACTAAGATCTTCTGAAGTCTAGGGGTGTTTGCAAAATATCCTTGTCTTACTGCTGCCTGCCTCTTTAATAACTCTTCATCTAAATGTTTATTTCAGCTTACTGTCAGCTCTGCTAACTTTTGTCGTTATTCAAGTTTTTCCCCTTATGCTGAAGTTCTTCTATTCTTTTTAGTTTACATGTTGGAGCTATCTCTTTTCTTCCCATTCCCCTTGCTCATATTCCTTCAAATTTTTTGAGCCTATTTTTAAGTTCCTCCTAAAACTTAAAGGTTACTATTTTTTATGCTATCCATACAGTGTTGTTGTTTTTATGCAGTGTTTCCCACCAACAGATCACTGCTCTCCAGTGTCTGGCCATCTTTAGTGGTGTTGGGTTTGCTAATGTAACTTCAACCATTGAGTGATCTGAGATGTGTGTGTACTTATACTCAAGGTATTCTTGCTCTTCTAATAGATATACATATATATATATATATATATATATATATATATATATATATATATGTGTGTGTGTGTGTGTGTGCATATATATATATATATATATATATATATATATATATATATATATATATATATATATATATATATTACATTTGTTAACCGGGATGGTTCGACTGGATACATGTCCATTTTCAGCGGAGTCCCAGGGAGAAAAGCTCCAAATTACATATACAAATTACAAATTCTAGGAACACTGCACTTAGGTTATAGGCATTACAAAAATACATAGTCCAATAATTGAGGTTACAGACATACAAGCTGATTGCAGACATAGTAAATACAATCATCCATGAGGCCTGAGGCATATATTTCAATTCAAGTAATTGGTATTGATAACATATTACATTGGGTTTAAGATATTTTATTTACACAAACAATACCTTGAGTAGCTATCATGAAGGATCTCCCTGGTTAGATGAGGAGGGATGGACGGGCAAGGACATTTATTAAAAGTGAGGTGGAGGGATGTGTGGGGTACTAGTCAGGGTTGGTACAGGGACATATCCAGTGTGATTTGAGGTGGCTTTTAAGTTTGTATTTAAATATCCTTGTTGAAGACTCTAGGGTAAGGTCAGCTGGTAGTGAGTTCCACTTTTTATCGACAGAGTTGGCAAAGAGGGAGTCGCCTGCAGCATGGTTGGATTTGACCGTAAGTACTAGGAGTTTGGTGGGTGAGCGGAGTGTTTGATTGTTGCTGTAGGGGCAGATTATGTTTCTTAGGGCTGGAGTAGTGTCCGGATGGTGGAGCATTTTATGGGCAACTTTGAGCTGGTTGAGCTGTAGGAAGTGGTGTGGTTCCAGCCAGCCCAGGAGATTCAGGTTCTGGCAGTGGTGGGTACGGTAGGGTGTGCCAGTTGCAAATCTAGCAATGTGGTTGTAACATGATGACAATTTATTAAGATCGGTTTTGCTCAGGTGGGAGAAGAGAGGGGAGGCATAAAGAAGGGTAGATAGAAGATGGGAGTGGGCGATTGCAATTCTAGCCTGCGGGGTGAGGAATGATTTGATCCTATAGAGACTACCGAATTTTTTATTGATAGTTTTTATAGTTTGATAGATGTGAACATCAAACCTGCCGTTGTTGTCGATTGTGACACCCAACAGTTTAGTTTGGGTTGCTGGGGAGATGATGGTACCATTATTAGCTGTTATGTTGAACAGTGGTGAGGTGGTCCTATTCGTTGGGGTGAAGAGAAGTAACTTAGTTTTGTTGGGATTTAGTATTAGACATTGGTTTAATAGCCATTTTTCAACCTTGTTGAAGGTGCTTTGGGTTATTGTGGTAAGATTTGCTGGGGTGCTGGCAGAGCAGATCAAGGTCGAGTCATCTGCATATTGAATGCAGGTAGCCTCTGGAATGACTGTGCTAAGTTCATTTATAAAGATGGAGAAAAGAAGGGGACCTAGTATTAAGCCCTGCGGGACTCCAAGTCTGATGGGGAGGTGTGAGGAGAGTTTACCCTGCCACAGTACTGCCTGTTGCCTGCCTTGTAGGTAGGAGTCAAACCATTGGAGGGCCTGTTTGTTTAAGTTGTAGGCCTCCAAGCTGTTCATTAGCATTTTGTGATCCACAATGTCAAAGGCCTTGGATAGGTCTAGGAAGAGAGCAGAGGTCAGTTTGTTATTGTTACGGTTGTGGTTTATAGTGTTTGAGAAAGACAGGAGGGCTGTTGTGGTGCTGTGATTAGGCCTAAAGCCATGTCGCGAGTTGAATAGTAGTTTGTTTTGTGTGAGATATTTCATGAGTTGAATATGAACACACTTCTCCCTGATCTGAGCTAGTGGTGACAAAATAGCTATGGGCCTGTAGTTAGATACTTCAGTGGAACTGCCCCCCTTGTGAAGAGGTATGACATGTGAGATTTTCCATATGTCGGGGATAATGGCTTCTGATATGGTTCGGTTGATAAGGACAGAGATGGGGTATGCAATTGCATCTGCAGCCTTTTGTAAGTTAGTCAGCTGGGAGGAGGTCTGCAGCCAGGGTGGTGGGACTTAGTCTCCTAAGTAGGGTCTTAATGAATTGAGTGGAGACTGGTTGGAGACTCAAGGGAGTTATGGCTTTGGAATTGGTTATGTTTGGATTACATCCAGTGGGTGTGAGTTGGTTTGCTAAAGTTTGGATGGTTTCAGTGAAGAAGGTGTTAAAGGAGTTGGCAATGTCTTCTAGGGGATTTTGATTAGTGGTAGATGGGTTTGGGGTGGTGGTTTGTCCTGGGTGGAGGAGTCGGTTTATTCCTGTCCAGAATTTCTGAGGTTTACATTTGTGTACTTGTTGTAGGTGGTAGTAGTAGTTCTTTTTATCTATAGTTATAGATTTTTTCGCATCATTTCTTAGTTGCCTAAATAAGAGTTGGTCAGGTTGGGTTTTAGTTGTCCAGTAGGTGGCCTATGCTTTATTTCTTAATGCAATGTTGGTCCAAGTATCTTTAGCGAGCCAAGGTGCAGCATTGACCTTGATTCTACTACTCTGACTAGGGGCATGAAGGTCGAGAATAGCCAGGTATTTGGTGTTGAAGTAAGTGACAGCTTCATCTAGGGGGAAGCTTTTTAGGGCAGACCACTTGCATGCTTTTAGTTCATTGTTAAATTTTTGGAGATGAAAGTTTTTGTTGCTTCTTATAGTTCTATAGGTGGGTTGGTGACAGTAGTTAATCTTAAGCTTGAGTATATATGTGAGGCAGTGATCACTTAGATCATCTGGTAAGATGCCCGCCGTATAGAGATGTGGGGAGTTGTTGAGTATCCAATCCAGGGTACTGGCTTTGTTTTGTGATTTACTTAGCCTAGTGGGTGAGGTTATGGTTTGGGTAAATCCATGGAGGTTTACATGGGTTGTCGAGGACTGAGAGAAACAGGCATTCCAGTCAATGTTGAAGTCCCCGAGGATTATGGTTTCCTGTGGCTGGTTGTTAATGAGCCAGGTTAGGAACTCCTCAAGGGTGTCTGTGTTCTTCCCTGGGGGAACGTAGACACGGACAATGTTTATGCTTTTTTGGTTGTTAATATGTAGCTTTGTGATAATAATTTCGGTGTTATTGAATAGGGGGGGGTTTGTAGGGTGTCTATGGTGACAGATAAGGTGGACTTATAGAGTATTGCTACCCCTCCACCCTTTTTTTGGGTACGGTCAAGTCTATGCATGTTGTACCCAGGCGGCAGGACTTCACTGTCCTTAGTGGCAGGTTTTAGCCATGTTTCTGTAAGGCAGAGTATATCAGGTGAATAAAGTGCCAAGAGGGCATGTAGGTGCTGGATTTTGTTATTAATGCTCCTGATGTTTAGATGGCAGGCCAGCAAGGAGTCTGGGGGTCTATGTGAGGGGTCTATATTAGTCGGGGAATTGGTGGAGAGATGAGGGGCAGTAGTAACGGTTGGACCAGGGTTTGGGTGGATGTCACCATCCATGGTGAGTTGTTTTTCATCCTAGTTATGAGTTTCCAGATCCTGAGTAGTGTACAGTAATAGTATCTTGGTTTGGGGTGGATGTATTTAGGCCTGATAGGGACATAATTGGGTAGGGATGGTGAGTTAAGAATATGAGAAGGGAGAAGTTGAGGGATATTGTGTGTAAGTGAAGGAGTTGAGGTTCAGAATCTAGGGTAGTGAAAGCCAAGGTATCCTGTGTTCTCACAGGAGGAGAGTAGATATGGGATGAGTAGCAGGGATGGCAGAAAGGTTAGCAATAAAAGTGTGGAGATGTACATAGTAGTTAGGTTGAGATTTGGTACTAGTATGGGAGTAGTGGAGGGGAGGGGGACTAGTGGTGGCAGGTGGGGTTGGTTGAGGTTGTAGTACTGGTTGCTGCTGATTGGTTGTAGAGGAGTTGGATGTGGCTAGAGAGATATATATTAAGCAATAGTAGGGGCGGGTGAGATTTGGGGGCAGGGCGGGGTGCGAAGCTAGCCCGAGCTAAGCGAGGGCGAGTGGATCGGGGCTTAACCAGTTTTCCAATTTGCCAGTGATTGGAGGTTGCAAGGTAGGTGTACTATGACTTCCAATAGGCCTCTTAGGCAAATTTTAAGTTTTAAATTTGCTTTAATTTACTGTTTTGCAGGAGGGTTAGCTGAGTGGTAGTCACTAGATGAACTTAAAACACTAGCGACTGAGGGATTTTTATTTTTATGGTTAAGGTTAGCTATACTGCAGCAGTTTTCTAATGGGGCTTTTTGAGGGTATTTCCAGTGCTGGACCCAGCTACAGTTCGCTTAAAAAACATCCATTAAGAGTTAGGGTTATTAACCTTATAGCTTTTCAGTGCAGGGTTGGGAGGGCCGCGTTCCGCATGCTTCACTACACGTACTGTTTAAGTTCCTTATACTTAGGGAGCTTATTAGGAGCTGTTACCAGGGGAGCGACCTATGGGGACAGAGTTGTAAAATTTACCAGCAGGCAGCAGTGTTTCAAGTACACAGTTTCCATTCCTGTAAATAGTTAGCGTCCCCTTGTATATATATTCACATCTCAGTAGACAGTTCTAATGTTAAAACATATTGCCATACAGCAATATATATATATATATAAATACACACACACACACACACACACACACACACACACACACACACACACGCATATCTTGTCTTATCTTGACCAAGTATCATATTTAGCTGCATAATATGTGCATAATCTGTTTTCCTGACCCCCCCCCATCTTTCTACCAATATGCTTTATACATTTGTTTTTCAAAAAGTCCCTCTGGCAGTATTTGTGTCTGCCTTCGACCCCTATCAACATCTAACTTGTTTGTTAAAACATTCCAGTATCCCTCCACTATCAAAAGTCGCTGGTGATAGTCAACCACTACATGTATTGCATGACTTCTTTTTTTTTTTTTTACTTTTTGGTAGGAGATATACTCTTCATATTATTATTCTACTGTTACTCCAGTAGTCTAAGTAGTACATATCTGCTAAGCACATCTGTTTTATGGTCTTCTACCTCTATGCTCTGCTTTTTACTCATCACGACCCCTCTCATCCTATCTTAAAATGCTCTCAGAAAAAAACTGTTCCTGGCCATTTAGGTATTAACTGCTGAGATTTGTCTTTAGTTAAATGAGTCTCCTGCAGCATTATGATGTCAAAATTCCTCTTTAAATGTATTTGATTATTTTTTCTTTTACTTTCACTTGCTAGGCCATTAGCATTCCAAGTAAGCAATTTTCTTAGGTCCCTGAGCTTGCCCCCCTCCTTTTTTTTTCTTTCAGGTCTAACAGTTCCTGCCAATGCCTTTACTCATTTCTTTCCCGATATTCTTTAAGCATTGGACTCTGGAATTTTACTTTAAATGAACAAGTTTTGAAAAACTTCTAACATAAAACAATACTTATACATACAAACCTCATTAGTACACTATAAACTATACACAAAAACCTTCTCGTACTTCTCAACTTTTCTCTTATGGTAACAAGTTCATGCTCTAAAATGGTGTCAAAATGAGCAGTCATCCATGTTACAAAGCAGTACTTCCCCTGGCTATAATCGTCTTTGCTTAATCAACTTAACTTCTAGCAAAATCTAGGGCACGTGCTTCAACAATATCGTGAATAGTTTCTTGGAGTCTCTCCTTTTATGTTATGGCAGTGATTTGATGCCTTATTTATTTATTTATTTTACATTTATTAACCGGGAAAGTCCAACTGGATACAAATCCATTTTCAGTGGAGGCCCGGGGAGAAAAGCTCCAACTAATAAGTAAACAAGGCATATAAAAAATAAGGAAAACATGTAACATCAGTATACATATAAAAAGATATGGAATACAATTAAAAGCAGTACAGCATGAACATGCATTAAGTTGCACCTATACATCAAAATTTACATATATTGAAATAATGACATTGATAGTGATAAATTCAGTGATAAATTCTTCATAAAATACTAGTTAGTTAGATTCCTTATACAGTAAGAGCCAGATTAGGATATCTAATACTTAAAGGGATGTTGGGTACATTTCATGGCTAGTTAACATGGAGGACAATGGTCTCAAGTAGAAGGGAAGTTGAAGGTAGGTAAAGAAAGATATTTACAGGGTACATAAGGAGGAAACAGAATCAACCAAGGGATGAACAGAGGCAGATCCAGTAAGTGTGACTTAACAGCTTTTTTGAAAGCTGTGTGAGAGGATTCAATAGTTAAGGCAACTGGGAGAGAATTCCATGATTTAGCAACATACGTGGAAAATAAAGAATCCCCAGCTGAGTTATTTGATTTGGGGACCTTAAGTAGGAGCTTGTCACTTGAATGGAGAGGTCTTGCAGTGGTATGAGGCATAATTATGTTTTTTTAGTGATGGAACTCACTCTGTCTGGTTGATATAGTATTTTATGAGCAAATACAAGTTGACTGTAATGGAGAAGGAGGGGAAATTCCAGCCAATTAAGTTGTTTGAGAGAAAAACAGTGATGAGTACAATTGGCGGATGTAGTGGCAAATCTTGCAATTTTATTATAGCATGCTGAAAGTTTGTTTAGTTCAGACTTTGATAGGTTAGTTAAGATGGGAGATGCATACAATAGAGTTGAAAGGAGATGAGTGTGAACAATGGTAACTTTGGCATTATGAGATAGGAAGGATTGGTTCCTATAAAGGCAGCCCGGTTTCTTATGTGTATTTTTGATTATCTGATTTACATGCAGGTCATATTTTAGGTTGTTATCAATTTCCACTTCCAGCAGTTTAGTATGGGAGTCAGAGGCAATTAATGTGCCATTACTGGAAGTGATACAAAAGTTTGGAAGAGAATTGATATGAGTGGGTGTGAACAATAACAACTTGTTTTTTTTTAGGAGTTAATATTAGGCAGTTATTAATTAGCCAGTTTTCAATAGAAGTAAAGTTGGACTGGGTAATTTCCTGCAATTCAGTAATTGAAGATGCAGAGCCGATGAATCATCCCCATATTGAATGATATTAGCTTCTGGACAGCCAGCATACAGGTCATTAATAAAGATGGAAAATAGAAGGGGGCCAAGAATTGTGTCTTGTGGAACTCCTATGGATATAGGCTTTTCTGCCAGTGAACTGCTTGTTGTCTACCATCTAGATAGTTTTTAAACCAAGAAATAGAGTGATTGTCTAAGGCCAGGTTTTGTAGAGAGTATAACAGTTTTGAGTGGTTCACCATATCAAAAGCTTTTGAAAGGTCTAGGAAGAGAGCAGATGATAACTTTCAACTGTTTCTATAAAGGTTAATGGTGTTTGTAAACGTCAGCAATGCAGTAGTTGTGCTGTGGGATGGTCTGAATCCATGTTGAGAATGGGACAGGAGACTGTTTTTGATGAGGTAATGCATGAGTTGCTTGTGAATACACCATTCGGGGAGAGTATAGCTATAGGTCTATAATTGGATATATCAGTGGAACTACCACCTTTGTGTAGGGGGATAACATGGGCAATTATCCAAATAGAGGGAATAGTTGATTCAGTTATTAATCTATTAATAAGGATTGAAACTGGCACAGCTATGGCATCTGATGCAATTTGAAGGAATTTAGCTGGGAATTGATCAGCAGCTAGGGTTGCAGGTTTTAGTTTGGCCAGCTGATTTTTGATATAATTTGTTGATACTGACTGGAGTCTAAAAGAGAGGTCTGGTATTGGGGAAGTTGGGGAAGGTTGGTTATTTGGTTTGGTAGCTGGTTGCAAGGGATAGTATAACTTCTGTAAAGTATCTGTTAAAGCTATCAGCTATGTCACCTGGTTGGTTATTGCTAACTGTTGGGGATGGAGAAGTAGGTTTGCCTGGTTGAAGTACCTTATTTATCCCTGCCCAGAATTTGTGTGGGTTTCTTTGATATTTTGTTTATAAATTTAGAAAGAAGTTTTTCTTATCCTGGTGCACTGACTTTTTTGTGCTATACCTAAGTTCACAGTAGAGCTGCTGGTCTAGAGGGGATTTGGTTTTCCTCCACAGATTCCAGAGTTTGTTCCTTTCTATTATTTTTATTTTGGTGTCTTTTGTTAGCCAAGGTGCAATTTTTGGCTTGGATCTAATAGTCCGACCTGGAGCATGTCTATTCAGGATAGACAGGAAGATTACAATGAAGTGCTGAACTGCCTCTTCCAATGTTAGATGGCAAAGTGTAGCCCAGTTGTAGTTTTTAAGGCCTGCATTGAACTTGGCGGGGTCAAATTTGTTCTTATTCCTGATGTTTTGCAGGACTGGCATATGTTTATGGTGTTTTAGAATAAAAGTGGGTTGGTGATCACTTATATTATCGGGGAGGGTACCTGATGTATAGGGGTGTGAGGTGTTTTTAATGAGGATCCAGTCTAAGATACTCTGTTTTTCACTTCTGATATCTATTCTGGTAGTAGAATTAATTACTTGTTTAAAATTATATAGATTTAGGTGCTTGGTTGGGTTTATAGAGGAACGGGTGTTCCAGTCAATGTTAAAGTCACCTAACAAATATGTTTCCTGGGGGTAGGTTTCAGATAACCATTGCAAAATGCTTTCAAGGGTGGTAATATTCCTTCCAGGGGGAATGTATCCACATATAATATGTATATGTTTCCTGCTACTGATCCTAAATTTGGTGATTAAGATTTCAGCATTATTAAATAAAGGGATTTCTATAGTTATTTTCATGATGCCAAGGGAGCTTTTAAAGAGTATTGCATCCCCCTCCCCCTTTTCTACCTTGATGGTCTGCTCTGTAGATGTTATAGCCAGATGGGAGCACTTCATTATCAGATAGAGCAGGCTTTAACCAGGTTTCTGTAAGACAAAGAATGTCTGGTGAGTATTGTGATAAAAGGGAATGAAAGTCATGTGTCTTATTTACTAAGCTTCTAATATTCAGATTAATGATCATTAGACTAGTGGGGGGTCTTTGACATAGATGGTGACTATTGTCCACGTAGGTGTTGTTAGAGATTTGAATTTGTGTAGCCGGGCCAGGGTTTGGGTGAATGTCACCATGTTGTTTTAGTTGGCTATATACTTTCAGGAGTAGTTTGGATAGTTTAAAATGTAAAAGTGTATATCTCTTTGTTAATGATGATTTGGAATATTCAGAGCTTTGCGTGAAGTATGTAAGCTTTATGTAGAGATGTATCTTTATTTTATGGACTGGAATGAAGTTAAAGTGGATGGTATTAGTAGGAATGAAGTAAGTATGGTCCCTTGGGTTTTGGAATGGTATATAGTGGTGAATTTCATAAGATGTATGGTAATAAGCCCCCAATAGAGCTAAGATGAAAACAGCTTTAAAAAATGGTAAGGGAAGGTATTTGGGAATGGGCATAGTGAGACTGGGTGAAGTGAAAGTTATGGGTGGGTGTTAGTTGGATATATACCTAAGGTGGCGGTGTTAAGTGAGGGACTTAACGTGTGGCAACTAAGGATTGGATAATACTTATTGTGGGAGTGGTTAATAGCTATAAAAGTAGGTATAGCGGGGGTTGGTGGGAAATGGGAGCAGAGTAGGGGTGCGAAGTTAGCCCAAAGGGCGAACGGAGCGGGGTAAAACCCATCTCTTGAAATCCCAAAGTCAACCAACCATAACCAATCAGTGAATGTCTGTGTAAGGTAAGCACATCAATCACAATGAATTGAACAAAGAGATAAGCTAACACTTTCCTCACACTTACTTCTGTCTAATTTAAAATTTATTCTTACTAGTATAACTGCGATTATGTCATGACCAAGCTAAAGATGGCATAATTTATATCCATTACAAGTTAATCTGTCAATTTCAGTAATGTGCCACAACCATTAATACTTGCGTTAGTGCAAATCCTTTAACCTGACTACTCTTGTCCTCTTGTATTCACCTGAGTGATTTCCGACAGATTCTTTTTCTTTAAACAGCTTGTTGCTTAAAAACCCTCCTTGATTTGAATCCTCTATATAAAGTTGCTCAAATGTTTGCCTAAAGGACCTGAATTTCCATTAAAAGATTAATAGTACATGTTGGTATGACTGATTTGTATCCTAGTGTATTCCCCTTCTTGGGGGGGGGGGGGTGCTTTCATGTTATGTTAAGCAGAGTAGTTCTCTTGCCACTTCCAAAGTAAATTTAGATAACTGGTTAGGCATCCAGGACTTTTCCCTCAGCCTATCCTAAGTTGCACTCCTTTATAACAGGGCAATTACATATGGGATACTGACAAGCCTTAAAATGTTTTTTTTTTTTTGACTGACTGCCTACTAGTTACCTTGAACCTATGAACTAAAACAACATAAAATTAGTTTAACTATTTACTTATTTTTTTACAAGTACTTCAGGAGAGTGCAAGATGTTCATCTTTTGAGCTGGCAAAAAGAGCTGATTATAGCATATACTACCTTGAGACGTAACAGTACGCCATGAGCAAATTTAAGCTAGTAGATGCCAGCAGCATTACCCTTCCTTGATTTATGCAGAGAAAGTAAGAAGTCACTACTTTTCCAAATGCAAAAAGAATTCATGTATGTTGGAACTTGTGAAGAGAACCTTAATGTTATGATTTATCATTACAGCAATATGGAAAACGATATATTGGTTATATATTAATATGAAGTAGCTGACTCCAAGTCAGACTGCCGACCAGTCACGAGTGGAGTCCCACAGGGTTCGGTCCTGGGTCCTCTCCTGTTTGGTATCTACTTCTCTGAAGTCCAGGCCAACACGAAGGGACTCTGGCTGACAAAGTTCGCAGACGATTGCAAGTTGGGAGCTATTATGAACTCCCCAAGTGATGTTGACATCATACAGAAAAGGCCTCACTGAGACCAACGACTGGTGTCAGAACCATGGTCTTAAGCTCAATGCCAAAAAATGCGTCATCCCCTTTGGGAAAAACCTGGTTCCCATGAATTACCACATTGATGGTAGTCCAGTGAACATAGAATGCCTTATAAGAGATCTGGGAACACAGGCTGACAGCAACCTCTCTTTTGACCACCACATTGCCACTGTGGTCAGAAAGTCCTTCTATGTGGCACATCTCATTACTAAGGGTTTTGCATCCAGGAAGGAAGAGGTCATTGTCTCCCTCTACTCTTCCTTCATTAGGCCAATCATCGAGTACAACGCCCCATTTGGCATGTACCTCACTAGACACCTGTAACAACTGGAGAGGCAGCAAAAGTACTTCACAAAGAGGATCCTAGGCCTTAAACACTTGTCTTATATGGACAGACTCAAAAAACTCCAACTATTCTCTGTCTCATAACGTCTACTTAGAGGCAATCTCTGCTTGACTTGCAAAGCCATGTCTGACCCAGCTCT